>NC_091771.1:53235645-54435645 GCF_029378745.1 Bos indicus | reverse complement strand
GCAGCTATTATTTTAAAACAGAAGATTCCTTAAAATCCTTTTCTTATATCAATTCTCAATATACACTACAGGTATAACATTAACCTTAACTCAGTAAAGGTATTTTAAAGGGAAACTAAACAAACAAACAAAAAAAAGGCGGGGTGGGGGGGGACTAAACAGTCCCAGGGATTAAACTTCATTCTATTAAATTCCTTACAAAACTTTGAGAAACTCCAGTCTTTGAATTTAAGGTCCCATCTTATCACACTGACTGGAGTTGATGAGAAAACAATCTAACTCCTTCGCAACCTGGGGTTCTATGAGAGAATTAGGCCTTAATATACTAGAGTCGAACACTGCATATTATGCATTGATTTATTTTTTATGTTCTAGAATGATACTAGCAATTCAATAACCTTAGGAAAACTGAGAAAGTCAAATCATTTTCCATGTTCTGTGACTCAGACAAGAAATCCCATTTGAATAAAAGTCATTAATTCTATTACTAATATAACCAGGGTTGGACTAGATTATCTAGTTCCAACTCTTGAGTTTTTCCTACTGGTAACTTCTGCAGGGGCAGGGACTGTCTCTTTATCTCTGCATGCCTCATAACACCTAACAGATTTATGCTTGTGGTGAGAACCTACTTTACATTTTTCAAATGAAATTAAAACAAGGAACTGCCAGGGGGCAGTTCTTATAATGGCCAGGTTTTAATCACCTTAAAAGAAGCCAGTTTGCAGGTCCCACCAAGAATCTGGGACTGTTTAATAACCACAGCCTATAATCTGGTCTGAACAGAAACACGGTCTGACAAGATTACTGAAACCCTGGGAAGTAATATAATAAGTTTAAAATTAATGAAAAAACACATAAAATTCAGCTTTAATATTTTTTTTAATGGGTGATTTTCTTAAGATATTTGATAATGTAGGTGCGTAAATGAAGTGTGTGAAGCACTGAAGCTGACATATTAGTATGTGGTTCTACTGAAAATTTCAGGAGGACTTGACTCATTCAATTAGAAGTCATTGTTTAAATAAACATGATTTGTGGAAAGTATAAATTTTATTAATTGTATATAGCATTTATATGTGTGGGTTACTTTTAATAAGAGTAACTAATTAACAAAGCCACTTTCCTAGCTGAAGAAACCAGGGGAAAATCCTTGTAAAAACGAGCCAAAGGGGCCTTCAGGAGGCAAAGGAAAAGAGCTGGGGGAAGGTTATGCTAACAATAGTACTACCTGTGCAATGGTTACAAAAATTTTATTTTTTTGCTGAGATGGGAGAAAGGTAAGAACTTACTGTTATCTCCCTACACATCATTTTGTAAACAACATGAGGGAGACAGGGTGATTTCCAGGAACAACTGGAAAATGAGAAGAAAGGCTTAGAAGGAACATAGGAGTTGAACCCAGGTCTCCCACATTGCAGGGAGATTCTTTACCAGCTGAGTCACAAGGGAAGCCCAAGAATACTGGAATGGGTAGCCTATCCCTTCTCCAGCAGATCTTCCCAACCCAGGAATCGAACCAGGGTCTCCTGCACTGCAGGCAGATTCTTTACCAACTGAGCTATCAGGGAAGCCGATAAAGGAAAAGAATAGTTCTAATAACTACCTTAAAGGAGTGTACTTTTACTTTTTGGGGCCTTCCCAGTGGATCAGTAAGAGAATATTTAAATCCATGATAATTTCACTAGCCAATGGAAATGTTTACGTCTTAACTAATTCCAGGCAGACCTATGCTTTATCACAATAGTGGCAGCCATGATTCACTGAGCACATACACTTGTGCAGTAACTGGGCAAGGCACTCAAAATATGTCCTGTTCTTACCTCACAAAAATACTGAAAGGCACCTATTATCTATTATGAAGAAACTAACGCTCTGAACAATTTAAAAACTTAAAAGTCAGAACAATGATATAAAAATGATGAGATTCAAACTCAAATTTATCTGATTTCAAAGTTCTTTCCACATACTAACAAGTTCTCATACAATACAGTCAGAAAATGTTCACACCACAGAGATCACTATGATAACTAAGGATAGAAGTTAAGAATTAAGTCTCAAAATAATTGAAATCATATACACAAAATACACAAAATGAACATTTACGAATCACACAGGAAATTTCATGTACTTTAATTTTAGCGATAAAAGTGGTAGAGGCTATCAAGACACTCACCCTGACAATAAGGATCCATTTGATCAATGAAAGGCCAAATCCACAGATGGCACCATACCTTCCAGCGATGGTGTTGGTGATACAGAAGGATAAACAAAATCCAAGCCAGTTGAAAATAAATGCCACTGAAAGCAAGAGAAATAATTCTTTTAAAAGACGACACACTGGAAACAAATGAACAGAGACCTAATTCAGAAGACCTGAGTTTGATCCCTGGGTTGGGAAGATCCCTTGGAGAAAGGCATGGCAACACACTCCAGTATTCTTGCCTGGAATTCCATGTACAGAGAAGCCTAGCAGGCTACAGGGCATCATCTCAAAGAGTAGGACATGACTGAGCGACTAACGCCACTACTACTTCGTGGAATATAAATAATACTTCACTGCTCAATGGAAATAGCAGTTCTCTTTCTTTTAACTCTGTATTAATTAAGTCTTCCTTACAAACTGTAGTCTACCTTTTTCAAACTATTTAGTTGTTTACTATCCATTAACAAATGGGTAAGCTTGGTTTCTTGTCAGTTTGGTCAACAAGAATCAATACCTTAGAGCTTACAACCCAAAAGATGAAATTGTAATTTTAAACCAGTTAAAAATTAAGTCACAAAGTGGCTGGCATGCAATCCTACCCAAAAAGTCTAGTCTAAGACACCAGCCGACCAAATCGGCTTTTTAAAAAAGCAGTATTAAAGATGAGCTGAATAAAGTATGTATTTTAATAATAAATAAATTATACTAATGTTCCAGGAGCAAATATTGTTCACAGCCTCCTCCTACCTAACAAAACCTGTGGTTCCCCTTCCCAGGAACCCACCCACTTCTAGAGCCTGCATTTAACGGGTGGCTGGACTCCATACTTAGCCCCCAAAGGTGAGTCCTGAGTAGTCTGGGAAAATCACAAGAGGCCCAAATCCCCTGCCAGTGATTTTATTTTGTAAATAGGACTTCTGAAAAACATTCTTAAAAACACAGCAAGGAGAGAGAGGATGGAATTTAGGCTAAATGACAGGAGCTCTAAATTGATCATTATTGAAGCTGGGTGATGGATATGCAGATGCTTTAATTTTTTTAATTGAAATAGACTTGATTTACAATGTTGTGTGTGCTTATTTTAAATTTTTGGCCACTTCTTAAAGCATGTGGGATCTTAGTTCTCCAACCAGGGATTAAACCCTGCACCCCCTTGCACTGGAAGACTGAGTCTTAACCACTAGACCACCAAGGAAATCCTACAGAGATGTTTAATTTACTCTCATCCAGTTTGAGAATTTCTACAATAAAAGCTTTAAAAAAAGGAAGAAGAAGAAAAAGTAGAGGCCCTTCTTCTTCCACTGGATGTCACATTTAATCATCATACCTGAAACTGTTGCCATGATCCTGCTATCAGCCTGAGAACTAAACCACCATTCTAAGTCTGCTGGGGTGGATTGTGGAGGGGTGGATGGTTAGATGGTGGGTGGGTGGGTTTGTGTGCACGTGAGCATGTATGTGTGTGTGTGTTGTCTTCGTGAAGAAGAAAGCAAAGCAGAGCAAGTCTGTGCCTGAGGTCTGCTTATCCAGAGACTTCTGCTTTTATGAGACAGTCTCCTATGTATTTACAATGGCTGAGTGAGGGTTTTCTACTATTTGTAGCATAAAGCATTCTGACCTGGGATTCTATCCCAGGTCCCTGAGATATAATCAGAGTGCCATATTTATGTTCAAGATATCAACAATATCACAATAATAATAGCAATAATAATAATAAAACTAAAGACCAACTTGAACAGAAGTCTTGTTCACTGCTCATCCTCTCACCCTAAATATCTCCAACCAAGCCCCAGGGAGAATAAAGTAAATTACCTAGAGAAATTCTGGTTTTTCAAAATTCTAAAGACCTAGAGGAAATGTTTTAAGGTAAGTTCAAATGAAATGGCTATTTCTTTGAGGGAATGTCCCTACTATTATCATTTCTTCCTTCCTAAAACTTTCTAGATGCAACCTTTTTGATCATTAATGGGAAGCTATAATACATGGTGATGCAATAGCCAGAAAAATCAATTTTGAAATAAGAGATGTGTGTGAGTCACAACTCACTCACTGGATATACAACCTTGGACTCACTGCTGACTTCTGTTGAGCCACAGTTCTCTGATCTTTAAGCACCGACTTCATGAGATTGCTAAGACGATTAAATGAGAATGAAAAAGCTTAGCACAGCACCTGGCACACGGTGGTTGCTAAAAAATGTCTGCCACCATTCCTATACATACAAAACGATCTCTTCACATTAGAGTGGGCCCCATCTTTCCTGCCAAAAACATTTCAGGAGACACTACTATAAATAAAGAGTGTGGAAGTGTGGAAGTCGCTCAGTGGTGTCCAACTCTGCAACCCCATGGACTGTAGTCTGCCAGGCTCCTCTGTCCATGGGATTCTCCAGGTAAGAATACTAGAGTGGGTTGCCATGTCCTCCTCCAGGGATCTTCCCGACCCAGGGATCAAACCTGGGTCTCAGGCACTGCAGGCAGACCCTTTACATCTGAGCCACCAAGGAAGCTATACTATATAAAGCTTGTTTATTCTCTAATTTTAGCTACCATACTGGACAACACAGATAGAACATTTCCATCGTTCTAGAATAATCTATTGCATATAGCAGCTCTCTAACTAACTGGCTAATATTTGTGTTAACTGTGGGGAAAGCAGATAACAAAACCAGTTTCATATCTATTTAAAGAACTGACATTACCAAGCAGCAGCAGAGATTCCCAACTGGTTGCTATATATGTGCTAATGACAAGCTGAGGTGTTTCTCTCCTCAACCCTTAGGGCAGGCAGGAGAGGTCTGGGGCAGAGGACAGACACCTCCAGTCCTGAGCACCCCATCCCAGTGTGCTATGAACATTCTATCATTTTGCAAGTATCTCATGTCACAGGTATCTTCCTATATCAAAACACAGGAAGCACTGACAGAGAAATCCAAAACAGCAAAATATTTCAAAAGTGTTATTTTTTTTGTACCACTGAGCATGTATATGTTTAGCTCTGGGGGGAAAAAGCATTTAAACACTGTCCAGTTTCTTCAAAATCAGACCTACCACTATCTACTAGGCATATCATTGTGCCCCAAAGAGGAACAAGATTCAAAAGGACGAAAAAGTACTTAATGAGGTGTCATGTTTTCTTTATGGGCTCCACCAGCGGTATGAATTCCTATAAACTGTGCTCATGTGATATAATTTGTTACTGACTGAACTGCACTCGCCTCGAAACTTGTAGATTAAAGTCCTAACCCCCCAGTGTGACTTATGTAGAGACAGGGCCTTCAGAGAGGGAGTTACGAGTACCTGAGGTTATAAGGGTAAAGCCGTAATATAACAGGACTGGTGTCCCTACAGGAAGAGGCAGAGATGACAGAGAGTTCTCTGTGCACACACGCAGAGGCGAGGCCATGTGAGGACACTGCAAGAAGACAGCCATCTGCAAGCCAGGAGGAGAACCCTCACCAGAAACCAAGTTTTCTGGCTCTCTGATCTCAGACTTCTAGCTTCCAGAACCGTGAGAAAATAAATTTTCACTGTTTAAGCCACCTAGACTGTGATATTTTGTTACAGCAGCCTGAACAGACAAACATGTAACTTAATCACCTTTAACTGCTCTCACATACACAGGCACTAGTTAAACAGAGCTGTGACTACTGCAGCATAGATGGATTCACTTTTTATGCCCTTTGGCCTATAAGACAGAAAGTAAAGATGAGTAAGTCTTTAAGGTACAGAAAGGGCAGAGCATTCCATTCTGGATCCTCACAGGGTCCCCAGCCTCTGGGATCTAATGCCTGATGATCTGAGGTAGAGCTGATGTCACAGTTGAAATAAAGTACACAATAAATGCAATGCACACGAATCATCCCCAAACCATCCCCCCTCCTCCCTGGTCTGTGGAAAAATTGTCTTCCATGAAACTGGTCCCTGGTGCCAAAACGTTGAGTACTGCTAAGACACGTCTGAATCGTCAGGAAAAGGATTTAATAAACATACACTAAACCTCAGGTATGGAAAATCCATAAAAGAATGTGTAGTAGAGACAGATGAACAGATATCAATACATGCCTAAGAGAGAAGACATGAATACTTTTCTTTCAGCTCCACCTTCATTCATGCATGTTCCGCTAGAGAGCTAGAACAAAATAAGGAAGCTTAAAAGGTGTAGGGATGGGACTTTCCGGTCGGTCAAGTGGCTTTGACTCCACACTTCCAATCAGAAGTCTGAGATCAATGAGTCAGAAAATTCCATTTCTGGTGAGGGTTCTCTTCCTGGCTTGCAGATGGCTGGTTAGGGAACTAGATCCCACATAGCACAATTAAAAATCCACACGCCACAAATGAAAAGATCCCACAGACAGCAGTGAAAACTGAAGATCCTGCATGTCGCAACTAAGACCTGGCACAGCAAAATAAATCAAAATTTTTTTTTTTTTAAAGGTGGCGGTCACCTATTCCCAACACAGCAAGGCCCAAGATGGAACCCAGAGAAGCAACAGGTTCATATAAGCTATACTCCTGTGGAAAAGTAAGATTTGGGGGAGTAAATAACAGGGAAGTAGGAAAATTAGCACAGGAAAGTTGGTAAAGTATGCTTAGTGTTCCTCCAATTATAATTCTCCGCTTGCGGTCCTTTTTTTTTTTTTTTAAGAGCAAATAAGGCAGGTTTACACAGGTGAATGGCATCTGAAAGAAGGCTGCCAATCAACTGACTTACTGGAACTGAGAGGAAGGAGAACACCACCTGCTCTTAACAGCACTCATAATTCATGGCATTTCACGTATACTAACTCATGGGACCCTTACATTAGCCTTTGAAGAAGGCCGAGATCAGAATTAATTCCCTTTCACAGAAGGGCAAATTACGACTCAGAACAGTTAGGCTCCACACATGAAGTCACAAGGTAAGTAAGAAGCGTTGTAGGTAGGACTGTGGCACCCAAGTCTTTTTCTTTTTTTTTTTGCAACCAAGTCTTTTACACCTGTATACACTGATCATTTTATATATATACCTTCCACCTACCCAAAGAATTTGTTGGGTAATCAGAAAGCAATACTATATACTATAGTTTATCCATTAACTAGTATGGCTACACTTTTACATTTTCAATAGCCACAAGATATGTATTAATAATAAAGGGAAAAGAGTAACTCCACAGTGAAGAAAGCTGGCGGACACCACCTTATCCTGATGAGAGTTAACATCACTAGTAATAAGAATTCTAGTAATAAGATACCCAGTAATAAGGTATCTAGATCATTGCCTTCTGATATGATGCACTGAAAACACAGCATTTCTGTGGTGTTCTTGGGGGTGGGGGGGAGGGCGATGCAAAGTGGGGCCGAATGTACCACCTGAATCTAATGGAAACATTAGCTAAATCCAAATTGAAAGACATTTCACAAAATAACTGACCAGGATTCTACAGAAGAATCAAAATTGTTACAAAACAAAGACAGACTAAGAAACTGTTCTGGATTGAGGCAGATGATGGAAACACAGAGGCTAATGACTTCCCTGGTAGCTCAGATGGTAAAGCCTCTGCCTACGATGCAGGAGACCTGGGTTCAATCCCTGGGTCGGGAAGGTCTCCTGGAGAAGGAAATGGCACCCCACTCCAGGATTCTTGCCTGGAAAATCCCATGGACAGAGGAGCCTGGTAGGCTACAGTCCATGGGGTTGCAAAGAGTCAGACACAACTGAGCGACTTCACTTCACAATACAATGTGTAATCCCAAAATAGATGCTAGACCAAGAAAAAGACATCCGTGGGACAGCTGGGAAAATCTGAAAAAGGTCTACAAACTAGTCAGTGTTATTTCATGATGTTAATTTAACTTCCCAATGTTGATCACTAAAGTTATGTATGTTAACACTTGGAAAAGCTGGATGAAAGCTATATGCCAATTGTACTGTTTCTGCATGTTTCTTCCTAAATTTGAAATTATTTCAAAAATGAAAAGTTTAAAATGTTTAAATTTTAAACAATTTGATACTTGCTCTGGAAACAAATAAGTGAATATTACAAATGAATGAACACCAATATAATACTAACATTAAGCACTTATTAATTTTATCAAAGAAAAATCCTCATTATATATGAATGCACCACATTTCAAACAGACCCAAAGAATAACTGATTTTACTATACTTGATTCTGAACTGCATAAAGGCAAATTTCTGTCTCATCCTTATGCAATTCTCTTTATTTAAACTATCAACAGTTGAGAAAAACATGAAGCTAACAATGTATTAATTTTCAGACATTTCCAATAAACTACAAGCAATGAAATGACCAAAAAATTATTTTCCTTATAAACAGAACAAATTCAATAAAATTTAATACTTCACAAATATTATGAGTTTCTTAAGGTACAGTTACAACTCTTATATATCTCCCCTTTCTAGATGCAATTACAATACATGAGCCCAAAGCTGTATAAAAACCTAGCTTTATATGAAGAAAGTAAGTCACTGATGCCTAACAAGGCAATCAATGTATGGTACCCAGATAACCTCTTTAAGAACTATCGTTTATATGACTCATCCATGGTAGGTACTTGAAAGTACTTACTGAATAAAGATATTCAATATCACTAATCATTGGGGAAATGCAAATTAGACCACAACTAGATACCAGCACATAACTATTAGATTTCTAAAATTTTTTAAACTCTCAGTACCAAATGCTGATGAGGATCGGAGCAATAGGAACACTCATTCACTGCTGGTGGGAATGCAGAATGGAACCGGAAGAATTTCTTACAAATCAGAGTTCACATTTCAAAACATCTTTCTAATTCTTTTTAAACTTACTTGAAAGTGAAAGTGAAGTAGCCCAGCTGTATGAGACTCTTTGCGACCCCATGGACTGTAGTTTGCCAGGCTCCTCCGTCCATGAGATTTTCCAGGCAAGAATACTGGAGTGGGTTGCCATTTCCTTCTCCAGGGGATCTTCATGACCAGCGGTTGAACCCGAGTCTCCAGCACTGCAGCGCAGACTCTTTACCGTCTAAGCCACCAGGGAAGCCCAACTTACAAATAACCTAGTATCTCTTTAACTATGTTTCCCTCAAATCTAAAATGGGAATAATCCAAGTGATTAATTATTATGATAGCATGCTGATATGAAGACTCACACATGGTACAAAAGGACAAACCTCAGAAAAGTTTTCTAAGTAGAATATAGATTACGTTTTTAAGCACGAGAGTTCAAGTAATTTCCACAGAATGTCACTTATCCAATGAACCAAACCTTAATTTCTAGCTTTTAACTAACGGACATATAACTGACTTCTATTTCATTCCCTTTGAGAGAAAATCTGTTAAAAGTAGGCTCAGAGCGGTGACACTTCAAAGGATTACGAGAAGCAAAGCATCATCAGGGAATATACACATTTCTTTCTTTACATTTTCTGAACATGAGCAAGCAGTTATCTTACCAAATTTACGTGTAAACTTTAAGGTTACATGTAGTAAGAGACTGAATTGTGGATGGTGAAAACAGAGAAAGTAAAATTAAACCAACAAAAGGTTTAAATTGAAGTATTCTTCATGAAAATCACTAGTTTTATTTGCACAACTTATATAATCTGAAATGTTTAAATTATAAACCATGTTAAAGAAAATCTATTTCCAGACCTTAGAAATAGACAGCAGAACAGAATCTAAGCAATAGCTTGTTGCTGTTTAGACGCTAAGTCATGCTCAACTAGCTGCTGCTGTTAAGTTGCTTCAGTCGTGTCCGACTCTGTGCGACCCCATAGACGGCAGCCTACCAGGTTCCTCTGACCCTGGGATTCTCCAGGCAAGAATACCGGAGTGGGCTGTCATTTCCTTCTCCAGTGCATGAAAGTGAAAAGTTAAAGTAAAGTTGCTCAGTCACGTCCAACTCTTTGTGACCCCAGGACCTGTAGCCTACCAGGCACCTCTGTCCGTGGGATATTCCAGGCAAGAGTACTGGAGTGGGTTGCCATTGCCTAGCTACTGTATAGTTTAGTGTGTGGAAAATGTAGCATGTTGCAATTTGTAGACAGCCACTAGATGGCAGTGACTACAAATAAATCTGAAGCACTGGCCTATAGCCTTTACCCAAAGAATGTATCAGGAAATGAAGGTGACAATTTATATAATCTTACTCTTAAAATATCAGTGCAGTATTTGTCTACAAAGATTCCTATTCTAATAGGAAGCATAAGGATATAAATTGTATAAATTTAATTTAGTAAAACTGTAATAATAGGCAGATAATTCACATTAACACATTAAATGTAAACATTTACATTCATATCGATTAATATACCACCACTGACCAAAAACAGAGCCAACCAAGTGCCTATGTTACTGTGCATTTACAACACTGGTGTATCAGGAAAATGCTTTCAGATCTAAAAACACAGATTGAGAAGAAGATAGCACAGTTAAGTGAAATACAGAAATGCAGAGATGATAACTAAGCTCAAGTCAAATAATTAGATGGTGTCAAATAACATGTTTTTATTTGTAAGAAACAGGTATTTGTACTACAAGTAATTACAATAAATTTAAATTCTTCCTTTACCAATTAAGATTTCTTAAAAGACAACCATGAAAGGAATTAATGTTTACGCTACTCTTTTTTGTAAATAAAATATGTGGGAAGGCTGTTATTAATATAAAGAATTACCAGGTGAACTAAGAAAAAAATTAAGGTTTACTAGACTAATAGTACAAAGAAGAATTATTTTGTAGCCAAAGTGTGATTTTCCTTTTCATCATACTAAACATGTGTGCATTAATCACTCAGTCGTGTTCGACTGTTGGCAACCCCAAGGATTGTAGTCCACCAGGTTCCTCTGTCCATGAAATTCTCCAGGTAAGAACACTAGAGTGGGGTAGCTGTTCCCTTCCAGGGGATCCTCCCAACCCAGGGATCAAACCCAGGTCGATCCTCCCAACCCAGGGATCAAACCCAGGTCTCCTGCATTGCAGGCAGATTCTTTACCCTTTGAGCCACCAGGCAAGTCCCGTACTTAACATATCTAATGACAAATTGTAACTAAAACCACAGGATATAAATATTGCATATACATTATCTGATTGCCAACGTGAATATAATTTAGTAAATCTGAAGAGGAAAATATAACTGCCTGCACATCCACCCACATACTTCTGATACTTCCATTCTTCAGAAGATGAAATGAAAGAAAGAAAAGAAGCAAGAAACCATTTCAAAATGGAGGAAAAGGTAACTGAATTTTTAGACTCAGAAGTAACTCAACTCGGGAAGTATGTATTTTCCATACTGCCTATTATTAAAGTTGAATGTGGTACTTTAGGTAAAACATTCCTCAGTTTTATTATTAAAATTAACTACACAGTTGAAATACATTAAGTCAGCATGCTATCAAAGAAGGTATGAAAGCTTGATCACTTAACTAGTTGAGGGCAGAAATTAACCCTATCATAATCTGATAAATTTACTTATCCTATTAAATCTGATAAATCTAAGAATTATTTTAGTAATTTAAACAGTTTGAGTGTCACATTATTATTTACTGAGTGTACTATGTGCCAATTCCTGAGTTAGGAATTGGAATAATGAAGACTATAACGAAGTCTTCTTAAAGCATAATCTACTATATAAAGTCCAATGCTAAATTAAGAATGTTGCAAAATGTTAAAATAACTATTACTCAGGTTTCTGGTCTTCTAGTGATTCGCCATTCTCCACAAATAGGACAAACTCATATTTCTATGTCTCAAATCACACTGTCCCATTTGCCCAGACTACCTCCTGTTTTAAGACACTCAAGTGGATGTTCTCTGTTCCAAAAACAGAATTTACCATTTCATTATACATATTCCTATGGCCCCAAATGGACATGTAGAATTTCACATACAAAAACATATCTAGCTTTCAATATGCTTATATGCATCTCTATATAGTAAGCATCCAGCATAATAACTGCAATATAAAGTTACCTGCTAGGTGCTGAACAAATTCAAGGACTTGCATCATAACATATGATCAGTTAGTTCAATATCAAGAGCAATTTACATTTTAAACAATGTAACACACACTGACAATACTTGTCTTCCTTCACTGCCCACATTAAATACACAGACAACTAACACCTGCAAGAAAAAGGTCTGGAAATGAAATATTACTTACTGAAAAATGCCAGCATGAAAATCCCATCATTACCCACTCTGAGCTGGTCTGGGTCATTGAAGTCATCTCTTGGTGGACACTCTTCCTCTTGAATCTGTAAAAAATTCACCATTAGATTAGTTCACTAAACTAATTACAACTTTATTACCTTAAGTGAAAAGATAAAAATTTAAATAAAGTCTAATGTCCTCAATGTAATGTATAAGCAAAATGAAATGATACAATGTCTGGCACATAATAAGTACTCAAAAAATGTCAGTAGTTACTAGTTTCCATGGGCACCCTTGAAAAGAGTAACTTTGAAAGAGAACACAAAAAAGGTAAAAACTGAGTAACACTGTATTAATGAAAATATCATCACAAAAGAAAGATGTGACACTGCTACCTTAGTGTCAAAGTGAGAAAGGATTTTTCATAATCAACAGTGAACTCTGATACAAACTCCATGGTTGGCAATCTGGCAATATTTATCAAAAATTAAAATGTATACATCCTTTGACACAGTAACTCCAGCTCTTGAAAATCACTTGTAAGAAATGATGTATTAAAGACAATTCACTGCAGCAATGTTAATTAAGGTAAAAAATCAGACAAAATATAAATGCCCATCAGTAGTGGGCTACTGTCAGGAGACAATTATCTGTGAGTCTTTGATGTTTCTACATCTTCCAGGTAGAGGCACTGGCTGTGTATTATCTTTTCAAGGATGTTTATATAGTATACAGCTTTGAGTCAGACAAACAGTATCTCTCTCCAGAGCAGGGCTCCCTGGTAGCTCAGTTGGTAAATAATCTGCATGCAATGCAGGAGACCCCAGTTCCATTCCAGAGTCTGGAAGATCCCCTGGAGAAGGGATCGGCTACCCACTCCAGTACTCTTGGGCTTCCCTGGTGGCTCAGCTGGTAAAGAATCCGCCTGCAATGCAGGAGACCTGGGTTCGATCCCTGGGTTGGGAAGATCCCCTGGAGAAGGCAAAGGCTACCCACTCCAGTATTCTGGCCTGGAGAATTCCTGGACTATACAGTTCATGGGGTCACGAACAGTCAGACATGACTGAGTGACTTTCACCAGAGCAGAGAGGCAGTTGTGCTTATTGACCATTAGAAAATATTGGGTTCCCCTAAACTCAGGGTTCCACACTGCAACTAGAGGCATTGCTGGCCTTGTTTGAGCTGCCCTGTGGGACCTGAAGCTCGGGAAACTGGTGAGCAAATGATAATACTCTGACTACTACTGCTGCTGTGAATAATAAAGTTTCTGTCTGATGTCTTCTGTGAGCATCCACCAAACTGTGACAAGCTAATTAGACAGCTTGCAAGTAGGGTAAAATCTCAGACCAGTGATAATTCTGAGACCAATGAAACAAATTATTATACATCGAAAGGAGAGGTAAGGTACGGTGGCTATACAGATATCTCATAGAGCAGTGTTTCAGGCAGAGGGACAAGCCAGTGCCAAGGTCCTAAGATAGAATCAGACCTGGCATGTTACAGAAATAGCAAGGAAGCTGACATGGTTGAAACCAATGAAAGCAAACAGGAAGAAATGTCAGAGAGTCCACGAAAGGACCCAGAGTTTTACTGAGTGAACTAGGAGGTCTTACAGAATTTTTAACAAATAAGTGACATGACCTGATCTACAAATATATTATCTCCATGTTACATACACGTAATCTCTCCTGGGTGTTTTGTTTCAACTTTGTGTTGGTACAGACAGAGCTCAGAGAAGCTAAGTACCCTGCCCAAGATCACATAATTAGCTAGGTCAAGGCAGGACTTGAACCCAGGATACCAACGTTCTTTCCATCCAAGCATGGCTGTCTCACTATATATATTGCTTTCCTGAAGGAAAAAGATTTTCAAAACCATACTGCTCATTATTTAGGCAAAAAGATCCCTTAAACTCTGCAATCCTATATCCAAGGCAACCTTCTGATGGTCTGTGTAATCACTAGCAATGATTAAATACATATTAATAAATTTTGTATCATTTTAAGCTAATTCAAGAAAATAAACACTAAAGCATAGTAGGAGCTCCAAAAACACACTATCAATATAATGGCAAGCATAAAATATTTCATATTCTTCTGAAACACCAGTCCAGTCCAAGAGATTTTACCATAGGGACATCATTTTTACAAAGGTAGGCGACATATACACAAAGATATCCTTTACAACATTAACACTGGAAAACACACTCTTGAAAAGATTCTAACTGTTCACTAAAGAGGAATGGGCCCTATATTAGAGTATATTGATTTCATGGACTCTCACTCAACCATTAACATAACAGAAAATACATAAAATGCTTTAAAAAATGAAAGATGGAAGCTACACAATAATTTCAATTACATTAAACACTGACTTAGAAGACTTTTTAAGAAAAAATTTAAAACAAACAGCTGTCTTAGGACAACAATAGTATTTTTTATAATTTCCCACACTGGCTATTTTAAAGAAAGCATTCATTAACTTAATTAACTGTTATTTCTTAAACACCAAGGATGTGCTAGGTAATAGCTAGGTATTAGAAACAGTCTTGGGGTTGTGCATAATTTATCAAGTGCTAGCTTTTTGTGTCAAAATTGTACTCACATAGAATTTTAAACAAGGTACAAAAAAATGAATCCTATTCACTATATTCTTATAAGATGAGACTAAGTGGCAAGCCATGTTTAAAAGTTTTATAAAGTGAATTATGTGAAATTCAAATATTTTTCATCAGTTCAGTTCAGTTCAGTCACTCAGTCATGTCCAACTCTTTGCAACTCCATGAACCACAGCATGCCAGGCCTCCCTGTCCATCACCAACTCCCAGAGTCCACCCAAACCCATGTCCATTGAGTCGGTAATGCCATCCAACCATCTCATCCTTTGTCGTCCCCTTCTCCTCCTGCCCTCAATTTTTCCCAGCATCAGGGTCTTTTCCAATGAGTCAGCTCTTTGCATCAGGTGGCCAAAGTACTGGAATTTCAGCTTCAACATCAGTCCTACCAATGAACACCCAGGACTGATTTCCTTTAGGATGGACTGGTTGGATCTCCTTGCAGTCCAAGGCACTCTCAAGAGTCTTCTCCAACACTACAGTTCAAAAGCATCAATTCTTCAGCGCTCAGATGTCTTCACAGTCCAACCTTCACATCCATACATGGCCAGTGGAAAACCATAGCCTTGACTAGACGGACCTTTGTTGACAAAGTAATGTCTCTGCTTTTTTAATATGCTGTCTAGGTTGGTCATAACTTTCCTTCCAAAGAGTAAGCATCTTTTAATTTCATGGCTGCCATCACCATCTGCAGTGATTCTGGAGCCCAGAAAAATAAAGTCAGCCGCTGTTTCCACTGTTTCCCCATCTATTTGCCATGAAGTGATGGGACCAGATGCCATGATCTTAGTTTTCTGAATGCTGAGCTTTAAGCCAATTTTTTCACTCTCCCCTTTCACTTTCATGAAGAGGCTGTTTAGTTCTTTCTATTTTTCATAGAAATATTAAAAATGGATAATGCATTTCAGTAAATCTACTGAGTCATCACATAATCATACCTGCAACCCTACACAATAAAAATAAGAAACAGCAGAAAATTGTTTCCAAGTGTCCTGACTACCTACATTCCCCCAATGAAACTGGGTTTAAGAAATAAACTTTCAGTTAATCCAGTTGAGATTTATTTACAACTGAAGTACTCAAGTGCTAATCAGATCAGTTTTTTATCCGAATCAGGTATAGAAACTCATACTCGATGATAAGCTGCAGACAGAGGGTGCTGGAGCAGGGGGACAGAAACAGACAAATTTGAAAGATTTTTTACAAGGGTCAAAGTTAGTTTCTTTGTACAACTCTGTTTCTACTTTCCATAAAATTTTCCACAATCTTCATAAGCTAGAGTTAAAATGGTCTCAGAAACAAGTAAAAACAGAAAACTTTTCTTTATGGGCATATTCCAATTCAGGCAGAGAATCAAATTACTTTCTAAAACAAGACACTGGAAATGACGACAGTGAGGGGTTCTAACACTAACACTTCAGTTTTCTCTCCAAAAGGTAAAATTACTTCTATCTCAAGACACAGAGAACAAGACTTAATGACTCCTACTTTCTCTTTAGTTTTGATCCAATAGAGTGGAAGTTAGGGCAACAGAGGACGTAAGGTCCTTAACATCCTTTACTGGAGTTGGTACCCATCCCTTTCTCTAGGGGATCTTCCCAACCCAGAGATCGAACCTGGGTCTCCTGCACTGCAGGCAGATTCTTTACCATCTGAGCCACCAGGAAAGCCCTAAAGACCTTTACCATTTCCAAAGTTCCCAGGGAGACATTCTCTGAGAAAAGGAGCCACTGTCCCATGTCACCAAGAGAGTGTGTGCATGTATATACAAACGCGTACATAAACACACATGCACTAATAAAAACTCCACACCTTACAGATCTGTCCTCCTGCTCTATAATTCTCTCCTCCCAACATCAAAAATCCTTACTGACTGAGTATTTTTATGCCATGGTCTTAATAGAAACTTACTTAACTCTCAGACGGAAAATGCATCAATAATAAATTTGCGGTTTACTATCTTTACTTATGTGCCCAAAACTACTGATGATGATGTTTAACTCTGTGTGTGCTGGAGGACGGGAGTGGGAGGAGGTGTGGAGACAGTTGTGACTGATGAAAGAAACCCGACCGCTCACCCATCAGACAATCTACTTGTTGGGCGCTGGCCTGTTGGTGGCAGGGTGAGAATGCTGCACATACAAACATGTTCCTCCCCGCCTTGGCCCCTCACCTCATTCCAGCTTTCCTCCATGACATAATATTTTGTGTTCTTTTCCTGAACAGAATGGGGATGAATCCAAGATTTGAAATGACACCTCTAAAGTCTAAGGCAAGAAAAAAAGGTAACAAACTCTAGTCCTGCTTGCAGCCATGGTAAAATGTAATTCCCCACTTTTTACATGACTGAAGAACAATAGCATACATACATCTCATTCCCTTTTATCGAGATAGCCACTCCTTTACCAGAACAGGAAATAACATATGCATCTATCACTGACTCAATTACTAAGACAGGGAAGATGGGGGAGAAAGGGTGCTGAAATCTTTGAGCATCATTCCCAAATTCTGGGGTGGCATGTGTTCAAAGGACAGGAAAAAAAAAAAAAAAGTGAGTTGACAAACATAAGTTTGTAGGCCTGGTAAATTCTTTCTTTGTGTTTTAACCTCAGTTCAGTTCAGTTCAGGTCAATCGCTCAGTTGTGTCCAATTCTTTTCGATCCCATGGACTGCAGCACACCAGGCTTCCCTGGTCCATCACCAACTCCCAGAGCTTACTCAAACTCATGTCCATTGAGTCGGTGATGCCATCCAACCATCTCATCCTCTATCGTCCCCTTCTCCTCTTGCCTTCAATTTTTCCCAGCATCAGGGTCTTTTCAAATCAGTAAGTTCTTCACATCAGGTGGCCAAAGTACTGGAGTTTCAGCTTCAGCATCAGTCCTTCCAATGAATATTCAGGACTGATTTCCTTTAGGATTGACTGGATGGGTCTCCTTGCTGTCCAAGGGACTCTCAAGCGTCTTCTCTAGCACCACAGTTCGAAAGAATCAATTCTTTGGCGCTCAGCTTTCTTTATGGTCCAACTCTCAACATCCGTAAGTGACTACTGGAAAAACCACAGCTTTGACTAGACAGACTTTTGTTGGCAAAGTGGTATCTCTGTTCTTTAATATGCTGTCTAGGTTTATCATAGGTTTTCTTCCAAGGAGCAAGTGTCTTTTAATTTCACGGCTGCAGTCACCATCTGCAGTGATTTTGGAGCCAAAAAAAAAATAAAGTCTCTCACTATTTCCATTGTTTCCCCATCTATTTGCCATGAAGTGATGGGACCGGATGCCATGATCTTCGTTTTCTGAATGTCGAGTTTTAAGCCAACTTTTTCACTCTTTTCTTTCACTTTCATCAAGAGTCTCTTTACCTTTTCTTCATCTTCTGCCATAAGGGTGGTGTCATCTGCATATCTGAGGTTATTGATATTTCTCCCAGCAATCTTGATTCCAGCTTGTGCTTCTTCCAGCCCAGCGTTTCTCATGATGTACTCTGCACGTAAGTTAAATAAGCAGGGTGACAACATACAGACTTAATGTACTCCTTTTCTGATTTGGAACCAGTCTGTTTTTCCATGTCCAGTTCTAACTGTTGCTTCTTGACCTGCATACACATGTCTTGGGGGCAGGTAAGATCTGGTATTCCCATCTCTTGAAGAATTTTCCATAGTCTGTTGTGATCCACACAGTCAAAGGCTTTGGCACTGTCAATAAAGCAGAAGTAGATGTTTTTCTGGAACTCTCTTGTTATTTCGATGATCCAACGGATGTTGGCAATTTCAACTCTGGTTCCTCTGCCTTTTCTAAATCCAGTTTGAACATCTGCAAGTTCACAGTTCATGTATTCTTGAAGCCTGGCTTGGAGAATTTTGAGCATAACTTTGCTAGCATGTGAGATGAGTGCAACTGTGCAATAGTTTGAACATTCTTTGGCATTGCCTTTCTTTGGGATTGGAATGAAAACTGACCTTTTCCAGTCCTGTGGCCACTTCTGAGTTCTTCAAATTTGCTGGCATACTGAGCGCAGTGCTTTCACAGCATCATCTTTTAGGATTTGAAATAGCTCAACTGGAATTCCATCACCTACACTAGCTTTGTTCCTAGTGATGCTTCCTAAGGCCCACTTGACTTCACATTTCAGGATGTCTGGCTCTGGCTCTAGGTGAGTTATCACACCATTGTGGTTATCTGGGTCAAGAAGATCTTTTTTGTATAGTTCTTCTGTGTATTCTTGCCACCTCTTCTTAATATCTCTGCTTCTGTTAGGTTCACACCATTTCTTTCCTTTATTGTGCCCATCTTTGCATGAAATGTCCCCTTGGTATCTTTAATTTTCTTGAAGAGATCTCTGGTCTTTCCCTTTCTATTGTTTTCCTCTATTTCTTTGCATTGACCACGGAGGAAGGCTTTCTTATCTCTCCTTGCTATTCTTTGGAACTCTGCATTCAAATGGGTATATCTTTCTTTTTCTCCTTTGTCTTTAGCTTCTCTTCTTTTCTCAGCTATTTGTAACGCCTCCTTAGACAACCATTTGTAAGGCCTCCTCAGACACTAAAAAGAGATACTTCCTGTCAAAGGGCAAAGGAGAAGCCCCAGCAAGATAGTAGGAGGGGCAAAATCATGTTTAGAATCAAACCCATGCCTGCCAGAGACGCTCGGAGGGCTCAAACAAAACCTTGTCCTCACCAGAAGACCCCACAGAGACTGAGCCAGACCTGCTTTTGAGTGTTTGAGTGTCTCCTGCGGAGGTACGGGGCCAGCAGTGGCCTGCTGCAGGGGCAGGAGCTCTGGATGTAGCAGACCTGGGTATGGCAAAACCCTTTTGGAGGAGGTTGCCATTAACCCCACCACAGAGCTGCCAGAACTTACACAGGACTGGGGAAACAGACTCTTAGAAGGCACAAACAAAACCTTATGCATACCAGGACCCAGGAGAAAGGAGCAGTAAGCCCACAAGAGACCAACCCAGACTTGCCTGTGAGTGTTTTAACCTACTGTGAGTTCACTCATAGAGTCACTGGACTGGCTGTGCTAATTTATAAAAATGAATAGAAAATAATGATTTATAATTATAATTACGGACCACAGAATCTAAACTACATAGGAAAGGAAGTAAAGACACTAAAGACACTTCATTAACAGTGAAGAGGTCAACAGGGTGGGGGTAATTTGCATGAGGAAGTCAGAGGGATGGCAGGGGGAAGGGTGGGAGGGATGAGTCTTAGTGCAGGAGATGCCTGAAATCAAGTTTAGAAAATGATACATTAGTGGTACACCTAGATGACCACAGTCTGAGACAGGGTGCAGGAAAAGACCAAAAGAAACAGAAATGAGGTGGGTCAAGGAATGCAGAAGGTATTATTTCACTCAGAGAGTGCCAAAACACGATGACACAAATGAGCAGCAGTACAGAAAATACTAAAAAAAAAAAAAAAAAAAGGACACAGAGAACTATCTTGGATATTATTCTCAAAAGGTAATGATAACACTGTCTTACTCTTTGAGATGTTTCTGCTGCTGCAGCTGCCAAGGCAGCAGCTTTGGCTTTCTCAGCTTCATCGTACGTGGGAAGAGAGGTAGCAACACTGTAAGGAGGCGGCACAGGATAAAACTCACTGTAAACTTCTGTATCTGAAGGAAAGGGTTTTAAAAAAAGATAACCATTAAAACAAACTAATGACATTTTTATAACCATAATACAATTTAACAAGTTACAGAATGCCAGAGGATGATCACTGCTATTTGTAGTCCTACATTATAAGCTGTATAACATATAAATTATTACTACATCATATTCTTGGAGTCCTGGATTTATTGAGAAAGGACTGATAAATATCATCCAGAGACTGATACACAAAACAAGAGCATCAAGAAGGAGACTCTGAAAATGTGTGCAACACAAAAGAGGTAAGAAACTCACCGTATGTGAACATGCTCTGTGTGCCTACTTGCTGTGCTCAGAGAATTTATCTGCCCATCATCTCACAGTCAAAAAAAGTAAAAACAGCACGAATGATAGTTAAAAAAAAAAAAAAAAAAAAACACATATACACTGAAATAGCACTAGCCACCTCCTATACCACTTCTAAATACATTAACCTCAGCAACTCTGAGGTTCAGAAAAGTTAGGTGATTTGCCCAGGATCACACAATCAAGAAGTGGCAGAACCCAGAAATTTCTGGACTCCAAAAACTTTGTTCTGCTAATACATGACGTTAATTTTTCTACATGGGTCAATTTTAGCAACTCCTAAGCAAACTCAGTATTTCTCTTTGCTAAAAGATTAATGCTTTTTAACTCTTTTTTCACTCTTATCCCTTCTCCCATTTTCCCTGCATCTACCTAGCTCCTTAGGTTTTCTTTTTTTGGAAGAGTTTGTCCTTCCCCAATTTTTAAGCTATTTTTGAAATATGATCTCCAGAAGTATACTACAACAAACTATTTTTTTTAAGCTGCAACATTTATTGCCAACTTTCGTGTAAGTAAAATCATACACATAGGTTAATCAGTCGACTAGGATGTGCTAGAATTCCTGACATAAATAATAGGCAGATTCTAAAAGTAGTACATACCACAGTGTTTAACACTACTTCTGTGATTTCCTCCATTATAATGATAGCATTTTCACATTTTCTATATTGTTTATAATTTTACCTATCTTTATCAGACTTTCTTGCATTTTCAACATGAAAACACACTACACTCCAGCAAAATTTTTCCTATTGTGTTTTAATGTCTATAGGTTTTAAAAATAAGTATTTTTAATGCTATCAATAAGAGCTAAGGGTCTGAAGTTAGGCAATTTTTAACTTAATAACAGGAAGTGGTGAGTAGCAGCATAATACTGAATATTATCCAACAAAAGGCACAAGAGTCACAAATTCTTAGAAGAGACTTATTACTAGGATATAAAAACACTGCGCACAGTCAAGTAAACAGATTTCTTTAGTTCTGAAGACTAAAGTGGAAGTAAAACTTCAGAAAAAACAATGATTATCAAGTTTAAGGCAATAACATTAAAATTAGAAACTTTTAAAACTGAAACAATGGTGGCTTCCCTGGTGGTCTAGTGGTTAAGAATCCACCTTGCACTGCAGAGGACACAAGTTCAATCCCTGGTCCAGAAAGATCCGACATGCCTCGGGCCAACTAAGCCTGTGTACCACAACTACTGAAGCCCAAGCACCCTAGAGCTTGCTCTGCAACAAGAGACGACACGACAATGAGAAGCCCACACACTGCACTGAAGAGTAGCCCCTGCTCACTGCAACTAGAGAAAACCCCCATGCAGCAATGAAGATTCAGCACAGTCAAAAATAAGATAAATAAATATTTATTTAAAAACCTGGAACACTGGCATATATTATCCAAGGTAACGAGATCCTTTACCTTAAAACTAGATATGTAGCATTGTAAAGCAATTATTCTCTAATTAAAAAAAATATATATATGTAAGTTTTTAAAAAGTTTTAATATTCACGATAGAAAAAACACCTCTGACAATAACAGGTAAAAGTTGGGAAGAAGCGTCTTTAATTTTCACTTGTCAATTTTACTTCCTATTCTTCTCTTCTTTAAGGCAGAGGTTGGTTCTCAACCACAGAATGTTAAGTCTGGGGAGTTCCAACCGTAGCCCTCCTTCTTGGAAGTTGTGTAACCTCAAGCACATCACTTAAGTCCTATGAAGTTCTACGTTCTCATCGATGAAGCTGACCCATCAATGCTATTACTTGCTATTATGGGATAAAATAGAACAGTATTCTAGAGGACTCCATAAAAAGTGAAGCATTATATACAAATGTCACCTTTTATAACTGATGTTGCTCAGATCTATAAAAACAGTCATAAAGTGACCTACTGAATAACATAATCTCCACAGAAAACAGGCACTGTCCATACCTAAAATATAACATTGACCAAAAAGCTAAAGAAAAATAGTATAATAGCTTTCATTAAGCAGAGACCCAAAATTCTAGAATTATTCGTTTTTACTCTCAATTAGTCAGGGATGGCCTTTTAGCACAGGTGAAAAAATTTTAAAGACCAGGAATCACAAAACAGATGGTGAGAATAACTGAACATCTAAGTAGCAGGCTTCACTTGTTTCACAGTTGAAATTCACCTAACCTTTAAAAATATCATGCTACTTTATCAAAACTACTATACATCATAGAAAAATGAGAAGCTTCTCAATTCATTTTATGTTGCTTTCATAAAATTTTGCTTTCAACTTTGCTTTCCAAAAGTCTGCTTTTTCCATACCAAAAAGACAGTACATAAAGTTACAGATCACATGCAAAAAGCTGCAAAAACACTAAAATATTAATGAGTTCAAATCCAGGAAACACTGGAACATGATGACAAAAAGTCCAAGCATATAGGGATGGATTAGCTTCAAGAAGAAATATGTTAATAAAATATTTCATGACAACAAAAACTGAAGGAGAAAACCACATGATTTTATAATAAGATACCAAAAGGCTGACTCCCCAGTTTCTGGCCTGCTGGAGCCATTTACTGAAATAGGGAAGACTGTCAAAGAAGCAGGCCTGGTGGCCAAGAGGCTGAGGCTGTATATAGCTGTGGTGGTTTAAACCACAGTCTCCTCTTTGAAACACTTCCCATGAAGAGGCGGAGACTAATTCTTCAATAATCCTGAAGACAGACTAAACTGACTGACTCACTTCTAACAACCTGCACTGTGACTTTTGAGGCAACGTAACCCGTTCCATCTGGCTTTCTCTCAGAATGCTTGTTCTTAGAAGCCAGCCTGCATTTAGAGAGGAGCCCAGACCACAAGACGAGGCCACCAATAGCTGTTCTGGCCAACAGCCTCAGCTGAGGCCCCAGCTGAAGCCTGCCTCAACCAGTAAATGTGTGAATAAGGAAGCCTGCAATTGCCTCCATCGGACAACAATCATAGGAGACTCTAGCAAAGAACTTCATCATGGAGCCAAGTTCACCCTCCAAATTCTGAGAATTGATAATAATGATTGTTATTTTACTCCATCAGGTTTGAGGTAGTCTGTTAAACAAATAGTAGCTACAACAGAGGGGCATTTAGCAAAGGGACTTTCACTCATCTTCCATCACAGAATGATTAACTTAGCATTACTGGGAAAATATAAACTGTGGCCAGAGAAACAGATGAGGGTATTCTTGAGAATGACCTGAAAGGATGAGATAAACAGTAGCAAGTGGGAATCACTGCCTTGTATTCAAGAAATATTACCATGTGCAGGGGGGAAACATTATGTATACCCTTCACCTCCATTGACATATGCTAACCACATTCCCACTCACATTCATCATGAATAATACCTGGTTTTATGACTATACAAGTAAACACACACAGGTATGGGTATGTTAATACATGCATGTCCGTAGGCATTATATGTGTGCATGAATCTACAGGTATGTATATTTCTTCCAAAAGTTATATAGGTTAGTCCACTGGAAATGGATTCTAGCAAGCATAAGAAAGCTTGACAAGCTACATTTTTAAATTAATTTTTAAAACAGTGAGACACATAAGGCACAGAGTAAATTATTTTATAAACTACCTTTAGGAAAATCTGTTTTAAAAAATCATAAAACTAGAGAAGCCCATTAACAGACTTGATAATTATACAAAACCATACTGGTAAAAAATGAGTTCTTAAAAACATTACTAGTAGTTCCATACTAAGAGCAACAATACCTGAAGTTGTAGGTACTTCCACGGTAATACTACTGTAAGGGGGAGGAGAAGACTCAGTCTCATGTCCAGATGCTGAAGGAGCAGCCTGCACGGTGTGTGGTGTTGGGTTTGAAGTACATGGCTGCTCTACAGCAGATGATTCTGAATTATCCTCTTCATTGTGAAGCTGAGCGAACAAAGGAAAACGAAAACATTAATGTGAAGCACATTTTTTTTTTATTTTTAAAGATTATTTCAGGCAAAGAATCATTTTTCTTTTCTTTTTTAGCTAAAAACAAGCTAAGTAGCATTTAAAAAGATGAATAAAATTTCTGAGAGACACAGTCATTAAGTTTAGAATTTTTATAATTTATAATACAAATAAAGGTCAAATTTTTAGGAATTTATAGGAAAAAAGGTAATGATAACAAACAGATTCAAGTTCGCTCAATCTGTATTAATCACTGTATACAGCAAAGAAAAGTAAAATTCCTAATACAACCACAACACCATATCTATTATACTAGTATCTTATGTAAAATGAATTAATGAAATATAATAACAATTTATAAACATTCTAAAAATGTGGAATACTCTGAGGCTTTCCTAAGTACCAAAAGAATTACTTATAAAGCAAAATAAGTCACTGTGCATATAAAACTTTGAAAAATGTTCTTCATTACAACCAATTTACACTAGATAATATACTGAGATCTTTATGGTTTAACTCATTTAATCCTCACAACAAACAAGAGACTGTTAGACTATTGTCCCCATTTGACAGGCTAAAAGAAAAAAGGAAAAAAAAAAACACCAAACCAACCAAACCAAAACCACTCTGGACATGAAGACTTAGAGTAATCTGCCAAACATCACAATAGGTAGGAAGGCTAAACCATGAATCAAATCCAAGCAATGTGGCTGCACATCTCCTACTTTATAGTAAAAAAAAAAAAAAAAAAAAAAAAGCTTGTCAAGAGAATAAATCTGCATGCTGTGATACAATGCATTTTTAATTTCAGAACACGAAAATTATTACTCCACTTTCTATAAGCTTCACTAAACTTACTTTCTCTGTACCTTAGTGACTCCACATGTAAATTCTAAATGAAACCACAATCCTCACAGACTGTAAAGTAGTATTTGAAAATCAACTAGCATAATGCCAAACACACAAAAGGCATTTAGCAAATACTAGTTCTACTCTTCTTCTCGTTTATTTAATATATTTTATTTTATAAACTCAAAAACAGAAATTATGCAGTGCTTCAGTCTAATAAGTAGTCACTGAAGAATTTTTTAAAATATGTGAAGTAAAACAGGAGGTCAATTTACTTCATTGCTGTTTGGATATGTCTTGCGGTAAGAGATTAAACTAGCAAAACACTTTTTTAAGTTCATAAATATATTATAATTTTTAACAAATCAACCTAAAATCATCTCAAGAAGACAACCTTTTTCATAACACTGTGGAAAAATGTTGCCTGTCATTCAGCAAACAATGAAGGCTGTCCACCATCAAACTACCAACCAACACCGCCAACCACATTCACTGTACCCTGAGAGGAACTCAGGATGGTGAAAGAGAGGATACAGACCCTAGGTAGTTAAGAAGCACATGTGAAGAATAATTTCAATAAGCCCAGACTTTAACATCCTCTGCACAAAGGGCTTCCCAGGTGGCAGAGTGCTGAAGAATCCACCTGCCAATGCAGGAGACACAGGAGGAACTGGTTCGATCCCTGGGTCAGGAAGATCCCCTGGAGGAAGAAATAGCAACCCACTCCAGTATTCTTGCCTGGAAAAGCTCATAGACAGAAGAGCCTGGCAGACTACAGTCCATGCAATCACAAAGAATCAGCCATAAATGAGCAACTGAGCACATGTGCACACACAGAAAAGAACAAAAATCATTCGTTTCAGACGTCTGTTTTTCGTGATTAACAGTATTCTTCTCATGTTCTACTACTCCCCTGGCCTTCCCCCAGAAAAAAACTCCTACAAATCCTGGCTTCTCCCTAACCTCTTCAGAACAGTTCCTCAGACCTACCTGAGAGGTTGTCTCCTGGGCTACAGTCCTCAGTAAGGTCCCCAAATAAAACATAACTTGCAATTTTTAGGTTATGTGTTTTTCTTCAGTCAACAGCATCAAAATTTATGTAACAAAATTCACTCACAGAAAGTGAATTCAAATAAGCACAAAGTCAACTCTGTATGAGCTTTTTCATTTATTTACTTGCAGGGCTTTTCAGAGTAGGCACTAAATGAGCAACCTCTTGACCAGCAACACTCTGCTCTAGAGTCATAAAGCATATTCTATGTTTCCCATTACAAGGCACTCAGGAGAGCTCCTGATGCATTTATTCACCTTTGACCACATTTTTAAGAGCAAAAATGTCAGATGAACAAGTCAAGTCAAACAAAGTACAGATATATACTTAGAAATAGCCTATATTTAGTAATTTAGCCTATATGAGTATATTTAGTATATGTAGAAATTAGTGTTACTAAACAAATAACTGGAGAAGGCATTGGCAACCCACTCCAGTACTTTCGCCTGGAAAATCTCATGGACGGAGGAGCCTGGAAGGCTGCAGTCCATGGGGTCGCTAAGAGTCAGACATGACTGAGCAACTTCACTTTCACTTTTCACTTTCATGCATTGGAGAAGGAAATGGCAAGCCACTCCAGTGTTCTTGCCTGGAGAATCCCAGGGACGGGGGAGCCTGGTGGGCTGCTGGTCTACGGGGTCGCACAGAGTCGGATACGACTGAAGCAACTTAGCAGCAGCAGCAGACTGGATCTCCTTAGAAGACACAGGAATGCCTGCTCACCCCCAAAAAAGCAATTTCCATCTGATAACTCCTCAGGAGGTAGGTACACTGCTTTCTCGGTCCTGAAAGGAGTCACAGTGATCCCACTACTTACCCTGTTGGACCATGTAAAGTGTCAATATGTTGTTTAGTCACTAAGTCATGCCCGACTCTTTCAAGATCCCATGGACTGTTGCCTGCCAGGCTCCTCTGTCCATGCGATTTTCCAGACAAGAATACCAGAGTGGGCTGCCATTTCTTCTCCTCCAGGGCATCTTCCCAGCCCAGTTACTTTGATGTCTTAACTCTGTGTCTCAAAAACTTACACATTTGTGCTTTTACTTTTAACAGCAATCAACTTTCTGAAAGGCTGTCTCCTGAGTTCCAATCCTCAGACTGGCTCCAAGAAGAATCTCCACTCCTTTCTCAGATGGACTACTGTTTAATTTTTTCGACACCTGACTGCCTTTCCTCTAAATTCACACAAGGATTCAAATTAAGTAATATGTTTATCAAATTAGACAATGACATTTGTAGAAATTTTTCCCTAATCATGATGTTATGCTGTTCAATGGTTCTATTTTACATTCTGTATCAACTTCCTAAACAGCAGAAAAAGAGGGGAAGAGTGGAATGGGACCCACATATACACAGTAATGAACCAGGCTCTGTGTCCCATCCACACATCACCTCAAAAGTTATCCTCCTAGCTTGTCCTATTTATGGGCCTCCTGGAAAAAAAAAAAATATGGGCAATAGCACATGAAAATTAAAGCATCTTTAACCCAGTGACCACAGTGATGAAAAGCTGTACAGGAAAACACAATTTTTTAGTCTGAAGATTATATTTGTAGCTAGTTATTATACATGTATAGTAAGTATTTTTTTTTCTTTTTTTGTTTTTTGTTTTGTTTTGTTTTTTTTATTTATGTCTTTTTTTTATAGTAAGTATTTTTAATGATGAGGAAACTGTAAGCATTATGATCAGCTAGCTGGAGGTCTAGCCTTCCTGTGTATAAACTACTGTTTCTTTAATTGGAATTGGCATGCCTCCTATACATATTCCTTCATTCTATCTTAAGGTGATAAAGCATTAAGATAATAACTGGAAAGTCTGCTTTTGAGAAGCTAGACATCTCACTGAAAGTTTTCTAAACATACTAAGATAACAATTATGGATGTGCTATAAAATGTTGTTTAGTGAACTCTACCCAGTACCAGGGCCTGGTGGGTTAGTCAGCAGCAGGGTCTTTTATTTTTTTTCTCTAGCACAGAAACTGAATTACAAGGAAGAACTGTAAGATTGCAGGGCAGGGGGGTAAGGGGTGACTTTTTTTTTTTTTTAATTTCTAAAGCGCTAATACATTTTGTATACTGCCATATACTGACTACGTTTAGTACCAGAGGGCAAAAGCTGGAAAGAAGAGTTAGTAGTTGCAATGAGACAAACTTTAGCTCAATTTAAAATTTAAAAAATTTTTTAGTTAGTACCTTTTAATTTTTAGAATACTCGCTTTTCTGTGGGGCAACAAATCCTTTCAGGCGGATTTTGAATGACTATCTGGCAAGACTGTTGTATAACTAGGATGACCACACAGCTGTTTCCCCAGGACACTTTATGCCTGTTGCGCCAGTGCCCCACTCATTTTAGACTTTTCTTCACTTCTTTCATTCTCAAAAAAATAGCACGGTCAGTCAACCAACATCTAATGGGATTCTTGTCCTTCCTACAAAAGTAGGAGATGATAAGAGTTTCTTTTAACCCTAAGTAAGGTAACAGGACTCTAGGGAAAAAACTCTGGTAATCTCTGTCAGTCAATGTTGCCTTATCCAACACCTGACTTAGAGAAGCAAACAGATAAGGGTTACAATAAAATCAATCTGTAGCTGTAGAGTCAAGCTACTGAGTTTAGTCACCCAAGAAGAAAGTAAGCTGCTGTTTCTATACTCCTAGGGGTAAGATAATAGCCAGTGCTAAGAAATTTCTACAAACAACCCAAGTGTTAAAACCAGTAGCTCAGAAAACAGTCACACAAGACACTGATGCTTAGCAAATGGAACTAGATTTTTGTACCAATAAAAGTGAATTTCAGCAGTCTTCCTCATGCACACGTGCACCATTAAACAAATTAACAGAATCTTCTTAATTTTAGGTTTATTTCCCCACCAAATTTTTCCCACTAAACTTCTGCAGTGTCTGCATACCTTTCCGTTAATGAGAGAGAACCTACAATAAAGCAGTGATCAGGAAATGATGCAAATGATTAGAAAAGAGTGCATAAGCAACAAGTAAATATTAATGGGAAAATAAGCAATGGCACCCCACTCCACTACTCTTGCCTGGAAAATCCCATGGATGGAGGAGCCTGGTGGGTTGTAGTCCATGGGGTTGCTAAGTGTCGGATACGACTCAGCGACTTCACTTTCACTTCTCACTTTCATGCATTGGAGAAAGAAATGGCAACCCACTCCAGTGTTCTTGCCTAGAGAATCCCAGGGACGGTGGAGCCTGGTGGGCTTCTGTCTATGGGGTTGCACAGAGTCGGACACCACTGAAGCGACTTAGCAGCAGCAGCATGCCTAATTTTTAGCTTCTTCTTTTGAAAATACAGAAGTTTGGTTGCAGTTTTATATTTCATAATATAATACAGGCATATTTCTGCTGGTCAAAACCTTTCTTGCTCATATGAGAGAATATCATTATTTCATGGTGCTCCACAAGTAACACCATGGGCTTCAGAGTCTCCTTGACCTGAAGGAGTCTGCAAAACAAACGTTTAAAGCCAAGAATCAACAGATATTTTATCAAGACACAATTGTCTTTTAAATAAACAGGACTTTTATTTTATTTGTAAACCACTACTGTCTGCTCATGATCTGTCAACTGAAAGAAAGGTATAAAAAATTATGTAAAGTATAACTGAATTTTTTAAATAAGAAGAAACACAACATCGCAAGTCAACTGTATATCAACAAAATATTTTTAAAAGCTATTTCCTACAAACTTCCCCTCCCCCTAAAGAAGAGAAAAAGATTATCTGTATAATATATATAGGCAATCAAGATTTCTGGAAAGATACAGAAGAAACTACAAAGAGCTGCAGGCAGGGAAGAGATTTCATCATCCTCTACTATTTGACTTTTCACCCTAAACATAAATTAATTTGAATTTTTAAATTTTAGTAAGTAAAACCAAAACGCAAAAATCCTCTAATTTCTGGTTTGGCATGTCTCAGAAGCAACAACATTAAAGTAAACACGATATCCTAGGATAAAAAAAGCTTTTTCCACATAAAATACCATCACAATATTGTAACAGTTCCCCTTTGAGTTTCTGTATGTACAATCTTCTGTAGAAAATGACACAATCTGAAACTGTAACCACAAAAAAATATATGTGAAGAACAAATGAGCAACTGTATCTGTTTTTTGAAAAGAAAAAAGAGGGAGAGGCATAATTAACAGCAACAGAGTGATTAAAGAATACAAGACTAGTTTTATATTGTCACACTGGACAGTTCTGGGCTGCTGACCTAAATATCCACTCATTAAATTCACTTCTTAAAATTAAGCATAATCACATACTACAAAGGGGTTCTACATTAGTCACTCAGTTGTGTCCAACTCTGTGACCCTACAGCCTGCCAGGCTCCTCTGTCCATTGGATTTTTTTTCAGTCAAGAATACTGGACTAGATTGCCATTTTCCTCCTCCAGGGGATCTTCCCGACCCAGGGATCCAACCAGCATCTCCTGTGTCTCCTGAATTGCAGGCAGATTCCTGACCTGCTGAGCCATCAGCAAAGGCCAAAAAGGGGCTCTAGGCTCTGTTAAATAACACACATACTGCACTGCCTAGTTGACTTTTACATACTGTTCAGATCTTAGCTTAAAATCAAGTTCTCAAGAAAATCTTTCCTATCTCTCAAAAGTAGATGAGGACTCTAACACAATTTTTTAGGCCAGTTTTTTCACTCTCCTCTTTTACCTTCATCAAGAGGTTCTTTAGTCCTCTTCACTTTCTGCCATTAGGGTGATGTCATCTGTACATCTGAAGTTACTGGTATTTCTCCCGGCAATCTTGATTCCAGCTTGTGATTAAAAAAACTAAGATTATGGGATCCAGTCCTATCACTTCATGGCAAATAGATGGGGGAAAACTGGAAACAGTGACAGACTTCATTTTCTTGGGCTCCAAAATCACTGCAGATGGTGACTGAAGCCATGAAATTAAAAGACACTTGCTTCTTGGAAGAAAAGCTATGATAAAACTAGACAGCATATTAAAGAATAGAGACATCACTTTGCTGACAAAGGTCAGTATAGTCAAAGCTGTGGTTTTTCCAGTAGTCATTTATGGATGCAAGAGATGGACCATAAAGAAGGCTCAGCACTGAAGAGTTGATGCTTCTGAACTGTGCTGGAGAAGACTCTTAAGAATCCCTTGGACTGCAAGATCAAACCAGTCAATCTTAAAGGAAATCAGTCCTAAATGTTCATTGGAAGGACTGATACTGAAGCTGAAGCTCCAAAGCTTTGGCCTCCCTTTGGCCATGTGAAGAGCCAACTCACTGGAAAAGACCCTGATGCTGGGAAATACTGAAGGCAGGAGGAGAAGGGGATGACAGAGGATGAGATGGTTACATGGCATCACAGACTCAATGGACATGAGTTTGAGCAAACTCTGGGAGATGGTGAAGGACAAGGAAGTCTGCCGTGCTGCAGTCCATGAGGTCGCAGAGCTGGCCATGATTTCCGACTGAACAACAACAAAACAACACAATGTTAAAGCACCCTGTTCTTCTCAGCTCTTATCACAATAGAAAGTATTTATGTAATCATTCACTTACAATCTCTTTTCCCAGCTAAAGTAAGAGCTCTACAAAACTGGATGTTATGTCTGTCTTGTTGAACACTATGAAAATAAGCTCCAAAGTATTTGGAACCAGCCTTGATTAAAAGGAAAAGAAAATGCAATGTAAGTCACTCAGCACAATAGTATAAAATGGAAAGACTGGAGAAATAACCTTGCTATAACCCAAGTACTCTGAAGTCTCTGAGAGAGTGAAGTCACTCAGTTTTGTCCAACTCTTTGCAACCCCATAGACTGCAGCCTGCCAGGCTCCTCTTTCCATAGCATTTTCCAGGCAAGAATACTGGAGTGGGTTGTCATTTCCTTCTCCAGGGGATTTTCCAGACCCAGGAATTGAACCCAGGTCTCCCACACTGCAGGCAGACTCTTTACCATCTGAGCCACCAGGGAAGCTGAGATCCAGGCTGCAATTGCAGGCTCAGGAACTGATCCTGAAGTCTCTAACAGCTAGTTATTGCATTAGAAAGTTAAAGGAGAAAGAGTATATTCACATCCCAAAGACCTCCAAGGAACAAAGAAACCAAACAGATGGGATAAAGATCTTACATAAATTTCTATTTTTAAAAGAATTTAGGCTCCCGTTAAATTCCTTTTTATATGCCAAAACTGCAACCTAAATACGCTAGATTCTAAGATTATTCTCTTTGAATACAAAATTCTCTATATACTACACTCATTAGTCGTGTTCATAATCCTTTAATTAATGGGTCTGTAGCCTGCCAGGCTCTTCAGTCCATGGAATTCTCCAGGCAAGAATATTGGAGAGGGTCGTCATTCCCTTCTCCAGGGAATCTTCGCAACCCAGGGATAGATCCCTGGTTTCCAGCATTGCAGGCAGATTCTTCACCATCTGAGCCACCAGGGAAGTTCAAATTACAAGTACCTGACCTTATTCTTAAATGTTTATGTCAACAGAAAGATAGTTTTCTCAAAATTCTATTTGGCTTTCTCAGACCTTACCTAAGAAAACACGTATTTACAAATCTGCCCTACAATTATGCCTCTTTAGCAACAAATAGATATGATCTTAACACAGATTGCTGCTGCTGCAGCTAAGTCTCTTCAGTCGTGTCCGACTCTGTGTGACCCCATAGACGGCAGCCCACCAGGCTCCCCCGTCCCTGGGATTCTCCAGGCAAGAACACTGGAGTGCGTTGCCATTTCCTTCTCCAATGCATGAAAGTGAAAAGTGAAAGTGAAGTTGCTCAGTCGTGTCCGACTCTTAGCGACCCCATGGACTGCAGCCCACCAGGCTCCTCCATCCATGGGATTTTCCAGGCAAGAGTACTGGAGTGGGGTGCCATTGCCTTCTCTGTAACACAGATTACCAACAGATTATCATAGATCAAGGGGGAAAAAGAGAGAAAAGACAAAAAGAAAGGAGGAAAAAATCTGTGTACCAACTGGACTGGCAGCTTCTCATACTTTGTTACATCTAAAGTTGTCTGTCTATATAGCACTGCTGCCTCTCAGCCTCCATGTACCTTCTCAGTCTCCCCATAATCTCTCAATCTAGCTCACATTAACTCAGCATGAAAAGACCATAAATGTCTATATATTTCATCACAGGAAGATGGTAGTTTCAGCCCTGCCTGCCATGGTTTTGTACCAAAATATGTGTTATATAACATAAAATATGTTTAAGTTTACTTAAAAAAAAAAAACAACAAAAAACCTCATTTTCCAAATCTGGTCACTAACTTGGGTTTTTGTCTCTCTACAATGCAAGCAGCATTTTGAGGTATACTTATTAATGACTATGCTGTAGTCTTAAGCAATTAGGTTATCTATGGCAGACATGGGACTGTCCCCCTAAAATCCTGTCCATCACTCTTTCATTACAGATACCTTACAATACCTTGGGTGAGGCTGAAGCCACCATATTCCAAGACTATACCCTGACACTCTATATCAGTCAGGGTACAGCAACTCCTTTGGCACAGCAACTGTTTCCCAACCAACCTCGCCCTCTTCCTGGGCAGGGTGCCTGGGTCAAAGGTGAGCAATAAAATAAGCAAAGATTATCCACTTAGAGAACATAGAAAACTGCTGTGGAAATAATAATACAGAGCAATTTCAGGATTTACGATTCCCTTAAGTAGTTTGAGAACCGTAATTTAGAAACCCCAAAGGAGAAAGTACTGCTACACATTTTTTATAAGCAAAAGACATTTTTAATGATGATCTTTAAACTTATAAAACTATTCAAATTCTGAGCTTTCAAAATAGCTTCATGCTTCGATTTTTACAAGCTAACATATCAGTATTTGTAAAGAAATGAATGTGGCCTGCCATTCCAGTTCTACAAGGATCAAGCCATTAGCTACTGCGGTGGCCCAAGGGCCGCGCACTCTGAGGGGAATTCAGGATGGTGAAAGATGGGGAATTTTCTGTGCTTTGGATGTATAGCCCTTAGACAGTGAAGATACACATCTAAGAAAACATTTCAAATGATCTCAGATTCTTACGTATTCCTATCCACAGAAAAGTACTAAAATCACTCACTTCAGATGTCTGATTTTGTGATGAACAGTAGTAATCTTTTTATGCTTCACTGTAGGGTTTTCCCAGCAAATAAAGCTTATATACATTCTGGTTCCTCCATTACCCTCTCCTCTTTGAGGAGTTTCTCTAAGCTGAGGGGCCCTCTCTCAGGCTACAGTCCTCAGTAAGGTCCCCAAACTCACAACATGTACATTGTGCATGTTTATTTCGGTCAACATATCCTATCCAGCGTCAGCAATGATCAGTATAGTGACAATGGCAGCATGCAATGAAAGGTTCCCTTCTGTTTACATAATCAAATTAAATAAGAACATTTCCATAGATTCTCCAAAGAGTTACTTATTTGCATGTGCCAAAGTAAGCCAGCAAATGCAGTACCAGGTCAAGTACAAGCAACCAAACTGGCTAAGGAGCATACTTCATAATAAAGAATTAAATCTCAGATATTAAAGTGTGTGTGTGTATGTTAGCCGCTCAGTCGTGTCTGAATCTTTGCAACCCCATGGACTGTAGCCCACCAGGATTCTCTATCCATGGAATTCTCTAGGCAAGAATACTGGAGTGGGCTGCCATGCTCTTCTCCAGGGGATCTTCCCACTCCAGGGACTGAACCCAGGTCTCCCACATTGCAGGTGGATTCTTTACAGCTTGAGCTACCTGGAAAGCCACATTAAAGTATAGCAATATTGAAGAATCCTTGCAGCACTATTTACTGACTTTTTATACTCTTTTAATTTTAGTGAAATCCTACAGAACCTAACAACTCTGTGGAAAGAAACCTTTATCTAGAATTCAGCAGTTCTTTAAGGATTTCTTTCCTTGCCATTAAAGTCAAACAAAATTGTTATTTTGTACTCTCCTTTTAAAAAACAATAGTATGATCTCTTTCTTATTATATTATTCCTGTCTATAAGCACAAATGGAAAGACGTCCACCAAATGTCAACTTAAGGTATTTTTGGCTAGTAAGATTTGGGTGCCTAACTTGCTTCTTTTTCTGTACTTATACTGCCTGTATTTTTAAAAATAGTTATGTATTCCTTTTTATGAAAATAAAAAAATTATTATAAAAACATACTTTAGCCCAGTGATTGGGAAAAGTTTTAAGACTATACTATAAGACTACATCCAAAGAAACTAATCAGAAACAATATTTCTTCATAAAGCTGTTCAACACAGTATTATAATAATGGAAAACTGTAAACATACTATTTATCCAAAATAGAATAAACACTGTTAACAACATAATAGAATACAGCCATTTAAGATGGTGCTTCCAAAGGGGCTTCCCGGGAGGTGCAGTGGTAAAGAACACGCCTGCCAACACCGGTGGCACAAGAGACCCGGGTTCAATCCCTGGGTCAGGAAGATCCCCTGAAGGAGGAAATGGCAACCCATGCCACTATTCTTGCCTGGAAAATCTCATGAGGCTACAAAGAATCAGACAGGACTGAGAGGCCAAAGGATACTTGATGAAACGGGAAATGTTCATGATACAGTGTTAAAGAATTAACAAGACTGTGTGTGTGTGTAAATCATATATTATTCATCTTATTTGAAGTAAGATGAAATGTTAGCAGTTTCAAAATGACTGTTAACAGACAAATGGCTAGCATGGGTGCTTGCAAACTATTCTCTTGGTTTTTTTTTTTAACTTTTCTGTATTTTTTCTAAGTTCTCTAGAACAAAGATCAAAGAAAGTACGAAACAATTTTTTTTGTTCTTAATGTAGGACAGCATGTGATACGTTAAAAAGGTTTCCACCTACACTTTAAAGAAACAAGTTTCTACAAGTCAGAAAACTGACATTTGTAAAACTTCTCAATAATACTAAAAAGAAAATCACCACAGACTTTGCATCCACTAAGTAAACTTTTATAATTATTACCCCATTACTGTATTTACAAGAAAGTCACATACATAAACCCAGATACTATGATGTTTGTTATTGTCCATCAACCAGTTAACAGTACTACACATAAAGCAGTATCAGCATGTATCCATTTGAATGTGATGATATTCTATTTTTTTCTTTATTTAATTGGAAGCTAATTACTTTACAGTATTGTAGTGGTTTTTGTCATACATTGACATGAATCATCCATGGGTTTACATGTGTTCCTCATCCTGAGCCTCCCTCCCATCTCCCTCCCGATCCCATAAATGTGATGATATTCTAAAGAAACCCATTCTAGAGGTCAAAGTGATTCATGAAGCTTTTTCTTTGTCTCTTTCCCACCTACTGCTATTTGCTATTGCTAAGTCACTTCAGTCGTGTCTGACTCTGTGTGACCCCATAGACGGCCCACCAGGCTCCCCCGTCCCTGGGATTCTCCAGGCAAGAACACTGGAGTGGGTTGCCATTTCCTTCTCCAATGCATGCAAGTGAAAAGTGAAAGTGAAGTCGCTCAGTCGTGTCTGACCCTCTACGACCCCATGGACTGCAGCCTTCCAGGCTCCTCTGTCCATGGGATTTTCCAGGCAAGAGTACTGGAGTGGGATGCCATTGCCTTCTCCGCTTTCCCACCTATGACAAGTGTATTCTCCAGGGTGCTCTCTGGCTTTAAATAGTTGTTAATCACGTTATGTATTTGTCTACATAATCTGTGTGTATGTGTTAGTTGCTCAGTCGTGTCCAACTCTATATGACCCTATGGACTTTAGTCTACCAGGTTCCTCTGTCCATGGTATTCTCCAGGCAAGAACACTGGAGTGGGTTTCCATTATCTTCTCCCGGGGATCTTCCCAACCCAGGGATCAAACCCGGGTCTCCCGCGCTGCAGGTAGACTCTTTACCATCTGAGCCACCACAGTAATACTATCTACTCCTCAGAGCTTCAGTGAGGATGGCACTAGCACTGTCAGCAGCACAACACCAACGTTCCCACTGCTTTATTCTATGGCCTAGCTGAAAAAAAACTAAAACTCCACAAACTTTCCACCAATGACTCTGAGAAAATGCTCATTAAGCACCCAGCATACCAGCAGTAAACTACTGTGGCAACAATGGTTGTGTCAGTCACTGCTCTTCCACTGCAGCCCTACATATGAAGTGTAGACGGTGCTTCCCCCATCCAAACTGAACTGCAGAAATCAGGTATGTTCACATCATCTAACCGCTGATGGCAGGAAAGCGCAAAAAGGATGGGGACTTGTCACAAGGACATAGGAACAGATGGTCAACTCTAAGATCATCTGAGTCTCACAACGATGGTAGTGTGAGTATAATTAACCAAGTTAAAATCCATGAATTTGTACTAACTGAGATGAATAAGTAAACTGGAGGCTACAAATGTTCTTCCTAACAGAATTCTACAGAATAAATGCAGAAGAAACAACAGAATTCAGAAATCACCGTTTGACAACCATCACTGTAAATCTTTCAATAGTAACAACCAGGGAGTTCTAAAAATCAATGCATCAAAGTATAATTAAAGGTCCTTTGTAGGGCAGACTATAAAATACTTCATATGAATCTTTCCAAAACATTAATCTAATCCGTAACAAAGAAGATTAAAGAACTGTTCCAGATTAAGGGAGACCAAAAGACACAATAACTAAGAACAACAGCTGATCAGGGACTAAGATCCCAATCTAAAAATAAGTTGCTGGGTTTTTTTCCACAATAAAAGACATTAATAGGGAAGCTGGTAAAATATATTTATAGATTACAGTACCACATTCATGTCACTGACTTTGATAACTGCACATTGGCTTGTAAAAGAATGTCTTTTTTTTTTTTTTTTTAAAGAAAACATACACTGAAATATTTAGACATAAACAGATAACATATCTGGCATTTACTTTCAAGTGTTTCGAAAAATATAGCATGTGTGTATATATACACATATATACAAACAAAATATCACAAGGCATATGTAATATCAACATTTGAGGAAATTATATGAATGGTATACAGGAATCCTTTGTACTAATTTCCCATACTTATAAGTCTAAAATTATTTTAAAATAAAGTTAAAAGTCAAAATGCAATAGGACAAGAAAACAGAAAAAATACATTCCATAAACAGATTAATTTAAAACTCTACAATCCCAGCTTCTAATTTCCACTCTATCACTAGAAACCTATATGATCATTAAAATGATCATATGGTCACTTTTCAAAATGATTTCTCCACATTTCATCAAAACCCTATTTTCCCTGAATGGCATTACATCTCTCCAAAGCCTCTCAAGCAAGAATGTTAATCCTCACCCCACTCCCCCTTATCTGGAAACAAGAAGACAAAGAAAATGTTCTTGGATATAGCCAATACAAGATCAAGCATCTTTCCTGAAGTTCACAATTCCACACAGTCCTCCAGACTTCTCTAATCCTGTTCTTATATAAAATTCCACAGGGAGTTAAACTTACAAGCCAGCCCCCTACACCTCCAATACCGTCTCCTCTACCTTAATTCCTACTACAACATAAGACGTATGCACGTTTAAGTTCGTCACTCAGTCACGTTCAACTCTTTGCGACCCCATGGACTGTAGCCCACCAAAATCCTCTGTCCGTGGAATTCTCCAGGCAAGAATACTGGAGAGGGTTGTCATTCCCTTCTCTAGGGGATCTTCATGACCCAGGGGTTGAATCCAGGTCTCCTGCATTGCAGACAGATTCTTTCCTGTCTGAGCCATCAGCTAAACCAACTTAACACTTGAGCTATGAAACAGGAAGTAATAATACTCAAAGTTGCGTGGTCTAGTAACTCCATCAGTTCTCTACTTCCCTGACCTAATGATCATCTAAAATGCTTCTACTAGAAAATACTAGATTTCTACATCTTAATTACTGGTCACAACCTCCTGACCTTTACCTTTTTCACTCCCTTACTTCCACTAAGTTTCTTCCTTGGGCCCTCCACTCACTGTCACCTGGTTTCACTCTCTATCCTACGTGTGGCAGCCTGGACTATAAAGTGAAAAACTCGAATGACACACCCTCAATTTCCTAGCTCCCCTATCCTCTGCCACATCTACCCCACTGAGACTCAATTTGAGGTGAGTCTGTCTACTATCTTCAGGTAGGAGGGAAGCAAATCCCATAACTGTATAGATGGGTACCGTAAAAATTTAGTTTCCAATTCCAGCAAGGCCGTCAGAACTAGTCATCACCATGGCAGGTGTTTCAGCTCACCACTCTTCTAGCCCCCACTTCCAACCATGGAACTCTTGGTCAAAATTTTTGCTTCCTACTTCACAAAGGAAAACAGGATTTCAAGCAAAAACTCCTTCAATTTCTCTCCCATGTAGCTCTAAATTTAGCACATGGCTTCCGTTTATATTCTTTACTCCTAAATGTGAGATTACCACAGAGAAAAGATCCTGTCTCCCAAAGGATTGGTTTGTTTTTTTTTACATTATGTCTCTTCTTCCTTTTCTCCACTAACTTCTTTCTCTCTGCCCACATGTATATTCTATTCACACCATACTTAGGAAAAAAACCTGTTCCCAGCTAAAATTTAAATTTCTATCTCATGCTTTTTGAGCTACTTCCATCTTATACTTCTTTTCCTTTAGTGACAAACATCCTATAAGAAAAATAAAATTTGGTGCACTTCTAATTCTCATTTCCTCCTGAATCCATTACCATCTGGCTTTTGCTCAAATAGTTCTTGCTAAGAACAATGACCTTCTTCCTAATTGTTAGGTCCAAAAACCCACTCATTCTATCAAAAATCTTGAATACAACTGTCCCTGGATAACCTGGTATTCCAGGATCCTCACTCCCATGGTGCAGATACTCAAATCCTATATAAAATGGCACAATAAGAGTCCAGCCTCCGTATCTGAGGATTTCAGAACCAAAGAACACGGAGGGGGTACTATGTGCATTCAACACAGTTGAGTGTAGTTCTGATTGGTTCTTCTTTGGCTTAGGAGATCAGCCCTGGGATTTCTTTGGAAGGAATGATGCTAAAGCTGAAACTCCAGTACTTTGGCCACCTCATGCGAAGAGTTGACTCATTGGAAAAGACTCTGATGCTGGGAGGGATTGGGGGCAGGAGGAGAAGGGGACAACAGAGGATGAGATGGCTGGATGGCATCACTGACTCGATGGACGTGAGTCTCAGTGAACTCCAGGAGTTGGTGATGGACATGGAGGCCTGGCGTGCTGAGATTCATGGGGTCACAAAGAGTCGGACATGACTGAGCGACTGAACTGAACTGAACTGGCTTCTAGAGAAGTATTTCCTCTGGTTTTCCTCCTATCTTTGACTATTCACTGCTTCTTTTCTAAGGGTCCTTATTTTCTTCTGCCAACTTTAAAGAGTCTTAGCAAAAACTGAATCCAGAGCCGTGGATACTGCCTATTACACACTGAGGAAGATAGTCTGATGGGAAAAAAAAATCTAAATTTAAGATATAGATTTACGACCTCCTGTATAATCCTGACTGGGTTTTTTAGACTTGCCTTCTTTCTGTGATTCATTCATTTTCATTCAGTTATTAGTCACTCAACCAATAGTTACTAAATGCCTACTACAGTATGTCTGAGATACTAAACTGGATGTAGGAAATATGTGCAAATCCCAACCCATCAGTCCCTAGAACTTCTAACAACTAGGAGTTCTGACACAAGAGCATAATTTAACATGACCAGAGCAGCCACACAGGGCATTAAAATAAAAAGTTTGCATATTCTACCACAGGTAAATTAGGGAGCCAAGATCAGCAAGGACCGGGCCTGAAATACCAGCCTTCTTCAGAGCAAGTTTCATTCTTTCCTCAACTGAAACAGAGAAACTAATAGCAGAACTCTCAGCCAAAACTAAATACAGTAATATCAATTACCTAGACATGCTGCTGGTGGTGAGTCATCCAGGAAGCAGAGCAAATGCCAAGATGCCACTGCCAGAGACAGCTAAAAGGACTCATCCATTAAAGCGCTACCTGCCAAAGCAAAGCCTCAAAAGCTGGCTGATAAATATGAATATGTGATCTGAATAACTTCATGCTATCAAAAGCCAAACACATACACACACATACTCTCTCTCTCAAAAAGTTGGTAATTATGTGCTCCTGAACTGATTCACCTTATATAATTCCTTATTTGTGTAAATGATACTTATTCTCATATTACAATGATTATTATAATGCTACAGTTCTAAGGTATTTATCAATTAAAAAAAGAGAAGAAACTATTTCAACAAGATTTTCCACAACACTGACATTTTCTAGTAAAAATGTACACACACATGAATTCATTACTGCAAAGATGTACAAGACCAAAATACGTTATAAATTGTGCCACTGAAAAAACCAGAGAGAAAATCCTATCCCAAGAGGCATTGGATAGGTGATTCTTTATGGCACACAAATTCTGTCAGCAAAGCCATCTCAGCATACAAACAAAAAACTCACCATTTATTTTGGAGGGGAAAACCTCTGGTAAACTAAAATTTTAACTTTACCTTTTGAAAGACCAGATTTTGGTTTAAAGAGAAACCTGAGTTAGCATAAGTAAAACACTGATAAAGATGGGCCTAAAATATTTCACTAGACACTACAGTAATTTTGCTTTCAATTAATAAGTCAACAAAAATTACTGTGTAGGACAACATCATGTACCAAAAAGCGAATTGGGACAGACAGTTCTAAGACTGTCCTCAACCACCTACACTGGGCTAAGGATATGAAACATACTGGTTAAGTACAAAGGCTTCGGAATCAACTTTTTAAGACTCAAACCTAGGCTCCGACACTTACCAACTCTGTGACCTACTTGGGCTTTCTTATCATCTACAAAATGGGAGTCTATTTCTCTTACAGAGCTTTCATATAGGATTACAAAAGTTAACACCTATAAACACTTAAAATAAAGCCTGACATAGTAAAGGTCCAATAAATGTTACTTTTTAAAAAACGTAACAAAACAAAGGCACTTTACTTATAGCATCTACCCTACTTCCTACAATAACCCTCTGAGATGAGTATACTGGAACAAACTTTAAACAACTGAACTGACACGCCTCGTTGGGGCAAAGACAAGATTCAGACTCAGGTTTTACTGTCTCTAAATTCAGATTTTCTATTTCAAAATGCCTCAAATAAAAACTCACAGGTAGTAATCTACTCTGCCACAGCATTACCCTCATGAGTACTTCTGATTCTAATTCAAGTACACACACACACACACACTCCACCACCACCACACCATACACATCTTTGAATCCACCCATCTACTTCTCTTTAATGCTACTAATTATCTAATTACCTAATCCAAGCTACCAGGATTGCCTACCTAAACTACTGCCATAGCTTCCTAACTAAATGGCAGACCCTGACACTTGGGAGACCCCCCAATGAAAAGGCTGGCTCACCAAGAAATGACACAATCCTGGTTGAACAAGTCAAGAAATACAAACACAGCTTATAGAATATAAATAAGCAAAGAAAGAACACCCAAATTTAAAGAAAACCTCTCACATGAAAGAAAAACAAACGAAAATAATAGGAAGAAAAGTTAACACAGGGAGTAGAAAAACAAAAACCTCACAAATCTATAGTTGGCTCAAGTTCCAGCATGGCAGGCCTCCTCCGGGACAGCCCTCCCATGGACAGGCACTACAAACTTGAAGTATAAAAAAGAACTATCTGAACATTCTGAAATCTAAGGAAAAATAGGGATTTGGAGGGAAATTAAACCTTGGAGAAGCAACCTGCACAAAGGAGAGTGTTTCCTTTCTGTTCATTTTGTAGCCTTGCTGTGAGGCAGAACCACAGTTGTGGCGAGGCACCTTGGCTGGGGCTACTAAACCCCCAATAGAACCCTTGCTATTTCCATCCAGAGGAAGTGAGGAACAAACGGAGCCCAGGCAGGCCAGGAAGTGAGGGGAAATCACCACTCTTCGAACCATGCATGTGCAGGACTGAACTAAAATAGATGAATGACGGCCTAAGGAATTAAGCTTAGATCTGAACCACTACACACAGAATGGGAGACAGTACTTAAAATGTGAAGCTGGACTGACTGCTTCTAAAACAAAATACGTACGTTTTCCAGAGGATCATAGCAAAACACTCAGAAGATCCAGGATAAAATCCAAAGTTACTAGAAATAAAAAATATTAAGGAATATAAATCACTCTCCAGGGAAAAGACAATCAAGAGATGCCAATCCCAGGATGATTCAGACTATAGTTACTATGTGCATGTGCACTAAGTCACTTCAGTTGTGTCCGACTCCATGCAACCCTATGGACTGCAGCCCACCAGGCTCCTCTGTCCATGGGGATTCTCCAGGCGAGAGTACTGAACTGGGTTACCATGCCCTCCCCTCCAGGGGATCTTCTTGACCCAGGGATGAAAGCTGCATCTCTTACGTCTAACCTATGTTGGCAGGTAGGTTCTTTACCACTAGCACCACATACAAAGATTTTAAAGCTGGTATTACAATTATGTTTTGGGAAATAAAGCAATATCACCTTGAAACCAATAAAATGACAGGGAATCTCAGAAGGTTCTATTTCTGCTTTATTGACTATGCCAAAGCCTTTGACTGTGTGGATCACAATAAACTGTGGAAAATTCTGAAAGAGATGGGAATAAAAGACCACCTGATCTGCCTCTTGAGAAATCTGTATGCAGGTCAGGAAGCAACAGTTAGAACTGGACATGGAACAACAGACTGGTTCCAAATAGGAAAAGGAGTATGTCAAGGCTGTATATTGTCACCCTGCTTATTTAACCTATATGCAGAGTACATCATGAGAAATTCTGGGCTGGAGGAAGCACAAGCTGGAATCAAGACTGCCGGGAGAAATAACAATAACCTCAGATATGTAGATAACACCACCTTTATGGCAGAAAGTGAAGAACTAAAGAGCCTCCTGATGAAAGTAAAAGAGGAGAGTGAAAAAGTTGGCTTAAAGCTCAACATTCAGAAAACGAAGATCATGGCATCTGGTCCCATCACTTCATGGGAAATAGATGGGCAAACAGTGGAAACAGTGTCAGACTTTATTTTTCTGGGCTCCAAAATCACTGCAGATGGTGACTGCAGCCATGAAATTAAAAGACGCTTACTCCTTGGAAGGAAAGTTATGACCAACCTAGATAACATATTGAAAAGCAGAGACATTACTTTGCCAACAAAGGTCTGTCTAGTCAAGGCTACAGTTTTTCCAGTGGTCATGTATGGATGTGAGAGTTGGACTATAAAGAAGGCTGAGCGCTGAAGAATTGATGCTTTTGAACTGTGGTGTTAGAGAAGACTCTTGAGAACTCCCTTGGACTGCGAGGAGATCCAACCAGTCCATCCTAAAGGAGATCAGTCCTGGGTGTTCATTGGAAGGACTGATGTTGAAGCTGAAACTCCACTACTTTGGCCACATGATGCAAAGAGCTGACTCACTAGAAAAGACCCTGATGCTGGGAAAGATTGAGGGCAGGAGGAGAAGGGGATGACAGAGGATGAGATGGTTGGATGGCATCACCAACTCAGTGCACATGGGTTTGTGTGGACTCCGGAAGTTGGTGATGGACAGGGAGGCCTGGCGTGCTGCGATTCATGGGGTCGCAAAGAGTCAGACACGACTGAGCGACTGAACTGAACTGAACTGAACTCAGAAGATAAATAGAAAACAAAAAATTGAACCAAATAAAAACTTTAGACTGGAAAAATTAAATACATGAAACAAAAAATTCACTGGATGGGATCCACAGCACAAAGAAAGAGTGAATTTAAATTGACTTAGACAATTCATCCATTCTAAAGAACAGAAACGAAAAAGAATAGAAAAAATAAATATGCTAACAGAGTCACAAGAACTCTAAACCTTTAAAAGGTGTAGAAACCAAGTAACTTCAAACTCACAGAAAAACAGGAAAAAGAAACTGAAGAAATAATGTCCATAACTCATCAAAGTAATGAAAGGAGTAAATTAACAAATTAAACTTCAGTGAGACTAAAGCAGAACAAATTCAAAGAAAATTACACCTAGACAGATCATAATAGAACTTCTAAAAATCAAAGACAGGGACTTTCCTGGCAGTTCAGTGGTTAAGACTCTCCACTTCCAATGCAGTGGGGCAAGAGTTCCATCCCTGGTCAGGGAACTAATACCCTACATGCTGCAAGGTGCAGCCAAAATCGAAAAAAATAAATAAAAAATCAAAGATAGAAATTAATGGAGCAGCCTGAAAAACAATATATTACATACAGAGAAACAAGGATTCAAATAACTACAGGTTTGTCATCAGAAACCACGATCATCGCAAGAAAATTGAACAAAATCTTAAAGGGCTGAAAGAAAACAAACTCAGTCAGGAATTTTCTGTTCCCAAAATATGTATCTATAGGGAGTTCCCTGGTGGCCTAGTGGCTAGGAACACACACTTTCACTGCCATGGCCTGGATTCAAATCCTGGTTAGGGGGCTGAGATCCCACAAGCTGAGATCTGACATTTATACAACACTATATCCAACAACTGAAGAATATACATTCTTTTCAAGTGCACATAATATATCACCAAGGTAATATACTGGGCCATAAAACAAGTCTCAATAAATTTAAAAGGAATCAGACCACAGTGAATGTGGTCTATTACCACACACACACAAAAAAAATTAGAAAATCTTATAAAGACTATATGAAAATCCCAAATAAATGGAAATCAAATGGAATTCAAGATATAGACGATCCAACACAGCAAAGTGAGGAAGAAAGTCTTGGTATGACAGCTGTGTGCCAGGCCTAAAAGAACAAATATTAATAGTTAGAAACTGGAGGATGGAGGGCTCTAGGAAGAAAGTCTTCAAAGAACAAAATAAAGGAACTAATACCTATCCAATCCATGTGATCAAGCCAAAAACACAGCTGAAAAGCAAATTCTGAAAAATGACAGAAGATCTGTAAAGAATTAACCACAGATACACAAAGGGGTGGGGGTAAGGGATAAATGAGAGGAGCTTGGGATTAACACATACACACTACTATGCATAAAATAGGTAAACAGCAAGGACCTGTTGCATAGCACAAGGAACTATACTCAATATCCTGAATGCAGCTATATACACAACCAAATAACCTTGCTGTATACTTAAAACTACCACAGTACTGTAAATTAACTACATCTCAATAAAAATAAATAAACAATGAAGACATAAAAACTAGGCAACCCTATGAAAAATTTTAAAAATTATACACAACACACCACTTTGACTCACTAGTGAACAATGCTTTCATAGTCATAAAATGTAAATACTAATTATCGACTTAACCAAATGTTAGGAGCCTTTCACACATTTGCTCTTCCCAATAATTCTATCTTTTATTAGTAAGGGAAGTAGCTACACTATATCCTTACTTTACTGGTGAGGAAGCGGCACAGAGAAGTTATGTAATCAGCTCAAGGGTACAGTGCTTTAAGTGAGAAGCCAAGATGTGAACCTATGAGGTGAGACTACAGAGATGATCTGGGAAGAAAAAGTAGGTCATGGAAGAAACCGAAGCAGAACAAACACATCAAGTAGTAGCTTAATATCATTGCATTAAAAATACAAAGTTAAATAACCAAAGCAGCTAAAACAGTTAAAGACTGTGTTCTTTTGAGGAGAAGCTTGGAGGACCAGGCCTGGGAAAGGAGGACTGATGTTTCTCATTGTCTTTTTCTACTCTAACTTTTGAAACTGTATACTTGCATTGTTTTGATTTTAAAAAACATATGCTGGTCAAAGAAAACTCACTCACAAGCTGAATCCAGCCCACTGAAAGATTACACAGTTTTGGGATATCGACAATCGGCTGGCCAGTGACTACCAGGTTCTTCCTATATCAGTCAAGCCCAGCAGTATCGCCATGTCTGGTATGGCCATCAATAAAAGGAAAGCAACCATAATGAAAGTTCTGTTTCCCAGCTTTTAACTCAGCTGATAATGTTTATACGTAAGAGAATAAAATCTGTCCTCCAAGCTTTGCTTGAAAACCCCTAAACAGATCCTCCCTCGGGCAGTCTTCTGTAAAATGAGGTGGTTGAAGAAAATAATCCCTGCTTTCACAATATCTGGAAACATTTTCCTTCTGTCCATAAGTAAACCAAAGAATCTAACCATGGTTAATTATTTGCAAATGCAAGTCACCAGTCAGATGAGGAATTATGTAAAACTACCAGAATTCATCTAAACAGATTTCTCTGCACTATTCTAAAAGCAAAGTATATACTCTAATTATGGACATCCAAAATATCACTGTATGGGCTGGGCAATATAATGTCACTTTTACATAAAAGAACTCTGGAAATCTATTCACTTTATAAATATACCAGTAATCTCATGGATATACTTGAATTCATTCAGAAATAGCATGTTTATTTCAATAAGTATTTACAATGCACTATATAATGGGCCCAGAACTACACTATATACTATTATAAATAAGACAGACCTAAGCCCTAATTCGCATTGAGTTTACAAAATGCATACCATGGAGCAAAGACTGTGATAAGAGCACAGTGTTAAAAGCATACAGTGAATCTGGGAGGAAAGGGAGGAAATGGAGCTGGGGAGGCAGAGGAAGAGGGAAGGTTTTCTGGAGAAAAGAACATCTAAACAGATTTGGATAAAGAATAGAAATTCATCCTGGAAGAAGAAGAATGAAAAGAGAAAAGGGCAATAATATGTTCCAAAGCCAGAAGGCAAGGGGAGCATGGTGTGGAGTGGTGGCCGGCAAGGTGCAAGGTAAGAAAACAAAAACATTAGCGTTCAAAACACGTACGTGTGCAGTGCAGGAACAAATAAAGCAGACAGAAGTTAACAAGGACTCATACTGTTCTCTAAGGTTACAAACAAAAATTTTAAAGGGTCGAGTATTATTTCAAGTGCTCATCCTTCCCCTTTTGGGGAAATCACACAAAAAGTCACCCCGACATAAATGAACACTCTACCCAAATGAGAACAAATGTGCTTTGAAACTACTGGGTTTCTTCAGTCTAGCATCCAACAGGCCACAAGTCCCAAGAGCCTCAAAATTCATAAAGAAGTAAAACTATCCAGTTTATTTCCTTATTCTCAAAGCCTCTGCCAAACAGCCCAATTTCTTTACATAATGTAATGGGTAATTCTGGAGAAACACCACAGAGAACCTAAACCACAGCACATTCCTAAACTTTTAAAATATTAAAGTACTGATGTTCAAATCTTAAAAGCAGGCAAGTCAAAACCCTGAAATAAATCTGATAGTAAACCTCAGACTACTGCAGCATTTCCCAACTTGCACTTGGCATGTCTTTAACAAGAATCTTACCCACACCTTAATTCCAGCTAAGTGACCAAACTTTTGGAAGAAACCGTAACACGAAAACACAGACGATGATTTATAATCACATGATAGATAGGCTAGCCCTAACTACAATGCTCTTTTGAGTAAATTTACATTTAATAAGGTCAGCAGAATGTATTCCATAGTTATTTAAGCTTAAGTCAGGCCTCCGCATGTAGAATATATATAAACTTTTAAAACAATATATTATTAATACACATACAATCAGTGTTTTAGCATGTAGATGTGACATTAAAGAAAAAATAAAAAGAAAATACTCTGTAAGTAGTCAATATAAGACAGATAAGGAAAATAAAAGCAGTACCCACTATTCCACAGTCAGTGAAGGTACTAAGCAGAGCCACTGCGCACGGCTCCATGAGTTCCTTACTGAACAACCCTATGGGGCCAATCGAGTGTGTGTGCACGCGTGCATGCAGAGAAGGAGTGGGGGAAGGGAGAGGAAAAGAAACACCTAACACTACGCAGCATATGTTAACCAATCGTGTGTGTGTGCACGTGTGCATGTAGAGAAGGAGTGGGGGAAGGGAGAGGAAAAGAGACACGTAACACTAAGCAGCATATGTTAAGCTAGAAGGTCATGCAAAACACACACACACAACCTGAGAGAGTCCAAGTCTCGGCAGCATGAAAAAAACAAAAGAATTCTTATAAAAATGAGAATCAGAATAAAAACACAGACACAAGGTTTTGAATCTATGGAACTGGTCTTGAGCTAACACCAATCACTCAGTCATTCTTATCAGATACTTCCTAACTGCCTACCATATGCCAGATACTGACAGATATCAGTCAGTCAGTTCAGTCGCTCAGTCGTGTCCAACTCTTTGCGACCCCACGGACTGCAGCACCCCAGGTTTCCCTGTTCTTCACCAACTCCCGGAGCTTACTCAAACTCATGGCCATGAGTCAGTGATGCCAGACATGGCCATGAACAAAACAGATCTGTCTTTGTGAAGCTTATACACGGTGGGGGTGGGGGAGGCAGAAATTAAACAAATAAATATTTGAAAATATCAGGTGGTGACAAGTACCACAGAAAAAAAATGAAACAGAAAATGAGAGTACTGGGAAGGCGGTCCTGTGTTTTAAATGGCCTCAATGATGCGACCATTCTAACAGAATGAAGATTCTATGAGACATGAGAAACTTAGTCTCTGCTTTTTTCACAGGAAATGTCATATTGTAATTGGGGTCTCCACACCAATTCTAGTGATAGACCAGGTGCTTGCCTGATTACCAGTTACAAGAAGTAAGTGATGCAAAACAACTTTACCACAGTTCCTAAGGGTTTAATTCAAGACTGAATGAAATAATAATCTGTCAGAAGCATCCTGCAACATGCCCAAACTTAAGGCCTTTACGAGGTACATTCCTCTTTCACCTACATCGAGGGTGGGCAAATTACAGCTAGCAAGCCAAATTCAGCCTACCATCTGTTTTTGTAAATAAAGTTTTCTTAGAACATAGCCGTGTTAACTTGCTTATATATTAAGCTGGATACTTTGCACTGAAACAGCCAATCTGGTACCCAACTGTGACAGAAACCACATGACCTGGAAAGCCTAAAATACTTACTATCTGGTCCTTTACAGAACGTGTGCTGACCGCTAGACCAGACCACCACCACTACTATCCTCACAGTAAAATGCCTTTCAGGGGTCTCTTTAGGAGCACGTGACCAGGGCAGTCACATGGACCCAGCCAGTGGAGAGCCTCATGCTTGGGGCTTAATGCTCCATGGTCACCTTTAAATTCTTTAAGAAGAAAAAAACCTCCTTTCTTTCATTCTTTATTCAGCTGCATTGGGAGCCCGTGTGCCACAACTACGGAAGCCCAAGTCCGTGAAGTGCAACAGACGCTCCCACAGGAATCTGGGCTGGATTTATGGCTGCTTTAACCAATAGAAAGAAAGTGAAAGTGAAGTCGCTCAGTCGTGTCCGACTCTTTGCAACCCCATGGATTGTAGCCTACCAGGCTTCTCCGTCCATCAGATTTTCCAGGCAAGGGTACTGGAGTGGGTTGCCATTTCCTTCTCCAGGAGATCTTCCTGACCCAGGGACTGAACCCGGGTCTCCTGAATTGTATGCAGACACTTTACCGTCTGAGCCACCAGGGAAGTCTCTTAACCAACAAGGACATTCTGGAGTTCTAAGTCCAAGCCTTAAGAGGAATGGCAGCTTCGTTTTCCCTTCTGTGATGTGAAAGGCCACAGTCACATTGGGAGGGAGCATGAAGAGGACACACACAGAGGAGAAATGAAATGATCAATGGTCAAAGCTGAGCTTCCAGTCATTAGGCACCATCAACGGCTAGTGAAGGGAGTAAGAGTCATCTTGAATATTCCAATCCAATCAGGTCCCCAAATGGCTGGAGCCCCAGTTAACAGCCCATGGAGCAGAAGAACCGCTCTACTGATCACAGCCAAATTGAAACATAATAAAATGCTTGTTTTGAGTAGTTTGTTATGAAACAATATAAAACTAAAGCATCAAGATTTGAATACCAGATCCATCACACCTGGATTCATACACATGCCTATTATTTAACCTCTTTATGTCTCGATTTTCTCCATCTGCAAAATGAGGATCATGACGTTATCTATTTCACAGAACTATTCTAAAGAATAAACATGCTCTTAAGTGTAAAAGCACACAGCGGAGTTCTCAGCATATTCTTGATATAACACAAAAAAATATTATTGTTCTAAAATATTATTGCTACTTCATTATTGATAAAATGTATTATTTATTCCAGCATCCTGCTTCACTTTCTTTAAACCACCTATTACTATCTGAAATTATGCTTACTTATTTACCTGCCTTTCCTCCAACAAAGTATGAGCCATGAGACAAGAACTGTCTTGTTCACCAGTACCTAAAACAGAATTTGGCAGATAGAGATACTTTAAAATTAATATTGAATAAATGAGTTATAGGACCTTGGTTTCATAGTTAATCAATAATGATATCTAAAAACTGCTCCCATGCTTTAAGTATTAATCTGACAAGAGGTGCTCAAAACATACAACATGCACATATGCTATCTATAATGTTATTTTTAGGACATAATCCCAATGCAATTACTTGTGACTGCACAAACACTACACCATTATTAGCTCATGGAATGCTCAAATATGCGTAAGTGATGGCTAGCATCTGATTCAGCATTGTTCAGGCGTTCTAAGGTTGCTCACTTGTTTGTATAATTTTTTTAAATGAGTTGTACTCAAGCAAACTAATGACACACTCTTAGCCACTATTGCTACATGCACAGAAACAGCCAGAGAAACTTTAATGTGGGGTCTGTCCAAAAACAAACTACCCTGGCAACACAAATTAAACCTGGTTTTAAACACACCTGAGTGTGCATTTCCTCACAGTTTTTTTTTTAAGTTTAAAATCTATATTAAAGAGGCAATAAAAATCAGACATTCCCAGAACCCCGAAGCACCTTAGAAGGTACACAAAGAAGCACAAAAACACGATTCAGAATAACAAGTTCTCTGACACTGTGATTCTCAACTTTCCTTCTGCCGTGATGGAAAGATGACATATCCATGAAACTCACCCTGCCTCCTCTTCCAATTATAATTTCATAGGAGTTTTTACATTTAGGAACAGAATTTTATAGAGCAAAAGAAACCACAGGGTTTCGGCACAGAACTTTAGATGAGAAACAAACACATGTGAAGTCAGGGAAGCATGAGAGAAGATATTAGGGTCGAAGCTAATAAGAAGTACGTCCTGCCGGACTTCAGTGGTTATTGCATAAAAATTAAGCGGGAGGGGGAGATTGCTACGATGCAGCACTGTATAGGTATGGCAAGGTCTAGTCAAGGAATCTGCACGTTAGAAACCTAAATTTAGGGGCTTCCCTGGTCGTTCAGTGGTAACGAGTCTGCCTGCCAATGCAGGGGATACGGATTCGATTCCTGGTCTGGGAAGATCCCACGTGCCACGGAGTAACTGAGCCCGTGTGCTACAACTACTGAAGCTCACGCGCCTACAGTCCGTTCTCCCAAGGAGAGAAGCCACTGCAGTGAGAAGCTGGAGCACCACAACTAGAGAAAAGTCCACATATTAACAAAGACCCTGCACAACCAAAAGTAAGCAATTTTTAAAAAAGACTTATTAAAAAAAGAACACAAATTTATACTTCAAAATCCAGTAAGCCTACTAAAATGGCTAAAAGTATAAAGTCTGAAAACATCAAAATTTTGGCAAGGTGGTGAAACAGCCAAAGCTTCTATACATTGGTGGTCTAAGTGTAAAATGGTACATGTGGAAATGGAACACAGACTTGGAAAAAAGTCTGGTGATGTCTCATAAAATTAAGCATACATCTACGTATTACCCAGTAATTTCACCGAAGAGAAATGAAAACATATAACCACAGAAAGATCGCATTAGAAGATTCCTAACCGCTTTAACTGTAATAGCCAAAAACTGGAAACAACCCAAATGTCGATCAACAGAGCAATGGAGAAACAAACAGTCATACGTGTCCATACAATGAAACACCATCAACAATACAAAGGGATGCACCAATACACACAGTAACATGGATCAAGCTCCTGAACAGCATGCAGAGTGAAAGAAGCTTGGTAGACCATATGCTGTGTGATTCTAGAATTAGGGAAATCTAATTTGAAGTGAAAAACAAAAGAGCATAACAATCACCTGGTGGGTATGAATCAACAGGGAAGAGTCACGAGTGAACTTTCTATGATGACAGCAATGTTCTGTCCCAATGGTCAGTAAACTTTTGCCATAGAGGGCAGAAAGGCAATTATGTCAGGCTTTCTGGGCTCTACCTCAAAAGCCAATTCTGCCACTGTAAATGAATGACACAGCTGCACTACCATAACACTTTATTTACAAAACAAGGGTTAGAATGTAGTTTGCTGGTCCCTGCTCTATATATTAAAAGTGGTTTGGGTTACACAAATATGTATGTACTTGTCAAAACTCATCTAATAGGCCACGGAAGATCTGTGCATTTCGCTATACGTCAGTTTTATACAAAAACCAAAAAGCAACAGTTAACTGTAGGCTAATGATAAGCATGTGGTTTTCAGTGAGGTACACCGATATCTGCAACTTATTCTGAAAGCTCAAAAAATAAGATGGATACAGTAACACAAATACTAAATTGCCAACATCTGCTGGATCTCAAAAAAGCAAGAGAATTCCAGAAAATATCTATTTCTGCTTTATTGACTATGCCAAAGCCTTTGACTGTATGGATCACAATAAACTGTGGAAAATTCTGAAAGAGATGGGAATAAAAGACCACCTGACTTGCCTCTTGAGAAACCTGTATACAGGTCAGGAAGCAACAGTTAGAACTGGACATGGAACAAGACTGGCTCCAAATAGGAAAAGGAGTGTGTCAAGGCTGTATATTGTCACCCTGCTTATTTAACTTATATGCAGAGTACATCATGAGAAATGCTGGACTGGAAGAAGCACAAGCTGGAATCAAGATTGCCGGGAAAAATATCAATAACCTCAGACATGCAGATGGCACCACCCTTATGGCAGAAAGTGAAGAAGAACTAAAGAGCCTCTTGATGAAAGTGAAAGAGGAGAGTGAAAAAGTGGGCTTAAAGCTCAACATTTAGAAAACTGAATTTGCCATCACTTCATGGCAAATAGATGAGGAAACAGTAGAAACGGTGGCTGACTTTATTTTTCTTGGCTTCAAAATCACTGCAGATGGTGACTGCAGCCATGAAATTAAAAGACGCTTACTCCTTGGAAGGAAAGCTATGACCAACCTAGACAGCATATTAAAAAAGCAGAGGCATTACTTTGCCAACAAAGGTCCGTCTAGTCAAGGCTACGGTTTTCCCAGTGGTCATGTATGGATGTGAGAGCTGGACTATAAAGAAGGCTGAGGGCCGAAGAATTGATGCTTTTGAACTGTGGTGTTGGAGAAGACTCTTGAGAGTCCCTTGGACTGCAAGGAGATCCAACCAGTCCATCCTAAAGGAAATCAGTCCTGAATATTCATTGGAAGGACTGATGTTGAAGCTGAAACTAAAATACTTTGGCCACCTGATGCAAAGAGCTGACTCATTTGAAAATACCCTGATGCTGGGAAAGATTGAGTGCAGGAGAAGGGGATGACAGAGGATGAGATGGTTGGATGGCATCACCGACTCAACGGACATGGGTTTGTGTGGACTCTGGGAGTTGGTGATGGACAGGGAGGCCTGGCAGGCTGCACATCATGGTGTCACAAAGAGTCGGACACGACTGAGCGACTGAATTGAACTGAGAAATGTAGGCCCAACAACTGGTATGTGGTATATGGAAGTTAGCTGTACAATTCTTTCAACTTTTGAATATATTTGAAAGTTTTTGTTTTGTTTTTGGCTGCATTGTGTGGTCTGTGGGATCTTAGTTCACTGACCAGACATCAAACCCATGCCCCGAGAAGTGGAATCACAGAGTCCTAACCAATGGACCACCAGGGAAGTCCCTGGAAGTTTTCATATTAAACTGGGCGGTGGGGGAGATTCAATGAGGCCACTGAAGATTTTTAAGCAAGGAAATGAAAATCAAATTTATATTCTACAATTCATGCAGTGCAAGCATATACCGAAGGATGATTAGATGAAGGAAGAAAGTTCTAAGCAGGCTATTACAACAGTCCATGCCATAGAAGATATCAACATTTGAAGAGTAAGTACAAAGTGAGTTCATGGAGAGAAGAAAAATCAGGGCAGTCAGTGCTTAGTTGCTCAATCACGTCCAACTCTTTGCGACCCCATGGACTGTGGCCCACCAGGCTCTTCTGTCCATGGGATTTTCCAGGCAAGAACACTGGTGTGGGTTACCATATCCTCCTCCAGGGGATATTCCTGACCCAGGGATCAAACCTACATCTCCTCTGCCTCCTGCACTGCAGGCCGAGGAGAGAGCTCCTTCATTTCAGGAATGAGGAAGGAGTTTCAAGGAAAAGTTCACAATGTCAACATAAAAGAACTTAAGCATGAAAAGAACGAAAAGTACCTAGATTAAGCAATGGACCCTGATGATGTAAAAGAGGTGTGGGAAGAATGTAGATCAGATAAAAGATATTAGTAAGTTCAAAGGAAACAAACAAGTGACAAGTAATCTGGCTGGGACAAGAGAGGAAGGAAAAACTGAAACATAAAGTAAAAGACTGAAATATTTCTTTTAAATGTGAAACAAAAGTACATGGCTGCACCTAAAAGCCACAACTCACCCAGAACCTGTACTCCTGGCTCAGGCAGCCAGCTGGGTGTCTGACTGTCCTTGCACATTTTTACTGCGTGTGACAGTCTGCAAAGCTTGTCCATTTCACCATACTGCGAGGATTCTTCTAATAAGTCACACAGGCAACAAAGAAGGTCAAGGTGACCACAGCTGACAACTGCCTCTCAGGGAGACGTAAACTAGTTTGTTTGTTGTTTGCTATAATGCCTGCAGCTTGCTTAAAAAAAAAAAGTGCTGGCCCCTTGGTCCTGAGCTCCTTGGCTGTGATCTACTATGTGCATCCATCTAGACCCATCATCCTCATGGGACCTGGTTACAAGGAAAGACAGCACAAACAGGCTGACATTCATGAGTGTGCAGTGCTGTGACTAGTAATGTCACTTGTTTCTGACCTGGGAGTCTCCTGTTTGTCTGCCAGCAACCATGAAACATTAACAGACTAATTGTCAGCTTGTAAATATAGCAAAATCAAATCTTAAGATTTTTCAGAGTTCTTGACATGGACAACAAAGAGCTAGTTGATTTTCATGTTGCTAAATAAGAGACAAAAACACAGACACCAGCAAAAACTACAATTTATGTAACATTTTATAGTTTATTTACCTTGCATTATTCATAATATTTATTATATATCCATCTCTACACTATATTTTATACATATATTACATTATATAATTCTCATAATAATCCTAATGAGGTAGGTACTAATATGAGGAAACTGAGGCTTTAAGATGTTAGATAACTAAGCCAAGGTCTCACAAATTGTAATCAACACAACCTAACTATAGGCTCAGATGACATTAAAGATGTGAGGGTTTTCTTTAATCATCAATAGTCAACCTCCTTCCCAGCTGATTTATCAAGAGCAACTCTAATTCACCATATGTTAGAGCAAAGCATCTATATCATAGTACGAATACTTCATTCTTATAGAAAACTAACGTTTTGGAAATGTTAATAGAATCAAAGTTGTCTCTCATCAAAGTTGTCTCTAAAAATCTGTGGTTTAGGAAGAGCTAGGTTAAACAAATTCAAACCATTGTCTTCAGGGCAGAAGCTCTCACAGTTTTAATATACAAATATATGTTCTTCCAGGTGGCGCTAATGGTAAAGAACCTGCCTGCCAATGCAGGAGATTTAAAAGGCCTGGGGTTTGATCCCTGGGTCAGGGAAGATCCCATGGAGAAGGCAATGGCAACCTACTCCAAAACCCTTGCCTGGAGAATGCCATGGACAGAGGAGTCCCACAGGCTACAGTCCATAGGGTCACAAACAGTCAGACATAACTGAAGCGACTTAGCACACACATATGCTAATATGTATTCTATTTCTTCTAAAACCATCTATTATCTTCATTCTGAATGCTCGCTCCAGTTTGGAAAACTACTGCTGCAATCAACAGTGCCAATTTAACTTGTGCACAGAATACCTTTGAAAACTTAGCAGTCAGCTTGGTGGTTCAAGTACACAAGTCCTTTAAAATAGAGAACATCAAAGTCAGAATGTGGCATAACAGCTCCAAGCCAAGTCAACTACTTCACAGTCTGGCACCACTGCCCATTTCCTACCAAACAAAAGTCAGCTTCCCATAACACAATGGAACCACATGGCTTTTTCTGAAATTAGAAGGGTAACAAGGCAAGGTTTTTATATGTTTAGCTCTGTACATTGTAAACACTGTTTTACTGAACAAAATTTAGACACTTAACGATGGAGCAGAGATCACAGAAAAAGTAGTTTTCACATAAAGCTTGAGAATTCGTTAACGACAGTAAGTCATTCTGATGGTCCTAGGCATCACCATTAACTCATCTGTTCATGGGATTCTCCAAGCAAGAATACTGAAGTGGGTAGCCATCCCCTTTTCTAGGGGATCTTTCTGACCCAAGGATGGAACCTGAGTCTCCCAAATAGCAGGCAGATTCTTTACCATCTGAGCCACCAGGGAAGCCCCAATTATCAATACGGAAAACTAAATTTTAACTCTATGAATAAGTGGAAAATTAACATCGTATATACCATTTCGCCACCAAGCATATTTTCCTGTCTTCTACTTAGTCATCTCTAAACATTTGACAACTGAAACTGCTCTTTGCTCCGTTGTTATTAATCATTCCAGAGTTTTCACAAAAGCCAGCCACACAACAGTTGTGTTAGTTACACAAGCCAGAGCTGTAGACTGGTCCCTAGCTTACTGCCAACCAAATCAGCTGCCTTTTTTTTTTTTTCCTTGCCCTCTGTTCTGAAGGAATACCTCCACCCATTCAAAGTCTGCATAGGACACATCTCTAATGGGGGGTGAGGGGTCAGGGGTGTGGGGAATATACCAAGATAAAGTTATTGATCAGGCCATTCTCAACAAAACCAAGAGCTATTCTAGACAGATGAAATTACCATGTAATTACACAGGAACTGGAATTAAAATCTTAATTGTACTAAGATTCTCAAACACTTCACCTTACAAGGAAGGTGATATCCTACCTACTTGAATCAAGAAGTATCTTTAGAAGGGCAGATTTTTGCCCTCTGCTCTGAAAGATTGCCTCCACCCATTCAAAGTCTATGTGGGGCACATATCCACCTAGGGAAAAAAAAGGGCAATAAAATATCATACTGTCCACTATTTTGAAAGGAGTTGTAGGGAAAAAGTATCTTAAAGATCACAGAGCAATTTCCAACATTTTGGTTTTAGGAATTCTTAAAAATAACAATTAACCATAGCTACTGAAAGCAAATGTGACATTATAATAAATTACTTTAAAGCATAGTTACGTCAGTTAATAATGTTTTGAGTAGGGATCTGTATATGAGAACATGGTTGACTCTTATAAGCAAAACCCCAAAGAGAAAGAATTTGAATCGGCTAACACTATTAAAGGGAAACAAATAGGAAAATGAAAGAAAAGTGATTAGAGAAAAGAAATAAACCCACTGGTAACAATATTCAATATTTTATTTTTACTAACATCTGCAAAAATAGGAATATGCCTTAAAAAAAGAAAACAAACCATCAAAAGTGTATACACTAACAACTTGAAAAATGTCTTCCCATACTGGCAGCAATATTTTCCAAACCATTCTGAAAATACTGATGAATTTTTACAGAATTCAGATCAATAACTTTATTGTGGTATACCCCCCACACCCCATTTTACAGAATTCCAAATGAACATACAACATTTGGAGGTTTTACTGGATGTAAACCAGATGAAACTGATGCATAATGAGTTTTTATCTTAAAATATACATATATATATATACCACAAAACTACATACATTGGGATTTTAACTTTCAGGACCCTTCATATTTGTCAAAGTACACTTATTAATAGAAATTCTTAGTTCACAATAAGTCTCACCTGTGTAAATAGATTTGAAATATGAAATCTGCACTAACATATCTAGATTTGTAAATCTTACAAACAGTACTGTCAATTGTACCATCGGTGCTCCATAATTAACGTTTTTCTCCTTTCCCTCAGAAAATAGGCTTAACTAAATTACCACCTCAAAGTTTACAGAATAACATGCTACCTAGCTGCAAGGAAATAGTCAACTATAGCTGAGTCCATTTTTAAACAGGGTTTACCTAGGACTCTCCAATGACACCATCGGAATTAGTGTCAGAAGAAAAATATATACTAGAAAAACGGACACGGGAAAACACAGAGGGCCACTTTTCACTCATTTCAACTTACAAAGGATTAATATGGTTAAACTGGAAAACCTTGTACTTAAAGAAAATTAATTTTTCAAACACGATGAGCATTTTTAGGAAAACTTCCTGTTTCCCCTCCCACCAATTAAAAAAAAAATAGGAAAAAAAAGTCGTTTTTCTAATAAAAACAGAAAAGGCCAAAATGACAAGGTTAACTAGGACTAAGAAATAGATAGATCAGCCCCACGACTTTCTCTACAGTTGCGCAATTTTTAAACCCACACTTTTTTTTTTTAAGCCAAATCCACATCCCACCCCACCTAGTGCTTACCTCTCCCTCCTTCCCACCCACTCCATCTATGACGAAGATCACCTTCCCAGCAGGTATGTTAACTCATTTCCAGTACACAATCCACTGGAAAATCTCTGAAGTAACTGGGTCAGGGCATGACGAAATGATCGAGAAAGTGAGAAATAAAAGAGATATAAGTTCTAAAAGGAGGCGGGGGGGGGGGGGGGGCGATGTCTAACAGCGGAAGGATAAGGACCTAAAAGACGACCTGGGTCTAGAAAGAAGGGTCTCAAAGGATCCACAGGCAGGCTCCAATACGAGAGATGTGAAGGAAGCACGGTCCTGCCAGAAGAGCCAAAAACAAATCATCCAACATGCCCCACCGGGGATAACCGGTGGAAAGGGGCTCTGGAATCCACGGGGGGCGGAGGGGTGGGGGGACAATCCCGGGGTTCCGGGAGGCGCAGGAGGCCGGGGCTGGGGACAGAAACTCACCACCTGGTAGCGGCCAGTCCCCGCCTGGTGGTGATCCATCCTGCCCGGCTCGGGGTCCGGCTTCCGAGTGGGTGAGTCCCCTCGGCACTCAGCCCCCTCGGCCACCCCCTTCAACGACGTCGTCGCCTCAGCGACTCTTCCGCCTCTGTTTCTGCGGCCGCGATCGCCCGGCCGGGCCGCCTCACTTCCCGTCGCTGCCGCAGAAGCCGCGGAAACCTCCGCGTCGGCCGCAGCTTGGGGGCGAAGCTCCGGGGCGCCGTGCGCGCTACTGAGCATGCTCGGGATGGTCGCGCATGCTCGCTGGGTCCTCCGGCGTCCCATCCGCGTCGCGAGGGGGGGTTTCGCTGGGTGGGATGAAATGGGATGAAATGGAAAAGTCAGGCAAGTCCAGGGGAGCGATCTAGGTTGTCAGCCTGTCGGGAGTGGGTGGTGGCTAAAGGAGCGGAGAAAAAAAATTATCACCGTCCTTGATTGGTCTTTTCAGTCCGAAGGGTTGCTTGCAGGCAGAGTCACGTTGTCGAGGATAAAAGAGACGCATTCCAGGAACACTTGAGGACAGGTCACCGTGTTTCCTCACACGTCTTGTTATCCACCCAGCCTAGAACAATGCTAGGACACTCCTAAAAGACTTATTCAAAAACCATTAGTGAGTTAAGAGATATCATTTTAGGTTGTTTTGTTTGTCCCCTTCTTGCTAATAAGAGATTTAAGAGTCCAACAAGGAGTCTTCAGCCACACTCATGTATCTCGCCGAGGAAAGGAGCCCCTAGAGCACTAGGTTACTGAAAGGATACAAGAAGATAATGAAATAATATAGGACTCTTCTAGGGTCATATTCACATCAGTAATTCCAAAGGGTTTAACAGTAAAGGTTCGCTTTGTGTGCAGTAAGACGATCTCAATAACCGGTTAACCACACTTGACCTACCGTGTGTATCTCCCACCAGACACAAAGCATGTTTCTCTAGCAAGTAAAAGAATATGATGGGGCGGTGTTCTCTTTAACCCAAAGAGTTTCGATACACTGAAAACTATGATCCCACGTGATTTGGCTCAGTTGTCTTTTCTATTTTACTTCCCTCCTGAATCCCCAAAGGAGATTCCCTGCAATGAAAAAGGCTAGTGGGTGCGCCTCATCACCTAGTTAAAAACAGCAAAAATACAACAAGGAGAGACATTCATTGAGAGAGCAACTGAAAAATGTAAGCCTTCCCCGTTGTTTTATTCAAGGCATTGATCAGTTCTTGGTATTTCTGCCATCTTGACACATCTAGTGGTGGAAAGTATTAATAGGCTGATACAATAAGAGGCAACGATAATGTCATACTTAAATGTCTTTAACCTTTCTTTGTGCTTAGTTGCTCAGTCGCTGAGTCCTGTCCCACTTATTGTGATCCCAGGGACTTTTGCCCGCTGTGCTCCTGTCCATGGAATTTCCCAGGCAAGAATACTGGAGTGGGTAACTATTTCCTCCTCCAGGATATCTTCCCTACCCAGGGATTGAACCCAAGTTTCCCACATTGCAAGCGGATTCTTTACCATCTGAGCCACCGGGGAAGCCCAGGCTTTCTTCAGGTGTAACTTAATGCATTTTCGGTTTAAGATAATAAACATGACATTTCATTGTGTAGCTGTACAGGAACTCACTCTCACAATTTCACCTCAAATGATATTACCTTTCAACAATCAAGACAACCACCAGTGTCAGCAAAATGAAATTAGAGCCCTACATCGCTTATGATCTATACCATTCCTTTAGAACTTAATTTTATATGCAGCTGCACTTTCATTAATCATTTATATGTCCATTTGTCTTTCAAACAAGCTGCTGCACAGAACGGAGGCCATTTTTTACACCTAGCACACCCAGAACAGTAATGAGAACATAATGGTGAAAACCAGTGACCTGACCAAAAGTAAACATCCTAAATCTTGTTAGAGTAACAGATCTTTCAGTTTTACTCTCCTCCCAAGTTTTGTGAATGGTTTGGTAATTTAGAGAGCAGGTGACAAAATTCAACAGGAAAGTGTCTTTTCAGTGAAGAGGAGGAAGAGAAAGAGGGGAAAGAAAAGGAGAAGAGCTGATATGTGTTGACCCCTTCCCAAGCCAAGAACTGCATGAGCTGTTATTTTGTCTTCACAGCATCTCCATGATGTAGGCACGATTGTCATCCAGGTTTAACAAATCAGGAAACTAAGGCACTGGGAGGTTCAGGAACTTTCCAAAGCCAATCGCTAACAAGTGGTGACAGACTCCAGAGCCCCCACTATGTTAAGCACCATGCTGCAATACATCCTTAAAATGAACCATCCAACCAGCGAACCAACTCCTTTCTCTTTCTGTCCACTGTTGCACTTCATTGTGAAATGGGCAGAAAGAGCTCAGAATGGCTCTCCAGAGGACAATGAGAATCTCTGATCTCACACAGATCAAGGAGGTGGTATTTCAGGAAGTCAGACTGGATCTTTGATGGATCACAAGCAGAAGAGTTGTCCCATAGGAGCAACTTTTGGGCGAAGGCATGGGGGTAATGATATTCTGATCATTTTAGAGGCCTTAAGCAACATCTGATATTTTTCATCTTTAATCTTTTGGTGGTGACAAGTCTAGTTACCTAAGGTGGTGGTCTACCACCATAAACCCAAGTGGAATTTTATAAATATTTATTTATTTGCTTTATTATTTATTTGGCTGCATTAGATCTTAGGTGTGGCGTGTGGGATCTTCGCTGTGTCACCTGGGATTTTTCATTGCAGTGCTTGGTGTCAGTATCTGCAACGTACAGGCCCAGCTGCTCCGATTCATGTAGGATCCTACTTCCCTGACCAGGGATCAAGCCCAAGTCCCCAACATTGCAAAGTGGACTCTCAACCGATGAACCACCAGGGAAGTCCCTCATGTGGAATTTTAGAATTAGAGTACACCTCACTAAGACCTCTTCACCACCAAAGACAGTGCCAGCAAAAATTTAATTAGTAGTACTGGGGCAGATGTGGAGATAAGATGTCTGGATTCCCTGTCATGAAAGTGCCCTCTGCCTAGAGCCATCCAGCTGTTAGTTTTGTTGGGGTTTCCTTCAGCTTTTTACTCTGAAGTCCCGCTATTTTCAGGGTGGCACTCTGCTGTTGACTAAACAAGGCCAGGGCACAGGTCTAACTGTTTTGCCTGACACTGGAGCCCTTTTAGGGGCCGTCTGCTCCAGAGTTCCCTGCTGAACTAGCAGAGATTTTGTCAGCTCTGCAGTATGTTGTGACAGCTCTCCGCACCCCATCCTTTGTGCTTTCACAGATGTTAACTCTCTAATAAAGCTCCTGCACTCAAAATTTCATTACAGTATCTGCTTCCTTGAGAGCCCAACCTAGACAAGTACCAAGATGGTCAGTCGAAAGAAAAAACGCACAAAATGGCTGTAAGTTAAATTTTACCTGAGGAACTTTTGGAAGGCTGCAGTCCCGAAACAGCTTGTCAGATAGCTCTGAGGAGCTACTCGGAAGAGGGAAGGGAGGAGCCAGGATACCTATAAACTTTTTTTGCTGGGAAAAAAATACGTAGTCAAGCCTGAAAAGATTACTGCTAATCGCAAAGAACAGCTATCTCACATTAAAATTATCTTTAGTCTGCCTAACTGTGTATGGGAAGATGAAAGAGTCTGAGGTCCTTTGAAATTGTTCCTTAGATGTTCTTCTGAACTAAGGGCCAGTATACCCAAAGCAAAGAATGTTTTCCATCCTTAATTCCCTTCAGGTCACACTCTAAGATATGTGATGCCTAATGGCTTGATCCTTATAGAACTGAAATGTTGTCAGCATTTTTTTTTTTATAAGATAGAAAATGATGGGTCATCCCTGGTGATCCAGCAGTAAAGAATCTGCCTGCCATTGTAGGTGACATGGGTTCAATCCCTGGTCTGGGAAGATCCCACATACAGCGGAGCAACCAAGCCCGCGAGCCACAGCTACTGAAGCATGCATACCCAGAGCCTGTGCTCTGCAACAAGAGAAGCCATCGCACTGAGAAGCCCACACACTGCAACTAGAGAGTAGTCCCCACTCACTGAAACTAGAGAAAGCCCGCACATAGCCACAAAGACCCAGCACAGCTGAAAATAAATGAAGAAAATAGATAATTTAAAAAAATTTAAGTAATTGAACGTTGTTATTATCAAAACTGTGCAACTGTCCTTTCACGTAACTGATATTTCATCTCCAGAATAACCCTAAGTACCCTCCATTGTGATCATTTTCTCATGGGGACGTAATGTATCTATAGTCTTCCTGTTAAGAATGACTTTGATTTTGTTCTTTAGGGTGATGCTGTCAGGCCAAGTCACAGGGCCCCTTTACCTGGACATACTTCCCACTGGGAATCCCTCTTATTCTTCCAGAAGCAGAGGAATTCCCTCCAGAAGTCAGCCCAGTTCTTATCCTCCTTGAAAGAAAGTGAAATTGTTAGCCACTCAGTCATGTCTGACTCTTGGCGACCCCATGGACTATAGCCCACCAGACTCCTCTGCCCATGAAATTCTCCAGGCAAGAATACTGAAGTGGGTAGCCATTCCCTTCTCCAAAGGATCTTCCCGACCCAGGGATTGAACCCAGACCTCCTGCATTGTAAGCAGATTCTTTACAGTCTGAGCCACCAGGGAAGCCCTCCACATCCTCCTCTTATCTCTAACAAGGTATGCAGGAATTTTGTTGAGATTCCCATCTGTTAAAGAGCAGTAGACATGCCATTGCTGGCAGATGACCATCTACAGAGGCCTAAATCAAGGCAGGAAAAACTCCAAATTTTACTTCTTCGGTGATTTTTAGTTTTTTTATATCACTTCCTCTACAACATACAACATAGTGGGTTGGAAAAAAAGTTCGTTCAGGTTTTTCCATATGATGTTACAGAAAAATCCAAATGAACTTTTTGGCCAACTCAGTAGAACTACTCCTCAGTAGCTATTGATGGTTAGTGTGACCACAGCGTTATCTAGAGAATTATCAAAAAGAGGTAAAATCACATTCTCTATCTGGAGTACACATCTTCAGATTTCTATGTCTCTAATAAAAATTCGTTAGCCATTATTTTCAGTACATGAATTCTTAAGTAGATTTTGGAAAACACAATCAACTGTTATCATTTAGTAAATAAAAATAAGCATACTTATTACTGCAGTTTTATCTCTGTCACCATGTATGTGGATCTTTTAAGCAGTTTGTAGGCATGAATCTCAATTTAGCTTCACATAGTGTTCCTTATTTAACTGTTTCTGAGATTCCTGTCATCTGTTCAGCTCTATAATTTTAGAGAGGAAATCTTGTAAAATGAGCAACTTGACGAATCAGGTATCTACTTCCTTTGCCTCTTTCTTCTCTTCCCAGTATGTTTGAAGAATATAAAACACAGCTAATGTTCTTTATCAGTCAGCTCAACCAAAGAGGTATAACCAATAGAAGATGTACATAAAGAGATTTATTGCAAGGAATTGTCTTACACTGTTTTGGGGGCTTGCTGCTGCTGCTGCTAAGTCACTTCAGTCGTGTCCGACTCTGTGCGATCCCATAGACGGCAGCCTACCAGGCTCCCCCGTCCCTGGGATTCTCCAGGCAAGAACACTGGAGTGGGTTGCCATTTCCTTCTCCAGTGCGTGAAAGTGAAAAGTGAAAGTGAAGTTGCTCAGTCGTGTCCGACCCTCAGTGACCCCATGGACTGCAGCCTTCCAGGCTCCTCCGTCCATGGGATTCTCCAGGCAAGAGTACTGGAGTGCTAGGCCAGTCCAAATCTGTCACACAGGCCACTGGAACTCTAGAAACTGCTGTCTACAAACAGAATTTCTTCTTCCTCTGAGAAGCCTCAATTCTGCTCTTAAAGCCTACCCAGATTATAGAAGATAATCCCCTTTACTTACAATCAACTTATTTTGAACTTTGAAAGTGAAAGTCACTCAGTCATGTCGCTCACTTTGCAAACCCATGGACTATACAGTCCGAGGAATTCTCAAGGCCAGAATACTAGAGTGGGCAGCCTATCCCTTCTCCAGCAGATCTGTCCAACCCAGGAACCAAAACGGGGTCTCCTGCATTACAGATGGGTTCTTTACCAACTGAGCTATCAGGGAAGCCCCTTTTGAACTTTAATCATATCTACAAGATAAGTTCATAGCATGCTTAGATTAGTATTCCATTGAATAGCTGGGACTATAGCATAAGCATAGCATTGTTTGACAAAGCAAACTATCACAAGTTTTTTAAACACTGCTGCTGCTGCTGCTGCTGCTAAGTCGCTTCAGTCGTGTCCGACTCTGTGTGACCCCATAGACGGCAGCCCACCAGGCTCCCCCGTCCCTGGGATTCTCCAGGCAAGAACACTGGAGTGGGTTGCCATTTCCTTCTCCAATGCACGAAGTGAAAAGTGAAAGGGAAGTCATTCAGTCGTGTCCGACTCTTTGCGACCCTAAGGACTGTAGCCCACCAGGCTCCTCCATCCATGGGATTTTCCAGGCAAGAGTACTGGAGTAGGTTGCCAACACTACAAAAAGAAATTGTCTCTGTATAATCAAGGATAAAGGGAAGAGGGAAAACAGAAGAGAGAAAGGAAGTACCAGAGAATTAGCTTACAGATTTAAAATAAATTTTCATAATAAATATTTCCTCTCAGCTTTATTTTATACATGTACTGTTGGATATAGAGGAACCAACAGGCAACAATCAGAAAACATTTGAATTTTGATAAGATACATTTCAGATAACAATATTTTTTATTAAAATTTTTATTTTTTCTTTGTTAGGTCATGAGCAACAAATCTAAGCAAATCAGCAGCCATTTTGCCTTCAGGATTACATATTTTTTAAGTTGGGCTAAGTCATAAGTTATTGGGGCTTCTCTGGTAGCTCAGGCAGTGAAGAATCCACCTGCAATGCAGGAGATCTGGTTCCATCCCTGGGTCAGGAAGATCCCCTGGAGATGGGAATAGCTACCCACTCTAGTATTCTTGCCTGGAGAATCCCTTGGACAGAGGAGACTGGTGGGCTACCAATCCCAACCCCAGTTGGTGGGCTACCAATCCTAGTGGGGTCGCAAAGAGTTGGACATGACTGACCGACTAAGCACGCAAGTTATAAGTTATTAAAATGGTCTTTGCTTTACCTTGAATATTGAAGACTATTCTTTAACCACACTAAAGCATGACTTTTTGTGTTGTTCTTTTTTTCTCTGAAAGCCTGATAATCACTTTCGTCACAGAAGAGCAGGGCTGGCACTAATATTGCCTATTCAGTTTTCCCTTGACTTACATTTGATTATCGTGTAAGAAAAGAAGATAAACACTATTTGTATGTGGGGGGGAGGTGGGGTGTAAAAAATACAAGAAAAAAAAGTGTCTTCTACATATCAAAGTGTTCTTAACATTTTTTTAAAATTTTATTTTATTTTTAAACTTTACATAATTGTATTAGTTTTGCCAAATATCAAAATGAATCCATCACAGGTATACATGTGCTCCCCATCCTGAACCCTCCTCCCTCCTCCCTCCCCATACCATCCCTTTGGGTCATCCCATTTTAAACATCATTTTCTTCATGGGAGGCACCAGGCTTCGTTTGTTAAGTAGCCTGCAGTCAGTATGCTGCTTCACTGTGAACAACATAATACAACATTAACAATAAGGTCGCCATATAACAAAGTTGTCTCATTTCAGTACTGAGGATAAAGGGCACGGATTAAAAAAAAAAAATCTGAAGGGACAAAATGATGTCAGTAATTAGAGTAACTTATCACACAGAACTAGGGAAAAATTCATACCCATTACCCAGCCTTGAGATTCAAACTGGGGAGGGACGTCCTTGGTGGTCCAGTGGCTGAGATTCCGAGTGTCCTATGCAGGGGGCCCAGATTCAATCCCTGGTCAGGAAACTGAGATCCCACGTGCTGCAACTAAGAACTGGTGCAGCCAAATAAGTAAATTTAAAAAAAAAAAAGATTCAAATGGGGGAAAAAACCTAAGGGCTTAACAGAGCCAATGTAAGCCCAGATAATGGGGGAAAAAAAAGAGATGGTGGTGGAATTCCCTTTATATCTGGAAGTTTTATTCTAGAATAAGTAAAATACTTATAATGTATCCCAGTTTACCTGTCAATAATAAAGTTTCCATGAAATATATATAAATTATGCTTATAGAGAATGATCATTGAGAAATCTGATGTTATTTCCCCAATAAGCACGAAGACATCAAGTTCAAATCCTCTTCTTTATCCAGTGTCTTAGTCTTTTGGGGATGCTATGACAGATTACCACAGATTGGATGGTTTATAAACAATGGATATTTATTTCTCAAAGTTTGGGGGGTTGGAAGTCCAAAATCAGAGTGCGGCATGGTCTGGTTTTCACCAGAGTCGCTTTATAGGTTTCAGAGTATGGAATTCTCATTGTTCCCACAGGGCAGAAGGGCCAGTGAGGGATCTCTCTAGGGACTCTTTTATAGCTACTTAAGTCCCATTCATGAGAGCCCCATCTCTGGACTTAATCACCTCCTGAAGACCCACTTCTTAATGCCATCAACCTGGGCTTTAGAGTTTCAACAGCTGAATCTAGGGGAACACAAACATTCACACCATACCATCCAGATATTGACCTTTTAAAAGAAAAGCACCAGTGTTACAAAAACACACACACAGATACACATAGAGTAGAAAATTGAATGTAATTTATTCTTGGTTTGAATGAGGCAGATGATTTGGTTCACTACAGGCCCTTGAAATGTCCTTAGAATCCACCTGTTTGGAAAAAAGAGGAATGTTTGTTTTCATGGAGCTATAAAAACTCTAGCACTTGAAGGGACTTTCCAGATCACCCACCCAGACACCTTGGTTTTGAAAATATGGAAACTGAGGCTCAGAGAGGTAAGGCAACCTTAAAGGGCTATCTGCAAAGCTACCACCCAACTTTCAGCTTGGTTCTAATGTGGTAACTCATAAAACAATCCAAAATACTCCGCTGACTGTTCCCATCGCATCCAGCCAGAAATAACCCTCCAAAACAGTACAAATCAGAATAAACATTTAGAACTCTGACATGTCAAGAACTCGACACATCAAAATTTCTTTGGAAGAAGTGTTGGTCAAATGTTTTGCCACAAAAGGATTAATTCTGAGATAGTTGCTAATCCTCTTAGGGGTTGCTGCTTTGGAACAAGTAAAACATCTTTTTAAAATAAAATGAATAGGTCCTTCAAAAATATAGTCTTTGAAAACAGAATAGGTACCTAACATTACTTGTATGTGTATAAGCTTAAACATCAAAAAATCCCAACCCCATACATACTTATATATCTGTTCATGTAAGGTTGAAGATGACCTAACCATATAAAGTTAGCCCAGTTCCAACACCGACCCTGGGACTTGACCTTGATTCCTGAAACAATATAACTACACATACATGCAATAGCCCCTAGCTACATGCAACCAGGGATTCCCAGGTGGCTCACTGGTAAAGAATTCACCTGCCAATATACAAAATGGAGGAGACTTGGATTCGATCCCTGGATCAGGAAGATCCCCTGGAGGAGGAAATGGCAACCCACTCCAATATTCTTTCTTGGAAAATCCTATGGACAGAGAAACCTGGCAGGCTACAGTCCATGGGGCATCAAAGAGATGGACAGGACTTAGCAACTGAGAATGCACCCACATGTGACAGTTTAAATTCAAATTAATAATATTAAAATTTTACTTCCTCATTGCCACTAGCCACAGGTGTTTAGTGGCTACCATATTGGGCAGTGCTGATAAAAACATTTGCATCTTCACTGAAGTTTCCATTGGACACCATTGCTCAAAAACTCTCTTACTATTCACCTTAAATTAATCTCCTTCATTTACTTCCTGAATGAGCCACACAATTTTCTAATGGCTTATGTCCCAACTATGCCATATCTTAGCAGTGAGGCTGCTGAGTAGGTCACTTAACCTGCTGAGCTTGTTTGTTCATCTTTAAAATCAGAACACTAAAAATTCCTTCCCTGTCTGTCTCACAGATTGTTTTGATGTTCACAGGAAATGTAACCATACAAATAAAGCAGGTTGTTGTTTCTGAAGGCCCTTTTCCCTTCTTGCATTTTCTAGTGACTGCCAGAAAAAAAGTGATGTTTAACACTTTTTACACCTAACATGTGGAACAAATATTACAACATACGGGGATTTCCTTGGTGATCCAGTGGCTAAGACTCCACACTCCCAATGCAGGGGAGCACAGTTCCATTCCTGGCCAGGAAACTAGATCACACATGCTACAACTAAGACACAGCATAGACAAATAAATAGCATAAATAAATATTTTTTAAAATATCACAAGGTAGGGAAGATGAAGACTAAAAACACAGAAGCTGGTTAGGCCTCCCAACTTGGTCACATCTTATTTTTCTAGCCCAAGTGACTGGACTTATGCTCTACACAAGTCATTATACAATAATAACTCCTGCTTTCAAATTGTGGTGCTGGAGAAGACTCATGATAGTCCCTTGGACTGCAAGGAGCTCAAATCAGTCAATCCTAAAGGAAATCAACATCAACCCTGAATATTTATTGGAAGGACTGATGTTGAAGCTGAAGCTCCAATATTTTGACCACCTGATGGCCAAAGTATTGGACAAAGAGCCTACCCATTAGAAAAGACCCTAATACTGGGAAAGATAGAAGGCAAGAGGAGAAGAGGGCAACAGACGATGAGATGGTTGGATGGCATCACCGACTCAATGAACATGAAGCATTTGAGCAAACTCTGGGAGATGGTAATGGTCAGGGAAGCCTGACGTGCTGCACTCCATGGGGATGTAAAGAAGGGGACCCAACTTAATGACTGAACAGCAACCACAAACAGCATGTGTAACCGTAGAAAATGTGTCAGTTGTTGTTGTCCAGGAGTAAAACTATTCCGTAGTATATTGTCAGACTTTATAATTGTGGTAATAACGGATAACACTGTTGAAATTAGCTGCCAGTTTTACTAAGTGCTTTTACTTAGGGCTTTCCTGGTATTCAGGTGGTAAAGAATCTGCCTTCAGTGTAGGAGACCTGGGTTTAATCCCTGGGTGGGGAAGAACCCTGGAGAAGGGAATGGCAACCCACTTCAGTATTCTTGCCTAGAGAATTCCATGGACAGAGGAGCCTGGCGGGCTATAGTCCATGGGGTCGCACAGGACTGAGCGACATATTTCACACCAAACACATGCAGTTATTACATGTTGTTATTATAATTTTACATATCAGGAAACAGATATAGAATCTTAAGGAATTTACCACAGGTCACAGATCAAGTGAGGGAAAGGGGATTTGCTGAGTTTTCTAACTTTAAACAATTTTTTTTAACTGAAACAAACATACATACACAAAAGCATGAGATTCCTAAGTGAATAGCACAAAGATTTTTCAAACTGAGCCTCTGTGAACAGCAACCGTATTAAGAACTAGGATATTTCCAGAATCCCAGGAAACCCTGTGGCCCACTCCCAGTCTCTACTCCCATACAAATATTAACCATAATCCTGACTTTTAATATTTGTATACAAACTTTTGACTTTATCTGCATGGAATTGTATCTTTTGTTCCCTGCAAGTCTGATTGTCTTGATTAACTTTATGTTTGTAAAATTTATTCATACTGTTTTTTTTGTTTGTTTGTTTTGGGGTTTTGTTTTTGCTGTAACACACAGCTTGTGGGATCTTATTTCCCCAACCAGAGATCAAACTCATGCCCCCTGCATTGGAAGCACAAAGTCTTAACCACTAAACCACCAGGGAAGTCCTGATTTATTCATATTGTTGGAGTAGTTGTAGTTAGTTCAATTTGTTTTTGTACAGTATTCCATTGTGTGAATATACCATACATTATTTAACTGTTTACTGAGTAAATTGGCATTCAGTTTGTTTCTAGTTTGGGACTTGTATTAGTTTCCTAGTGCTGTGGTAATAGAGAACCACAAATTGAGAGGCTAAAGCAACAAAAATTTATTTTGTCACAATTTTGGAGGCTAGAAATCACAGATGAAATGTCAGCAGGATTGTTTCTTTGGGAGGATGTGAAGAAGAATCTATCCCATACTTCTCCCCTAGCTTCTAGTGGCTCACTGGCTCCTCTGTCCATGGAATTTTCCAGATAAGAAACTGGAGTGGGTTGCCATTTCGTCCTCCAGGGATCGTCCCAACCCAGGGATTGAACCTGCATCTCTTATGTCTCCAGCATTGGCAGGCAGGTTCTTTACCACCACACCACCTGGGAAGCCCGTCTTCTCTTATGCTTGTGTTTAAAATGCCGAAGGATAGGGTGGGGAAATCATACTCCAAATTAGAGTCAAGAGTGACTTCCCTGAGGGTCCAGTGGCTAAGACTCAGCACTCCCAATCTGGGGGTGGGGGCTGGGTTTGATCCCTGATCAGGGAACTAGATCCCACATGCCACAGCTAAGTGTTTGCATGCCTCAACTAAAGATCCCAAAAGATTCCACGTGCTGCAACTAAGACACAGCCAAATAAATAAATAATAAAATCGGGTTAGGAGGAATACATTGGTACAGAACTATCCATCGGCATCTCATCTATTTAAATATATTTTTAAATCTGACCTTTAGTTTCAGAGAGTGAGAGTGTACATGCTTGTCCATGTGAGTATGAGACTGTCCATCTTAGTGTCTATTCCTTTCAACATTACCTTCAAAAGGCTTAGCCGTTTGGCCTGCTCACCTCTCTTTTTCACACCTTTCCATGAGACTGACTTCTCCTGCCTTCAGGCCCTACCTGCAGAGGATACGATGTGTCTACTTTTAGTAACCAATATGGGACCTTGCACAAAGTAGGCCCTGATTATTGATTTATTGTCTATAAGTGATTGAAGCCTCCGTTTCAAGGCTAGGGTCGGAAGGTAAAAAATCTGCCTGCATTGCAGGAGACCTGAATTCGATCCCTGGGTTGGGAAGATCCCTTGGAGGAGGAAATGGCAACGCACTCCAGTATTCTTGCCTGGAGAATCCCATGGACAGAGGAGCCTGGTGGGCTACAGTCCATAGGGTCAGAAAGAGTCAGACACCACTGAGCGATTAATACTTTCTTCTTTCAATAGACGCATAGCATCCATTCTTAGGATGCTGTCTTTTTTTTTAATATAAATTTATTTATTTTAATTGGGGGTTAATTACTTTACAATATTGTATTGGTTTTGCCATACATCAACATGAATCCACCATGGTTATACACGTGTTCCCCATCCCGAACCCCCCTCCCTCCTCCCGCCCTGTACCATCCCTCTGGGTCATCCTAGTGCACCAGCCCCAAGCAACCAGTATCCTGCATCGAACTTGGACTGTTGATTGGTTTCATATATGATATTATACATGTTTCAATGCTATTCTCCCAAATCATCCCACCCTCTCCCTCTCCCACAGAGTCCAAAAGACTGTTCTATACATCTGTGTCTCTGTTGCTATCTCACATACAGGGTTATCGTTACCATCTTTCTAAATTCCATATGTATGTGTTAGTATACTGTATTGGTGTTTTTCTTTCTGGCTTACTTCACTCTGTATAATAGGCTCCAGTTTCATCCACCTCATTAGAACTGATTCAAATGAATTCTTTTAATGGCTGAGTAATACTCCATTGTGTATATGTACCACAGCTTTCTTATCCATTCATCTGCTGATGGACATCTAGGTTGCTTTCATGTCCTGGCTATTATAAAGAGTGCTGCGATGAACATTGGGGTACATGTGTCTCTTTCAATTCTGGTTTCCTCAGTGTGTATGACCAGCAGTGGGATTGCTGGGTCATAAGGCAGTTCTATTTCCAGTTTTCTAAGGAATCTCCACACTGTTCTCCATAGTGGCTGTACTAGTTTGCATTCCCACCAACAGTGTAAAAGTGTTCCCTTTTCTCCACACCCTCTCCAGCATTTATTGCTTGTAGACTTTTGGATAGCAGCCATTCTGACTGGCGTGAAATGATACCTCATTGTGGTTTTGATTTGCATTTCTCTGATAATGAGTGATGCTGAGCATCTTTTCATGTGTTTGTTAGCCATCTGTATGTCTTCTTTGGAGAAATGTCTATTTAGTTCTTTGGCTTATTTTTTGATTGGGTCGTTTATTTTTCTGGAATTGAGCTGTAGGAGTTGCTTGTATATTTTTGAGATTAGTTGTTTGTCAGTTGCTTCATTTGCTATTATTTTCTCCCATTCTGAAGGCTGTCTTTTCACCTTGCTTATAGTTTCTTTTGTTGCGCAGAAGCTTTTAAGTTTAATTCGGTCCCATTTGTTTATTTTTGCTTTTATTTCCAATATTCTAAGAGGTGGGTCATAGAGGATCCTGCTGTGATTTCTGTCAGAGAGTGTTTGCCTATGTTCTCCTCTAGGAGTTTTATAGTTTCTGGTCTTACGTTTAGATCTTTAATCCATTTTGAGTTTATTTTTGTGTATGGTGTTAGAAAGTGTTCTAGTTTCATTCTTTTACAAGTTGTTGACCAGTTTTCCCAGCACCACTTGTTGAAGAGATTTGTCTTTTTTCCATTGTATATCCTTGCCTCCTTTGTCAAAGATAAGGTGTCCATAGGTGCATGGATTTATCTCTGGGCTTTCTATTTTGTTCCATTGATCTATATTTCTGTCTTTGTGCCAGTACCATACTGTCTTGATGACTGTGGCTTTGTAGTAGAGCCTGAAGTCAGGCAGGTTGATTCCTCCGTTCCATTCTTTCTCAAGATTGCTTTGGCTATTCGAGGTTTTTTGTATTTCCATACAAATTGTGAAATTATTTGTTCTAGCTCTGTGAAAAATACCGTTGGTAGCTTGATAGGGATTGCATTGAATCTATAGATTGCTTTGGGTAGTATACTCATTTTCACTATATTGATTCTTCCGATCCATAAACATGGTATATTTCTCCATCTATAATATCAACATAGAAATACTCCAAAAGGAAAACAAAATATCATACTTTGTAAATGAGATTTAGGAAATACCTAACAGTTCTCTATGAAATTTTCCCTGGTTTATCCTAAATGTAAATAGAACTAGGTCTGGCCACTTAAAGGACATCTCATTAATGATCTCCTTCCCACTTCTGTTTATTTTTATAGATTAGAGTCTCTTACGATCCTCAATCTTGACTTGGTTGTATAATGGGCTAAAGTGAAAGTGAAGTCGCTCAGTCTGGTTGTATAATGGGCTAAACTGAAAGTGAAGTCACTCAGTCATATCCGACTCTTTGCGACCCCATGGACTATGGCCTGTGCCAGGCTCCTCCATCCATGGGATTTTCCAGGCAAGAGTACTGGAGTGGGTTGCCATTTCCTCCTCCAGGGGATCTTCCCAACTCACGGATTGAACCTGGGTCTCCTGCACTGCAGGCAGATGCTTTACCCTCTGAGACACCAGGGAAGCTCATAATAGGCTAGAACTCTACTAAAGAGTCTTCATGAGTTGCTTCTTATTGTGTAATAATGTAAAATTTACCATTTGATTATTTTAAGTGAGGCTTTCCAGGTGGCACTAGTGGTAAAGAACCCACCTGCCAATGCAGGAGATAATAAGAGACATGTGTTTGATCCATGGGTTGGGAAAATCCTCTGGAGGAGGGCATGGCAACCCATTCCAGTATTCTTACCTGGAGAGTCCCATGGACAGAGGAGGCTGGTGAGCTACAGTCCATGGGGTCGCAAAGAGTCGGACACCACTGAAGCAACTAAATACAGCACATTGTTACCTGAGCAGTTCAGTGGCATTAATACAATCATACTTTGTTATGCCATCATCACCACCATCCGTTTCCAGAACTTCTTTATAATCCCAGGTGGAAACTGTACCCATTAAACCCTAATGTCCCTTTCCCTTCCCCCCAGCCCCTAGCCACCATCATTCTACTTGCTGTCTATATTCGACTATTTTGAGTACCTCAAACAAGTGGACCATACAATATTTGTCCTCTTGTGTCTGGCTTATTACACTTAGCATTATTTCCTCAGGCACATCCATGTTGTAATATATGTCAGAATTTCATTCCTTTTTTAAGACTGATTAATGATTCATTGGAGAAGGCAATGGCACCCCACTCCAGTACTCTTGCCTGGAAAATCCCATGGACAGAGGAGCCTGGTAGGCTGCAGACCATGGGGTCGTGAAGAGTCAGACACGACTGAGCGACTTCCTTTCATTTTTCCCTTTCATGCATTGGAGAAGGAAATGGCAACCCACTCCAGTGTTCTTGCCTGGAGAATCCCAGGGACGGGGGAGCCTGGTGGGCCATCTATGGGGTCACACAGAGTCGGACACGACTGAAGCGACTTAGCAGCAATGATTAATTATATGTGTATACCGGGCTTCCATGGTAGCTCAGCTGGTAAAGAATCTGCCTGCAATGCAGGAGACCCTGGTTTGATTCCTGGGTCAGGAAGATTCCCTGGGGAAGAGATATGCTGCTCACTCCAGTATTCCTGGGCTTCCCTGGTGGCTCAGATGGTAAAGAATCTACCTGCAATGTGGGAGACCTGGGTTTGATCCCTGGGTTGGGAAGAGGAAGGTATGGCAACCCAGTCCAGTATTCTTGCCTGGAGAATCCCCATGGGCAGAGGAGCCTGGCGAGTTGCAGTCCATGGGGTCAGCAAGACTGAGGTACTAAGCACAGCACACATATGTATATACCACACTTAGTTTATCCATTCATCCATCAGTGGATGTTTGGGTTGTTTTCTCCTGGGCTCTTTTATTTAATCTTCAGAATTAATACCCATGGTGGAACTGAATATCAAAGTTGGCTCTGTCACTTATACAGAAACTGACTTGGCCACATTGAATTTCCCTTTTGCATATCAATTTTCTCATTTGTAAAATGGAAATGAAATTACTCATCTCACTGGACTAGAGTGCCTTCCAGATAGTCAGTGTTCAATAAATGACAGCTAGAAACATAATGATTCATGTTGCTAGTCAGAAATTAAAAAGTCTGTTTCATAAATTTCAGAAGTCCTGACTAATGTGTGCAATGTAGTCCCCCTTTATGAAAAAGTCATCTTAGGTCATGTACATATGGCATATCCAAAAGGTATTTTTGGCTTCTAAAATACTCAAATCAATAATGGAAGACAAATAATTTGTGAAACATGTACTTTTTATTCTACCCACTATCTATTTGCCAGCCTCAGAGAGGTTAAAATGTCAATTCAAAGGGTTCCATTTTAAGGACTACCAAAGACTTGTCTTGGAGAAGGAAATGGCAACCCACTCCAGTGTTCTCGCCTGGAGAATCCCAGGGATGGGGTAGCCTGGTGGGCTGCCGTCTCTGGGGTCACACAGAGTCGGACACGACTGAAGTGACTTAGCAGAAAGACTTGTCTCTTTAGGTAAAAAAAATGTTTCATTTTGTTTAGCAGACAAATAAGTAAAGTGATATCTTTAAGGAATGTGGACCTAATAACTTATTAGAAATAAAAGTATCTTCAGAGTCAACTAAAACTAATTCTCAGAGTGAGCATCTGGGAAAATAAATAGCTAAAATTTTCAAGAGAATTTTTAATAAGCTTTCCTAAAAATCTCAATTTAGATTTCCTCTAAAACCAAATATTAATATTGACCATAAAGAAGTTTTAAATATGCTTTATGATTTTAGTAACTAAAGTTTTTTCATAAACATTTTTCTTATTATGGAAAATTTGAACATACAAAAAAGACAAAATATGTATTTCTGATCTTTTTCCCTAAGTATAGTTTTTTAGAGGGGCAAGGAGGAATAAACGTAGTGAGTGATTCTCTGTATCCAATTTTATATCCTTTTTTACTTAACCTTGTAATACAATACCTTACATAGGATTTTTCCTAAGTGATGAGAAACTATGAACACATTTTTTTCTTTGAACATTTTTTCTTCAAACTATGAACACATTAGTTAGTGAACACACTAATTAATCATTCATTCTTAATCCTTTTCTGCTGCTACTGCTGCTGCTGCTGCTAAGTCGCTTCAGTTGTGTCTGACTCTGTGCTACCCCGTAGACAGCAGCCCACCAGGCTCCGCTGTCCCTGGGATTCTCCAGGCAAGAACACTGGAGTGGGTTACCATTTCCTTCTCCAATGCATGAAAGTGAAAAGTGAAAGTGAAGTCGCTCAGTTGTGTCTGACTCTTAGCCAAATTATTTCAAAAGAGGAAGTATAGCAAAGCAATTAAGAATATGAACTTAAGCCAAATTTCTGGGTTCAAATCCTCAACCCCAGAAGTTGTTAGCATAAGCTTGAGTAGGTTACTTCTCTATTTCAGTTTCTTCACTGAAAAATGGAAATATTAACAGAGTACCTACTGCAGATGGTGACTGCAGCCATGAAATTAAAAGACGCTTACTCCTTGGAAGGAAAGTTATGACCAACCTAGATAGCATATTGAAAAGCAGAGACATTACTTTGCCAACAAAGGTCCATCTAGTCAAGGCTATGGTTTTTCCTGTGGTCATGTATGGATGTGAGAGTTGGACTGTGAAGAAGGCTGAGTGATGAAGACCTGATGCTTTTGAACTGTGGTGTTGGAGAAGACTCTTGAGAGTCCCTTGGACTGCAAGGAGATCCAACCAGTCCATTCTGAAGGAGATCAGCCCTGGGTGTTCTTTGGAAGGAATGATGCTAAAGCTGAAACTCCAGTACTTTGGCCACCTCATGCGAAGAGTTGACTCATTGGAAAAGACTCTGATGCTGGGAGGGATTGGGGGCAGGAGGAGAATGGGAAAACAGAGGATGAGATGGCTGGATGGCATCACTGACTTGATGGATGTGAGTCTGAGTGAACTCCAGGAGTTGGTGATGGACAGGGAGGCCTGGCGTGCTGCGATTCATGGGGTCGCAAAGAGTCGGACACGACTGAGTGACTGAACTGAACTGAACTGAACCTGTTAAGGTTGGTATAAGGATTAAATTTGTTAATCTTTAATACATTGAATACATATAAAATACCTAAATAGTGTCTCACATATGCTAAGCATTCTATAAATATTACTTTTTAGCTATTAAAAATCTTTGATATCATATACTAAAAACTGAAATTGTAAAGCAAGATAAATGTAATTGACTAACTAAATTTAAAATCTTGTAACATTATTTGTAGATAATATTTATAATGCTTTCTAAGCTTAAATTTTAATATCATCTATAAAGCAGTATTATTAGACTTCTAATCACCAATTTTAAATTTATGGACTAAATTTGTAACTATTTTTTACTTGTCAAAGGGATATATATCTTCACTGAAAAATATGAGTTGTCAGATCTTCTAATGAAAAGCACTTAAAAGTACAAGTGAAAATCAATAGAATTTAAATTTTAATTCTACAGTTTCACTAGCCACTTGGTCACACGAGCCAGCTCAATAGCCATATGTATAGTGGCTACTATATTGGAAAGCACTGATATAGAACATTTCCATCATTGCAGAAAGTTCAATTGGACAGAGCTGTGGTACATCTTTCAGCAAAAGTAGACTTTGCATTATGGGTCTATTTAGGAGTAATGTGCTTTTGCCCCAATTTTATTCAACTAATGAAGCAAGTTTTAGTAATTAAAATGTTTTCTAATATTATACAAACTTAATATCATTTGAGAACACCATCAGTCATCTATGCTAAGATTAAGTGCAAGAAAAGCAATATGTGACTGTGATATACATGTTTTATTTAACTTTACTTTCTGCATTAAGTGAAAAGCTACTCTCACCATACTACCATACATCTTTTAATATACTTAACTTACAGGATTAAACACAGCTTAAAAAAACGTTTTATAAAGAGAAATTATAATTTCCTCAGAATTAAAGACACTAATACAGCAAACCTCCCTGAATCTATCACTGAGCTTCAATAATTATCAGTTAATGACCTATCTTTTTTCATCTGTAACCTACCGGCTCTCACCCTCCACCTTCCACTGGATGATTTTAGAGCACATTTCAGACGTTATTTCATTTTCCTCTGTAAACATTCTTTTTAATTTGAAAATATTTATTTAATTTCTTGGCTGCACTGGATCTTAGCTGTGACATGAGGGGTCTTTCGGTTGTGGTGTGCAGGACCCAGTCTCCCTACCAGTGATCAAACCTGGGGCCCCTGCGTCAGGAGCTTGGAGTCCCAATCACTGGACCACCAGGGAAGTCCCTCTGTAAACATTTTAATATATATCTTTAAAACATAAGAAACATTGACAGACTTTATTTTCTTGGGCTCCAAAATCACTGCAGATGGTGACTGCAGTCACAAAATTGAAAGACACTTGCTCCTTGGAAGAAAAGCTATGACCAACCTAGATAGCATATTAAAAATCAGAGACATTACTTTGCCAACAAAGGTCCATTCAGTCAAAGCTGTGGTTTTTCCAGTAATCATGTATGGAAGTGAGAGTTGGACCATAAAGAAGGCTAAGCACCGGAGAATTGATGCTTCTGAACTGTGGTGTTGGAGAAGACTCTTAAGAATCCCATGGACTGCAAGGAGATTAAACCAGTCAATCCTAAAGGAAATCAGTCCTGAATATTCACTGGAAGGACTGATGCTGAAGCCGAAGCTTTGGCCAATAGTTTGGCCACCTGATGCACCTCAATGGAAAAGACCCTGATGCTAGGAAAGACTGAAGGCAGGAGGAGAAGGGGACGACAGAGGATGAGATGGTTGGTTGGCATCACCAACTCAGTAGACACGAGTTTGACCAAGCTCAGGGAGATGGTAAAGGACAGGGAAGCCTGGCATGCTGCAGTCCATGGGTTGCAAAGAGTTGGACACGACTGAGCAACTGAACAACAGAAAAAGATAAGATGCTGGAGGAGGAAGTGGCAACCCACACCAGTATTCTTGCCTAAGAAATCCCATGAACAGAGGAGCCTGGCAGGGCAACAGTCCATGGAGTCATAAAATGTTGGACATGACTGAGCAGCTAAAGCAACAAACAAAAGGTAAGAACTCTTTCTGTTTATTTGTAATATTTCATTTTGTCTTTAATTTTTTATTTTATTGATATAATTGACCTCAAGCACTGTATGAGTTTAAGGTATACAGCTAAAGGACTTGGCTTACATATATGTGAAATGATTACCACATAAGTAAGAACTCTTTTTTAAACATAATCACAATATCCATTTACAGAGCTAAAAACAAAGAAGCCTAGCAGTAATTTTTAACATAATTAAATATAGTCATTAAACAAAAATAAACAAAAAAGGGCCAGTCACTGTTTCTGACTTTAAAAGCAAATTTCAAGGTTAGGAAGCCCATGTGATGTTGTCATCAGTTCAAGGTCACTGATCATTTGGTGTCAGAGAGACTATGGATCAATATTCAGGAAATGAGAGCAGTATGTTTTATCTTTTATTTGCAACAACAACAGCTTTGTAAACAAACTCAAAAATGACCAATAAAAACAAAAGTACTTTAGGCTATCCAATTATTCAAAATAGGCCAAATAATCCTAACAATAAAAACAAGTTACTCCCTTACACCAGTTAGGATAGCTACTGTAAAAAAAAAAAAAAAAAGGAGATCAAACCAGTCAGACTGCAAGGTGATCAAACCAGTCAATCCTAAAGGAAACCAGTCCTGAATATTCATTGGAAGGACTGATGCTGAAAACTCCAATACTTTGGCCACCTGATACGAAGAACTGACTCATTGGAAAAGACCCTGATGGTGGGGAAGATTGAAGGCAGGAGGAGAAGTGAACAACAGAGGATGAAATGGTTTGATGGCATCACCGACTTGATGGACATGGGTTTGAGCAGGCTCCAGGAGCTGGTGATGGACATGAAAGCCAGGTGTGCTGCAGTCCTTGGGGTCACACATGACTGAGCAACTGAACTGAACTGAACTGAACTATGAAAAAAAGAATTGAAAAAAAAGGGGGCTTGGTGCCTCAGTGGTAAAGAATGGTAAAGAATCTGCCTGCAATGCAGGAGACATGAGTTTCATCCCTGAATCAAGAAGATCCCCTGGAGAAGGAAATGGCCACCCACTCCAGTATTCTTGCCTGGGAAATCCCATGGACAGAGGAGCCTAGCAGGCTACAGTCCATGGGATATCAAAAGAGTTGGACACAACTTAGCAGCTCAACAACAACTATCAAAAAAAGAAAAACCCAACAAGTTTTGGTAAGAAATTGGAGAAATTGGAACCCTTCCACTGTCAGTAAGAATGTAAAATGATACAGCTGTTGTGGAAAGTAACATGACATTTCTTTCAAAAAAATTAAAAACAGAGCTAGCCTATGATCCAGCAATTCCACCTCTAGGTATATACTCAAAATAATTAAAAGCAGAACCTCAAAAAGATATTTGTACATCCATGTTCCTCACAGCATTATTCAAAATAGCTAAACCATGGAAGCACCCCAAGTGTCCATGGATGAATGAAGTGGATAAGGAAAAGGTGGTATACATGTACAGTGAAATATTATTCAGCCTTAAAAAGAAAGGAAATTCTGAAATGTGCTACAACATGGATAAACATCACAGACATTGTGCTAAGTCAATAACTGGTCACAAAAAAGCACACACTGTATGATTCCAGTTATATGGGGTACTTAGAGTAGTCAAAATCGTACTGACAGAAAGTAGAATGGTGGTTGCCAGGACCTGGGGAAAGGGATAGTGTTACAGTTTTGCAAGATAAAAAGAATTCTGGAGGTGGAAGTTAGTGACAATTGGCAATAATAGGAATGGACTCAATAGCACTGAACTATGACTTCCCTGGTGGCTCAGATGGTAAAGCACATGCCCACAATGTGGGAGACTCAGGTTCGATCCCTGGGTCAGGAAGATCCCCTGGAGAAGGCAATGGCAACCCACTCCAGTACTCTTGCCTGGAAAATCCCATGGATGGAGGAGTGTGGTAGGCTACAGTCCATGGGGTCGCAAAGAGTTGGACACGACTAAGTGACTTCATTTTCTTTCTCTCTATACAGTTTTCAGGCTTCCCTGGTAATTCAGCTGGTAAAGAATCCACCTGCAACGCATGAGACCCTGGTTTGATTCCTGGGTCAGAAAGATCCCCTGGACAAGGAATATTGGCTACCCACTCCAGTATTCTTGGGCTTTCCTGTTGGCTTAGATGGTGAAGAATCTGCCTACAATGCAGGAGACCTGGGTTTAATCTCTGGCTTGGGAAGATCCTCTGGAGGAGGGAATGGCTACCCACTCCAGTATTCTTGTCTGGAGAATCCCATGGACAGAGGAGCCTGGTGAGCTACAGTCCACGGGGTTGCAGAGTCGGACACGACTGAGCAACTAAGCACAGTGCACATACAGTTTAAAATGATTGACGGGGATTTCCCTGGTAGTCCAGTGACTGAGACTCCATGTCCCCGTGCAGGAGGCCTGGGTTCAATCCCTGGTCGAGGAACTAGATCCCACCTACTGCCACTAAGACCCAGCACATCCAAATAAATAATATATATATATATTTTTAAATGACAATTAAGATGGTAAATTTTATGTTACTTGTATTTTACCACACAAAAAAAAGGATTGGAAAAACATCACATACTACACTTCTGCTCTTTGTAACAGAAGACAAACTTTGCATAAAGGGTGAAGCAAAATAGATTAGTAAATATTTTGTATCTACCATACACAAATACAGGATTGATTCCTATATATCTTGTAGAAGAACAATATTATTCACATAGGAACTCATTTTTGCTCAGAGTTTTTATAATTTTATGTTATATAAATAGTTAATAGTAAAAATATGCAGAAAACATAAAAAGTTGATGATAAAAGCTTGCACTGGCAGAAGGAAATAAGTTGTTTGACTCAGCTAAAACATTCTACTCCCAGGCCACAAGTAAGAAACAGAAAATGGACTGTGAGACATTCAACGTGTTTAGCAAAGAGATTCAGATACAGGGATGAATAGACAAGACATGCTATCATTCAGATTGAGGTGTTGGATTTACTGAATTCACTGGGGCTTCCCTGGTGGCTCAGACAGTAAAGACTCCACCTGCAATGTCGGAAAGTCTTGTTCCATCCTTGGGTCGGGAAGATCCCCTGGAGAGGGAATGGAAACCCGCTCCAGTATTCTTGCCTGGAGAATTCCATGCATAGAAGAGCCTGGCAGATTACAGTCCATGAGATCACAAATAGTCAGACACAGCTGAGTAACTAACACACTTTTAGGAAATTTGGTAGCCATTGTTGGATTTTATAATAAAGCGAAAGACAAAGGAAAGGCCAAAGAATCAAGGGTACAGGAAAAACAACAAAACTTTAAAAACACAGGAAACGTTGCTAAATACAGACCTAGTTGATCCTGATGTGTAAATTTGAGTTACATTTAATATTTTAACTTTTTAAAGTCTGCAGGCATTCATACATTGGACTATAAGAACTCTGAGATCCTGTCCACCTGTAAGTTTAATTTTCTAAGTTTCAGTTGCCTTTTGAAATTTTAATTTGCATTCTAACCCTTCTTACCAGGGAAATAGCCTCTAGAATTTTAATTTTTTTTTAACTCAATCTTTCAGGAGTATATCCAGGCATTCTTTCTTTTATGGAGTACCCACAACAGTATTTGTAGGTACTAAACAACAACAATAATGTTTATGACATTGTGGTGTATAGTGTGTTAGTCGCTCACCTTTGCAACCTCATGGACTGTATATCCCATCAAGCCCCTCTGTCCATGTAATTCTCTGGGCAAGAATACTAGAGTAGGTAGTCAGTCCTTCTCCAGGGCATCTTTCAGACCCAGGGATCGAACCCAGGTCTCCTGCATTGCACACCGATTCTTTACTGTCTGAGTCACCAGGGAAGCCATGGTATATAGTGAGATTACAAAAAAGAATTAGATACCTTGTCTGCCCTCAAGGAGCTTACTATCCATATAGCAAAAGTAGAGAGGTGAGCAGGTAATTCCTTTATTTCAAAGGATAAGGAGGAGTGAGGTTAGGAAGTAGGCTAAAGATGTTCCCAGTGGGAGGAATTTTGAAAGTGCCCAAGTAAAACCTGAGAAACAAGAATGTGCAGTGCCTGCAGAAATTGCAGGTGGTTAAATATACTTGGGGAGAAGGATGGTGAGTGATTGGGCACTATGGTTAGGAGAGGCCACATAATTAAGGACTCTATTTGGCATGCTAAGGAACTTGGACTTTATCCTGGAGGCAAGGAGAAGTCAATTAAGGACTCCAGTGAGGAATGTGACAAGATAAAGTATGGGTTTACAATTAATCTGAGGATCAGGTGGACGTGTGTTCAGACTATTAGAGGCACGTAGGGTAACTGGAAGGCTTCCCAGGTGGCACTAGTAGCAAAGAACCCGCCTGCCAATGCAGGAGACGTAAGAGACTTGGGTTCAATCCCTCAGTAGGGAAGAACCTCAGGAGGAAGGGAATGGCTACCCACTCCAGTATTCTTGAGAATCCCATGGACAGAGGAGCCTGACGACGGGCTTTGGTTCATAGGATCACAAAGAGCTGGACACAGCTTCACACACACACGCAGGGCAACTGAAAGAGTGTTACAGTAATCCTGGCAGGAGTCATGCTGTCCTGGGCCACAGCAAGGACAGGGGTCTCTCAGAGACAGGGATAAAGCCCGGAGATACTGAGGAGGTAGAATTGTCTAAATGTGGTGAAGATAAACACCCCCAGGAAACTGCTTGGTCTGGAAAGGGATCGAGCAGATAGTTTAGTAACATTTTCCAGGTAGTGTTTTCTTGCTTAGTCAGGTGTGAAACCCACCAGTGCAGAGTGTCCCTCAAAGAAAAGAGAAGAGAGAGGATGGCAGGAGAGGGCCAAGAGGTGCCTTTGGTTAAAAATCAGAGCTATGACTGTTCACCTGCCAAAGAAAGAGAACCAGCGGGGAGGGAGAAGCTGGGGGAGTTGAGATCGTAGCCTTTATCTGGCAGGGAAATGACTCTCAGTGGGAGCAGAGTCTCAGTTCTGAGATCAGAACTGAAGAAGAAAGTGTAGGAACATAGACACTGACAGGTGGGCATGGAGGGAAAGGGACAAGGTTGAAGAAATTCTTCCTTCTCCCCTTTCACCACCACTGCCCCTGCCCCAGACCTGTCCGTCTCAAGCAGGTGATGAGAGACGGCTGGTGAGAGAAAGATAAAGAAAGATCAAGAGCCCTATTCAGGGAAGAAGCTGTGTGTTTGTCCTGGTACTAATGGGCACGCTGAGTTATTTTCTTCCCAGCATGGTTGCCAGATTTAGCAAATAAAAATACAAGACACCCAGCTAAATTTGAATTTCAGACAAGTGATGGACATCTTTTTAGTATGTCTCACGCAATATTTGGATACACAAACTTATTGAAAGTTATTCTCAATACTAACTTTTAAAAATTGTTCATTGGTTTTATAAAATTTAACTGGGCATTCTGTGTATTACCTAATAACCCTATCTAAGAGCTTGAAACATGAGATGTGAGGCTGATGACCTAACACTTAAAGTTAAGGTTGAGGTTCACTATGAAAGTCCTCTTCAGTAATTAATACTTACTTGCTTTATAAGCATGACTCAGTGTCAGCAGCAGACAAACACATGCTTGCAATGCAACAATAACTGCAGGCTAGACTGGTTAGCATGTGACTGCTAAGCTGTTTCTTTCCCACCTGCTCCTGATCCATTTCCAGAAACATCCCCCTTTATCTCTAACTCTGGGAATCAGTGTTTCCTAACAAGTGAATCATCTGTTAGGTTTCTGTTATCCAAATTTGAAAAAAATTAATCATTTCTTTTATGCTACCCTAAACTAGCTACCCTGACATTAGCTAAAAGTAGGGTAACCAACTGTCCAGGTTTGCCCAGAAGTGCAGTTTTCCAGGATTGAGGATTTTCCTTTTTTTAATATATATTTATTTTTATTTATTTACTTGGCTACACTGGGTCTTTGTTGCAGCATGCAGACTCTTAGCTGTGGCATGTGGAATCCAATTCCCTGACCAGGGATTGAACCTGTGCCCCCTGCATTGGGAGTGCGGAATCTTAGCCACTGGACAATCAGGGAAGTCCTAGATTTTCCATTTTAACACTAGAAATATCCCAGGCCAAGCAGGATCTACCTTGACCTCGGTAGATGCCTTTAAGCCAGTGATGTCTCCATGTTGATTATGAAACTTTCATTCTCATAGGAGAATTATAATTTTTCTCTTCCAAAAACGTTATTGTCATTATGTAAATTCTCTTTTATATAAAAAGTAAGAATTTATAAGAAGAAAGTTACATTTTTATGTATTATGCCATATTACATTTTGTGATGTCGTAAGAACTTTCCTTAGGACATTCTTACTGAAAAAGTATGTCAATTGTAAGACTATATTTATTTCCATGTTAATTAGCTGTGCCATTTTTAAATGATTGGGCCAAGGAAAGAGTTGATCCTTATATATAGGTTGACTTCATCCCTTATATATCAATTTGGAGATATTCTGTGATTCACTATGGTTTTTCCAGTGGTCATGTATGGATGTGAGAGTTGGACTGTGAAGAAAGCTGAGCGCCAAAGAATTGATGCTTTTGAACTGTGGTGTTGGAGAAGACTCTTGAGACTCCCTTGGACTGCAAGGAGATCCAACCAGTCCATTCTGAAGGAGATCAGCCCTGGGTGTTCTTTGGAAGGACTGATGCTAAAGCTGAAACTCCAGTACTTTGGCCACCTCATGCGAAGAGTTGACTCATTGGAAAAGACTCTGATGCTAGGAGGGATTGAGGACAGGAGGAAAAGGGACGACAGAGGATGAGATGGCTGGATGGCATCACCGACTCAACGGACGTGAGTTTGAGTGAACTCTGGGAGTTGGTGATGGACAGGGAGGCCTGGCGTGCTGCAATTCATGGGGTCGCAAAGAGTCGGACATGACTGAGCGACTGAACTGAACTGAACTGTGATTCACGAATAATACAGGATGACAAAATACATACATACGTGTGTGTGTATATATATATTTGTGTACCAACTGCAGAATAAAAATGACTGGCTACCTGTCTTACTTTCAGAGCTCAAAAATCTTAGTTTTGTACCTTGAAGTAAATTAACCTCAAGTTCAAAGAAACTTGCATTCCATTGGTTCAAACATATCTTTACTCAGGGCAAAATGAAGACAGCATAATTTTGGAGTCATGTTTAGATCAATTAAACCTTCATTATGATGGCAATGTTAAGGTCCTGGTTTACAGTTGTCGAAGAAGCTAGCTGCCAAAGCAATACCCATTCTCCTCATCTGACTTAATAACAAAACTTTGATTTTATTCCAAGTAGCTTTATGACCAACTAAAGAAGTCCTTTCACAGCCCCCAACACAGCCAGACATGGAATTCAGAAAGGATCCTTAATAGAGGAACAGTCAGCTTGCTGGCACCCTCTTACTTTCTCTTCTTTCTTTTGCTTCCTGTCTGGAACTCAGACGTGGTGGCCAGAGCTTCAGCAGCCATCTTGGACCATGAGAAAACCTTGAAGATGAAAGCCTGCTACAAAAGGCAGAGTAGGAATATAGGAACAAGCTGGGTCTTGGATGACTCTGGCATTCCCCTATGATATCTCAAGTATCCATCCTCAAAGTTCTTTTACCTAAGAGAAAAGCAGTTAAAGGATTTGATATTTTTTGACTTCTCTGGTGGTCCAATGGTTAAGAATCTGCCTGTTAATGCAAAGGATATAGGTTCTATTCCCGGTCCAAGAAAATTCCACATGCCGTGGAGCAACTAAGCCATTGCACCACAACTACTGAGCCTGTGGGCCTGGAGCCCTGGCTCTGCAACAAGAGTTGCCGCAGCAATGAGAAGCCCATGGATCACAGCTAGAGAGCAGCTTCTGCCCAAACACAGCAATGAAGCTTCAGCGGAACCAAAAATAATTTTTTTAAAAAAGAATTTGTTATTTTTGTTGGTTGTTACTAGCTGCCAAATGTTAATCCCATCTGATACAACTGTTATATAAGAATATGACTAAAGGTGATGAAACCCCATTAACAGAGGAGACTGGTGGCCTACAGTCCATGGGATCACAAAAGAGTTGGATACTGCTTAGCAACTAAACAACAATAACAAATTCTCTGGATTAGTAATAACTGTAAAACTCATCGAGTGCTTGCTCTGTGCCAGTTTCTAGAATACTTACTATACATTTTTTCATCTAATCCTATAAGAACTCTGTGGAGTATCATATATACTCCATTCTTCATATGAAGAAACTGAGCTCAGAAATGTTAAATAACTTGCCTAAGATTAGGAACTAGAAAGTAAAGCTGCTAGGACTCAACCTGAGACAGGCTGACAAGAGATCTCTAGCTCTACATTTCCCAAAGGTGAAAGGAATGCAATTCAGGTAACAGAAAGTGAAGAAGATTTTATAATTTTCAACAGGTCAGTTATTTATTTATTGTTATTACTGAATGTTTATCTTGAGCTTTGCTCTTTAATAGAAGCTGATTTAATTTAATAGAAATGAATTACATCTTTTCATCTTTACAGCTCCTTGGTTTAGGGGAAAAGAATCTACCAAACATTTCCATACATTTGTTTAATTATCGTAAGGAAATGATGAAACAGGGAAGGTTTTCCTTCAGAGCCCTCACAATCCTCATCCATCCTTTCCTTACCTCTAATTATCAGTAGGGCTGTTGCTGGATTATGCAATTCCAGAGAGCTCTGTTCGTGTCCATAGTCATCACTGACATATATTCATTACTATGATTTTTTTTGGCATGTGGCAATAAATGTCTTGAGAAAGAGTATTTTATAATAACTTGCACATGGACACTATATGAACTCAGATCAAAACTGGTTGTGTGCTGCTCCAAGCACCCTAATTTATGATCTCCCACCCAAAGCACCCCCAAAAGCACCCCAACAGCCCCAGTTCTAGTCATGAACTAACCTGAACCCAATGAGCAACGTCCCAGAGAGCTGCCAGTGTCTTGGACTTTAATCTTCTCATCTCCATTCAAGGTTTTTTAGCTGTCAAGGCAATAAACCCTATAAGCTAAGGTATGATAGAATTGGAAATCAGTCTTTGTTCTTGGTTTCCTTTCTTTTCAAGTGTCAAGTTGCGCTTGGACACACAAACTCTTAATTCATAGATGTGTGGATATATGTGTGTGTGAGAGACAAAGACGAGAAGGAAGAAAGAAAGGAAGACAACGGGCCAGGAGAGGGAGGAGGAGAAAAAGAGAGGAATAAATTTTAGTAAAGTAATAGCCAATTAAAAATACAGTCTCTTACTATAACCCCTAATCCATCTCCATTTTATTCCCCAGATGAAATTCTTTTCAATACTTACACTTTTTTCTGGTATTTACCTCCATGTTTGTAAATAATCCACTTATACTGGTATGTCTCATTTATCAAGTTCAAGTTTATTTATTAATATCCTGCTATGGTAAATGGGGATTTACATCTCTTATACCACCAATCCTACTTCCCTTACATCTGCCACTCTCCCAATGTAGTTATACCACAATTTTAAGTTAAATCGATATTCAGTGTTTATATTTTTATGACTATGTCAGTGTTGACACTTCAGAATCATGTTTTTTTCCTGTTAAACACCGTTTTCCCCAGCATTAATATTTGCCTTATATTGTCATTTATTAACATTAATATTGGTAACTTCCTAATGTCTCAAGAGTCTTTGATACATTGTCCACCTTATCTCTCAAATATCAGTATTTTTCAAGTACTCAAACATGTAAGATAATGTTTCTTTTTTAAAATTTTTATTTATTTATTTATGGGTGTGCTGGGTCTTTGCTGCTGCACATGAGTTTTTTCCAGTTGCTGCAAGCAGGGGCTAGTCTCCAGTTGCAGTGGGCTTCTCACTGCAGTGGTTTCTCTTGCTGCAGAGTGTGGGTTCTAGGGTCCCCAGGTTCAGTAGTTATGGCTCAAGGGCTTGGTTGCTTCAAGACACGTGGGATCTTTCTGGGCTGGGGATCAAACCAATGTTCCCTGCATTGCAAGGCAGATTCTTAACCACTGGGCCACGACAAAAGCCCTCAGATAATATTTTATTTCTATTTCTTTCCCAGGAGGCTCCCCCATCCTCTTGTTCTAATCTTGATTTATTTTTGGGTATGAGAGGGTTGGATGGCATCACCTACTCGATGGACATGAGTTTGAGTGAACTCCGGGAGCTGGTGATGGACAGGAAGGCCTGGCGTGCTGCAGTCCATGGGGTCGCAAAGAGTCAGACACAAGTGGTGACTGAACTAAACTGAACTGATGTTACACAGCTGTCATACAGGGTGACCTTTTGCTATTGGCCAGTTCCTTTGTCTCCTACTTGTGTTGGCTCCCTTCTTTCCTGTAGCCCCTGAAGTTTGTTGTCCTGGATACTCCCTCATGTTGAAGTACCTTCTCCAGTAGTTTCCTACAAGTTCATGTTTGAATTCTCAGGTATCTGCAAATGTCTTTATCTACCCTCACTGTGCTCATGCTCAGTCGCTTAGTTGTGTCTGATTCTTTGTGATGCCATGGACTGTAGCCCACCAGACTCCTCTGTCCATGGGATTCGCCATGCAAGAATACTGGAGTGGGTTGCCATGCCCTCTTCCAGGGTATCATCCCAACCCAGGATCATACCTGTGTCTCCTGGGTCTCTTGCATCTCCTGCATTACAGGCGGATTCTTTACCACTGAGCCACTGGGGAACCCATCTACCCTTATACTTGATTATCAATTTGTCTGGGTGGAAATCATTGTCTCACAAATGTTTGAAGAATGGCTTCCTTGTCCTTAGGATGCTGGATAGCTGCTAACAAGTCTGATGCCATAAGGTTCTAATTCTCTTGCATGTAAAGACACTTAAAAAAAAAAAAAAGACACTTTCATGATTCCTTCATGACTGGTGTTCTGAAATTTTATGACCATATGCCTTGGTTTGGATCTTTCTTCATTTATGTTGCTGATATTCAACAGGATACTTTCAATCTGAAGACTCATGGCCTAAATTCTGGGAAACTTGCTTGTTCTCTTTTTCTTGAACTCCTCTTTCTTCAGATATTCTCCTAGATTGATCCTTATGATCTATTACATTTTTTTTAATGAAGGTTTTTTTTCTTTGATATTTTGTCATTTTTTTTTTCTGGTAGATTTTCTTAAATTCATTGTTCATCTCTTCTATCAAAGATTTTATCTACCATATAGTTAAATTTCTAATAGCTCTTCTTCGCCACTTTTCATTTCATCCTGTTTTTGTTTTTTAGAGATGCTATATTTAGGGGGAGGTTAGGTATGCACTAGCCTGTTTATATTTGGGCATCAGGTCAGGAAGGGATGGTTGGTAGCCTTCACTGGAGAAATATGAAGAAGAAAGGTACTAACACACTTGCTAAGGTCACCAGGAATGAGGTAGTATCAGAATTCCTGCTTCTCAAAGTGGGTTCAGGACTGTCCTTATTTAGCTAATGGAGCAACATTTTCAAAATTCAGATACAACTGAAGAGTGTGGTTTAGGTTACAGCAGATATTAGACAATCTAAGGGACCAAGAATGATTTCTAACCAGACAACTTTCTTATTTTGAGTGTATTAAGCTCTCACCCATACTAAAAGATCCATTTAAACTTTATTTTTGTCTTCTAATTTTCTGGCTACAGGTTCAGAAATAACTTGGGCTGCTTTAGAGATGATAGATACTTGCCCAGCTTTTTCTATTTTGATACTATTCACAGTAATACTTGATATCCACAAACTTTATCACACAGAATTACTTCCCTCAGTTTCTTTGTTTATGACTCTTTCTCTTTACTGAGCTAAACTTACACTTTGCAGTTCTTTTCATTTTATTTTTTTGCTTGTTTGTTTTTTAAATCTTTTCTGAAAGACTGATCAAGTAGCCAAAATCTATGCACCTTCTCCAGCTGTCGAATGAGCCTCAGATTCGTCTCTCTCTCTCTTTTGTTTACCCCCAAAAGAATCCAACTGTATTAACTTCCCTTCATGAAGTTCTACAACAGTTTGGGTGAGGACAAATATCACAGCTTCACCCCTCCCTTCAGCTGGTTGGCCCACATTTCTTTAGAGGTGGAATTGCATGTGATATGAAAACAGGGGCAACTGGAACGTTGTTGAAGAAGGGAGAAGCAGTCCACCCCTTTCTTTTGAAGGCAGTAGAAGCTGGCATGTACTGATTTACAGACCCAAATTTTAGACCTGTCTCAGCAGTGGCTGCGCCATTTCCTCTCTCTCAGAGTCACTGCCCTGAGTCACTGCCTAGCTGTTGCTAGGTGCTTGTTTTCTAAGTAGTAACACACTCCACCCCCACTTCTCCACACACAGAGTTCTGGGGAATTGCCCCAATTTGCAGCTCTGCTGAGGTGGTTTGTGACTCATCCTCTTTTCTCTCTAATGACCTTTTAGAGCCACAAGAATAATCCCTGTTTTTATTTTATTTTATTATTTTTTGGTCATTTCTCTTGTAGGGCTCTTATTTATTTGAACACTGGTATAATGAAGTCTAAAATCAATGACTATGTTTTGCATACCATTTATATAAAATTGGCTTTCTCTTCTGCTTCCTAGATAAAATGTTTTATTTCCATTGGGGGAAAAAGAGCAGGAGGATCTTATTTCCTGTGGGACTGTGGACTATATTTTCCCATTAAATGCTATCAGTAATTGTCCAAAATAAAATATAGAACTGCAATCTTAGGCATTCTATTAAGGATCTGTTTATTCAAAACTTTATTTACAGTATCTCTCCTAGAATGACAAAGATTACCAGTGCAAGCAAAATTCCCACATTCAATTTGTACATTATACTGCAATCTCAAGTGATTTTAAAAAAAAAAGATATCTTAACCCCAGTATCTTTGTTTTATTTTATTGTTACACTTTAAACCTGTTATCATAAGTAAATATCCTCACCTTTGAAAAAACTTACTGGCTAACATTTTCTGTTAGAGCTCTTGGCATACTTTTTAGCATTTTAACCTCCCATAAAGTGGAGAAACCCTAGTGAATGGGCCATAGAAAACATCTTTGTGTTTGTACTTAACTCCCATCACCAGCCCTGGAGCCAATAGGATTAGAGAATTTTAAGCAGCTCAGTTTTGTTGGAACATAAGGTGTGAAGGTGGGAATGGCAGAAGATGATGTAGGAGAGTGTTAAGGAGCTTACATTTTGTTATTTTAGAGTTTGTCGTAGGTCTGGAGAAAAAGGCTGGACACAAGCTAATTTTAGGTAGTTTAAAATCTAATTTAGAGCAACTCTCCTAAATTTAAAAAACTATATTTTAAGCAATTCAGAGGAAAGAGTATAAGGCTCCAATATAGTTCAAGAGGGTTTAAAACTCCAGAAATATTTCTCACCATATAATTCAAATGGTCCTGGTAATCACAGTGAGTAGATGATACGCACTGTAGTGTTATTGGTTTAGTATACTCATGAGTGGGTGAAAGGGGAGATAGCAAAAGAAAAAATAAGATTCACACTGAATTTTTTTTGTAATTTCACATTTAAATTGTAGTTGTATATATTTATTTATATATATAAAATTTTTGTGTATAAATATATATATATGTGATATTACACGCACACATGCATGTGTATATATGTCTATATAGTGGGAAAAAAAGCATATAACTCTGGAATAGGCTTCCCAGGTGGCGCTAGTAGTAAAGAATCCACCAGCCAACACAGGAGACATAAGAGATGCAGGTTCAGTCCTTGAATCGGGAAGATCCTCTGGAGGAGGACATGGCAACCCATTCCAGTATTCTTGCCTGGAGAGTCCCATGGACAGAGAAGCCTGGTAGGCTACAGTCCACGGGGTTGCAAATAGTCAGATACAACTGAAGTGACTTAGCTCACACTCACTCATGGACAGTGTCAAATGGTAGAACTATGTCTAAAGAATAAACTGAGATTACATTTTAAATACCATACATAGCAAGCTGTTTCTTTTTTCCTTTCTGCTTACTTCCTTTCCTCCCCCACACCTTCCCTTCTTCCTTTTTTTTTTTTTTTTTTTTGTTATATTTGACCAAGAAGGAAAAAAAAAAAGAGAGAGAGAGAGAAAGAAAAGGAAGAAAAAGCAGAGAGAGAGAAAAGAAGAGAAGAAAGGAAGGAGGGGAGGAGGAGAAAAGAGAAAGAAAGAAGCCCAAGTTCCAGCTCCAGGGGCTAGCACCTGCATGTGGGAGTCCCAGCCAAGCCTGCCATGGTTCCAGCATGTTTCATGCATGTTTCCAGTTGGCCATTGTTGCATGGTGGCAATAAGACATTAATAAGCCCAAGTCATTTTTATATAACCTATGTACTAGGAGTAAGATGGTGTCTATGACACAGTAAAAACTCTACCTAGAACCTGGATGAGACACACATAATAGCATTTGCTTAAGACAGTTTTAGAAACCATATAATTTAACTATAGGGTTTCCCTGATGGCTCACTGGTAAAAAATCTGCCTGCCAATGCAGTAGATGCAGTTTTGATCCCTGGGTCGGGAAGATCCCCTGGAGAAGGAGATGGCAACATATTCCAGTATTCTTGCCTGGGCAATCCCATGGACAGAGGAGCCTGTGGGCTACAGTCCATAGGGTCACAGAAGAGCTGGACATGACTTATAGACTAAACAACAACAATTTAATTACCCTGGAGTTTCAGGTGGGCATGATTTAAGTAAGAAGAGCAGCAGCAAATCTTGGTTTTATGAGATCTGAAATGTATTCAGTTTGGGAGACACTATTGAAGACAAAGTAAAAACCAACAAATTCGTATTTTCTGTGGTCCTTCCCGAGGAGGAGTTATGCAAGCAAGGGACCCTAAGGCTTAAGCTTTAATTTGCCTTTGCTCCAATAAGGGACTTTCTCTGATGTGGCAGGATTATATACTGGACAGTCACAAAACCATCTCCAGCACCCAAACACATGTACTTTGCAGGACTCAAGAAGCAACACACTTTGCCCACATTGCAAAGAACATGAACAAATGAGTGACAATTATGTCTATTCTCTCCAGATGGCTATATAACTGGAACCACTCTAGATGCATAGGAGAGAAGTTAAGTCATTGCACACAGCGGATGCCTTAGCGCAATATGGCCAAATTTGCTCACAGAACTAGTTGAGAAAGACCACCCTAGCTTCCTGTCGTCTGGTATTCTCTACTGAAAATATTTCACTGGAAGTTACACAATAAAATATATAAGATATATATGTCAGAGTGTGTATTTTTACTACCCTTTAAAGCCAGGTTCTACAAGACTGAGTCATCACTTTAGACTATGACCCCAGAAACAGGGCTTACTCAGAGTGGACATGGATAGGCAGATAAGATTCTCTGGTTGTCATCAGAGGAGTAATATAAATCATTAGCACCAAGAGGTGAAGATGAAGTCATCAACAGGAAATGAGGAAAAACATCAGAAACCATGGTGGTCAGAAACAGGTATCAAGTCTAAATATGGAGGAAATGTCGTAACCCTGCTTTTAATTGGTGCTGCCTACATGATACAAACACGAGCTTGATGGGATGGGCCCCAAGTGAGACCCAATGGCGTGCTAATGATATAAAGAAGGCACACTTCTCATTTTTTATGCTGTTCTAATATTTTCTCTCCGGGGAGAACAAATTTTTTGGTGGACAATCATGAAATGAATGTTAGTTAAAAAAAAAATATAGCAACCTACAATGAAAGGAGAGGTTGCAAACATGTCCACAATCTACATGCAATAAAGTCTCCTCACTTAAGTAAATTCCATATCAGTTGTGTGATAAATAGTTACAGATTAGCTATACCTATGGGAGGAGACATTTAGGAAGGATTCCCAGAAAAGGCAACGCATGAGATGAATCTCAGAGATGCACAGAACAGTACAGGTAGATGAGGCCGGGTAAGAAAGGCCAAGAAATGTGAACAAGACCTTGCCTATGTATTTGTGGTGCTTGAGGGACTGTGAAAGATGAATTCAGAGCAGGAGTAAAATAAAGGTTACATCACATTCAGAAGAGATAAGAGGATTATGCTACAGATTTCTTAAATGGTTGATCCCAAGGAAGATTTTAAATTGGATTATTAAAGATTGCTTCATGCCCTTCTAGTTTCCAGCATGGATTAACTTGAAAAGATCAAAACATCCTAAACTCATCTCTCCAAATCCCATGAATACCATTCATTACTGGCAGTAGAGAAATGTGTCTGTGGGCTTAAAAGTGGGGGAGAGGAGGGAAAGAGAAGAGGGGCACTGGCTGAAGGGCTGCAATGAATTTAGTATAACCTAACCTGCAATGGGAAGGCTATGGCAATAGGAGATGTTAAAGCCCGATGATTAAAGACACAAAAAGAGAAAAAAAAAAAAAACGTGCCAAGTTTTAAAAATGTTAGATCAAGTGTTGGGCTTCCCAGGTGACTCGGTGGTAAAGAAACTGCCTGCCAATGCAGAAGATGCAGGTTCAATCCCTGGGTTGGGAAAATCCCCCAGAGAAGGAAATGGCAACCCACTCTAGTATTCTTGCCTGGAAAACCCCATGGACAGAGGAGCTTGATAGGCTACAGGCCATGGGGACACGACCTAGCAACTAAACAAGAAAGATGAAGAGGTACAGGAATTGAAGGCAAAATATAGTACCAAAATATGAATCTCAGGATACTAACAGCAAGTGTGAACAGTTTGGGGTTAAATCAGAGGAAAGAGAGAAAAATATGATTAATAATGGGAGAACATAGGAAGTAAGTCCTGAGTTGTTCGGTTGCTCAGTCATGTCCAACTCTCTGGGTCCCCTTGGCCTGCAGCATGCCAGGCTTCCCTGTCCTTCACTATCTCCTGGAGCTTGCTCAAACTCATGTCCATTGAGTCGATGATGCCGTCCAACCATCTCATCCTCTGTCGCTCTCTTCTCCTACCGCACATGAGAATGGATTAGAAGTGCAGATCCCCAGTTCTTGCCCCAGATGTACTGAATCAGAAACTCTGACTGGGATCCAGCAATCTGTGTATTAACAAGCCCACCAGGTGACACTGGACCAATTAAAGTTTCAGAAACACTTTCCTGGAATGTCAGCTAGAGTTATCAGCTTGCTTTAATGGGAGTAGGGAACTCAGCCTAATTTCAGGGCCCAGTTTCTGTCTTGACTGTTAGGTATTAAAGGTTTTTTCTTTAAAAAAGCTACCCCCAGTTTTGCACTGCGTTTTAGATTTCAGGGATCAGTCACAAACTGTTCTGTTAAAAGGATCTGCCGCAGAGAATGTCATTTTTTTCTAACCACTGAGAGTTACAATGAGCTTTTTATAGTGCTCAAAATAAAAGACCTAAAAAGAGAAAACTTAGTGAACTTGCTGCTGACTCATTTGTACCAACTGATACAATTTATGAACCATCAACAATTTTCACTCTAGCTATTATATAGTGACTCTAGGCAATTATTTACAACAATGCTTCACAGAACTTTAACACTTAGTCAAGCACAAAGGTTCCTATTGTGTATTTCATAATAGATAACATCAGGTTCCATAGCACATCCTCTTCATTTTGGGGACAGGAGCTTAGAGAACAGAAAGTACTCTGTAAAACAAAATGTAATCTATTTTAGGACATTTATTTCTACCCTAGTAAATCCAATGAGCAAAAGGTAATTTACTTGATGAAAAAAATAAGTAATTTTCTTCTCAATGGGTTTATGAGTCAGGGTCTAGTTATGAGACAGAAACCACACCAATTATTTAAACAGGAAAAGTTCGATATAAAGAATTGTTCAATAATAGAAGGTGGTCGTCTACTAAACTGAGTAAAAGGAGTCCAGCAATGTCGGATGCAAAAAAATAAAGCTAATATCCGTAAGCTGTGAAAACAGACAGTAAAGGAACTAAGTACCAAGAGATCTTCCCCTACCCCCACTGCCACCACCCCAGGCTAGGATTTGAGCCTTTTCAGAGAGAAAGCAGCTACTATAGTAACACAGCCTGCCGTGCAGCCCAAGAAGTGGTCTGAGTACAGGCTGGCACTGGTCTGTGGAAGGAGCTCACCATTGCTGGAGGTGGTGAGGGGCTGGAAGTGATACATCATTTGCCAGAAGGTGAAGGCAGGTCAGAGCAGAGCTGTTCAGGCATGTGGTAGGGAGATCATGGCCTCAAGATATGACTGAGCTCCTCTGCACAGTAGGCTAGGAAGGAAAGGAAGGGAAGTGTCCTACTGAAGGTATTGCCTAGAGGGGCACACTAGTGCCCCCTCCTGGCAAAGTCTAATATTCCCTTTGTTGTTGTTCAGTCACTAAGTCATGTCTGACTTTTTGTGACCCCCTGGGGGTCACTGTACCCTATAGGGTCCTCTATCCATCAAATTCTCCAGGCAAGAATATTGGAGTGGGTAGCCTTTCTCTTCTCCAGGGGATCTCCCCAACCCAGGGATCGAACCTGGGTCTCCCACATTGCAGGCAGATTCTTTACCATCTGAGCCATCAAGTAATGAGCCTCCAGGAATTTCCTGGATCCCAGATAAAGTATTCTTAGCCTCTATGTGTGGTAGCAACCCAACTTCCCCTGAGGAATTGAGATCACTTATACCAGGCAGTTGAGTGCCTTTTTTTCTTCCTGTCACCTTTGAATGACAAGGTGGAAATCTTATCTTTCAGTCCAATGGAACCATTATTTTGTCTTCTGGTGGAATCATTCTTTCCTGAGAACTAAGACTCCCAAACCAGTGGAGCTCAAAACTGCTAGCACAGGAGGCAAAGATTCTGTAAGTGGATTATTAGGCAGACCAGAAAGAGAAGCTGCTCCTACTTCTACCTCTTGGTCTCTACTGCTATGTAGGGGAGTAGAGAGTACCGTACAAGTCTCGGATTCAAAGTATTTGGATAAGTGTATTCCCTAAGACAGACTCCTTATCTTCAAGGTAGTTTTTTCTCCTAAACTGGAACTATAATTGAATTTTTGTTGGATTGGCCAAAAAGTTCATTCAGATATAACATCCTATGAAAAAAACCTGTACAAACTCTTTGGCCAGCCGAATACATGTACTAATCAGTTAGGCCAACTGCTTCTAGGCCTCTGGCTTCATACATTTTCCTAAAAGAGAGGACTATTTTAATGTTTGTTTTTAGAGCAAAAAGCGAAAATGGCTTAGATCAAGGGTGACTTGAACCATAGTAGAACATTTGACAAATGCTGTGAAACATTTGGGGAAATACGGATTAAATGGATGGCTTGGATTAGAAAATAGTTGAACACCCATTTTCAAAAGATTCGCTGGTCAGTGTCACCTGAGAAGGACATGTCTAATGTATTAATACAAAAGAGTATTCTTGGCCCACTACTGTATCACACAGTGGTAAGTGGCATGGATCATGATATAATTGGAGTGGGTATGATTAGAGATTTATTTCATCAAATCTATGATGAAATAAAATTGGAAGGGATATAGAATAAATTGAATGAGTTAGGATATTAAAATATTTAGACCCTAAATTTGGGACTTAATTTAACAAGATTAAATACTAGTAAGCTCTTGTGGAGATATACAACCTGATACTGAAGTTCGTATAGAAAAATAAACAGCAAGAGTAGCCAGGAAACCCTGAAAAAGGAAACACTACCAGGGAACTAGCCCTGCGTGCATGCATGCTAAGTCACTTCAGTCATGGCTGACTCTGTGCGATTCCATGGACTGCAGCCCACCAGGCTCCTCTGTCCATGGGATTCTCCAGGCAAGAATACTGGAGTGTGTTGCCGTGCCCTCCTCCAGGGGATCTTCCCGACCTAGGGATTGAACCTGCATCTCTTCTATCTCCTGCTTTGGCAGGCAGATTCTTTACCACTAGTGCCACCTGGGAACCCCAGGAACTAGCTCTACCAATTATTAAAACACTTAGTGCATACAAATCCATGATAATTAAAGCCATGTGGTACTGGCACATGAATAGACAAACAAGCCAGTGAAATATAACGGACTAGCCAAAATTAGATCCAAATATTTATGAAAATTTAGTACATGAGAAAGATGCCTATTCAAGTCTCTGGGTTAAAGATGGACTTTTTAGTATGTGGTGCTGGGACAGCTGGGTAGCTGTTTGTAGAAAGATAAAATTAGATTAATATCCCACACATAAACAAAAATAAACTCCAAATAAATTAGGAATTTATGCATAAATTAAAAAAAAAACATGAAAGTACTAAAGGAAAAATAGATGAAGTCCTCTTCAACCTCCATGCAATGAAAGACTTTCTGATCATGACTCAAAATCCAAAAGCAATAAGAAAATAATAAATTTGACTACATAAATTTTAAAATTTTGTATGACAAGAAAACCATAAAAAAGTCAAAGTATAATTGAAAGTTGGGAGAAATGTTGATACATAATATAGACAACAGGGCTAATAATCTTAATATACAACGAATCTTAAAATTGAGGGACAGTAGCTAAAGCAGTGCTTACTAGGATATTTATAGCATTAAATATTTATATGAAAAGGGAAGAAAAGTCTCAAATCAATAATGTAAGTTTTGAATTTAGGAACTAGCAAAAGAAGAGAAAAAATAAAACCAAAGCAAAAATATAGCTGATGACAATGACTGAACTTTAATTAGTACACATAATTCTCCAAACAAATGGCCAGGAAAAAAGTGATTCCATAATTCATAACTCTTATTTTAAAATAATTTAAGTACTTATTTTTGCTTTCTCTTAGTATATAAGCCAGAGTTATAAATGTATAAGACCAATACAAAGGAGCATTATTGTCTGAATTATGTCCCCCACCCCAAATTCTTACACTGAAATCCTATCTCCAGTACCTCAATGTATTTGGAGATAGTGCCTTTCAAGGAGGTTCAAGGTGGAATAAGGTGGGCACTGATGCAACATGACTGCGGTCCTTATAGGAAGAGATTAGGACACAGACACAGTTACAAAGGAAAGACCCCTCCAGGACACAGTGGGAAGATGGATGTCTGCAAGCCAAGGAGAGAGGCTTGGGGAAAAATCCAGACTTGCTGACAAATTGCAACTTGATCTTGGGCTTCCTAGCCTCCAGAAATAAATTTATTTTGTGAGAAATAAATTTCTGTTGTTTAAGCCACTGAGTCTGTGTTACTTTGTTATAACAGCCCTAGAAAATGGATACCAGGATTTTCAACATTTTTCCCCCACATTTGGAATACATGCCCACTGTATGCTAGGCTAAAACAAATCATACCTTTTTTTTTTTTTTTTTTTTTTTTGCGCTGTGCTATATAAAGCCCCACAATAACATGTGCTGTTGTTCACTCGCTGAGTCATGTCCGACTCTTTGCAACCCCATGGACTGCAACACACCAGGCTCCTATGTTCTCTATGATCTCCTGGAGTTTGCTCAAATTTATGTCCATTGAGTTGGTGTTCCATCCAGCTGTTTCATCCTCTGCCACCCCTTTCTCCTCCTGCCCTCAATCTTTCCCAGCATCAGTGAGTCCGCTCTTCCCGTCAGGTGGCCAAAGTATAGAAGCTTCAACTTCAACATCAGTCCTTCCAATGAATATTCAGGACTGATTTCCTTTAGGATTGACGGATTTGATCTCCTTGCAGTCCAAGGGGCTCTCAGGAGTCTTCTCCAGCACCACAATTCAAAAGCATCATTTTTTCTGCGCTCAGCCTTGTTTATGGTCCAGTTCTCACATCCATACACGACTACTGGAAAAACCATAACAATAACATGTAAATGCAGTTTGCTGCTGCTGCTAAGTCACTTCAGTCGTGTCCGACTCTGTGCGACCCCATAGACAGCAGCCCACCAGGCTCCCCTGTCCCTGGGATTCTCCAGGCGAGAACACTGGAGTGGGTTGCCATTTCCTTAGCCATGAACAAATTTTAAAGAAAACCATTTTTTTTTCTGCTCAGCTGCACTTTCACAAAAAGTAAAAAAGCAAATAGTAAATTTTATACTACATTTAACTGAGAATGTCTTTAAGATCTCCAAATAGGTGTTCACTAACAACTGAATACTCACAGATGATAATCTGAGGCCAGGGAACTGACAGCTAGAACTGAGTAGAGACAGGGTCCACGCATCAGTGGAGCCAGAAGCCAAATGATGCTATCTGGGGTTTTACTTTTCTTACAAAATAGGCGCAACTCTTGTATTTGCAATTGTTCTGAGGAGTAATTACAGGAAATTTCTTTCCAGTACAATGTTTCAAAACTAACACACTGCTTTTTTTTTTTCCACTGGGGAAAAAAAACACCTGTCTTATTAGTTGATATATGAAGATGTGTTGATAAGTTAGAGTTTTGTCTGTTCTCTGCAGTTTGGTACAAGATGTATAATCCGTTCCCATCCCACACATCTACATTACTCAACTCTGTCACTGAATAATTGAAAGTTAGCTCGCACTTAGGCACTTACTGCATCGTCTTCTCATACATTCTTAATATTGTATTGCTAATACATTGATAATGTACCCCCTTGCATTAGAAATAAATAATCAAAGGTGCTGAACTTTGGGGATATGAGCTTCAGTTTTCCTTTTCTCCATTATATTGAGTTCATGACTTTGATCACTTGGTCCAATGGTTAGGGTTAAAAATGGCGCATCCTCTGTTGAATACTGAAAAATCATTTGGGGGAAGCTCTTTCTGGAAATGAATTAATTTTATCAGAAATGAAGAGAGGCAAATTTACAGGCAGACATAGCCATAGTACTTGCTAGGAAAGATTGCCAATACATAATTATTGCTAAAAACTATACGAAGCTTTCTCAGCCTTGGTCTATAACTTTTACAATTAATAATAAGCAGATTGATTCCATTCATTCATTCACTCAGTCAGTCCATAGAGATTTGCTGAATGCCTACTCTAAGATGCTATCTTACATTGAGTTCCCTAGAAGCAAAACCTGAGTTGGAGACTCTCATTGAAGAGAAATGATTAGTTGAGAGTGATCTCAGGACAGCATGGGTGAGAGAGGCAGGTTAGTACAGGGGATAAACGGTTAGCAGGGATATAATCTCATTGGAACACTAGCTTAAGTCCAGTCCTACGGGAAATTCTGGTCTCATTTTTATGGAAGAGGGCCAACTTTTGGGCCTTCTGTCAGTCAATTATTGGTGCCTTCTGTCAGTCAATTATTGGTGCCTTTTGTCAGTCAATTATTGAATAGGGGCTATATTCCCCAGGGTGTGGCTGCTCCAGGCTCCTGATCCTCTGAAGGGAAGACAGCAGTTCTCCTGGGTCAAGGACAGCTTGAGTTGCTAACAAGAGGTACTCAGAAGTGCTAAGGAATGGACAGATCAGCCAGTTCAAACTGGGAGATGGGTGGGGTGGGGGGTGGGGTGGGGTGGGGAGGGGACACCAACTTTGTCCAGCAGATATGATCTTGACTTGTTAAATTTTTAAATGTTTGAAAATGCAACGATATAAAGTACCTTAGAGATTAGATAACATTACCCCTCATTTTTCACGTAAAGAGAACTGAGGTTCAAAGACAGTCTTAAAAGTACTCGACTTGGCATAACACAGATTAAAGCACAATTTGACTTTCAGCAGTTCAACTTTCATTATATCTCAGTTCCTAATTCCAGAAATGTTTCTTTTGATTAATATATAGATAGCAGAAAACTCCCTGAAGGAGGAAGTCGTAACCCACTCTAGTATTCTTGCCTGGAGAATTCCATGGATGGAGGAGCCTGGGGGGCAACAGTCCATGGGGTTGCACAGAATTGGACACAGCTGAGCAACTGAGCATGCATGCAGCAGAAAACATCTCTAATCTTTTTATTTCAGAGATTGAAAGGACTTGATATACATTTTGGAGCAAAATGAATCTTGTTTGTAATGGGAAAGAATTAACTGTTCAAGAACAAATAATTGGACTTCTCATGCTTGCAATGAGTTTAAGAAGAGTTCAACATCTAAATTTAGATGAAAATGAAAAAAACAAAAAGGTAACCTCAAACTGGAAATAAGAATAAGAAACAAAAGATCAATTTCTTCCTATCACAACTGATGAGGCAGAAAAACCCCAGGCTGGAATAACGCCTAGAAATGAAAGAGCGGAAAGTGATGTCTCACCATTGGATAATTTTTAACAGCGCTAAGTATTTTGACCACATTTTATGAGGAAGAATCTTGAAAGAAACTGAGAGTTAGGCTTCTATTTTTGAGTCTTCAGGTTTAACATAGACAAAACCAGGAATTTTCCTCTTTTCTTAAAACATCCTGGCTTTATAAATATATTTATGCTGTCTTTAGGCATTACGTAACTGTACCAAACAGTCAAAATGTGAGGAATAGAAATTCCATTTACTTTATCTGTTTATATCAAGACTTCTTAACCTAAAGTTCTTGGATGCTCAAACTCTTGTGGCTAGAATTCAGCAGGTTGTTGTCTTGATGGGTAAAAAATATTTATATTTTTATTTTCAGTAATATTTAACTGAAATTTAGAAAGTTCCCCAGGTATGAATGTTGGCAAAAAATTTTAGTTCCTGTGACATTATAACCAATGGAAATCACAGAGACTTTCAAATCACAGTGAAGTTGTTGCATATATCTCAAAATACCATTTATGCTAATCACTCCCTCAAAAATACTGCAGTATTAGCTCTCAGCCTCCCTGTCCACAGACAGTCTTGCAGTGGGGCTGGCCAACTGCAGAGCAATTCTGGGCCTCCATGTGGTGAAGCTATGCTATGCTAAATCACTTCAGTCGTGTCCGACTCTGTGCGACCCCATAGACGGCAGCCCACCAGGCTCCCCTGTCCCTGGGATTCTCCAGGCAAGAATACTGGAGTGGGTTGCCATTTCCTTCTCCAAAGCATGAAAGTGAAAAGTGAAAGTGAAATCGCTCAGTCATGTCCGACTCCTAGCGACCCCATGGACTGCAACCTACCAGGCTCCTCCGTCCATAGGATTTTCCAGGCAAGAGTACTGGAGTTGGGTGCCATTGCCTTCTCCGTGTGAAGCTATGTAACCTCATAAAACTCAAACAACTTTAGAGATTTTTGAGAGAACCTTTCCATTCTTTGTTAAGCAAGCAGTTAAAACTTTAATTAAAGTTATGAAAATATGTTTTTGAGAACATGGATTGTCAGCACTCGAAGCTAAATCACAGTAACTGGAAGTAAACTTGATGTCATTGGACATGTCAAAGGAAGTTTGTCATTCTTATTCATGCTAAGTAACAACAGGCTTCACACTGATAACTTGCAAAAATAAAATTTAAATTTAAGTTGCCTGTATTTTAAATGTATCATTATTTAGCATATTTTTAAAGCTCATACATTGTTACAGTGCAAAAAAGTTAATTTTTTCAATATAATTGATTTTGTTTGTAATTGTATTATTCAAAACATTTATTTTCACTTAATTAAAAAAATGTTTACTGAAACTTACCAGGGGCCAGTCATTGCTAGGCAAAAATGATGAATATTTTTATCTCATACTTACCAACAACAAATTTTTACCATGCACAAGTTATTTAGTACCAATACAAATGTCTGCATAAACTTCAAAGATGATAATCAACCAATTTACATTTTTTTCATTTGTCCCTTGAATTGCTCTTAAGCTCACCTGCGGTCTTAACATCAAAGCAGCTTTAATGGTCTCACTTGGCTACACATAGGCAGTTACCCGCGCTCAGTTAGACACAAAGTACGCTATCAGATTAAAGAGGGAATGGATTTTACAATTTAAAAATGCAAACTATGTAAGTAATGCTGACTATATTTGAATTTAAATATATAAAATAAAATAAATATATAAAAAATAAATATATTTGAATTAAAACATTATTCTTTTTTTCCAGACTTTAAACTTTTAATTTTGTATTGGGGTATAGCCAATTAACAATGCGGTGGTGGTTTCAGGTGAACAGTGAAGGGACTCAGCCATGCATATGCATGTAGCCTATCGCCCCCACGCTCCTCTCCCATCCTGACTGCCATAATAACATTGATTAGAGCTCAATGTCCTATACAACAGAGCCTTGTTGGTTATCCATTTTGAATATAGCTGTGTGTACAGGACCTTCCCAAATTCCCTAACTATTCCTTTCCCCTGGCAATCATAATTTCATTCTCTAAGTCTGTGAGTCTCATCCTGTTTTGTAAGCTCACTAGCTCACTTGTTTCATTTCTTTTTTGATTCCACATATAAGAGATGTCATATGATAGTCCTACTTCTCTGTCTGACTTACTTCACTCAGTATGATACTCTCTAGGTCAATCCATGTTTCTAAAAATGGCATTGTGTCATTCTTTTTAATGACTGAGTAATATGTTATTGTATATATGTACCACATCTTTATCCATTCCTCTGTTGATGGACATGTAGGTTGCTTCATGTCTTGGCTATTGGTAGGGATCCATCAGCTTTATCAGATGGCCAAAGGAGTCCATGATATAAAAGAAGGTTAAGAAACTTTGATTTAGATGTAAGTTGTTATTTATATATATCATGACACTGAATAATTGCTTTCACAGACATTTGCTTCTGTGTTCTGATTTAAATCATTTTATTATTTCCTTAACTCATATGTCTTCCTATTTTTATACCTTTAATGAGGCATATTTTACATATCATAAAATCACTCATTTCAGGTGTATAATTCAATCATTCAATTAGTAGCTTTATGGAGTCAATTTTAGAACATTTTCATGCCCTAATAGGATCACTCATGGTAACTGATGGTCCTTAGGTCATTAGTAGGCTTCCCAGATGGAGCAGTGATAAAGAATCTGCCTGCCAATGCAGGAAACACAGAATCTATCCTTGGGTTGGGAAAATCCCCTACAGGAACAAATGGCAACCCACTCCAGAAGTCTTGCCTGGGAAATCTAATGGACAGAAGAGCCTGGCTGGCTACAGTCCATGAAGTTGCAAAGAGCTGGACACGACTGAACACTCAGATCATCAGTAGGTGTATTAAAAATGTATCTCAACTCCTCATTATTATAGTAGTGTTTTTTAGGTTATGAGAATGCACCTATGTAATGAGAGTCCAGTAAGTATGCTAACACTTAGCATGCATGATTGGTATACATTTTAGAAACACGTTTAATTAAAAGATATTCATTCTAATCAATTTAGGCAGTAGTCATCAATAGATGGTAAAACTGGTGTGTAAGTTTTTGAGGAGTAATAAGATGGTTGTGTGTGTGCTTAGTCACTCAGTCGTGTCTGACTCTTTGTGACTCCATGAACTGTAGCCTGCCTAGCTCCTCTGTCCATGGGATTCTCCACGCAAGAATACTGGAGTGTGTAGCCATTCCCTTCGCTAGGGGATCTTCCCGATCCAGGGTATGAACCCGGGTCTCCTCCATTGCAGATGAATTATTTACCATTTGAGACACCAGGGAAGTCCAATAAGATAGTTACATAATCTCAAATTATGTTTCCACAAAGTATTTATTAATTATAAGAGATAACATAGTAATGCTACAGTGGAGAAAATGACAGATACCACATTGCCAAATGATAGCCAAATGATAGCCAAATGATCAACATTAACTTCAACCGTAGCGGGACAAATCAACAGCGCATTCCTTCTACTATAATGCACTGAGAGGAACACAACCTCATTTCTATCATAGTCCTGCCAAAAGTGCATAACTTGAATCTAATCATGAGAAGTATTAGATAAACCTTAATTTGAAGGACACTCTATAAAATCCTTGTCTTGCACTCTTCAAAAATGTCTGCTTCATAAAATACAAAGAATGTCTCTGGACTTCCATACTGAAGGAAAGTAAAGAGATATGACAACTGAATGTGATGTATGATCTTCAATTTCTTTTGCTATAATTGACATTACTGAACAATTAGTGGAATCTGAGTAAGTGATGTATAGTGCGTAAGAGTGTTGTTATCAGTATTAATTTCCTAATTTTGAAAATTGTACTGTGGCTATATAGATGTTCTTGGTTTTAGGAAATATTCATTAAAGTACATAGCAGGAGAGAAATATTGTATCTGAAACTTACTCTTAAATGATTCACAGGTGTGTGTGTTGCAGGTGTGGATGTGGGTGGGCACACACATAAGAGAGGGAAAGAGAGAGAAAATGAAGAAGAGTGAGTGCAATAAAAGTTAACATTTGAGGAATCTGGGTGGAGTTTATTCCAGAATTCTCTGTACTATTTTTGAAACTTTTCTCTAAGTGCAGTATTATGTTAAAAGAAAACAAAATAAATTCTAAGTGTACACACTGTCATACTGAATACTGAAAGTTCCGATACCTTAATTTACACTCCACTCAGTTATTTTTAGCTACTGCAAATGTTCTTCATAGGTGTTTTGCTGTGCTCTATTTGCTTCTTTCATTTGAGGTTTGGTGTTCTCCTCTTTTGTTTATTATCTCCCTAGGGCAGATGATGCTAAGCTGCAAACATACGGCCATTTTCATTTTCTGCCAATCACTCACACACACACAAATGCCCCCAAAGAACAATAGTTGTGATAAACTAAAATAAGGTATGGAAATGTGGAGCAGAATGAGTCATATTATTTTGCAAGTCAGCAGTGTTGGTTGGCTGCTGATTCAATTTGTGACCTTGGGAAAAAAACAGGTCATTGCCTTGCGCTTTATTCTCCTCATAATCTTTTTCATTATGGAGTGTTGGAAAGATTACTTTATAATTGTGCAACACTTTGAATCTCCATGATTTAGGTATTATGAGAGTGCTCACGATTAAATGTTCCTATCAATAGCATACTTATGAAAATCTTCTTGGTACTTTGGTGGTTGTTTCAGAATTATGAAAGCTTTTCATAATGCTCAAAATATTACGAGCCTTGGCTTGTGGTAAACTTCCTCCCTGTAGACATTGTATTGTTGAATATTATTGAAGACAACAGGAATTCTGCAAGAGATTTATAGACCACCAGTATTTTGTCTATTTTGTCTTTTCATTCCTAGACTGGAAGTGCCTAAATTATTGTTTTTCCTTCAAAGTTTTGCCTTCTGCACAAGGTCTGCTGTATTTGCTTGCATGGTACCCAGCTACCTGATATCTGGAACTGAGTTTAATTTAGGGAAACATGCCTCCTCCAACTCAGTTCATATGGTTTGATCGGGACTGACCCAGAAAGATGGGGTCCTTGATGCAGATGTGGCCAATCAGAGTGGCACATGCTCTATCTACAGTGATGGTAGGAATAGACATGTGCTTCAAGGGACCTGGGAGTCCCTCGTATGACTCATTCTAACATTAGTAAGAAACAGGTGATCTTTTTTCTCTGGGATTGCTAAATTGAGAAAATGTAAGCTCAGTCTTTCTAGTAGCTATCTTGCCACTATGAGGGGAGAGCCCATCTAAGCTGGCTGAGAGACGAAAGGTGAGCAAAGGTGAGAGATAAAAGGAAGTAAAATTTCCCAGGGATCATTTGAGTGCCTAGATTGGGTTTGCCTAGACAGAGACAAGAGTTTGCTAATTCAGGTCAATGTGTAGACATATATATATATATATTTACACATACATACATATTGTGTGTATATATATACACAATCTAATATATACATAAATACATACATATCTTATATATATGTATATATATACACAATCTAATATATATATGTATATATACAGTCATATATATATATATATATATACACATATATATATACTGGCTTAAATGGAGAAGGCAATGGCACCCCACTCCAGTACTCTTGCCTGGAAAATCCCATGGATGGAGGAGCCTGGTGGGCTGCAGTTCATGGGGTCACTAAGAGTCAGACATGACTGAGCGACTTCACTTTGACTTTTCACTTTCATGCATTGGAGAAGGAAATGGCACCCCACTCCAGTGTTCTTGCCTGGAGAATCCCAGGGACGGGGGAGCCTGGTGGGCTGCCGTCTATGGGGTCGCACAGAGTCGGACACGACTGAAGCAACTTAGCAGCAGCAGCAGCAGCATACTGGCTTAAGTTGGTTGAGAGAGCTCCAGCAAAATCATTTGGTACATGTGGCAGAGACAGCTGGTTGCTTACTCAATTTCCATTTTCTTCTTTATCCTTAGTAACATAATCTCAGTTTTATCCAAGGTGCCAATTGTCTTAGCGTACTTTTTAAAAAGTACTTCCCAACCTCCTTTATAGGTAGGAATGACCATGTAACAAAGTATTGGTCAAAGAGATGATAGACATAAGTCATAAGCTAGGATTTATCAGAAGAGTCTTACTAACAGAAAGCTTGGAGGAGTTCTGCTCCTTGCCTGTCCACTTTTTCCTCCCTGAAATAGATATATGATGGTTGTGATTCCAGTGGCCATCTTATGACCTTGAGGATGTAAACCATGAATTAAGAAAGGACTCCTGCTGCCATTGTAGAACTTCATTACCAGTATGGATAGCCCACTTTTGAGTTTCTTATATGTAAAAGAATAAACTCTAAGGTATTTAAGCCATTGCAGTCAGGTTTTTATTGCCAGGAGCTGACAAAATTCCTCCTTGACATAATGCAACTCTACATTTGAACATCAGTGGTACTTCAGGAGATGCCTGAATTTATTTTCTGTCAAGTGAAGAGAAATGGGACAGGAATATTTTTGCTTAAAGTTACAAGTACTTTTCTTTTCCCCTCATTTATTTTTGGTAACAAGCAATTAATAATACTGGCTGCTGCTTCCTCAACCTCTTTTCTGATCCTTCCTATACAATGAAGGACATTTTAGATGGGTCAAATGTGGTTGTTCAGAGTCACAAAGCTCACCAATATGAGATTGCAGATGTTCTCATTGATTTTGGCCTTCTCATGATTATTGTCCCATTTTAGGACATCATCATTCTGTTACTCGGGGCTTCCTGCATCCAATCTTTTGTTCACTAAACCCAATTTTCTGCATGGGCATCAAAGTAATCATTCAAATATACATCATGATTTTAAAAACAGCTCAGAAAACAACTACCTTAATGAGCTGGAGAGTGACCAAAATCAGGCAGAATCTGGAGGGAAGTAAGAACTTGAAGGAAGTGGTAACAGATGAGTTTTATCCTGAATGTAGTCTCCAGTGAGGGAGTTAAAACTTGGATGGAAACCCACGGTTATACTGGCTTAAAGAAGCAAGAAACAAATTAATGAATTCGCGGTGATTACTGCAGCTGGAAGGAAAGAGAAAAAAAATCTTATACAGCAGACTTCCAGAAAGGGAAAATTCCAAATTCTCTGCTCAAATCTTTAGTTTGAAACCTAAGCTTAATTTGCACATGACAGATTAAAAGGGTCCAGATAAGGCTGAAAAGAGTCAGACACGACTGAGCAACGAGTACACACATAAGGCCAAAAGATTTGAACAGAAATTTAGCTGCTGCCCTCTATAGGGAAGATAGATTTTGAAGAATGAGTACAGCTATGTTAACTACCTTTTTTAAAAAAAGTACTTATTTACTTTATAACTTGAAGTTTGTATCTTTCTTTTGTATGCCAAACAAATGCTGTAAGCCCAAAGACAAAGTGGAGACACATGTTACAAAGGTTAATTTCCCTACTACAGAGAGACAGCCTATAAATTAATAAGAAACGAGCTGACAACTCAAAAGAAAATAAAGCAAAGAGTTATAAAGAGTAAGTTCATGGAAGCGAAATACAAAAAGCTCTAACAGTGATACTCAACTCATAATAAGAGAAGCATATAATATACCTACAACTAGATACATTTTTCATCTATTAGATTGGCAAAATTAAAAAGGTTGATAACACTCAGTTGGCAAAACTGAAACAAAATGACTACATTGCACTTGAGGGAATATGAGTTGGTATAAACTTCATGATGGCAATATCCAGTATTACAAATTCATATGTCCTTTTACCTAGCAATTCGACTTTGTGGACTTTATCCAATCCTTCAGGCATAATTTTCACATATATAACATGGCACATGTATACAAGGTAATTATTGAAGAATTATTTGCGATAGAAAAAGACTGAAAACAACTAAAAAGTTTATCAGCTGGTCACAGGTAAATAAATTATGATACATTCTTAAAATGCACTTGCTATCCACTATACAAGTGGAAAAAAAAGTAGATTTATGGAAAGATTTCCAAGATATATTAGTAACAAAACTAATATTAATAAAAGTCAGGTACAGAATAGGGTGTATGACATGCTGCTTTTTGCATGAGAAAAAAATGGATTACAATGAAACATATGTATTGGTAAATCTGTATATTCATAAAGAAATTCTGGAAGTATACATAAAGAAACTAATAATGAATGTTTATCCATGAATGTGGAGGGGCTGAGAATTAAGTGGATGGAAACACGTTTATATTCTATTACATATGGAAGAATTACACTTAAAATGTGTCATGATTTATGTAACATGTGCTATATATGCAACTGGAAGGTTTTCATTTTAGTTCAGTCCACAATATCTTGGTAAAAAATTGTTTTTAAGTAAAGGCTATTGGAAAAATAAATGGAAAGAATTTTAATTGCCTGTGATTTCTAAGTGAAATAGGTGGTATTAATACAAAATACATTGTTCAATAATGTTTATTAACAAGAAATATGATATTCATTTTACTAATACATTTTTACTATTTGAAAAATAACTACATTATTTTTCAGAATCCAGCAGTTCTGAAAGAGAAAATAATTTTCTCTAGTTAAAAAAGACAAACAAAAACGTTTGAGCTCCCTCTGCTGGCGCTGTAGTAGCATATCAGAGTAAATTTTGGTTTTATTTAGAAACACACTTGCACATGGTTAATGCCTTTAATTCATTTGCCAGGGAGAAGGCAATGGCATCCCACTCCAGTACTCTTGCCTGGAAAATCCCATGGGTGGAGGAGCCTGGTGGGCTGCAGTCCATGGGGTCGCTACGAGTTGGACACGACTAAGCGACTTCAGTTTCACTTTTCACTTTCATGCATTGGAGAAGGAACTGGCAACCCACTCCAGTGTTCTTGCCTGGAAAATCCCCGGGACGGGGGAGCCTGGTGGGCTGCCATCTATGGGGTTGCACAGAGTCGGACATGACTAAATCGACGTAGCAGCAGCAACATCAGTGTTTAAGAGTAACTCTAAACTGTGTTTTCCATAATTTTACCATTGTGAAGTTCTGCTAAGATATCACTCATATTTTCAATATAAAATCTTAAAATTTTATTGAGTATGTGCCTTTAATATTTCGGAACATGGTGCCACGTAAGTTGGTTGCACAGGCACAAATTTTCTACATACACCACAGTATGTAAAGGACAATTTTAGTTTTTATTAAAAAATGTTTTTAACTTACTTTTTATTTATTTAAAATTTTATTTTGTATTGAGGTTTAGCTGATTAACAAACATGCTATGATAGTTTCAGGTGAACAGTAAAGGGACTCATCCATGCATCTACATGAATCCTTTCTTCCCCAAAATCCCCTCCCATCCAGGCTGCCACGTGACACTGAGCAGAGTTCCCTGTGCTATACAGTAGGACCTTGATGGTTACCCATTTTAAATATAACAGTGTGTACATGTCCATCCCAAACTACCTCTTTAGTTTTTAAATTTATTATAGCTTTACCATAAAACCTATGTGTTGGATTAGTATATTAATATTTTATGTATTTAAAATACCATATGCATATTTTGAAGTTAGAAGGAATATAAAATAAATGCATAGTTAAACAACGATTTGCATGACAGTTCTGAATAACTGTAAATATTTTGTTCTTTGTCATGATAGCATAATCTATGATTGTGATGTGCTGTGTAAAATTACTAGCTACTTCTCCTGTCTTTTTATGATTTCTATGTTCCCGATCACTGATTAGTGTCTCAGTGGTGACCATCTTATTCTTCAATTTATCTACTAAATTATTTTTTTCTGCTTTATTTAAATCTCTTTAAGGATACTTTTAAAAAGCAGTTCAGGTTTTCAACTTTCTCTTTTATCAGTTGTATTTACTTTGTTCTGCTGATATTCCTCTTTCAAATTACTCACACTTCTTACATAAGATGTTGTTTTTCTTGGTCGGTTCATGTGTTCAATTCTGATTGTTGAAACATTGGGAATTCCCCACATGGTGGAAGATAATGGTGTGCTGGAGTCAGCTGTTAGCAGCCTATGAAACCTGACTGCTAATTTTTCAAGAAGGTTGCAATATAGTTGTCAAACACAGATTTTATTAAAAACAAAATTGTCTAAACTTAAAATTACATTAATCCTATTAAAAAGGCAAAAAAGTACTCCCAAAAGTATTCAAAACTCATATACTCCTAATTATTCTAATTTATTATTATTTATGTGACTCAGATTATTTACATCTATTGTATCTGAATGGTGAAAATATTGTATGATGGTGTGTTACTGCAAACTTCTTTCCAGCTCTGCATTTAGTGATACCATGTCAGTAACTTGAAATTGGCTATGGTGGGAGCATTTGGAAATGGCAAGTGCTCAGAGACTGGGCCTGATGTATTGTTTGGTGGATTGTCTAGATGTAAGAAAGTGATGCAGAAAATGTTAGATATAAGTACTTGGCAAAAATCAACAAAAACATTTTGTGAGAACCAATTTGTTGTGTGGAATTTATAATAAAATAAAGAGTATTGTATACTTTATTATTTGCAAACTCTGTGCTACACATCTTTTGTATCAGTATAACTTATGTTTATACATACATATCTATGCATTTTGTTTTCTAGAAAGGGAGATGTTAGGCATTAATCAACTCATCACCAAAGTCTCTATCTGCAAAGGTAGTAAAGGCAGGCAAGCAGCCAATTCTCTACTGAGGCCCCTGGAGAAATCACTGATGTAGTATTCACCCAGCCTTAAGGGTAGTGCCATGGCTTCAAAATACATCCACAGATTCTTTCATACATCTTATTTCTACAGTGAAATCGCTCAGTTGTGTGCAACTCTTTGTGACCCCATAGACTATACAGTCCATGGAATTCTCCAGGCCAGAATACTGGAGTGGGTAGCTGTTCCCCTCTCCAGGGGATCTTCCCAATCCAGGGATCGAACCCAGGTCTCCCTCATTGCAGGCGGATTCTTTACCAGCTGAGCCACCAGGGTGGGTGAATCCTAATTCCTTCTCTCTTGAATGTGGGCTGTATTTGACTCTAATGAGTAAAATATGGTGGAAGTGAAGGTATTAGACTTCCAAGGCTAATTCATAAAAGATGTAGTGTCCTCCTACTTGCTCTCTTGGCTTCCTTGCTTTGGGGGATGTCAGCTGCAATGTCATGAGGTCACAAACATCCACATGAAGAGCACCACGTGGCATGGAACTGAGGACTCCTGCGAACAGCTATTTTGGAAGAAGATTCTCTAGCCCCAGGCAAGGCTTCAAAGATTGTGGCCTCAGCAGTCATCTTTCCTGAAACTTCATGAGAGACCCTTATCAGAACCTCTCAGCTAAGCAGCTCTCATAGATCATCATTGCTTCTTTGACTCCCAGTAAGTCTTCCCCAAAGATAATTTCCACTGGTCTTGTTTGGGCTATTTAGGTTCTTGTGTGTTTTATTTGTGATTTGAATTTGCCTGTTGGATATACAATTCCCAAATTAAGTTAATATCCATCTTCTGGAAAATCACTTGCAAACAAGGTCATTATTAAAGAAAAAGAATCAGAATTTGATTCCTGTTGAAGTGCTATGTGTGATGATGTGCCCTGTTCTCTAGTTTACATTGGTAGTAAATCCCTCTTCCTTGGGGAAGAGAGAGGCATAGACTCAAGCTCAATCATTTAGCTTCTCTATCCTGATCATTTGCTTCTTGAACAGATACCGAAAGTAGGTGCTTGCTGTTGTGTCTTTGGGATGCACGAGCATTCTATAGAATATGTCCATGAAGGAACATATATTGGCAGCTCTGATTCCTAGAGATGTGCTGGTTCCTAAGAGGTTTGCCTAAGAGGTTTGCTGTTCAGCATTTGATGGCATAAGTTAGCTTAATTTCATTCAAACATGAATCTCCTTTTACAAGTAAATTCCTAGAGATGTGCTGGTTCCTAAGAGGTTTGCTGTTCAGCATTTGATGGCAGAAGTTAGCTTAATTTCATTCAAACATGAATCTCCTTTTACAAGTAAATCAACTATGAATATCGGTTGAATGAATGATAGAATGAAAGCTAGATCTGTGTCATAAGAAAAATATGTGTTTTAGAAACTACAAGCCTCAGTTGTGTGTTGGCTGGGCTTTGTATCAGTTAGTGTTCACTCTATAACTAACCACCTCAAATTAGTGGCTTAAGCCATTTATTATTTCTCATCATGGGCTGACTGGGCAGAAGCTGAGTGGTTTAGTTTGATCTTTTTCACACATCTGGTGGTTGGCAGGCTGGATCTAGTTGGGACTTCTTCACATGGTGGCCTCAGGGTTCTCAGGGTTCAAAAGGATGTGCAACACTTTTCAAGTTGTTGACTTGTATCACATTTATCTCGGCATATTTACTTTAGTCTCATTTAGTCAAAGCAATGGAGAAGGCAATGGCACCCCACTCCAGTACTCTTGCCTGGCAAATCCCATGGACGGAGGAGCCTGGTAGGCTGCAGTCCATGGGGTCGCTAAGAGCAACACAACTCAAGACATGCTCAGACACGACTGAGCGACTTCACTTTCACTTTTCACTTTCACGCTTTGGAGAAGGGGATGGCAACCCACTCCAGTGTTCTTGCTTGGAGAATCCCAGGGATGGGGGAGCCTAGTGAGCTGCCGTCTCTGGGGTCGCACAGAGTCAGAAATGACTGAAGCGACTTAGCAGCAGCAGCAGCAGCAGTCAAAGCAAATCACACAGCTAAGTCCAAAATCACTGTGGAAGGAAACTGTGAAGTGCATGAATGTGGAAAGTGTGAACAAACTGTGAACTGCCATACCCCCAAATTCACAAAGATCATCACTTGTCCAGAGTCAGAGAAGATTTTTCTGTGCCTACAGCTCCTAATGAGGCTACCAGTCATTAGTTAAGTAAGAAAATCACTAGGTTGGTAACAGAAGGGTCAACATAAACACGTCCGCTAATTGTCTAATGAACCCATGTCCCAGAAAACCTGAGGGGAGCTCCATTGCCCAAGGGGGATCATAATTTTATGCCTTAGTTTTTTGGATTATTTCTTGCTATCCAAGCAGTAACTCTTTGCAAACCCATGGAATTCCCAGGCTCCTCTGTCCATGAAATTCTCCAGGCAAGAAAACTGGAGTGGGTTGCCATTCCCTTCTCTGGGGGACCTTCCTGATCCCAGAGTTGAACCTAGGACTTCTGCATTGCAGGCAGATTCTTTAGGAAACTAATAAATCCCAGTGATGTATGCAGAGAGGGGTGGGTCTGATACAGAATGGATGTAGATGAAGTTCTTAGTCCCCCATCTTGGTCTCACCACTGCTTTTCCCTCTCCTGATGCTAGCTCTCCAAGGCATTTACCTGCCTACTGTGTTTGGAACATTCACACTCACAAGCTAAAAGGACACAGATTCTTGAGGCTATATGGCAGAACAGGCTCTAGAATCAGACATACTAGGTTGAAATCTTGACTCTACCACTTGCCCAAATTCCTTGAGTCCTCTGAGCCTCAGTTCTCTCATCTATACAGCTGGGACATGAAAAATACCTACTTTATGGGTTGATGTAAAGAGCAAATGCATGTCAGCTCCCAGAACTCCATAAATAAAAGCTACTCTTCAGGAGTCTGGACGGATTGAAAGTGGTGACATAAGAATATCTCTAAGCAGCACTTTTCCCCTAAATGTCTCTCTGCTTAACCCACTTCTGGACATTCTCTTGGAGTTGTCTCTAGCATGAGTACCCTTGATGATAACAAATCTCTTTCCTTTGGGGAGGCATTATGATCAGAACCGTTATTCAGAGCCAACACTGGCATTAAGAAGCACATCCTTTCAGTCAAGTGTGAGAGGCGACTGTGAAGTCCCTGTCTGGTCCCAATACACAAGTCTCTACCAGGTGCCACCATTCCCCATCCTATGCATTCAGAGTTCTTCAAATACTGTTCCCCAAGTGAGCAGAACCTTTCCTGCCCCTGGGGCTTTGTACAGGTCCCTCCTCCAAATAAAATGGCACAGCCTCATCTCTCTGACCCCTTTGGAAATATCCTACTTATTTGCCTCACTGGCCCACACTCAGCCCTTCTGTAAGACTTCTCCTCTGCCAACGAATGTACAATAGTACAGTGGTTAAGAACAAAGATGTAAGAGCCCAATGACAGGGCTCAAGAGAAGCAACGGACAAAGTGGTCATGTGCATGGACCATGAAGCCAGGCTGCTTGGGTCTGAATTCTGTTTCTACAATGTGGTCACGTGCTCTCTCATCCTAGATGAATTACTTTACATCCACAGGTCTTGGTTCCCTCGACAGTTAGATAAAGAGCAGTGGTTATTTCAAAAGTCTACTTTGGAGATGGGATAAAGTGCCTAGGACAGTGCCTACCAAATGTTTAATAAAGTCCTTGACATATCATTTCTAAGGTAGGTGACCTTCAGTGGGTTATTTAATCTTTTTGTATCTCAATTTCCTAACTTTAAAATAAGAATAAGAAAAACAGCACCAATTTCACAGGGTTGCTGAGGATTAATAATAATGTATGTAACTTGCCTTGTACATAATTATAAATGGAGCTCTGCATATGGTAGGATTTCAACAAAATGGTAGTTTAAAAAAGTTAGTCTTTTCTTCTGAACTCTGTAACAACTTACTCATATCTCTATTATGACATATATCAGATTATATTGTAATAACCTAAACTGGGAACTTCTTGAGTACAGGAATTTTATCACTGTTCTTCTGATTAAGGAAAAATCAGCTCAGCTGGCAACTAGGATGTGAGGGGGTAGGGACTGAAAGTTGAAACAGAAACCACAACTTGCAAAACTGTATCATGAGTCACAAAATAGAAAAAGTGTACAAAACCATGATAATCAAGACACACTTAAGTTCAGACTCTTCACAGCACTTCATTGTGTTCTAAATAAGGCAACAGACAAACTAACCCAGCAGTTGTTGTCGTTCAGTTGCCCGGTTGTGTCCGACTCTTTGCAACCCCATGGACTGCAGCATGCCAGGCCTCCCTGTCCCTCACCATCTCCCAAAGTTTGCCCAAGTTCATGTCCATTGCATCAGAGATGCCATCCAGCCATCTCATCTTCTGATGCCCTCTTCTCCTTCTGCCCTCAATCTTTCCCAGAATCAGGGACTTATCCAATGAATTGGCTGTTCACATTTGGTGACCAAAATACTGGAGGTTCAGCTTCAGCATCAGTCCTTCCAGTAAATATTTAGGGTTTATTTCCTTTACAATTGACTAGTTCGATCTCTTTGCTGTCCAAGGGACTCTCAGGAGTCCTCCAGCACCACAGTTCGAAGGCATCAATTTTTTCGTGTTCTGCCTTCTTTATGGTCCAGCTCTCACAATTGTATGTGACCACTGGGAAGACCATAGCCTTATACAGACCTTTGTAGGCAGAGTAATGTCTCTGCTTTTCAACACAATGTGTAGGTTTGTCATAGTTTTCCTGCCAAGAAGCAATTGTCTTCTGATTTCATGACTAAAGTTACCATCCGCAGTGACTTTAGAGCCCAAGCAGGGGAAATCTGTCACTACTTCCATGTTTTACCCTTCTATTTGCCATGAAGTAATGGGACTGGATGCCATGATCTTAGTTTTTTTAGTTTTAAGCCAGCTCTTTCACTCTCCTCCTTCACCCTCATCAAGAGGCTCTTTAGTTCCTCTTCACTTTCTTCCACTAGAGTGGTATCATCTGCATATCTGAGGTTGTTGATGTTTCTCCAGCCTATTTTACTTCCAGATTGTAACTCCTCCAGCATGGCATTTCTCATGATGTGCTCAGCAAATAGGTTAAACAAACAGGGTGACAGCAGACAGCCCTGTCATACTCCTTTCTCAACACTGAACCAATCAGTTGCTCCATACAGGGTTCTGATGGTTGCTCCTTGACCAGCATACAGGTTTCTCAGGAGAGAGATAAGATAGTCTGGTATTCCCATCTCTTTAAGAACTTTCCACAGTTATGATCCACACAGTCAAAGGCTTAACATAGTTGATGAAACAGAGGTAGATGTTTTTCTGGAATTTCCTTGTTTCTCTATGATCCAGCAAATGTTGGCAATTTGATCCCTGGTTCCTCTGCCTTTTCTAAACCCAGCTTGATGTCTGGAAATTCTTGGTTCACGTAATGCTGAAGGCTACCATGCAAGATTTTAAGCATGACCTTACCAACATAGGAGATGAGAGCAATTGTCTTGGGAATTGGGATGAGGATTGACCTTTTCCAGTCTTGCAGCCACTGCTGGGTCTTCCAGATTTGCTGACATATTGAGTGCAACAATTTGATAGCATCATCCTTTAGGGTTTTGAATAACATTACTGGTATTCCATCGCATCCACTTTGACAGCAGTGCTTCGTAAGGCCCACTTGATTTCACACTCCAGAATGTCTGGCTCCGGGTGACTGTCCACACCATCACAGTTACCAGGTTCATTAAGATCTTTTTTGTATAGTTCTTCCATGTATTCTTTCCATCTCTTCTTGATCTCTTCTGAAATCTACTAGGTCTCTATCATTTCTGTCCTTTATTGTGCCTGTCTTTGGGTTAAATGTTCCCTTGATATCCCCAATTTTCCTAAAGAGATCTCTAGTCTTTCCCTTTCTGTTGCCTTCCTCGATTTTTATGCGCTCTTCATTGAAGACTTTCTTGTCTCTCCTTGCTATTCTTTGGAACTCTGTGTTTAGCTGGATGTGCCTTTCCCTTTCTCCCTTGCTTTTCGCTTCTTTTCTTTCTTCAGCTATTTGTAAAGCCTCCTCAGATAACCACTCTGCCTTCTTGCTTTTCTTCTTCTGTGGGATGCTTTTGTTCGCTGCCTTCTGTATAATATCATGGATCTCCATCTATAGTTCTTCAGGTACACTGTTTACTAGATCTAATCCCTTGAATCCATTTGTCGCCTCCACTGCATATCCACTGGGGATTTGATTTAAGTCATACCTGGCTGGCCTAGTTAGTGGTTTCCCCCACTTTCCTTAGATTAAGCCTGAAGTTTGCTATCAGAAGCTGATGATCTGAGCAGTAACTCCACACAGTCATGTCTTCTGAAGATTAGACCACTGATTGTTCCAACAACTTCCTAGTTTACAAATTCTGACCAATCTCTGCCAAGGCCATCCAGTGACTAACTCCAGTCCTGCAAACTCTACAGGTATCTTCCCTAACTTCCACCTTTTAAAATATACACCTCCTTGCTGCACCAAGCTAATAAACCTTTGTTTGGGGAAAAAAAAAAAAAAAGTACTACCTATTATATGTTGGATACTAAGAATAAAACTTTGAATGGAAAAAGCTTTTGCCTTTAAGTAACCTAAACTTTTAATGTGGTAGATAGACAAATATTAATATTCCAGGGTGATAAAAATTATAATCAGATAAGCACTGTGAACACTTTGCTCAGTTGGAGGAGTCTTCCTGGAGGAAGTGATTTTTAGGATAAATCCTGAAGGTTGCTTAGGAGTTAGGTAAAGCATAGGGTTGGGCAGGTTGGGCAGGTAAAACATAGGGTTCTAAACAGCAGGGACTCCTTGTACAAGAAACAGAATAAAGGACAGCATGCTTAGAATAGAATAAAGGAGAACTAGGAATAGATGAAGGATTTTATAGGTCCAATGCATCAAAAATACTGCAATGTTTTTCCATTGAAAATACAGGACTTTCCTAGTGGTCCAGGGGTCAAGAGTTCCCCTGCCAATGCGCGGAGCCCCGGTTCAGTCCCTGGTCTGGGAAGATTCCTCACTCCACAGGGCAACTCAGCCCGTGCACCACAACTACTGAGCCAGTAGTTGTGCTGCTGAAGCCCAAGTGCCTAGAGCCCAGGCTCTGTAACAAGAGAAGCCCCCACAGTGAGAAGCCCATGCACCGCGGCTAGAGAGTAGCTCCACTTGCCGCATCTAGAGAAAGCCTGCGCGCAGCCATGAAGCCCCAGGACAGCCAAAAATAAATAAATAAACAATAAAATTTAAAAAGACTAATGCTAACTATAAAATACATGTAGGAATGTAGGAAAGTCCTGATTTTTCTCATCATGCATAGTTTAATACTTTAAAAGAAATTTTGAATTCTCCAAAATATATTAATATGTTCATGTTCCTGTTTTGGTATTCAGCACATACCACTTTGTCTATTGCATAATGCACTACTGTTTCTTTGAGAACTACGGATACTTTAGTGTGGCAGCACTGTAGAGTGTAAAGTACACTGTAGAGTGTACACTGTAGAGTGTAAAGAAGTGAGAGATAAAGCTGGAGAGTCAGGCAGGCACCAGTTAATGAAAGGTCTAGCAAAGATGTGGTTAAAGACGTAGTCTTTGTTGTCTACTGACCTGGGTTCAATCTCTGCCATGCCTTGGCCCTCAAAGCCTGAATTACCTCAGCTGTACAATGGAGATGCTAAACTGTGATGATTAACATAATAAAGTACATAGCACAGGGTTTAATATCATAAAACACACTTAATTTCGGTTAGACATCATTGTTAATAAATTTGTTCTTCATCCTGAGAAATGGGAAGTCAGTAAAGGGCTGTAAGCAGTGATATGATTAGAATGGGCTTTTATGGATTTCTTTGGCTGCAGTGTATAGTCTAGGTTGCATGACAGTGAGTAGATTCTAACTGTTCTTAAGAGGAAGATTCAGTATATATTACTGATTGCATGAAGGTTGATGATACATATGCTATATGTTGCATATATACATGTATTACATATTCATACACACGCACAATGTCTCCTACACAAACTGCCACAGATGATGACAAGTGTAGAAAATCTGTTTCCAGCAGAATCAAATATGTAACACTTACTAAAATCATCTGTCAGTGAATTGATGCGATGTCAGTCTGTCAAAATAACTTAAATGGGTAAGGAGAAAGGATGGAGTATCAATGAAATGACTGACCAGGAGTTGATTATCATGGAAACTGATGATGGGAAAGATTATACTTTTTTCTGCTTTTGTACACATCAAAATTTTTCCATAACAAAAAGCATTAAAAAAGACATTAAGGCAGGCAAAAAGATCCCTGGAGGGCCTAGTAGACTGGCTAGAATACATGTACCATGAAGGTAGAGACCTTGCCTGTCTTAGTTACATCTGTATCTCCAGGGCCTAGGGCAATTCATAGTCACATAGTAGGCTCTCAGTATGCATTCATTGAAGAAATGAACACTGGTGAACAAAAACCATAGCTTGAGTGAGTCTGACAGCTTACACTGAGAGCCAAGATCCCCAGGGTTCCTTTCATCTTTTGTGCTACATAGGATATCCCATTAGCTATTGTAAGGAAAAAGACCTCGAGAAAACCACCCCAAGAGAAAGCAAAGCAGATTCACAAACTTCACTTTGGTGTTCCATGAGAAGTAGGTATTTACATGCTTATATCCATATGGTCCTTAGAAATCTTCTGCAGGACTCTGTCATATCATTTTATTCCATTGTTTTTTTTTTTTTTTAAACCAACATTCATTGTGGAGGTATCTTTGTCCTTCAAGCTAAGAATCAGAAGAAAACTCTATGTACCCCGTCTTCCCCTTGTCTCTCTTACACTATGGCTAATAGAAGAGAGGGGAGGAATAAAGTCTTTTGAAGAAGGTTCACCTCTACATTTTGTTCTCATTTCCTTAGAAGTCTTAGGATAAAACTGTCTATTACAAAAGTAACCATGCAGAACCTTATTTAGGGCTTTTGAAATTCAAGCCCACTCTTATTGGGGGCTGGAATCTGAGCAGAGGGAAACGACTAATAACACTGAAACAACAGTCCTCAGGTACAATCAAATGCCCACAAGAGGCACCCTCCGAAGTTTGCAAGCTGCCCTGTCCAGGACCAAAGTCACTAGTGATGTGTGGCTATTGAGCACGTGTGATGCAGTTTGTCTGAACTGAGATGTGATGTAGATGGAAAAATATACATTGAATTTCAAAGACTTAATAACAACAACAAAGTAAAATATATCAACCCTTTTTATATTAATTGCACAATGAAATGATAATACTATGGATATGTGGACAAAATATATTATTAAAATTAATTTCACCTTTTTTTTAACTTTTGAAAATGAGGCCACTACAAAATTATGTATGTGGCTTGCATATTTTTATTGGAAAGTATTGTTGTTTTTTTTTTCAGCCTAAGGATTTTGTTTCTCCTTGTGCTGCTGTGCTGTGCTTAGTCGGTCAGTTGTGTCTGACTCTTTTTGACCCCATGGACTGTAGCCCATCAGGTTCCTCTATCTGTTGGGATTCTCCAGGCAAGAATACTGGAGTGGGTGGCCATGCTTTCCTCCAGGGGATCTTCCCAACTCAGGGATCAAACCTGGGTCTCCCATATTGCACATGGATTCTTTACCATCTGAACCACCAGAGAAGCCCAAGAATACTGGAGGGGTAACCTATTCCTCCTCCAGGGGATCTTCCCAACCCAGGAATCGAACAGGGGTCCCCTGCATTGTAGATGGATTCTTTACCAGTTGTGCTACCAGGGAACCCCTTTTTCTCTCCTTACACGGAATAAAATAAAAAATTTCAGTGCATTCATAGCACGACTCCTGGTCCTCTTATTCTGTACTGTTTTGGGTCCCTTTCACAAAAGTACTGCTCTATGCAGTCATTATAAGCAATTATAGGTATAAATGGAGTCCACTGAAGAACTGGAGATTGTCTCACAAACTGTTTTACTAGAAGTGCTCTGAACTTATTAAGGGAAATGATAGAATGTCCTCTAATCCCAGTTCACACCGTTAGCAATTGCTGAAGCGTTTTCTTTTAAATTACCTAAGGATATACCTCACCACAGCAAGCATTATTTTTCTTTCCAAGTTATTAGTGTCTAATCTCAAGATGAGAAAACTGTATTCCCTTTATTAACATGCTCTTAATCACTTAGACGGAAATAAAAATCCTGCTAATATTATGTTAAAAGTGATTTGCCTCCCTTCTGCTTTTACTGAAAAAGTCCCAAATTTAATTAGGCTTTCTCTTTTAAAAGAAGTATGCATGTGTGTGTTTGTTCGTGTGTTTAATTCATCCTGTCATATGGAAAAAATTTCAATGACTGTACATCAGATTTTATATAAAATCTAGTTCAAAAATCTTAACATGGCCCTTGTTTACCTAACTTAACCTATACACCATGTTTCCCCCTAACTTGATACCCTCCCACTTCTCTGTCTTCCTTTCAGATCCAGCTCATCCTTGTTTCAGGACCATCCCACAAGCTATCATGTCTGCCTTGAATGTTCCTGTCTCTATTTTGTTTCACATGGCTAGCTTCTACTCATTATTCCCTTTCTTAACCATTTAAACACTACGTCCTAAGAGAAGCTATTCTTGAGTCTTTCCAGTCTATACTGTTATAATGATTCATATGTTCTCTTTCAGAATACCTAAATAGTTTGTATTAAAGTTTAAAATTTAATTATAAACATTAACATTTTTTTCCTATATGACTTTCCATTAAATGTCTCCCTTTTGAAGTCTGGCTATAAGCTTCATGAGCAGATACCATACCTGTTTGTTCATCACTGTCTTGTCAGTAAAGAGTAGTAGTATATCTGAAACTGAGCAGACCTTCAGTAAACATTTGTCGAGTGACAAGTTGGAAAGACTCAATAGAGCACAAGAGTGGAAATGGGAGATAAGGAAGCAACTGATGAAACAGAGTACTAAAGAGGCCATAGAGGCTAAAGTGCGTGTGCAGTAAAAAATAAAATGATAGGGGCTAAATCAATGATGACCATGGTAAGAAAAATGCTTGTTAGAATGTAAACGATTTGTCCTGGGAGAGATCATATTAAATTAAGGTGGCTAGGGATGGTTTCAAAGAAGTTATTGGCCCAGAAGGGATGGTTGGATTAACTATAATTTTTAAAAAAATTATAAAAGTAGAATGAATTGGATGATTTGTGTCATAGGTTAGGTTCTCTGGAAAGTAGATGTTGAGACAGAGGTAGAAGTACAAAAGGTTTATTGGAGAATAGCGTTTGTGAAAGAGAAAGGGAGGCAGTTGTATTGGGCAGGGGAGTCATCAGACTGCCATGCAGGACTGACAAAGCCCCTGGCATCCTAATGTTGAATATGTCCTTATCCTACACCTTACTGTCTTTAGCTGAGGATGGGCATGGGAGAGAGAGGTAGTCCTGAGAATAGTGTAATTTCAGCTTGAAAGCTGAGGTGAATCCAGAAGAAATTAACTGAAGAATGTCAGCTAACTACATGCCTTGCAGTTGGGTGTGAGTCCTTTCTCAAAGGCAGATCTGAGCAACGTACCTCTGTGACTGCCTCACACAGAATGCCAACCCAAATTACTCAATAAATTCAATGAAGGATTTTTTTTCTTTTTTGCTAAGCTCAATAATCTTGCTCTAAGAAGTATTTGGAAGACCAAGAGTTCACGTTTAGCTAAGTCTAAGTCAAATTTGAAAGAGAAGTGCAAAGGGGAAGGATTTTCCCTGTTACGCAGTAAGACAGTCTATAAAGACAACATGGAACTGGCATGCTGCTGCTGCTGCTAAGTTGCTTCAGTCGTGTCCGACTCTGTGCGACCCCATAGACGGCAGCCCACCAGGCTCCCCCGTTCCTGGGATTCTCTAGGCAAGAACACTGGAGTGGGTTGCTGTTTCCTTCTCCAGGAACTGGCACAGTCATGGACAGAGACCAACTGAAGAAGAGGTCAGAACCAGAGTTATACATAAATGGAAATATGCGTATATGATAAAGGTGGCATCAAAAATCGATGGGGAAGGGAGAGACTGTTGAGTAGAATCACAGACAAAAACTGGCTTGCTGTGTGAAGAAAAAATAGGCTAGATCCCCACAGTACGTCAAATAAAGAAATGTATTCCAGACAGAATAAACATCTAAAAGTGATTCTCTGTAAAAAGTAATGAATATAAAAGAAATAGAAGAAAAAAATACAGAAAATCTTTGTGATGGTGAAACACAGGCTAAGTTTTTAAGCAAAACTCCTGAAGCACCACTGATAATAAGACTGTCTCCATCAGCTGGGAGAGAACTAGATGAACCTAAGGAGGAGTTAAGTATACTCCAGAGACTATTCCTAGGATCAGGGCAGTTAAGTAAATTATAAGGAGATGCAGGTCTACCAGGAGATATATCATTATGACCTACCTATCAAAAATATTTCCCCTGCTCTACTTCCTTCCTATATCCTTCAACAGTATTGAGTTCCAGACACTATGCTAAGTGCAGAAAGAACAGAGAGGAATAAACTTGAGTCCTAGTCCTAGATTATGAGTCCTCTTAAAGAACTCATATTCTAATTAGGCAGACAGAAGAAAAACTGTCTATTTTTTAAACTGTTTTAACTCCTATTCTACAGGACTTTCCTGTAGCTCAAATGGTAAAGAAACTGCCTGCAATGCAGGAGACCAGGGTTTGATCTCTGGGTTGGGAAGATCCTCTGGAGAGGGGAACGGCAATCCACTCCAGTAATCTTGCCCAGTGAATCCCATGGACAGAGAAACCTGGTGGGCTACAGTCCTTGGGGTCGCAAAAAGTCGGACACACCTGAGCGACTCACACACACACACACACACACACACACACACACACTACAGGTAAGAACCAAGAGGCAACATTTGCCTCAGCTACCTGGTATTTCAGCAGTGAGGAGTCATTCTAAGCAAAAGGAACAGCACTAACAAAGTCACAGGGCTTTGAAGGAACACGGTGTGCTGGAAAATGTGAAGTAGGTAACCTAATACTGGAAGTGTTGTTACTGAATAGAGAAAGTAGTCTATGGCGGTTGTTTTAGTCTTTTCTCAGTTGCACTGATTATTATATTAGCTAACTATGAATTAGCTAATTAGCTAATTAGAAGACAAAGCCAAAGATGAAGCACTGAACTGATGAGGGATAAACAGTGGTTAAGAAAGAGAATCATGCTAGGAAGCACTGATGACTCCTTGTGGAGCAGTAACAAGCACTATAAGTTACTGCAACAAGCACTGTAACTGTTTAGAGGAAGGTTTCATGGAAGTAGCAAGGCTGTAACTGATTAATTTAACAAATTGAGAACTGACTGTATATATCAAGGCCTGGAGATGGAATAGAAGATTGAAAACCTAGTCTACTAATGAACAGATAATCAGATAATTGCAAAAATAAAGCAATGACTGTTACAATAGACAGAAGTACAGGCTGATGTGATCAAGCCTAAGACGGATTCCTGCTTTAGAGCAGGGAGGTCAAGGGTGGTTTTCTAAAGGTGATGCTTGCTGTATGCCCTGAATTTTGATGGATGAGTAGGGTTCAAGTGCAAGGGAGGGAAACATTTTGCAATGGATCACTTTAGTGAGAGAACACAACTTTTTTCAAGGAACATGAAATAGTTGGATGGCTGGAGCAAAGACTGAAAAGCAGTGAAAGAAGTTTCTAAGGCATATAAGAAGGGTTTGACTATAAGAGGTCTTTTATAAATATTTATGAATTTTAGATTTTTATCCTGAAGACAATGTGGAAGTTGAGACAGATTTTAAGCAGGGAAGTGACATGATTAAATCCACATTTTACAAAGATTGCTATTAAAAGTAATGGCGATGAAGGCATTGAAGCTGGACTGATATGAGGGCAGCTAAGGGCAGAGAAATTAAAAGGCTGTTACTATTGTTTAGGAAAAATAAGAGAAGGATCAAAAATAATAGCAGCAGTGATAATCGAAAGAGAAGGGTGGGCAAGGTTTGGGTAGCCAGAGAAAGAAGTTAAGTGGAAGCATTCCCTGAACAGTGAATAATCAGTTTGCCAGGAGTATATAGCATTTAACAGAAGACTCAACAGTTGGTGATGAGATTGAAAACACTGGTGGAGTCAGCCTGTGGCAAGGCTACTAAACAGACTAAACAATTAGGATTTTACATTTTCCCTAGCAATATTAAATTTACAAATCATTTTTTATTGTGGCAAATATTAAAAAATTATCATTTTAACCATTTTTAAGTGAACAGTTCACAATTCAAGAGGAACTAAAGAGCCTCTTGATAAAAGTGAAAGAGGAGAAGCAGAAGCTGGCTTAAAACTCAACATTCAAAAAATGAAGACCATGGCATCTGGTCCTATCACTCCATGGCAAATAGATGGGGAAACAATGGAAACAAGCACAGACTTTATTTTCTTGGGCTCCAAAATCACTGCAGATGGTGACTGCAGCCATGAAATTAAAAGACACTTGCTCCTTGGAAGAAATGCTATGACCAACCTAGACAGCATATTAACAAGCAGAGACATTCCTTCGCCAGCAAAGGTCCGTCTAGTTAAAGCTATGGTTTTTCCAGCAGTCATGAATGGAGTGAGAGTTGGACCATAAAGAATACTCATCACTGAAAAATTGATGCTTTCTAATTGTGGTGATGGGGAAGACTCTTGAAAGTCCCTTGGACTGCAAGGATATCAAACCACTCAATCCTAAAGGAAATCAGTCCTGAATATTCATTGGAAGGACTGATGCTGAATCTGAAACTGAAATACTTTGGCCATCTGATGCGAAGAACTGACTCATTTGAAAAGACCCTGATGCTTGAAGGTGGGAGAAGGGGACGACAGAGGATGAGATGGTTGGATGGCATCAGACTCAATAGACATGAGTTTGAACAAGCTCCAGGAGTTGGTAATGGACAGGGAAGCCTGGCGTGCTGCAGTCCATGGGGTCCCAAAGAGTTGGACACGACTGAACGACAGAACTGAACTGAACTCACAATTCACACTGTTGTGTGACCATCAACACCACCTATCTTGAGAACCTTTTTGCCATTCCAAACTGAAATTCTTTACTCATTAAAAAATAATTTCACATTCTCCCCTGTCCCTCTTGCTCCTGGCAACTAACATTCTATTTTTCTGTCTCTAGGAGTTTGCCTACTCTAGGTACCTCATGTAAGTGGAAACACACAATAATTGCCACTTTGCATTCAGCTTGCTTCATCTGGCTAAATCACTTTCATCAACACTCTGGTTAATCAAAAGCTGGCTTCTAATTTGCAAAATACTTTTCATGCTGTATTTTACAAATGTCTTGATTTTCTTACTTGACCAAATCTTTTCCACTTATTGCTTAAGGAACACTTTAGAAAATTACAAACTCAGAGTTCTTAACAATTTAGTCTACCATTGTGTCTGCCATAAAAAGCTTTTTACTGATCTACTTTAAGTGTCTTTATATTGTGAATTATTTTTAATTCATTATAGTTTACAGGCAGTAAACAGTTTGTAAAGTTCCACCTAGTACCTTAATGGAAGTAAGTAACAGCGAATAGAACAATTGAGGCAGGAATCAAATTCATCTGACCACTCAGGAGAAATGAAGGTAATTTGTTTAGGATGCTGATAGAAAGGCTCTCTCTTTTGATGCTATGTCATTTCCCTATCTGGGGTTGAATCAGTTCTAAATGGACAGAATTGGTTGAATCAGTTCTAAATAGAATTAAAAACACAACAAATACTTCCCTTATTTCTAGCTAGGGGTTTTAAGTCTGAAAGTTTTGGATAATAACAAACTACTTGAGAACTAAGGGCTGGAGGAATCCGTAGGTCATTAGTATATCAATAGTGTTTTGCCATAAATCGAGTAATTTTGGACAAAACTAAGCCTCCGGAAGTCTCAGTGCGTTAGATGAGACCATCCCGTTCTTCCCAATCTTGTCCACAGCACAGCATATCCAGAATACAGTACTGCAGAACCCTGGTAAAAAAAGGAGGAGGCAGCACAGCGCAGCACACCTGTAACCCCCTGATCGCCTGTGTCCCAACACATCCGAGCGGATGCTCTCAAGAAAGCGCTCCAGTAGCAGTGTCGTTCCAGCCGACGGGCCACGCCGTCTGGTATACAGTTCGAGCTGCTGAAGTTCCTGCTGATTCTGAAGTCAACAGCCTTTCCCTCCTAGTAAAGAAATAAAGTCTTTACTCCTTAGCAAGACCAAAGCGTGGAAAAGCACAAGGCCCACAAGCCAGGCAAATAAGCAAGACTCGCCACACTTGCCCAGCGTGCACTCCGGGGGAAAAAAAAAAAAACAACCAACTTACGTCTCTTCCCAGCAGGCTCCGGGAGTCACCGCGAGATTTCATCAATTCTCGCGAGATTTATCGGCAGCCATCTTCTTGGGGGTGCTGGGAGCCGGGAAGACCCCCCGAATCGTTCCCATTCAGCTGCCCTTCGTTTTCGCTTTCTTCACTTTTTCCTCTTCTGCGTTGCCAGCAAGCACCTGGTTTCAGGGCTGAGGGCAAGCCCGTGTTTAGGCGCGTGTCGCGCTCTGGTCCAGGAAGATTGGCTGGGGTGGAGGAAAGGGGGAGGGCCCGGGCAAACCGTTGCTCCCTCAGCCGGGGCCGGGGTCCGGGGAGGGGGAGCCCTTGGCACCCCGTGGACTCGCGGCCTACGGCGGTCCCCGCGGAGCTGTTCGCCGATCCGGGCTCGCGGGAACCTGCCACCGGCGCCTCCCACCGCGGCCCACGCGGGCGGCGCGCGGAGTAGGGGGCGGGGGCAGCGGCGGCTGTAGCGGCCGCAACCGGGCGGGCGGAGGAGTGTGACGGGCCTCGGGGCCGCTGTGGATGGTTTCTAAAATGATCATTGAAAACTTCGAGGCACTCAAGTCCTGGCTCAGCAAGACTCTCGAGCCCATGTGAGTATTCGGGAGCTATTTTACTTGCAGGGATGGAAGGGGGAGATAGGTGGACTCCCAGTTGCCTTAAGTGCCTGCCGTGGAGGCCGAAGCGGTGAACTGAGGTCCCAGGCTCTGTGTTTTCGCCTCCTCCGCCACCTTCGTTCCCAGGTTCAGAATACGCCTGGGAGCCTGAGCTGATTTACCTCATCGCTGAGTTGGTTTTTAAACCGATGGCTCTCCTGTTGTTTTCCCGTTATTTGTAGACCGACCCCAGCCTAAACACACAACTCGTTATTTGTCGAGGGCCCCCAGGTCGGTTTCTTTTGGCGAACTCGTGCATGATCTGTTCAGTAGACTGTTTTACTTAGCTTTTTTTTAAATGAAGTGAACAGCTCTTTTTAGGGATGTAGAACAGTTCTCGCCCAGCCCACTCATGTTTTACCTAAATACCGTCTCTGAAAGAAAGGCCATGTCTACCATGTGCTGTCTGGCTCTTAACTGATTGAAAATGTAACAGGTGCTAAGGTGCCCAGTAAAATTTCCCTTTCTCATCTCTGCACGTTTGTTCGCTTGGAGGAAGAAAATGCAATCTAACCATATGGACTGTTTGGCAGTTTTAAGTAGAATCCTATAGGTGTACTCGTGTGTGTGTGTGTGTGTTGTGGGGGGGGTGGTGGTTCGAAGTGCTGAAATGTCTTAGATTGGAAAAATTGAATTTTAAGGGTTTACCTTTTAATACATAAAAAATATGGGCCAAGTGTTTTGATCAAAATTGATTTACAATAAACAATTTAAAGTGCAATGCAGAATATCCATTTATTTAATAGATTTATTAAACGCCTTCTATGTACTGTGGGAGGCATTGGGGCCAGAGTTTTTAAATTCCAAAATCGACAAGGCATAATAGAAAAGTAAATAAGCTAACTTCAGGTAGTAAAGAGTCGTGACAGTAATACAAGAGATCATGTAAAATAGTGTCAACAAGGCCTCTCAGAGGAGGTGACAGTGCAGCAACACCTGAGGAGGAGAAGGAACTGTGTGAAAGTCTGGGAAGACAATGTTCCTTCCAGAAGGAACGACCAGTGCAAAGGCCCTGTAGCGGAAATGATCATGGTTCGATGGGGAAGAGAAAGGCTGTTGTGGCTGCAGGGAATCTTGTAAAGGGGGAACAAAAGGAAAGTTGTGAAGTTGGAGAAGTAGGAAGGGGCCAAATAATGTAGAATCTTCTAGGCTATAGTCAAGAGCTAAGATTTTACTTAAAATCTAATGGGAAGACATTAGATGATTTAAAGCAGGCAGAGATTGACTTTGTTTTAAAACTCCGCCTACTTTGTAGAGATTATGGGATCAAGAATAGAAATAAGGCGACCATGCTGAAGGAAGTTGTAGGCCAAGCTGTAGATGTTCGAGTTAGAGTGAGAGTGGAGACAAATATGTTTAATAAATAGATCTGGTGGGACTTGTTGCTGGATTGGATGTGAGAGATAAGGGAAAGGAAGATCAAGGGTGACTGATGACTAAGAAGTTAGTCTAAGCAACTGAATGTGTGTTGGTTGAGGAGGCTTGGAGAGAAAACAGTTTGAGGGGAGAAGGGTGGTTAATTTTAACCAGTAAGTAGAAAGTGTTTGTTAAAATACATCTAAGTGAGATGTGAAATAGGTAGTTGGGTATGCGTCTAGAACTCAAGCCAAGAGTGGAAATACTTGCATTCATGCAGGTAGTATTTAAAGTCACGAGACTGGGAAGTTTCTGAGGAAGAACGTGTAAATAAGGAAAAGAAGAGAGTTCAGGTCTGAGGTTGGAAGAAAAGTGGGATGTATGTCACTAATGAAAGAGATGTATAACAAAAGAGGAAGGTTGTCACCTTGGTGGGATACTGCATAATGGATAAAATGAAGACAGAGGGGCCCTTATGTTGGCAAGGTAGAAGTCATTGGTGAACTTGTTGAAAAGTTTCACTGGAGCAGGATGGTGCAGATAGAAGCCCTGTTTCAATGGGTTGGAGAGAGTGGGCAGCAGTAGAGTATAGTTGTTGAGACCGTGGAGCCAGAATGGCTGCCTTTGAATTCTGTCTCTGCCACTCACCTGCTGTATGATATTGGGTAAGTAACTTAGCTCAGTGCCTCCGCTTCCTCGTGTGTGAGAGGGAGGAAATAATGAATATGTATTAAGAAAATCTTTGAACACTGTCTGGTTTGTAATTAGCACTCAGTAAATGTTAGGTGAACAGAAAACTTAGAATGTTTTGCGTTAAAATAGCATTCCCTTGTATAAGCCTGCAGTTCTCAAATTACTTAGTTTTATTACCATTTTTTCTTCTTATTGAAGAGAAGATTATTTATAGCTGATTAGTGTGTTTGCTTGTAATTTTTTTTCGTAGTTTTAATAAAGCACATTCAGATATCATGTAGCATACTCAGATGACTGTAGCCCTGCAGTCTTCACTGCTGGAATAAGGCACTACTTGTAGAACCTAGACAGTGGGAGGAGCTGGGATTGGTCCTTTTGTAAAGTACACTGCTGTGGTAAAATTGAACGCGTATCCAAGTTCCTGTCCCTTGAACTGCACTTCAGGGGAATTCTTTTAGATGACTTTTAAAGCTGATTCCAGTTATTTAAGACCTATGGTTTCTAACCTTGGTTTTGTGAAACTTTAAGATGTGTTTATTATCTAAAGAGACTTTTTCTTTTTTTTTTTGGCCAAATTTGAGGCATCTATTTGAGGCAGGACCATACGAAGATAGAACTTGAAATTTGTATAGAACTTTTAACTTATTTGTGCTAGTAAAGTATCTCATGGTTTTGGACCTGCCTTGTAGTTTAAATGTATTAATTCAGTAAGTATTTATTGAGCACTTAATGTCCTCTGTGCTAAGCAGTGTGTTAAGATATGGGTGAAACGGTAGGAAACATGACATGAAATGACCATCTTCGTATCGTTTACCAGGGAAGACAGATGTTAAACAAGTAACTATAAGACTGGTGAGCATGATGAATCCAGAGTGCTATGAAAATATATGTCTGGAACATCTGGAAAGACTTTTGTTGCCTGACAGTATTTCATCTCAACAAGGAAGGATGAGTAGTTTGTTGGGGCAAAAGGATGGGAATGGAGAGTTGTAACAGCAAGGTTTTTGATGGTAGATCGTATGATGACCCTATAATGAAGGAAGGAAAGGTGAAAAAAAGAGCCAGGGGAACCATAGCGGCAGATAGCTCCTGAGACAGGAGCCAGATTGCACGAGACTGTTGAGTCATGTTAAGGATTTGGGATGTCATTGAAGGATAGTGGGAAACCAGTGAAGGGTTTTTGGGGGAGGAGAGTTTTCAGATGGACATTTGGGGGGATGGGGTGGGGAGTCAACCTGGTTGCAGTTTCAACATGAAATAGAAGTTGGTAAATCTGTATTTTATTTGATTATAAGGTCTGTAGGTATATCAGGATTCCAAGTTTTCTTTTTCATAATTTATTGAAAATATATGTGTTAAAATTATCATCTTGAAATACTTGATGTTTTTGTTCTCCAAAACATTTGCTTAGTCATACATGCTTATAATAAAATAGATGTTGGTCTTTCCTGTATCATTGATTTCTTTTTCATAACATTAAGCTCTCTTTTGATGTTTTTTTGTTTTTTAAACAAAAGACTTTCTGCTGTATTTTAAAACTTTTTGTGAGTTTACATATCACTAAATGTGATTTAATAAAATCATGGATTATTTTCAGTTTAAGGGAAACCTCAAGATCTAATCAAACCCCTTGCTGCTGCTGCTGCTAAGTTGCTTCAGTTGTGTCCGACTCTGTGCAACCCCATAGACGGCAGCCCACCAGGCTCCCCCGTCCCTGGGACTCTACAGGCAAGAACACTGGAGTGGGTTGCCATTTCCTTCTCCAATGCATGAGAATGAAAAGTGAAAGTGAAGTCGCTCGGTTGTGTCCGACTCTTAGCGACCCCATGGACTGCGGCCCATCAGGCTCCTCCGTCCATGGGATTTTCCAGGCAAGAGTGCTGGAGTAGGGTGCCATTGCCTTCTCCAATCAAACCCCTTAGTTTTTCCAAAAATAAAATTGAGAGAGACTTAATGACATGCCCAAGTTTTGTTGAACTTAGTAGTGAAGAGCAGAATGCCTCATTTTGTGCTGCTACTAGGTCGTGCTGTGGAGGTACCGTTGTGTAGTGGAAAGAAAACATTTTTGTGTCCACATAGACCAGTGTTCAGATCTCTCAGCTCTGCCAACAGGCAAGTGAACCTCCCTTTTCCTTGTTAGTATGATAGGAAGAATTATACCTATTTCTGTAGGTGAAAGAATTAAATGAGACATATTTTTAAGATCCCAGCCCCTTCCCCCCAACTCCCAGGAGATATATATATATATATATATAAAAGCAGTGAAAAAAGCATTTACCCAAAGGGAATGTTCTGAAATACAAAGAGTACCTGCTGTGCAGTCTGGGGAGCTGTCTTACAGGCAGGCATTATTTCAGTCTACTTAGGTTTCTTTCACTCATTTTGACCTTTTCTTCCTCTTTTATATCTAACCAAATTTTTAGCTTAAAGTTTAAGACAAATATGGTATTTAATGCCTAACTCTTTAGCAACAGTTACCGGAGGAAAACATATTAAATAAGTTATCTGCTCTCAAGTCCAAGATATTTTAAGGCTATATTATCTACTGCTGACAACATAGAAAACAGACCAGATTACAACAGCTGTGACAAGTCAAATAAATTTGATAAGGTTCACAGATGCTACAGTAATAAGGAAGATATAAGTACAACAGTTACACTGTATTGATCTTAAATACCAGTTTGATTAAACACAGGTTACATTGCTATTATTGCTACTGTTAACATTTGTATACATTGTTAAACCTTTGTATTACTTTCAAGTTCTATGAGGTAAATACTCCTCCATTTTGCAAGTGATGACACCTGAGGTACTGAAGCATGAAGTTAAGATACTTGCCCAGAGTCACACATCTTATGTGTGACTGAACAGTGATTTAGACTCAATGTTTTGACTCTGGAGCCTTGTTCTTAGCTTACTACAACATAATGCAGTGTATCCTTTCCTACTCCTCTATGTGTGCCTCTGTATGTGTACTTTTTTTTACTATTAGATTTTTGTAGTAGTAGCTGCTATTGTGGAGAAGGCAATGGCATCCCACTCCAGTACTCTTGCCTGGAAAATCCCATGGACGGAAGAGCTTGGTGGGCTGCAGTCCATGGGGTTGCTCAGAGTCTGACACGACTGAAGCGACTTAGCAGCAGCAGCAGCAGTAGCTGCTATTGTAAAGGAACAAAGTTCTTAGGCATTGTGATTATCAGTGCTTTAGAGTCTAAGACAGAAACCTAGAGTTTTGTAGTCATTTCTCCTTTACGCACACTTAGTACTATACCTTTCTCACCACATTAAAATATATTTTTGTTTTATAGGGAGAACTGAAAGGTGATCTTTTTGTTTCTGAATTTTATTTACTCTTCCCCTCCTTTGATCTTTCATTTTCTGCAGACCCTTTTGGGTATAGTCAGTCTCTAATTCCTTAAGCTCAGCAAAAAACAAAACGAATTAAATCCTACTTCTAGTCGTTTTCACACTAGCTTTCTTTTCCTGTCACTGTTCAATCTTGCAATAGTAGTCAGCCTTTACTTTTTCACCCATTTGTCCCCAACCATTTACTTCTTAACGCCTTAACAGTAGTTTATACTCATGTGCAACCGAAATTGCTTACCCCAGTGTTACCATTGAGTTTGTTTATTAAATGTAAAGACTTATAGAAATTTTAGTTCTTTGACCTCTGTGTATGACATTAGACAGTGTTGATAGCTGCTTTTTTTTTTTTCTTTAAACTTCTCATGACTTAGATCCCTAATATTTTGGTTCTCTTTCTCACAAATCAGTCCTATCTCCTTAAGCTTTTTTCCTGCCTTTGAATTGTATTTTTCTTTGTTCTGTTCCCATTGAGTCTTTTTTCTTAATCATTACCACTCCTGACCCTTTATTCACATTCATTCCTATGGATGGTTTCTATTGTAATACGTGCCAGTGATTTTAAAAACTGTGTATGTGTGTGTATGTTGTAGTTGCTTTGAAAGTTTGATTAAAGACTCCCTTCCTCAGGATATTGCATATACATATTTGAATTTTAGAGCTTTTTCAAGAGTACCTGTAAGCATTTATTTTTCTCATAGGTATGTCTAGGCTTAATTGCTTCAAAGTTTTATACTCTGAAACTCTGATTGCTAGCTCTGTGCCTGATCCTTTTCACCTGAACTTCAAACCACTGTATGTTTCTGAAAATAAAATATTCACTTATTTCCGTTTCATTTTTCCAAATTATTTGGGCTTGCACTTGTATTTTTTTGGCTTCTCCCTCCATTCCTTTCCCCCAATTCAGTTAGTCATTGGGTTCTGTCTTTTTATTTTAATAATTCTTACTAATGACAGCGGTCAGTAGGGAACCCTGCACTCCTTATCTAAACCACTGCAGTTTGCTTTCTAACATACCTCCCTATCTCCAGTCTTTTTCTCGTTTGGAGTTCTTTTGGCCTGGATACCCAGCTTTTTTATTGTATTGTGTGATCAAAATCTTCAGCACTTCTAAATAATCAATTGCATACTTCTTAACTTGACTTTTAGAACTCTAATGTCTGTTTCAAATTATCTTTCCAGTTTATATCTTCTACTTTTTACGTTATAAGTCTTAATTTCAACAAAAGCTGAACTTTACATTCTGATTTCCTATCACACAGTTTATACTGTCCTTTTCCCCCCAACGTTATGTAGAAGGTAACATTCATTGAGTCCTTACTATTTGCTAACGTTTGTGCATTCATTGCGTGTGAGCTGGGTTCTGTTATCCCAATTTTAAAGATGAAGAAGAAATTGACTCTTAGGAAGTTTAAGTAATATACTTCATTCATGGCTAATAAATGATAAGAGACAGGATTAATGACAAGACATTTCTATTCCAGAGTTTTGCTGTGTATTGTGATGTAATGCCTATCTTGGTTTCTTTGATATACGTTGAAATCAAAGGTCCATTGCAATTCCAGTTCATCCAGAAAGCCATTTATCTGTCCAGTTGAAATCAGTGACTTCCATGAGGCTCCTCTCTTAGTGCTAGTTTGCATAGTTTTTTGAAACTCATCATTTGCAGACTTGTTCAGTAGTTAATTCTTTTGTTTTACTGTTCTTATTAGAGTCTAAGGTCCTTGAAAATAAACTCAAAATGTTAAGTGTTCTCCTGGATAGCACCCAGCACAGTGCCTCGTGGCGGGTGTACACCTGGGTTTCAAATGCATTAGTTGAAATTTCTACTTTGTGCACCCATGATCTAAGGAGAGAGAAAGGCATTTGTATAAAACTGTTTCGGAAAAGCAGATATGTGAGCACTTTGAAGATTTACTAAGCTCTGGGTCTGTTTCACTTTATTTTTACCTTACAGCACTTTCAAATTAACTAAAGACTCTGATTTTTCTTTTTTTTTTTTAAGAGGGAAAGGACACAGAAATATTAGCACGTACTCATTAAAGTATGTGAATGCTGCTATATGCAAGATTTCTTAGCTCCATAGAGCTGCACAAAAAATTATGGTAATTCTAGTCTGATGAATTTTATAGCTATATTGGCTAAAATATTTTTCATGACTTTCTTACCACATTTTACTGCTGCAGTCTTAATTGATTTTTCCATCTGAGTGATGAATAGTTAAAATGCATTTAGCATTTACTGTTTTAGCAATTCCTTTTTTTTGGCTTACAGTGTTTTTAAATGAATTATTTTATATGCATAAGTCCAGGTATAGGGATAGTATTAGTAACAAAATGGAAAATAATATTTTCCAGTGTTTGGTATGTTTGTGTTGAGAATGACCAAAACTTGAGCTAAGTGTAGGCTTTTAGGAATTTTTCTTCCTCCTGCTTCCTTACTCCCCAGGAATGAGTGGATGGTAAATGCTTCCTGCTGAAGTTATTCACTACCTTCCTACTACTTTGTTTCTGTGGCAAAGTCTTTTTCAGTTTACAGGTGGTAACTTCTGAAATAGGTAAAAGTTTATTTTTAACTTGAGGTTATATTTAGTATTTTGTGTGTGTGTAAAAGATGTAGTAGTTGGAGATACGTTACTCGTTGGTTCTTTCTGACATATTCTGTGTGTGTGTTCGGTCACTTGTACAAATATGTTATATATATTTTTCTTCTCCTTTTTTCTATAATTGGAGGTCATTCAATATAATACATAAGAGACACCCCCCCCCTTTTTCAGGTTGCATAGTATTTTAATGTAATGGGTATACCATAGTTTATTTAACCATCGTTTATTGATTTGCTGAACAGATACAGCCATAGTGTATGTATTTATCATGTGTCAGTTTGTAATTAACATAAACAGATCAGTTGCATAAGTTTTGACAGTTACATATACCTATGTAATCACCGTATAAAACAGGATCTAGAACTTTGGAAAATTCTCTTGTGCCTCTTTCTGAGTTTTTCTTTCTAGCAAGACATCCACTCTGATGTTGGCATTATGAATATGACTGCTGTGAATATTCTTAATTGAGTAGTTGTGGAAGTATTTTCTTCTGGGGGAGGGGTAAATACCTAGAGGCGTATTTGCTAGGTCATAGGGTAGCTGCATGTTTTCTATTATAAGAAACTTCTAAAGTGGTTGAACTATATCGCATTGCTACCTGTGATTTGTGAGAGTTCCAGTTGCTTCATATCCTCAGCATTATTTAGTATTATTAAGGTTTTTTTTCATTGTTGTTGTTTTTAAACCTTTATAGTATAAAATGACATCTTACCTTTTTTGGACTGACAGTTTAATTCTCTTTATGGTTTTAATTTGCATTTTCCTGATGAGTAATACTATTGAGGACCTTTTCATGTGTTTATTGACTGTCACATCTTTTGTAAAGTGGCTGAAGTGAAGTGAAATGAGAGTCTCTCAGTCATGTCTGACTCTTTGCAATCCCAGGACTGTATGCGGTATAGTCCATGGAATTCTCCAGGCCAGAATACTGGAGTGGGTAGCATTTCCCTTCTCCAGGGGATCTAACTCAGGGATCAAACCCAGGTCTCTTGCATTGCAGGCGGATTCTTTACTAGCTGGACCACAAGGGAAGCCCGTGGCTAAGTCTTACTTATTTTTAAAATTGGGCTATCTTATTGCCAATTTCTGCTGCTGCTGCTGCTGCTAAGTCGCTTCAGTCGTGTTCGACTCTGTTCGACCCCGTAGACGGCAGCCCACCAGGGTCCCCCGTCCCTGGGATTCTCCAGGCAAGAACACTGGAGTGGGTTGCCATTTCCTTCTCCAGTGCATGAAAGTGAAAAGTGAAAGTGAAGTCACTCAGTCGTGTCCGACTCTTTGCGATCCCGTGGACTGCAGCCTACCAGGCTCCTCTATCCATGGGATTTTCCAGGCAAGAGTACTGGAGTGGGGTGCCATTGCCTTCTCTGTGCCAATTTCTAGGAGCTCTTTATTCACGTACAATATATGACCTACAGGTTTTTTCCCCTCCTTTGTGACTTGTGTGCAGTAGTCCCTCCTTATTTGTGGTTTTGCTTTCTGTGGTTTCAGTTACCTATGATGAGCTATGGTTTAAAAATATTAGATAGAAAATTTCAGAAATTAACAATTTATAAGTTTTAAGTTGCATGCTCTTATGAGTAACATGATAAAATCTCGCATTGTCCTGCCCAAGATGTGAATCATTCCTTTGTCCAGCATATCCCACTCGTTTGTCACTTAGTAACTGTCCCGGTTATCAGCTTTGCTCTTGTGATATTGCAGTGCTTGTGTTCAAGTAACTTATTTTGCTTAATTATGACTGCAGCACTCAAGATTAGTGACTGGCAGTTTGAATATATCAAAGAGAAGCCATAAAGTGCTTCCTTTAAACAAAAAGGTGGAAATTCTCAACTTAATAAGGAAAGAAAAAATTCGGTACTGAAGTTGCTGAGATTTATAGTAAGAATGAATCGTCTATCTCTGAAATTGTGAAAAAGGAGAAAAATTCTTTCTAGTTTTGCTGTCACAGTTCAAAGTGCAAAAGTTTTGACAGCTGTGTGGTAAGTACCTAAGATGGAAAAGGCCTTCAATTTGTACAATAACGTATTTTGAAAGGAGAAGAGAGAAAGCGACACTACACTCACGTGAATTTTGTTACAGTATATAGTTATAATTATTCTATTTTATTATTGTTGTTAATCTCTTACTGTCTCTCATTTATATACCTAATTTGTTTATAGGTATGTGTGTATAAGTGGCGGGTAAAAAATCTGCCTGCAATGCAGGAGACGCACAGGAGACCTGGGTTCCATCCCTGGGTGGGGAAGATCCCCTGGAGAAGGAAATGGCAACCACTCCGGTATTCTTGGGTTTCCCAGGTGGTGCTAGTGGTAAAGAACCCACCTGCCAATGCAGGACACAGATGTGGATTTGATCCCTGGGTCGGGAAGGTCCTCTAGAGGAGGGCACGGCAACCCACTCCAGTATTCTTGCCTGGAGAATCCCATAGACAAAGGAGCCTGGTGGGCTACAGTCCCTAGGGTCTCAGAGTTGTACACAACTGAAGCGACTTAGCACGCATACATCCCTGTGTGGGAAAAAACTTAGTGTATAGTAGGGTGTATCTGTGGTTTCAAGCATCCACTGGGTGTTTTGAAATGTATTTCCACCGTGGATAAGGTGTGCGTGCAGTTGCTCAGTCGTGTCTGACTCGTGATCTCGTGGACTGTAGGTCCCCAGGCTCCTCTGTCCATGGGATTTTCCAGGCAAGAACACTGGAGTGGGTTGCCATTTCCTTCTTCAGGGGTCTTCCCAAGCCAGGGATCAAACCCATGTCTCCAGCAGCGCAGGTGGATTCTTTACTACTGAGCCACCTGGGAAGCCCTGTGGATAAGGGGGGACTACTATATAATAATGTCATTTTGTGGGCAGAAATTTTTATTTTTATTAAGTCCAATTTATTTTTGTTTTATGGTTATGTCTAACAAGTCTTTATCTCCTCCAAGATCATAAAGACATTATATGTTCTAGAAATTTTCTGCCTTTTGGTAGGTTTAGGTCCATTCATCTCAAATAAATTTTTAAAATAATGTATATGGAGGCATTCAGACAAGCCACCTGTTCTTACTTGGCCCTGTAATAATTGTTTCTCTGCTCCAAACTCTGACATTTAGGCTTGTTTGGCCTACCTGTGTGTCCATCAGGCACAGAAACTTGTGTTTATTAACAGTTTTGGCAAGCCAGCCCAGTAGTCTGTTTCAGTGGCAGATTGACTCTGCCCAGGAGCAGCCTCTTCCCGGAGTCCCCAGCACCTGCCAGAGCTCATGTCGTTCTGGGGAACTCAGGAGGACTCTCCCTGACAGGGACTGGCTGCCCTGGCTCAAGGCTGTTTGGAGTCAAGAAACGAAAAACCAGAAGTGCATATGGAATGAGGTAGGGCCAGTGGCTCTTTTATCTGTTTTTAAAATCAGTATATTGTTAATTTTTCCATAAATGGACCCTAAAAAAGACTTTCCTATTGGATGACTTGGCTTGTTGTTTGATAATTAACTGTACTTATAAGTCTGTTTCTGAACTCTGTCTTGGTCCACTGATATTTGGCGTGTTGGTTGATAATTAACTGTATATATGAGTCTATTTCTGGACTCTGTCTTGGTCCAGTGATATGTATGTATTCTGATGCTTATACCACACTGTCTAAATAACTTTATAATTTTTGAAATCAGGTTATGTAAATCCTCCTAGTTTGTCCTTTTGAAAAATTGTCTCGGTTTTGCTGGATTCATTTCCCTATAAAGGTGAGAGTCAGTGTTTCAGTTTCTGCGAGAAGGCCTGTGTTGATTGTTGATAGGGATTGAGTTGAATGTAGAGATCAATTTTAGAAGAAAGAGGATCATTTTTCAAGTTCTATTGTTATTTATAGAAATATGATTGATATTTACATATTGACCTTGTATTTTGCAACTAAGTACCCTTATTATTTACAGTAGCTATTTTATAGATCCTTTGAAATTTATCAGTCATGTTATCTGTGATAGTTTTACATTCTGATTTTTTTTTAAAATTTTCATTTCTTGTATAGGTTAGGAACAACAGTGCAAGTTAAATTGAAGTGGTCTAAGAGTTGACATCCTTGTTTTGTCCAAGTCTTAGGGGAAAGAGACCTAGTGTTTCAGTATTAACTGATGTTAGTGCTAGGTTTTTTTATAATTGCCTTTTACCAGATTGAAGAAATTCTCTTCTGTTCTTAATTTGCAGAGTGATTTGTCATGAAAAGGTAAAGAATTGTCAAATCTTTGTCTACATTTATTGAAATGATCATGTGCTTTTCTCTCTTTTTCTGTTAATATTGTACGTTACATGGATTGGTTTTCAAATGTTAAGCCAACCTTGGATTTCTAAGATAAACCCTGCTTGGTCATGATGTAATTATCCTTTTTATGCATATTACTGGATTTGATTTGCTAATATTTTGTTAAGTTTTGCTTCTGTTTATGAGTGCTGTGTGTATTTTATTTTTTCTTTAAAATGTTAGATTTCACTGATGAAGCATCTGGGAATGAAGATTTAGTTGTGAAATGGATCTTTTATTACAAAATCAGTTTATTTACTAGGTATAGGTCTATTTAGGTATTCTGTTTCTTCTTGTGTCACTTTTGGTAATTTATGTTTTTCAAGGATTTTTCTCTTAAGTTGCTAGATTTATTGACACCGAGTTGTTTGCAGTGTTGCCTTATTATTCATATAATGACTAGAATCTATTTGATGCTTCCCCTCCTCTTTTAAAAATTATACCTGATTTTGGTAATATTACTTTTTTATTTTCTTGACCAATTTTGCTAATAGTTTATCAATTTTATTCATCTTTTGCCAAGAACAGTATTAGCTTTGATTGTTTTCTATTTTGGTGTTATATTTTTATCATTTCCTTTTTCTACTTAGAGTTTAATTTGCTGGCTTTTCCTTCTTTCTTCAGAGGAAAGCTTAGGCCATTGGTTTTATATTTTTCTTGTAGTTTTAAAAACTAGGGCCTGGAGGTAAAGCACAGGCAGGTATCCAGAATCTTGTTAATGCTGAGATTCTAGTTCTTATAAAAGGCAAGATCCTGCTAGTGATAAAAACTTTTTTTTTTTTAAACCAGCAATGTTGGACTATAATGTATCAGGTACTTCAAAATGTTGGTCACTGAACATCATGGCCACAAACCTTTAAAAACTGTTTCCATTTTATATAATTTGAGGTGTTGCATGGGAGTTCTAAATTGATCCATCATAATGTGAAATTCACTGTGTGATTCAAATGTAACAGTGCAAAATTGAATATAAAGGCATGCATAATCTTTCTCTTAGAAATCTAGAGGGGTTATGATTTCAAATATTGTGCAATTAGATTAAATCATAATGCAACAGTTTAAAAAAAAAAAAAAGATGATCCTGATCATGCCCTCAAAAACATTTGAAGCCAGTGGTGAACTGAATCAAACTAAGTTTCTTACAAAACCCAAGCCATATCAGTTACAGAACAGTTGACTCCACTCTAGTGTCCTAGCAAAAGAAAGGACATACCCTTTACTGAAGGTAAATCTTATTTACTTGAGTCTCCACCTCAGTGTTCTTTTACACAAAATTTTCAGCTTAATGCAATAACAAGGAACACAAATAGTAAGAAAGTAAGATTCACTTGAGAAGAAATAGTCAATGGAGAGATGACTCAAGTATTAGAATTATTAGACAAAAACTTTAACTATGATAAAAATGCTGAAGAATTTATTTAAGCATTTGGAAAACAGGCACAAAGATATGGGGAACTTCAGTTAACACACAGAAGCTATTCAGAAGAATTTAATGGAGAAATCTAGAAATAAAAAGTATAGCTGAAATGAGCAGACTGGACACCATAGGAAAAAAAAACAGCAGTGAACTTGAATGTAGGAAAATAGAAAATATCCAAGTCAAAGGGAGAAAAGTAATTTTAAAAGATACATCTGAGATCTGTAAGACAGTATCAAACAGTCTAAAATATAAGTTACTGAAGTCCTGGAAAAAGGGAAGAAAAATGAAGCAGAAAAAATGTTTGAAGACATAACAACCAAGGACTTTCCAAAATGGGTGAAAGACATTAAAACATAAATCCAAATTGGCAAAATCAAGCAGGATAAAATATGTGTGTGTATGTGTCTGTGCACACACTCACACACAGCTGTGGGCATTTCATGGTCACACACTGCTGACCAAATAAAAAGACTTTTAAAAGTAGTCAAAGAGAGAAAAAAGACAGATACTTTACATATAGGAAAACAAAGACTCAAATAGTGGCTAATTGCTTATCATCATCGATGAGGGACCGTGGCAATAGTATTATAAAACAGTGAAGTGTATACACACTCAATACTTACCAGCTAAAACCACAAGAGTAGTTGTGGAAGTAGGGAAGGAAAACTAGAAGAGATCTGCCAGGGCACTCCCAGCTTTCAACTAGCAAAGTCAAGAAGAATAGGAGGGCTGAGCAAACTCCTTTTAGGATTCCAGGTCTTCACAGAGTTGGTTGGTTACCCAACAAAAAGAAAAGGGAAGGAGCAAGAAAACAACTGCTTATATTCTTATCAATTTTCTGTTGCTTACTGGCAGTTTAAAAATTGATGTGGAAAAAGCACTTATAAAAATCTTCAGTTATAAATAAAAAACAAAAAAATAAAAGAAACTGTCAGTGTGACCCTTGTATTTATACTATTTGATGATGGCTATAGTACCTACTTTACATTTTCAGAAAAGTTTTTTATAATAACAGATTGTGAAAGAGATAGATCTCATTTTGAAGAGTTTCATAAATTTGTACTTACCAGTCTGTGAAGTATTTCAAGCACTTTTCTCAAATTGGATATGTTAAAGTTTTGAAACTTCTTAAGACATCGAGTGCCCCAAATTGGAAGAGCAGTTCTATGAGGAATTATGACTATTCATTATGCTTAGGAAAAGGTTTTTGACTCCAGCTAGCCTTTGTTGGTTTCAAATTAAGAAGGGATGAATCATGCCATACTGAAGTGTATGGACATTTTGGGGACTAGGTTATAGGATACTGGGAGGGTTAAATGGAGTAATTGGTCAGATCTTCTTTTAAGAATGAAACTATGATATTTAGAGATTTGATTAAGTTGTAACATTTTGGAGACAAGAAAGACTAAATAGCAATTTTTTAGTCTAGTTTTAAGAGTGAGTTGTAAAATGTCTAAATTTGGACTTCCGCAGAAAGTAGGAAGATAGAAGTACTATTCTTTGAACATGTGTACTAATGAAATGAGGGCCATCTCAGCAGTCAGGGTATGGAAGAAAAAGCAGCCAGGAAGGACTTGTCAAAATGCTTGTGGACTTTTTTTTATTGACCTTTCTTGAGATCCATGACAGCTCTGAATTTGTTGGCACACTTTTATATTTGCTATAATTGGGTTTGATCTTAACTGAAAATTGTTTTTTGTGTGTTTTAGTTGATATACCCCTGATTAAGAATGCTATTACTTATTGTGATGTTTAGTACAGTTCTTCACCAGTGTGGTTGGTTCTAGGGAAAAGATAGACTTTGTTATCTAGTCTGAGACAGACAAGTACACCAGTAGTAACATTTTAATAGTGATAGAAATATGTACAGATCTTGTTTCCTGGGAATTCAGGAAAAATATGTAAAATGTTTCTATTTAGTTATTCTTTATCTTTCCCAAGGCTCAAACCTTGCTCACCAGTTCAGAAGAGGGAGTTCTGTGGCTTTTGAAAAAGATCTAGAGGAACCATTTTGGATGTTTTTTTCAATTTTTTTTTTCAGATTACATACTGAATTATTTTAAATTCAATTAAAGTAGGGGAGGTCGAGTGCAATGATGGTGAAAGCTTTTGTATCTTATTCCTAAAAAATGACCCACTTGGTCAGGTTATATGGTTCAGTGCCTTTGTTTTAAAAATGAGAAAGCGGAAGCCTAGAGAAATAAAATACTAACCCAGGATTACGTAATAAATGAATAAAGTAAGATAACACTAGAAATCTGAAAACCTGGGTTTTTGGAGTTCAGTGCTTTTCAATACCAGACTGCTTCAAGGAAAAGCTGACAGTTTGGCTTAGAAGAGAGCATAGATTTGAAAGGGAATAGTGCTTAAAATATAGTAACTAAATTTTAACATCTTTTCAAAGGGAGTGGTGATAATAAGCATCTTATAATTTCACATTTTTAATCTGTTTTTTCATTAGTAGTGCATTTGCTTTGGTGTTTGCAGGTTAATGCTTTCTCATTTGTAATCATATTTATTTGTAATTATTTCTAATTTGGCAGAGCAGCTGTTCTCTCAGATAAGGAAACTGAAGCTTAGTTCTTTAGCTGTGAGATTTGTGAGGTGGAAAGTATCCCCTTTTTAGTGAAAAAAATTTCAGTGTGATTTGATAACAATATTAGAAAACTATTGTGGCAATATTAGAAAAAACCTAGAAGTCTATCATAAGCTACACAGTATTAGCCAGACTTTTTTTTTTTTTTTTTAACATATGAGGGAGCAGGTAGTAAGAATTTAATTGAAAATAGAATGACAGAATTAGGTTTTTCAGATTTCTAGTCTTAGTGCTATTTCTTTTGGATAATTCTGCCCCTTCTTAGTCAGGGGAGAAAATGTTCCTTAGCCTCTGCTAGTACCTGAAGGGATGAAATGCTTTAGATCTGTTTTCTAACTAGGTAAATGGGAACCCACATATAAGCAGCTAAGAAGTGGCCTTTGGAAGCCAGAGCCCTTTCCCAGTGAATTTGATTCTTCCTCAGCTGTGAATTGAAATGTAAAACATTTAAGAAATAATGGAGTTTTGTTGAGGGGTGCCATATCAGCATTTCACCTGCAGTCTACTTCTCTTTTGAGAGAGAATTCTGTTAACATTAATTTGCTATTTGGGCTACTGCTTTTTGCACTGAAAAGTATGAAGTCTGACTCTTAGGGAGTTTGAAGACTGTCTTTGAATTAGACACTTGATACTTGATGAATAACTTCTAAAGCAGTGATTCTCAACTGTGTGACTCCTGGGATTTCCTGAGACCCTTCCATGAAGTCTATGAGGTCCCTATTTTTCCAATTGTATACCAGTTGAGGAGGTATTTTCTTCATATATTTCATATATGAAATATAGTTCATAGCGTATTACGATGGATTAAATGTAAAAGATAAAAGAACCTGTCTATTATTTAAGCCAGGCATCAACGGTATTTGCCAAAAAAAAAGAAATATTATCAGTTTTACCAAAGTTTTATTTTCTTGTGGTAATATAACTGTATTCATAAAAAGTATAGGGTACAGATTTCGCCTGATTTCTGAAAACAGTGTTCCTGTGAAACTTTCCTTAAGCCAGAATGTCATGAAGTGAAGAAGTCATTACTTTAGGACACATCTTGTTAATGGGTGCACAGAATAAGTTGGAATAAAGCATAGATGCTCACAGACACAGTTCAGAGCATGGTGGCCTGATGCTGAGATGCCTAGTGTAGCTCCTGGGAAAGGATCTTAGCAGCCCCACTCTGTCTGCCCATGATAATAGCTACTTCTCTTCAACTTGCTACAAAACAAATGCTGGAGACTTTCAGCTTTTCAGCTTTTCTCATAAAAGTGAAAATCCTTTCCAAATTTCTTGTGGTTATTAGCAGTAAAAGTTTCACAAAATGACATAAAGCAAATTTTCAAAAAGTAGGGGGTATGTGTGTTAATTTCAGGTTATTCAATTAGTCATTGAGCTCGTGCAGGGCTGCCCTGCAGTGGGGATATAGCTCAAATTAGAGAAAGTCAGTCATTTCCCAGAACCAATATGATGATGCTGTTGGAGAGGGGAGGCTGCTCTTGCTGTCAGAATAATGTAAGTTCAGAACTGCTCAGGGCCATTTTTGTTGCCACATGGAGAACGCCTGCCTCAAAATGAAGAAAATTCAAAGGAAAGCAGAATGGAAAGGAAGGGTCCTGGTAATAGCATTTAAACTCCTGGATCTAGCTGTGCCTACACTTGGACTTCCCACTTGTTTATATCCATAAGTTCCTCCTCTTGTTTACTCTTCCTGCCTCCTCCCAAGTATTTATGTTAAATTGTAATGGGTCTATTTAGTTATTTTAAGCTAAATAATGTAGAATTTTTTTCAGTTTTAAATTTTATTATGATAAATAATGGCATATAGAATCATTTTTAGTAAAAGCTCTTCTGGGTTCTCTCTAATGCGTAAAGTGTAAGAGGATTCTGAGACCAAAAATTTGAGAACCACTGCTCTCAAGGTAAGGAGGCATTCCTGCCATTTCTTGAGGGTAATATGAAAGAATGAAGGAACTAACTAAGTAGTTTTCAGCATTATAATTGCATGTTTTGTGATAAGTTTTTACCAGTGATGGTAAGTGGTATGTGTGATAGTCATGGATGGATCATGTTTAGATATATATGCTTGCTGTGATGTTCATATTATTTTGTAGAATGAAGTGGGCATGTAATAATTCTAAATGAGTAACCTTTCCTGTAACTAATTACTACATGCAAATAATCTATTTTCCCTCTTTATTTGAATTGGATGAAGCTGTATAATAAACTATGGTAATCGAATTTTTCAATGTACATAGTCTGTTGCAGTGGAATTTGGGTTTTTAAAAGAGTAATTTGAAGTACAGAATATAGTTGCATGACTTTGATGCAAATTAGATATTTTTCTTGAATATAAAGTGAAAATTTGGTAGGAACAGACGTGGGTGTATATCCGTGTTCTAAAGTTACTGAGTTAACATATTTAAATTTAATTTTTAATTCCCACTGCCACCTCCAGTTCCTCCTTCTCAAGATTACTGAAAATGGAAGCTTGGGTTACATTTCATCAGTTATCTTCCACTGAATTTCTAAAGCCTCCAAGAAACTTGAAGAAAACGAAACCAACTACTCTTTGAAATATTGTACTGCAGTACAGTATTTTTTCACTTTACTGTCTCATTACTATTTCGAAAGTATTAATTACAAAATAAAAGCTAATATGATGATGATAGGATTAATTAGAGCCTTTATATTTGGGTTCTTTTTAAAAAATGTATAGTTGATTTACAGTGTTGTGTGCTGTGCCAGTCCCTGCTATATAGCAAAGTGACTGTTGATTCGTGTTTTTTGAAGTCTTTCTTAAGAAAATAAAGTTCTTTTGAGATTTTATTAAAAATGTGATCTTTTGCATTGCTTTGGCTTTTCCAGCTTATTTAGTACATGCCCAGATGTATTTAGTCCCCTGCCCAGATACAGCTGGAGGAGAATGAGCCTCTTAGATGTTCACCCCATGCTTTTCAGGGGCATTATTATTATTTATATCCTTAACAGAGTGTATTCAGAGATTGCTAAAGTTTTGTTTTTATGCCTTTAAAATCATTGATTTGAATGACTTCATAGTGGTCCGATGTTAATTTTAAATCCTTACAAAAGTGAGAGATCCAAATGTTTGTGAATGCTCACTTTGCTCCATCCTACTGGACTCCTGTCCCCTGTGTGTCAAGTAGATTCCCACCTGAGGTCTTTCCTGTTGGGTTCCTTCTTTTTTCTAGAAGACGGATTTTTTTCTAGAAAGCCAAAAAAGCTTGCTTGTACTATGTTCTGTTCCCTATCTAACTTCAGATCCGTGTTTAAATACCCTTCCCTGATAATCTTACCTAGGATCTACTCATTCATTCCTTCTCCTTCCCTTTTCTTTCTCTTTTCCCCCTTCACTCCTTTTCTGTACTTTATTCCCTTATTGTTGTTTAGTCACTAAGTCATGTCTGACTCTTTGGGACCCCATGGACTATGCTGCCAGGCCCCTCTGTCCATAGGATTTTCCAGGCTGAAATACTGAAATGGGTTGCCATATCCTTTTCCTGCATTGGCAGGTGGATTCTTTACCTCTGAGCTAGCAGGGAAGCCCTGTATTCCCTTACCTTGCATTTTTTCTCTTCAGAACTCTTGTCTACTTGAGAATGCCTTGTTTGTATGTATGTATGGTCTGTCTGCTCCCTTCATCTCCAGTGAAATAAATTCTGTAAGGATAGGAACTTTATGGTTTTCAAATTTGTATCCCCAGGATTCTAGAATAGTACCTGACATTTTAGGTGCTTATTAAATATTTTTGAAAGGTGAATATGCTGTTAGAAGATAATCAATAAACTAAAGTTTTATTCTCAGAACTTTATAAAAATGGAAAAGAAAGGGCCCTGACAAGTGAGCTAATAATCTAGTGAAATTTGTACGTGTATTCTCTTTTTCTCTTTCTTTCAGTATTGTCTTAGTTACTGTGTTAGATGCAGAGGCTACATATATGAGTAAGAAGTTGTATTTTTGGATTTTGATATATTTTTGATGAAACTATATTTTATAGTTTATATTTTATCTATAGTGTAGTATAAAGTTGCTACTCATTTTTATAGATTTGAAAAGAATGCTGTATTATCTTTTTATATATCTACACAATACCCCATGAACAAATTAAACCTAAGGATTACACTCTTTGAGGTTTGTGAGGGATTTACTATCTAATTAATTTAGTGCTTGTCTGCCAGGGGCTGTTGAACTTAGGCTTGAAACCTTTCTAATGATAGAGAATTCACTTTCTTACAGGCAGTTTATTCAGCCTTTGGGAGGCCTTTGATTATTAAAAAATTCCGTCTCTATTTTAAACCAGAATCTCTTGCTTCCACTTACTGGTTCTAATTATATCCCATGGAGGATGTATTGAATAAAGATGATCCTCCTCCTTTGTGATAGCCCTTCAATTATTTGAAAACCTACCAAGTTCACTCTGACATTTCAGTTTTCCAGGCCAAGAATCTCTAGCAAGCTATCTGATGATGATACACATTTCCATTCTGGTCAGTTTCTAAGAATGCTTGGGTTTGTTTATACACTTACAAAACGCGGCGCCTAGAAGTGGGGGAAGCAGTGGCACTCCCTGCTGCACGGAGAGCGACACTGTTCCTCTCGAGGTCTCAGTTCTCAGCTGGTGTCATCCCATCTTGATGATCTGTTTTCCTTCATTTCACACGTTATCTCATTTGGCTTTTATCAGTTAAAGTACACGGTTGCTCCCTTTCATCTCCCACTCCTCAGTGCTGTTTTGTAGTTTCTTGTTTTGTGTTTTACGTGCTGCCCTCCCCTTCGCCCCTCCCTGACTCCTTCCCCACAGCAGACACACAGAAGATTGAAGTTGGAGCGCTCTGTGGTCAGAATTATACTTTATTGGCAGATTATGTTTTTGCTGGTCTTAGAAGTACTTACGAAACTTCATGGAAATTCAGCCTGTTTCTAAGTAGAAATGAATTTTATCACTGTTTCAGTATTATTGCTTTGTCCTTAACATTTTCAAAATGTGATTCTTTTTTTGTCTTTCCCTAATCTGAACGATTTTAGCCCCACTTTTCTTTCACATGCTTCCAGAATACTGGTAGTATAGCAGAGGGTAGACTGGCTCTGACAAGATATAGTGTCATTCAAATCACAAACCTATTGTCAGTAGCAGCAACTGGTAAAGTACCTCATGAACAGTCTTTGCTTACCATGGACACAGTTTTTAAAAATAACTTACCCGTTACTATCAGAATATAGTTTTCTTTTGATTCATAATTTAAATATTTTTACTTCATTAATTTTGCATAGTAGGTTATTATTGCTCTATGCTCAGATGAAGTAGCAGTGGTACTTTTAATTAAGACAAATAGTAACAAGAGCACATTGTTTGCCTTTTGTCCCTGACCCATGACATTCTGGTATATTAAACTTCTGTGTTCAGATTATTTTTTACTTAGCTGTAATTTGTAAGTACATACCTTCTTTTGTTTTTAAAAGTGTTGAAATAAATATGAAATGGCTTCCTATAGGACTTAAGAAAAATTACCTCCCAAATACATATTTCCTGTTTTGCTGTTAAATGTGAAATTGTAAACCTTACTTCTACTATGTAATTTGCAGTCTTAACATTTTAAAAAGTAATCTGCCTTTCAGACCGTTTTAAGTATTTTGCATTTTTTTTGTATGGTTGTTGATTCATTATGATTGTTGTGACTTCTTAGATCTTGATTTGATTTGAATTGCTTCTAATAAAAGATTTTGAGCAAAAATTCAGGAATTCTATCTTGCTGTTTTATAAAACTGTAGTCTAGACTATAATCTAAAAAATCTTTCTCCACAGTTTTCACTGCTAACATTTTAATTCACTTAATAGTGTCCTGTTTAAAAAATAATGGAGGAAATGGAATAGATTTGATGTTTGGCTAAGAGAAATGTGAAGTGACAGTTATTAGAAAGGTCATTATTAAACTAAAAATTCGCCACAGCTATCAAACCAATAGTCAAATTATAGCATTGGACTCAGTGTAGAGACTCTGAATTTGTTCATTAACAGCAGTTGCAATAAAACAGTATAAGATAGTGATAGTATAATATATATATATATTTTACCACAGTAATTTCTGGTAAACTAAAGTGTGTTTAGCTTGATGCCTCGTTAGGTTAAGGTTTAGTTGATGGTGCTTATTCAGGTTACCTAACATGAAGCCTGGTGGGCTGCCGTCCATGGGGTCGCACAGAGTCGGACACAACTGAAGTGACTTAGCAGCAGCAGCAGCAACATGAATAAGTATCATTTCATGGTCTCTCGTGCAGTTACCAGATTGCCAGTATAAGTGTGTCTGTAGGTACAGCGTGAGGTTATTGTCCCATTTCTTCATGCTTATTTCATCACAGATTTAAGTACTTTCATGCTCATTATGGTAAACATGAAAAAATTAACTTACCACAAGTCATTTTGTCTGCATTTTTAAAATGGTTGGTTCAAATAAGTATATTAAATTTCAAAGAGAAAGTGCTTAAAAATCTCATGTACCATTGAAATGAATTTTTTTTCTTTCTATTTAGGTTGTAATCCACTTCAAGTCTTTGTGAATAAATGGAAATAGATCTATGAGCAAAGTGGATTTGGGATTACTAACAGATAACCTAAACTTAGCTTAGTAGCACAGCAGACATTAATCATCTCATGACATGTGTCATTCCTGTGGGTCAGAAATTTGGAGCAGGTTAGCTATGTAGTCTCTCGTGAGATTGTGCTCAAGTTGTTGGTCAGTGCTGCAGTCTTTTCAAGGTTCCACTGGGGCTGTAGAATCGGCTTCCATGTTCATTAACATGTGGCTACTGGCGAGAGACCTCAGTCCACCCTGGGGGGTCCTCATTTCATAGCCACATGGTACTCTCCATACCTGCTTGAGTATCCTTGAAGCATAGCAGCTGATTTCTGTAGAATAAATGATTCCAGAAAAAGAACAAAGAGTATGCCATTGTGTCTTTTATGACCTAGATGATGTCTGACCTCAGAAGTCAGACACTGTCACTTCTGCCATGTTCTGATTGTTTAGAAGCAAGGCACTAAATTGAGCCTACTCTCCAAAGGGTAGGGAATTTGGCTCTGCCTTTTGAAGGGAAGACTGAAAAGTTTGGACAGTCACCAGAGCCATGTACTGTAGGGAGTCTTCACAGCATATCATAAATGTACTGGTTCCTTAATAGAGCAGTTCTCAATTCTGGTACTGTATCAGACTTGTACAGCTTTTATAAAATAAATGAAGCAAAATTGCAGATGGTTGTATTAGACCTGTTGATTCACTTGCAGTCAGATTTTCCGTAAGTGTTACTACTGTGCACCCAGAGTTGTCCACTGTCTTTAAGATGTGCTTTTTGATTCAGTGATGTGTTACTGCTATACTTCTGTAGAACTGTTACATTCCAGGTATGTATAGGAATTAAGACTTTTTGGTATATGTATTATAGTTTTCTAACTTTAATGTATATAGGTTCCTTATTAATACTCTTAGTATTTGAACTTTTAGTAGAACTTGTGGAATTATATTTTGTGTTTATTATTGTTAGAGTTAAGATTGCTAACAATAAAGAGCAATAAAAATAAATTGAAGGATGTCATGTATCGTTGTGTTGTTCATTCACTTAGTTGGATCCGACTCTTTGTGACCCCATGGATTTTAGCACGCCAGGCTAAAATCCTTCCCTGTCTTTCACCATCTCCCGGAGCTTGCTCAAACTCATGTCTGTTGAGTCAGTGATGCCATCCAGCCATCTCATCCTCTGTCGTCCCCTTCTCCTGCCTTCAGTCTTTCCCAGCATCAGGGTCTTTTCTAATGTATCATGTTTTTCCTCAAATGAACTAAGTTATCCTACCTCTCCCCCTCGTTTGTAGTCACTATCTCTCCCCACTGTAATTCCCTAATGTATTTGTCTTTTTTTTTTAAGCCATGATTGGTAAGTCTTTTTGTGTCATCTGTCCTTTGAAAATACAATTTACTGAACGTTGTTTATGTTGCTGGCATGAAATTAACCCAAGCTAGGAAGTGAAATCTAACCTGGGGGTGGAGTGGGTTCTGAGATGGGTTTTTGGTAAGTTGGTGGCATAGAAAAATAGTAGAAAGGCAAATGGGGCTGAGGAATTCAGAGGTTTATCGAAATAATGGACTCAGGGAAAGAGCACAGGAGGGAATAAATTAGAGGAACTATGCCTTGGACAGCAGCTAAGTGTGTAGGGAGGCATTGTAGGGGCTTTTTGCTAGGATGGCTAAAAAGTAAATTGGTGGCTGTAACTAGAAGTTTGTAGCAGTAAGTAAATTGGAGGTCTGGTTTCTGGGTAGATCGCTATAAGAAACAATGCAGTTGGGGGCTGTAGTGTTGAGAGAGTGGACTTTAGAGTAAGAAGTTCAGGTTTAAATCTTGGTTCTGTTACTAACATGTAGTCTGAAGTAGTTTGCCTAGTTTTTTTCTGAGCCTCTGTTTCATCAGTAAAATGAGAGCTAAATACAGAGTGTAAAGTATGGAACATAGTTCATGGCTCAAATAAGGGTTCGGTAAATGCTAGTGCTTATTAGCTGTTGCTATGATTTTATTCACCCTAACTTGGAAAATGATCGTGAATTAAATACGTAACAACTTTAGCTTAGTTGAAAAACAGTTATCTGCTTTTTAAAAATTCGATGGGCATGGTTTGGGCATCAGAAACTTTCCCTCCTGACCCTGTTTCATTTTCACTAACTTCCTACTCTCCATCCCAATCAACGGGCAAGCATAGTTTATACTTATACATACTCCATTATTCAGACATAATATATAATCCAAATGTATAATCTCCTTTTCTCCCCACACATGGTAATATACTATACAGATTTTTTCTGTCTCGCTTTTTAAATGTAACAAATTGATAGGCTTCTCCATGACATGAAAACTCCCCCATTCTTTTTTGTCCTTTTGTTGTATGCCATTCCCTTGTGTAGACTTAGTATATTTTCTTTTTCCAGTCCTCTGTAAATGGACAGTTGCAGATTTTTTATTTTATAATCAGTGTGACACTGAATACCTTGTACACAAGTCATTTTGAACATGTAAGTATATCTGTAAAGTTTATTCACTGAAATAGAATTGCTGGGTCAGTTGTATTTGTAACCTTGATATGCCGTACTCTAGTATCTACTGAGTTCCTCTCAGCAGCCATAATGTATGAAAACGGGTTGTTTTCCCCTTAGTCTTGCCTCTAGGATATATTTTCATATATTTAGATTTTCTTAACTTTGTAACAGAAAAATGATACTTCAATATAGTTTAAGTTTGAATTTCTCTTATGGATGGATGAGGTTGTATTTTTACTCGTTTATTGTTTTTCTGTTTAGTATTTCATTTAAGGCTTCTTTACACTCCTAAGTTTTTGCTTTTATTTGTATTAATATAACCAAACTATCCTTTTGCAATGCAATTCAGAAAGTGTTCATTACTCCAGAGTTGTAAAACTTTTTCTTGTTTTCTTCTAATACTTGTAATGGTTTCATGTTTTTACTGTGGTATATGGAATAAATTATGGGTCCAACTTAATTTTTTAGAAAAATAACTGCCAAGTTTTCTCAGTGTCATTTATTTTGTAGTTCATCTCTTCCTCCTTGATTTGGATATCATCTTTATAAAATCTGTATTTCTATATGTATTTGGGTCTGTTTATAAACTTTCTTTTGTTTCATTAAAAGTATATATTGTGTGGTATGTTTTCAAGTTTCCCTTTATTGTCCTCTTTTCCAGATATTGTTTGACAGTTATTTACCTTGTTTGGAAGAGAATAGCCTCTTGGTATTTTTATTGGTACCACATTGCTTATTAGTTTTTGACATTTTGGTATTGTCCATAATTTGTTGTAACTTCTTTTTTTTTTTTTTTTAAATAATAGAACTTTCTGAATCTTTAGTACATGTATTAGTGTATGTTTGGTAGGATACTGAATGATGACTATATGTAATGTGTAAAATATAGTAATATGAGGGAGAAAAACTTCTAGTTCATCATTGCTTTCTGTGAATTAGATGATGCTTACATATATTAACTTGTTTAACTATCATGCTGACTTAGTTTGTAATTGGAACTTATAGAGTATGCAGTTGTTTATGGCTAAATTTCCTTCAACATTGCTCTTTTCTTCAGCTGTGATGCAGATCCATCAGCCCTGGCAAAGTATGTTCTCGCTTTGGTAAAGAAAGACAAAAGTGAAAAAGAGTTAAAGGCATTATGTATTGATCAGCTGGATGTATTTCTTCAAAAAGGTAAGATCTTTGCTTTCAAAATATTGCTTTGATAACTTAAGATTCAGAGAGTGTTAAAGGAGTTTGGTAAGAGACAGGCTGTAACTGTAATGAAGTTGAACAGACAGTATAATTAGTGGTTTTATTCATGGCTTATTTATAATGGAAATCTTTTTTTTTTCTGTTAACATCCTGTGCTCATTCTTAAAGAATGCTGCTATTTTTCCTTAAAAGATTAAGAAAATGACTGAAAGATAGTACTGTTTAGGAACCTACTACTGATTTTGTCTAGCACAGTGCTTCTCAACTTTTTTCACTTTGCCGGGAACTAGGTAATGATAATATTTCTGTTTGGCACCCTAGGCAGGGTACATGGAGACTAGTGATGGCTGGTGGTGACTGACCCACAGGCTCCGGTCATTCATTCTAGTCCTCAGCATCCTGAGAATTGACTGAATCCGTATTACTATGGGACTTGTACCATAGCACACTGGTTGGGAAGCTGTTGGTCTTAGTATAAGTTTTAGATTTGTAAAAATCAAGATATATTTCATCATACTGAAGTCTGATGTGAAGAAGTGGAGAATAATTAGGAAATCTGTTAATCTGTGCTGGTTTTGTTTTATTGTTAGAGACACAGATATTTGTGGAAAAACTTTTTGATGCTGTGAATACAAAGAGTTATCTACCTCCTCCAGAGCAGCCATCATCAGGAAGCTTAAAGGTAGAATTTTTTCAGCACCAGGAAAAAGATATAAAAAAAGAAGAGGTAAGAATTTGTGTTAAACTTTTGTGTTCTTTAAAAACATATTTGGAGTAGTTAAATTGAGTTTTATTTTTTGTACCTGTGTTGGAGTCCTCAGGACCACCTCCAGGTTTGATTAACAGACTCAGGATATAGTCATTGTCATGGCTGTATCTTACAGTGAAAGGATATAAAGCAAAATCTGCAAAGGGAAAAAAGTGTATCATGCAAAGTCTGGGTTAGGAACAAATTTGCAGAGGTTTCTTCCAGTGGAGTCAAATAGGATGCACTTAATGTGTAGTGACAACACGTGTGAACCAGGAAAGCTCCTTAGAGACACAGTGCCCAGGGTTTTTATTTAGGACTGCTTACATGGCCACCTTCAGCCTAGGATTTACGAAACTTCCAAACTCTGAAGAGGAAAGCAGATGTTTAGCACAATCCACGTTGTTTATCCAGACCGTTGTTTATCCAGACCGTTCAGGCATCAATCCAGTTCAGTCGCTCAATTGTATCTGACTCTTTGTGATCCCATGGACTGCAGCACACTAGGCTTCCCTGTCCATCACCAACTCCGGAGCTTACTCAAACTCATGTCCTTTGAGTCAGTGATACCATCCAACCATCTCATCCTCTCGTCCCCTTCTCCTCCCACCTTCAATCTTTCCTAGCATCAGGGTCTTTTCAAATGAATCAGTTCTTTGCATCAGGCGGCCAAAGAATAGGAGTTTCAGCTTCAGCATCAGTCCTTCCAAGAAATATTCAGGACTGATTTCCTTTAGGATGGACTGGATGGATCTCCTTGTAGTCCAAGGGACTCTCAAGAGTCTTCTCCAACACTACAGTTCAAAAGCATCAATTCTTTGGTGCTCAGTTTTCTTTATAGTCCAACTCTTCATATCCATACATGACGACTGGAAAAACCATAGCCTTGACTAGATGGACCTTTGTTGGCAAAGTAATATCTCTGCTTTTTAATATGCTGTCTAGGTTGGTCATAGCTTTTCTGCCAAGGAGCAAGCATCTTTTAATTTCATGGCTGCAGTCACCATCTGCAGTTCAGGCATAGTGAACTGTTATTATTAGGGAATGATGGGAACTTTCCAGAAGTCATAGTTGCAGATGTCACCCAAGGGCTTCCCTTGTCAACAGCCCTTTCCGTTTATTTCTTTGGCCACACTGGGTGTTTTGTTGCCTTACAGGGGCTTTCTTTAGTTGCGACAAGCACAGGCTACTCTTGGTTGCAGTACACAGGCTTCTCATTGTGGTGGCTTCTCGTTGCAGAGCCCAGGCCCTAAGCGTGTGGGCTTCAGTAGTTGTGGCACACAGGCTCAGTAGTTGTCAATCTTGGGCTCTAGAGCTCAAGCTCAGTAGTTGTGGCGCGTGGGCTTAGCTGCTTTGCAGCATGTGGAATCTTCCTGCACCAGGGATCAAACGCATATTCCCTGCAGTAGCAGGCGAATTCTTATCGACTGCGCCATTAGGGAAGTCTCCAGCAGCCCTTTCAAAGATAACAGTCTCAGGTGTGCTTTGAACTCTTTTGTGCCTAGTATCTTACAGGTATGGGCTCCTACTATCTGTGTTCTAGGAAAATAACCCAGTTGTTAGTAGATCTGCTTGTTTCTGCCTTACATGCATTTTGCAAGGGACTATTTTTAAGGTAGTCAAATAAAAGGGCCTTCACAGGGCAATAGAAATAACTTATGCTTTAAGAATTTTTGAAGTTTTTACCTTTTGTACAAGTTTACCACTCTTGTATAATAATCATATACTAATTCAGATTTCCTTAGTTTGATGTTAAAGATTGTAATTTTAAAAATAATTGTTGACAAGCTATTATATAATATGTCCATGGTTAGTCTAGTTTTAGGTTAAACAAATCTTGGTTAAATTTTTGCCTTTCCCGGCCACTGTTTTGTGACCTTGAAAATACTACTTTTCCAACCTTTACTCAGCTGTGAAATGGAAATATTATAGGGTTATTGTGAGGAATAGTGAAATAAGGTCTGTGAACACTTGGCAGAGTATGTGGCTCAAAGTAGGTTCTCAGTAAACGATAGCTGCAATTATTGTTGAGGATGTTAAGTGGTGGGTGATGTGGTTTAATCGTGACCTTTGGTTCTTTCACCTGATACCCTGTTTTTTTGTCCAGATTATATAAATAATATATATTTATTATGTAATGTATTTGCTGTGTATTATGTAATAATTCTCAAATGTATTTTTATCTCTGTGTCTGAATGCATTTACACACATGTACATATATGTAGTTTCTCACACACATACATAAAACACCCCCATTACTTTTATCCGCTGGGGAAGACCAGAAATTATTATAACTTCATGCTTTGTACCTAATAGTACAGGGGTTCTAGAACATTAGTGAGGAAAAATGGGATAGTGGGTATTGTCTTGGCAACTGCTTATGCAACATAGAGATATACAATAATTCATTTAAATTTTACCCATTGATGAATTAATGTTGAAGCCTTAGTCTTACATCTGTTGGTATAATAATATTTCACCATAGTTGTTTTGACCAGTTGTGAAGGATGTTTATCCCTCGTCTTTCAGAACTGAAATGTCAGGATGGCAGTCTGTGTTTTAAATGCTGTGGATGTTTTAAAAGTTCCCAGTTGGGCAAGTACCATAGAATATGGCTATCTGTCAACATAGATTACTTACAAGAGTGCATGGAAGCAAATAGAAGGGAAAAGTGCAACAGGAGGTTTTGGTTTGTTTTATTTTCCAAGTGGAGGGTTGAAATGGATAGGAAGAGTTGAACAAAGTACTTAAAGAAAGAAAAAAAAAAGCAAATTGTTATAAGAAGGCTTTTAAGCATTGTTTCTCAGAGTTTGGTCTGTTGATAGGATTTCAGTTACTTTCTCATTCAGGGGTACTTGACAGTGAGAGGCTTTTACCCAAAGGGATGCTGAAACAATTGGCATAAACCTGGACATGTTTATGCTATTACATTTATTTATTTGTTTTTATGCTATCTTGTAGACTTACCTGCATCAGAATATCTTAGGGTTTTTATTAAAAATCTTGAGCCTTATCATATTTATAGAGGCTCATGTTTAATACTTTCTCAATTTGTTTATCCTCTAAATAAATCCTTTTGTCTCTAATAACATCTCTTAATGTCCTGTGGAACCAGTTTTTTTGGGCAGCATGGAAAACTGGTGTAGGGAAAGCAGCACTGATCATGGGAATGTGTTTAAGGACTGCTTTCTATTAATTGTATAATATGGGTTGTAGGAAGAGGACTATATAGCTGTCATACTGCTAGGAGAAACTAGAGAACTGTTTTCACATGTATTATTTTCTCAAGCATTTTCTTTCTCTGTGACTTGGTTAATTCTATTGCATTCTCCTTTAAAACCCCTGATGTGTTTGGTGCCAGACCAAATTCATGAGAAGGAATAAAATTGGCTTTCTAGTAATTATGTTAAAATTAGGATATGTATGTGTGCTTAGTCGCTTCAGTCATGTCTGACACTTTGTGACCCTGTAGACCTTAGTCTGCCAGGCTCCTCTGTCCACGGGATTCTCCAGGCAAAAATACTGGAGTGGGTTGCCATGCCCTCCTCCAGGAGATCTTCCGAGCTCAGGGATCAGACCTGCATCTCTTTTGTCTCCTGCTTTGGCAGGTGGATTCTTTACCACTAGTGCCACCTGGGAAGCCTGTAAAGTGAGGACACTTGCTTAAAACGTTTTTGTCACTACTGTTAACTAAGATAAACATTTATGAATTTCTTTACCATTCACTTTAACTTTTAGCAAGCCTTTTATTGTTAATTGTACTTAGAAGAGAAATTTATTTTGTTTGAATGCTTTCAGAAGAAGACTATATTGCTCTTGTATTTTGTTGTTGTTGTTCAGTCGCTAAGTCATGTCTGACTCTTTGTGACCCCATGGACTGCAGCACGCTAGGCTTCTCTGTACTTCACTATCTCCTAGGGTTTGATCAAATTCATGTCTAGTCAAGGCTATGGTTTTTCCAGTAGTCATGTATGGAATGTGAGAGTTGGACTATAAAGAAAGCACAGAAGAATTGATGCTTTTGGACTGTGGTGTTGGAGAAGACTCTTGAAAGTCCCTTGGACTGCAAGGAGATCCAACCAGTCCATCCTAAAGGAGATCAGTCCTGGGTGTTCATTGGAAGGACTGATGTTGAAGCTGAAATTCCAATACTTTGGCCACCTGATGCGGAGAGCTGATTCATTTGAAAAGACCCTGATGCTGGGAAAGGTTCAGGGCAGGAGGAGAAGGGAACGACAGAGGATGAGATGATTGGATGGCATCACCAACACAATGGACATGGGTTTGGGTGGACTCTGGGAGTTGGTGATGGACAGGGAGGCCTGGTGTGCTGTGGTTCATGGGGCCACAAAGAGTCAGACATGACTGAGCAACTGAACTGAAGTGAATGTCCATTGAGTCAGAGATGCTATCCAACCATCTCATCAGCTGCCACCCACTTCTCCTTTGGCCTTCAATCTTTCCCGTATGTTTTAATACCAGCTAAGTCATTGAAGCAGTAACATGGCAAGGAATAACTTTTATTAAACTTATATACTTTTTTCTTTGTTTATCAGATCACAAAGGAGGAAGAGCGAGAGAAGAAGTTTTCTAGAAGGCTAAATCACAGTCCTCCTCAGTCAAGCTCCCGATATAGAGAAAATAGGTGATTGATTCTTTGAACCATGTTTAATTTTTAGACATTGCTTTTCTTTATATGAATATTTAGACTTGATTTTCCTTTACATAGGGGCAAGTATTATCTACTGATTTATTAGTGTGGGAAAGTAGTAACTCGATCCTTTTCTATCAAGAATAACTAGGTGAGATTTGAAGGTACTGAAAGTGAGGTTTAGAACAGTGCTTGGCATATGTTAGTTATTGTTACTATTTTTATTCCTAACTTCAATTCCAGTGAAGTCTTACTCTGAGACCTTTTTTACCCAAAGCTTTCCTTTAGAATGAATAAATTATTTTTCCCATTAAAGCTTCAAAAGCATTTAGAGTGCAGTGCCTGTGATACTTTCCTATAATTATGAGACTGTGCAAGACGGAATATACTATAGGACGTATGTATAGATGCCTGTGTGTATATGATTAAGACTTTGAAAGAGTTGGGTTTTTTTTTGGTGGGGGGGTGCGGGTGGGTACTGTGAAGGGCTTTTAGAGTGCTTAAGCAGATCATGTTAAGTTTTTCAGTTTTCTGAGTCTCCTATGTTTGTATTCGTAAAATGGAATAAAGAATCATGATGTTACAAGAATAAACCAGAACTTTTGCATTTGATTAGAGTTTTTCCTGTATCCACTTGAATATTTTCAATAAAAAAGTTCATATATTTCTTTAGAAGTCGTGATGAGAGGAAAAAAGATGATCGTTCTCGCAAAAGAGATTATGATCGAAACCCTCCTCGAAGAGATTCATACAGAGACCGGTACAACAGAAGACGAGGGCGAAGTCGCAGTTACAGCAGGAGTCGGAGTCGAAGTTGGAGTAAAGAGAGGCTTCGTGACAGAGATAGGGATAGAAGCAGGACTAGAAGCAGGAGCAGGACACGAAGCAGGGGTAAATAATCACATATGGGTATATTTTGCCTGGCACTTTTATTGTGAAAAACATTTTGTATTTGAAGGTTTTAAAAATTGTTTTGTCAGTATTATCTTTATTTTTTCTATCTTGCTGTATTTTATATGTCCGAATAACGATTTAAAAATTTCTTTTGAAACTTTTATTTTATACAAATTACAACCACAATGTATTACTGCATACCCGTCAGAATGATTGAAATTAAAAAGACTAGCTTTACTCAGAGTTGGTGAGGATTGGAAATAAGCTGGAACGCTTTGGAAAACACTTCAACAGTGTCTTAAAAATGTTAATCCTGTATCTACTAATGACCCATTCCACTCCTGAGTGTTTACTTCCAGAGAAATAAAAGTGTATTTCCGAACAGAGACATAAACAGATGATCATGGCAGCTTCATTTGTTATAACCAAAAGCTGGAAACAGTCCATCAGCAAGTGAATGGATAAACAAATTGTGGTACACCCATAGAATGGATAAAAAGGAAAAAAAACTATTGATACATGCAACAAAATAAATGAATCTCAGAATAATCATGCTGATTGAAAGAAGCCACACAGAAAACAGAGTGTGTATATGATAGAGGGAGGGAGATAAAATTTTAGAAAATGCACACTAATCTGTCATCATAGACAGGAAACAATTCAGTGGTTGCCTGGGATGAAGTAAAGGAGGGATGGATCATTAAGGAGAACAAGGATACTTTTGGGGGATGATGAGTATGTACAATATATACCTTACTGTAGTTGTGATGTTTGGTTTCATAGGTATATTCATAGATCAAAATTTGTTAAATTGTATCTTTTAAATATCTTCAGTTTTGTTTATCACTTAGACCTCAAAACTATGAAAACGGTTTAAAAGTTTCATTTCAGATGTGTGAGTTTGTAAGAGTGTGTCATTTTCAACGTGTATAATTTTTCCTTCAGTGTGTATTACTGAAAGGACTTTGTTGCAGGCAATAAAACAGCTTAACACCTTAGAGTAAAACACCTTTACTCAAGCTTAGATTTATACTCCCCTTGTGACCTTTATTGTGTATTACTTTTAGCCTTTAGAAAATCATGACTTTTTTTTTATAATCCCAGTATTTCTCTGTTACTCTGTTCTTAAGAGTTTTTTTCCTATCATCTAGGTGTTCTAGGCCTTTCTCCACATTACTTCACTTAACTGATCTCCTTAATATCTTTTCTCTTTCCATGGTAAATTTTCTTTTCTTGGCCCAGTTAATTTGTTTGTATCTATTATGAACTCCTTTTCCTTCCTCTTTGAGTATCCATTCTCATCTTCAGCAGTGTTCACTGTATAAAGCCCTGTTAGGCCCTGTTAATGGATAAAAACTAAATGTTCATCACAGAAAAAATAACTGTACTTGTATTGCATATTTGGTTTTATTGGCTAAAGTTTTGCATACTAAGATTTCAATGAAGAAAATAAAAAAATCTCTCTTCTATAAATAAAACTCCAAGAAAAATCTCATTAAGTACAGCAACTTTATGTGTGGCTTTTTAGTTTAGGTCATAACAAAAAGAAATAACTTTTCTTGAAACATTGTTTATATATTGAGTTGTTTTTAAAAGGAGGATTGTGTAAAATTTGAACTTTTTTTTATGTTTAGCAAAAATATCTATTAAATTTGGGACTTTGTTGTTGTTGTTTTTAATCGAGTGTAGTTTTTCAAGTCATTTATATTTTGTTGCAGAAAGGGATCTGGTAAAACCTAAATATGACCTGGATAGAGCAGATCCGTTAGAAAACAATTATACTCCAGTCTCTTCGGTACCTAATATTTCATCTGGCCACTACCCTGTACCTACTTTGAGCAGCACTATTACAGTAATTGCTCCTACTCATCATGGTAATAACACTACCGAAAGTTGGTCTGAATTTCATGAAGACCAGGTGGACCATAATTCATACGTAAGACCACCAATGCCAAAGAAACGGTGTAGAGACTATGATGGTAAGCCTGTCAACCATTTCATGAAGTATGAATTAATATTTTCAGATGAGTAAATTCTGTAATTTTAGGTTGTACACAGTTACTCAAATACTTAATCTTTTGGAAATAGTGGGAAATTAATTTTAGGTACTTCATGAATTCCTCAGTATGTTACTGAAGTCTTCATTAGTCACCACCGACTAATATCAATTTAAAGATTGTGTTTATTTGCACTTAAGTCTTAACATATTTTTGGAATTTACCAAAGAGGAATATCTACTGAGTTATTTATCAGGAAGTTGGCGACTGAAACATTCTTGACAAAACTTACTTAAAAATCAGGGTTATTAGCGTAAGTAAAATCTAGAAATGTATCACCTATATAAGACTTATAAATGAACTGAAGACTCTTAAGGTTTTACTGTAAAAATTTTGTAAATTGTATTAAAGCTGTAGTTGCAGTATCCTTAAAGTTTTAAGTGAGAGATTTAAATAAAAGAAATGTTTCTAATGATAAAAATAAGACAAATACCTATTTTACATCAGTTTGCTAGCTAGGAATACTCATGTTAATTTGGTGGTACATTTTTTAATGTGTATGTTAGCTATATTATCACTTAATGAGGGTTTTATATTACTGGAAATTGGTAGGTAGTTCTTATGGTTATTTATACTTGCCCAATGTTAAAAATATTCCAATTTTTAAATATCTTACTTTTGTTGACTTAGAGAAAATGTTTGTCCAGCACTTTTCATAGTTCTTTCTATTTTTCCTCACAGAAAAGGGTTTCTGTATGAGAGGAGACATGTGCCCTTTTGATCATGGAAGTGACCCAGTAGTTGTAGAAGATGTCAATCTTCCTGGTATGCTGCCTTTCCCAGCACAGCCTCCTGTTGTTGAAGGACCACCTCCTCCTGGACTCCCTCCACCACCACCAATTCTTACACCCCCACCTGTGAATCTGAGACCCCCTGTGCCACCGCCAGGCCCATTACCACCCAGTCTGCCACCTGTCACAGGTGAGGAAATATGTTTGCCTATACTTATTATCTGCCCATTCATAGTCTTTTATAAAAATTAATAGTTTGATGCTTGCCTTTGTTAGAAGTATCTATAGTAATCCTATATATGCCTGCTAGAAATTAAGAGTAAGATACTCCCATTCGGAATATATTTTGTAGGCTAATGGGCTACCAGGTGGCGCTAGCGGTAAAGAACTCGCCTGCCAATGCAGGAGACATAAGAGACGCGGGTTCGATCCCTGGGTTGGGAAGATCCCTTGGAGGAGGTCATGGCAACCCACTCCGGTTTTATCGCCTGGAGAGTCCCATGGACAGAGGAGCTGGCAGACTATGGTTCATAGGGTCGCAAAGAGTCAGAAGTGACTTAGCATGGCGTGGCACAGCCAAACCCGTGGTTTACTGTGGTTTAGGGTGACCCTGAATTATGTACGTCCCTAATGAATCCCAGCTGTCTATAGTCCTTTAGAGCTTAAGACAAACCTGTTTTGAAATACATTAAATGGATATTTTACCCTTGAAAACTATTTCAGTTGTAAGAGCTTGATTTTTATAGATACTATTATTTGATAAATGAGCATATCATGTTTGGATATACAATAACTTATTTTATTTGTTTGCTTCCAGATGATATTTCTTATTCTTTGGTTTTGACAGGACCACCACCTCCACTTCCTCCTTTGCAACCATCTGGCATGGATGCTCCCCCAAACTCTGCAACCAGCTCTGTTCCTACTGTAGTAACAACTGGCATTCATCACCAGCCACCTCCTGCTCCACCCTCTCTTTTTACTGCAGGTGCAGTTTTAGCCTTTCTATATTAATAATGTAATATAGTTTAGAGAAGAGTTTTAGGTGAGGGATTTAAAAATATGTAGAGAGTGAATTGCTCTATCAGGTCTATTCTCACTAAAATTTTATGGAATAAAATGTAGACATGGTAAATGTACATTAAATATAAGTCCTCAGTTACGATTTTTAAAAAACGAAGTTTTTAACAGCATTTTATTTTTCTGAAACTACTTTTTAAAATACATATAAAATGTGAGTTATAAATTAGTAATATGTTTTTCTATTATTAGTATAAAAAATTACCAAATGGAGTTTTATAATTGTTTTTTAATTACAGTTTTTGTATTACCAGATACATATGACACAGATGGCTACAATCCTGAAGCCCCAAGTATAACAAACACTTCCAGACCAATGTATAGACACAGAGTGCATGCACAAAGGCCCAACTTGATAGGGCTCACATCAGGGGATATGGATTTGCCGCCCAGAGGTACTGTGATGAGTCTTTTCTTCCCGTCATTTTCATAATATCAAGAGTGGCAAAACATTTAAAAAGAATAGTTGGTCTTGTGTTTATTAGGTTTGAGTAAGGGATGTTGTTATGTTTGTTCCTTGGATTCTTTGGTCTCAACATGAGAGAAAAGGTAGTATGTGGTACCCTATTTGTAGTACTGGTGATGTTTTATTCTGTCATCCATGGGGAAAGGACTTTCCCCAAAGTACTAAAATTCTAGCTTTTGGGAAGTATATTCATTCTCTCATTTGCAGTCTTAATTGGTTCATTTAAAGTCTTAAGAATAATGCTTTAATTCCTAAAGATACATTCTTTCATAGTTTAGAAAATGAAATGAGCTGTGCAGACTTAATATTTGATACATATTTTATTTTTGTTTGCTTTGACATGTTAGAATTTGATGTTGATTTGCTTATATTTTAAGCAAAAAATTTTATTTTAGACTGACTTGTTAGCTTTTAAAATTTTGTTAGAGGAGACAGACTTTTTATATAATTTCTGAATGGGAGAAGAATTTAGATTGGTCCACAAACCAGAAAAGTGCTATAAACGTTCAAAGGAGGAAGCATTCACCTTAATTTGAAAGACAGAGCATTTGCTACAGATATTTGACAGTATTGTCAGACATTATAGGAAATACTGTATAGACCAATAAAAATGTATCTTTTTTCTTATTTCAACTAACCTTTAAATACCATTTTCTTTCTAGTCTTTCCTTACCATCTTTTATTTCTAATTAAAAAAAAGTCACGCATTATCAGTTGTGAATAAAGTCCAACTTATTTAACTAAGTAGGAGAAGGAAATGGCAACCCACTCCAGTGTTCTTGCCTGGAGAATCCCAGGGATGGCGGAGCCTGGTGGGCTGCTGTCTATGGAGTCGCACAGAGTCGGACATGACTGAAGCGACTTAGCAGCAGTAGCAGCAGCAGCAGCAGCAGCAGTCCATACCTAATGTGGTTTAGTAAACTTGTTTACTTATGCTTTGCACTTTTTTATTTGTTCATTAGAAACTGTCAGATCCTAAACATCTGTCTTAAGTGTTCAGAGAACTTTTTGTGATGGAGTGAGTAACACTTAAATTTATACCCAGTTTAACTTATATCCTATGAGGTCATAGGACAACATTTCATGTAGATGCCCCTTTTCCCCAACAAAAATTCTCCTAGAGGCATTTTAATGACTTTTGTTAAGAACAACAACAGAAAAAGAGATTTTTTAACAATTTTTATGTCAGAGTTATAAGATGGCTTGTAATTGAAAAATAGCCAGTTAAGATTGTGGCTGTTCATTGTATTAATATTGACTCATCCCCTGAGTGTCTCCTACCTGACTAGTTCGGAGTAAAACCACTTCCTTCTTTCGGTCATGACTTAGCACTCATTTTCTTTCATTATACCAGTATTCTTTGCTCTTACTAGAACCTCTGAAGCATCAAATCATCTCTTTCTTACCTTGTGGCTTTCCGCTATAGATCAATATTGGACCCACCCCAAATCTTGGTCAGTTTTTTTTGTTGGTGGTGGTGATTGAGGGAAGACAGAAGGGATCAAATCCTTTGAACATAAAACTTAACCATGTAGAAGTTGGAATTATGGTCATCTCAGCTCCACATGCATATAGTTAGAAGTTACAGGAAATGGCTTGCTGAGATATAAATGTCTGGTATGCCTACTTAGAAATTTGAATGCCTTTTCTCATAGAATCATTATACATATGATTATTTTAGTACTATTCTTTAGATATTTTGTGTACTGTTTTTGTAAGCTGGTTCAGGAATACATTCTCCATAAATTGTTTTTATGTACTAGATAACTGATTTAGCAAACCATTTAAACTGAGGGTTACCTGTACTTCTATTTCCTTATCTTTTTCAGTCTTTTCCCCCCAAAAATGTTCTCAGCTGTTGCCTATTTAGTTTGAAATTTACTGGCCTGGATTGTGAGATATACATAATTAAAAGTTTATAATATTGTTCATTATGTAATTATTATACATTTATAATAGCCTGCAGATGGCCTCATTTGAATTTGTCACAGACTATTATGTGCAAACTATTCTTATGCTTCGTACTTAAAGCTTCATAGGAAATTATTGTTATTAAGCAAATGGAAAAACTTCAGGCCTTTTGCTGCCTTGGAATTACTAAAAAAGTGACCTCGAGGCCTGCTAATTGTTCATTCTAGATTCTAAGGCAGTGGAAAACTTACTAGACGCTCTTGATTGGATATAGATAGGTAGGAAGAAGGGCTCAGTAGTTTTCATCAACAAAACTAGTGCTGAAAATTTTAAGCAGAAAAACAATTTATTAAAAAGATACTGGGGGAAAACAGAATACATGCAACTAAAAGACACATTTGCTAATTGTATATCAAGAGGAACTTGCTTCTGTGTGTTTATTAACACCTCTCTTTTAAATAAATAATAAAGAGAATATGAGTGAGAGAACACAGATGAGTTGGAGCAAACACATCACTGTCTTTCTTAATGAACCTTCAGATAAAGAACATATTAAAGTAGAAAAGGATATTGAATAGCTTAAAGACTTTATAAAAGGGCTAGTGAACGAACATGTTTGGGAGGAAGTAATAAGGCCAGAAATTGTGTTGCAAAAATGGTCCTGTGAAGATACCAATGGGCAAAGAAAATACAGTTTGTCCTGTGAATGCCTGCAATGTCAGATGCTGAATGTTTCTACCTGATACGCTGAAGAGATGTAGGATAAGTCAGAGTTAGTCAGAAAAAGGGGGTTGATAAAGCACGTATAGCCTGTTTATACTTTTGTGAAACCAGAAGATCTTTTTGATTAGAACAGAGGGAGTAAGGGATGTCAGAGGGAATAGGAGGTCAATTACAGGCATTTGAAAAATTATAGAAGAGATGATGGTAGCTAGACTTAAGGTAGTAATGCTGGGAAGTAAAAGATTTAAGTTCAGTGGAAAGAATTGACAACACCTATAACTTATTGATTTGGGGACTTAAAATAGGGCTAATGGAGATGGTAAAATGAAAGACACCAGGTTTATGCTTTTGGATAATTGGGCAGATGATACTTTTATTCATTGAGAGAAAGAATCGATTTGGTAGGAAGACCTGCTTGGAAATTATAGTGGTAGCCATGAGAAAGACTACTGGAACAGATCCAGAATTCTTTTGGTTACATGTGTTTAGAGATACTCAGGAAAGGATTTAAATAACCAATTTATCCAGTTCCTTTTTAAAAAGGAATTTTAAATATATATTTTTTTCTATGTGGACTAAGGTTAGCATGTTTTAAACTTTAGCATCGTTTGGGAATAACAGGTTAAATGTAGTTGTGTTTGTCAAACTCTTAAAAGTGTGTAAAATATTGGAAGTAGTTTACAGTTTACAGTTCTTTTGCAATGCATTTCAATCTTTTGAATCTTTACCTTTTAAAATTTAACATAATTTTATTATGTTAATTTGCTGATGTTTAAATAAGCAGCTCATTTCAATCGCAATTCAAAGTTGTTAATTCTTAAGGTCATTGCACTAGTGTTAAATTTTGAATCCTATAGGTTGTGCATTTGATTTCAAAACTATAAACTTAAGAGTTCCAAGATGATTTGTTTATTATTAATTTGACATATGAGAATTACTGATTCTTCTTAATTTAAGTGTGAAAGGAATTCAAAGTAAATTAAAATCACTTAGATTACTGTATTTAGATGTACATTTTTTTCTGTTTCTTCTAAAATGTATATTTGGACAAAAAGCCAGAACTTTGTTTTTAATGTAAATTTAAGAATGTGGCTATGATTAACAGAAAATATTAATCTTTGCTTTCTTTTCTTTTGTTTCAAACAGAAAAGCCTCCTAATAAAAGCAGTATGAGGATAGTAGTGGATTCAGAGTCAAGGAAAAGAACCATTGGTTCTGGGGAGCCTGGAGTTCCTACAAAGAAGACTTGGTTTGATAAGTAAGCTGGCAGAGGAAATTGAGGAATTTTATTGTACTGTGATTTTTAGGATCATTGCAGTATTATTGTGGCAGTAATAGTGGTCTCTTTCAAAGTAAAATTTATTCTGTAGGGGGTCCCCAACTAAAGTATATAGTATCTGTTTTCTAAAAGTGTGTATGTTAGTCGTCTGGTACTTGGAAGGTACATGCTTACAGAAATGGCGTGGTGGTTAGCATATTGTTTTTCCTGTTTGTACCTACCTACCCCCAAAAACCCAACCCTTAGAGATGTTGTTGAATACTAGCTATTTAAGGGATAGTCATGAGCCTGCTATTAGGGAAGAAATGGGAGGAGGCTTTAGCATGTGGGCGATTCCTGTAAAGAGTTAGAAAGCAGTCTTTGGTGGGGGCAGGGGAGATAGGATGGGCACCGAAGTTGTTGAGGAAGGGCTTCAGAGAAGCAGATAGAGAATCAGAATGTTAGTGTGTGTGTTTGATGATTCATTTACAATTTAGCATGTTAGAGGAAAGACTAGGATTACATTTTTTAGAGCTTTAACGTATGTTTATTAATGGATAATATATAGTTCTGGCTCTGCCTTTAATTCTCTGATTTAAAGCAAGTATTATAACCTCCCTGGGCCACAGTTTTGTCCCTGTTTCTTCAAGTGTCAAGCGTATGGTCTGTTGTTCCCCACATTTTGTTTTAATTGGAACGAGATCAAGACAGTGATGTCTTACTTTTAATCAGTATTTGAAAATAGGAATTATTTTGATAAGGTAGCTTTTCCTGAAATGGTGCAAATGGTGAAATGGTTATATAGGCAAATTGACTGAAAGAGGGTAGACCTTTCCTGCTGAAAATTTTAAGCAGGCGTAGAATAGAAGTGGGAAGGAACAAATGGTCTGGAAGAACCCTTCTTACTTGACTTCTGTGAAAGATAAGAACACTACTTATTTGGAAACTTCATTTTCTAAGGAAAAAAAGTATAAATGTCCTTTATCACCTAGCAATTTCAATTTTGAAAAGAAAATTGAACTTAAGTTGCAAAACTTTATTCCTTTGTACTTGATAAGTATCAGGATTTATAAATGAATGTATTAATTAACTTGATTTTTGTTACAGACCAAATTTTAATAGAACAAACAGCCCAGGCTTCCAGAAAAAGGTTCAGTTTGGAAATGAAAATACCAAACTTGAACTTAGAAAAGTTCCTCCAGAATTAAATAATATCAGCAAACTTAATGAGCATTTTAGTCGATTTGGAACCTTGGTTAACTTGCAGGTAAGAGCTATGAGGTGATTCTGTTGTCTTTGCTTAATTTAGAGAGGAAATCTTAATATAGTAAGAAGAAATACTTTTACAAGAAAATATTATGGAAATTTTGGTAATATTCTAAATTTAGAAAATTGGATATGAAATGAAACTTTGTATTTTAGAAAAATGTGATTTTGAATAACATATTTACTTTGAAAAGGCAAGAGGCTTGATTGATCATATTATATACTTTTTACCTAATAGAGGTTATCATAAAATTACAGCAAAGTTAAATAGCCACAGTGGTAAAGTCTAATCTTACTATAGTTTTCATTTCCTTAGTTTCACTTTAGCAGAAGGCTTTAGTCACATTTATTTTTGCTGCCTCTAAGATGGGACATATCTAACAGATACTTTGGGGGCCCAAATATCTAATTAGTTTAAACATTTACTTTTTCCTCTACTGCTTTTGAATGTCTTTTAAGATAAATAACTGTAATTTGTATTTGATTTCACCTAAAATTAGACCTTGGCTTAGGTATATGTTATTTGTGAGATTATTTTGTATTGAGTTTATATTATGTGATATGTTGAAAGTGTTGAAATAATGTTGGGCTTCTTTTCCAGTTTGTATGGCATTCTTTTCAACTAAAATAATTATTTCCCATAATCTGATAAGAATAGACGTTAGAGAGTACAGCTTAAGTTGGTATTTTGGAAAATTTTATGGTGTTGCCCTTTAAAAAATAATATTATTAAGTAATAGATGAGAAAATGCATTCTTGCTTAGGGTCAGTCAGTAGAGATTTCTACAGATTTAATGCAAATATTTTCAGCTCTCTGTCTTCCTCATGTATCTGCATGATATTATTACATTATTGGTAACAGCTTACCATGTATTATTTTCGATTTTTTGTTTTGTATTTCTGTATGTATCTACCAATAAATTAGTATGCAAGCTTACAAATATATATGTATTTAAAAGTATGTGGGTCCTTGTTGTGGGTCCTGAGCATACGTATTACCCTGTAGTAATTTAATGTTATCTGGACTATCTCTAAATATCTTTTTATGGCAGTTCAATTTGATCTACCGCGTGTAGATCTAGACTTTGAAAAATTATTTGCCTTACCCAATTAACTACATTGGTAATATTAAATTTAAAGAAATTTAAAGCTGAGTATCTCACTATTATTTCAGTTTTTTTCTTTAATTTATATTTTTTCAATTTGTATTTCCTCAGTTACTATTGAGATTGTTATCTCCTTACAGGTCCTTTTGCTGTATCTGTATCCCATTTGCCTTATTATTTATAAAATATATATTTTGAAAAGTTAGTTTCAAAAAACCCTATAGCTTTATCCTAATTGAACACCCCACCATCACCCGCCCCGTGTACAATCCCCGCCCCACCATTTTATATGAATTACTGTTTAATTCTTAACAACTACAGAGTGGGTATTGTTATCCAGAACCAGGTTGTTTGATTCAGGGTCTGTGTGCTTAATCCCTATTTTGTATTGCTTTGCCTCACCAGTAGTTGATAGAACAATTTCGAAAGTGCTGGTATTATTGAACACTAAAAAGCCTTGGATCTGTTAATACTACTTATTCATTGTATGGGTCTGAAGAATTGCATACTTTTTGAGTCGTAGTTTCCTTATGTGTAAAATATGATTGTTGCTATTGTTTTGTAGATTTCCCCCCTCCCTTATCTAAGATTTATTTGTGTGTGCTCTTGGAAATATTTCTGTGACAATTAACCAGTTTTGAAAATTTTACAGATGGATTTTTCTGTAATTTTTAGTTAGAGATCATTCCTTTGAAAATAGTTTACTTCCCTCTTTTGACTCTACATCACTCACTGACATAAGTATTATTTCCCATAGCATTAATATTGAGGGTAAGAAGTGAAACATTTTGAGTGCTTATATATAACCTTTATGCAATGAGCATTCTCTCCTAAGTTATTTAGAGGAGGCTAATTCTATTCTGAGTGGTCCACAGTTACCATTTCTTCTGGAGTGAAAGTAGACTGTGGTAATAATCTCGATATAAGGTAGTATAAAGATAGACTGTAACTTGGAAGGACTAGTATTTCATTTCCTGAGGCATTTTACTACGTAAAGCAACTGATTCATTTGCAAATTCGCTGTGCTTAATATTTTAAATCTTAGGTTGCCTATAATGGGGATCCTGAAGGTGCCCTTATCCAATTTGCAACATACGAAGAAGCAAAGAAAGCTATATCAAGTACAGAAGCAGTACTAAATAATCGCTTTATTAAAGTTTACTGGCACAGAGAAGGAAGCACCCAACAGTTGCAAACTACTTCTCCAAAGGTAAGAGAAATTTGTGTGAAATTAAATGCTTTTCTTATGAAAGAAAAGCATTTGGCATAGTGTTTTTTAAAAGGAGAGGCATGCAGTCAGGTAGACTTGAGTTCAGATCCTGGCTCTACCATTGTTAACTGTATGTAGGTTTGAGCAAGTTACTTAAGTTCTCTAACCTGCTCTTTCATTTTGTTATTACATTCATCCCTAGTTTAGGAAGTCATGAGATGATACATATAAAATATAGAACCATCCCTTAAAGTGGGAGATACTCCAGTATGTAGTACCTGTTTGTATTCTAGAAACTCCTACTTGGAGTTCATATTGGAAATCCTTCCTTCCCTCTTCCTTTTTTCTCTTTTTCTTTCTTTTAATTGGGAAGTCAATCAATGTATAAAGTTTAATTGCTTGTAGAAGTGTACTGTAGCACCTTATTTTTCTATTTAGCTTTCTTCTGTTAATTAAAGAGAGACAAAAGATACTAAAGGGTAGATTTTTATTTTTTCCTCTACTTTATAAATATTTTTTTGTATCTTTGGACACGTATGGGGAACTTGTATGAAGGAAGGAATTTGGCAGGTGATTAGGCTTTGATTATAAGCTGCACTTTTAAAACTGCATGGGCAACTTAGTAACAGAATAACGAAGGTTACTCTCCCTGCTCATGAACTAATCAGCGCATTTAACATTTTTTTCTTCTTCTGAGGTAATGCAGCCTTTAGTTCAGCAGCCCATTTTGCCTGTTGTGAAGCAGTCAGTCAAAGAGCGGTTGGGTCCGGTACCTTCAAGTACTATTGAACCAGCAGAAGCCCAGAGTGCCAGTTCAGACCTTCCTCAGGTAAATGAAAAGTCTTATTGTGCCTGTCACATGATAGATAGGTTCTCAGTCTATTAGTTTCCCTTGGTGATCTGAATTTTAATTAATTGTATGGATGTGTGTATATATATGTGTGTGTGTGTGTATACTTATACAGAAATATAGTCTGTATTTGAACAGCACCTGTAAAAAAATTTTTTACCATTACCATAACATTTTTACGGACTACTTTTCCTGTAGTATTTGAATCTTAAATTCTTTTCTCTAGCTAATACTTATTTATGAGAAAGAGTTCTTTTTCACTTCATAGAGGAGAAAAACTGCCTAAAAAGTAAAGTTTTAGTATATTAAATCTTATTTTTCCATCATCTTTTACTTCATTAGACTCCTGTTCCAGACATAATTATGCAGTAGACTGAACTGAAAGCTTTGGGAAGGGAAGGCTTAAAGCTTCAAGTTACTTAATGCAGCTCTCTCAGAACTTTGCATCACTTATTCCTGATTCTCAAGTTCTCTTCTCCATATGTCATTCCCTTCCCACTCCCTTCCACACTCGAGTGGCAGTTTCTTGTTTCCACACCCTCAGTCTCTGAAACTTAACTTTCTTTTGTCTACAGATGTTTCAACATTTGCTGTGTAAGATAGTTAGGATATAGTATCCTACTTAGCTAATGGATGCCACCTTATTAAAATAGTCTTCGCAGGTTATTCCTGAAGAGTAAGACATTGAGATTTTATAAAAACACGCAGAATGTAAATTAGTAAATTATTAGATACTAAATAACAAACAACCCTCCAATCCTGCTATCTCAAATCATCACCAAATACTGTGTATACTGGCCGTAAAACAAACATACTATAGGAAAGAATGGCATTTGCTTTAAGCTGAAGAAGCAGGCGCATTTTTAACTACTCTAATATTTAGAGTGTACGAACTTTCTACTTGTCAACATAGGATTCTAAGAATTTATGATTCTGTATCAGTGAAAGGGACTTTAGCAAACCACCTGCCTATGTGACAGGCACAATAATTTTAAAATTATTTAAAAACTTCTTTATATAATCATTTTCCATGATTGAGTAATACTGTATACTGTTTACTGTATACTGTTTATTTTTCCAAGCACATTTTCTTTCTGTCTCTGTCTTTGCAAATGGCCCAAGGTTTTGTTATTAATATCAGTGTACTTATAGTCAGGATATGTTAGTAGAATGAGAATGTTCAAAATCCCTACAGACTTCTGTATGTTTGGGGAAACACTGAATATGTCCATTTTAATTTTTTTAGAATGTAACTAAGTTATCTGTGAAGGACAGGTTGGGTTTTGTATCAAAGCCATCTGTTTCAGCAACTGAAAAGGTAAGAATAGCATGATGTGTGTGTCTTGGCTTCATAAATGTTTTCAGGTGGCATCTTAATTTTTTAATTTTTTTCATAGTTCCAAACTCTTGCTTCTTAATAGTATCTGTATCTTTTATTCCTAACTTTTTGCTTTCCATTTGCCGAAAAAGAAAAATATTTGCCTACCTCTTTTTACTTTTTGCATCAGCATTTTAATACTTGCCGCTCACTGTATTTCCTTATGCTCCATTCTTTTTGTTTTTTCACTTACTATTTTTTCTTTAGAGATATTGTACATTTTAATTTTAAACCTCTGATAACCTTATAGAAAGGGCCATGAATTAGGAACTTTACCTGAGTTTGAGCTCTGGCTCTTCACTTACTAACTGCATGTCTTTGGGCAGTGCGCTTAATCTTTCTGAACCCTTTTCCTCATCAATAAGTGGTGATGGTTATATTTGTCTTTCTCTTGAGGTTTTATGAGGATTAAATAAAATATTATATAAGAGTATTTTGTAAATTGGAAAGAATGGTGTAAAGTTTTTTATGACAACAGCTATTGTGTATAGTGTGACAATGCAGTTAGTCTTTTTTTTTCCAAATGAGGGGAGCAAATGCTGACTAAATTAAGAGCATTTTTGGACCTGTCTTATAGTTCTGTGCAGATGTATTAATTTTTTGTTTAGGTGTGAGTGAATGGCCCTGATCTTTAGTCTTTTTTTGAGGTACGTGGAATCACAGAATATTAGAATTGGATAATCTTTCTTATTTCTTTATCCGAACCTTAAAGGAAGGTAAGGCCCCACAAACTTTATGGTTGACCTATACACTGGGAGTTACTGAGCTAAGACTGGAACCTGGATCTTCTATTTCTAGTCCCTGGCTCTTTCCATTATGAAGATTCAGAGGAAATTGACATTATAGATAATTAGAACGTCTCATGAAATAGCTGACCTGCTCTCTTCACTGGTTCTTCAGTATATTATTTCCATATTTACTGTGTTAAACTTTGTCAGTTCTGGAAATTTGAATATGAATCTCATTCTGAATATCACATTTTCCTCTTGGATACCTCAGCATTACTTCAGGCATAAAATGCCTCAAATGATTCATCATTTCCTCTGTAAAGTAGTATCTTCTCCTAGCCACCCACCTCTGGGAGTGACGGCACCATTTTCATGTTGTGCAGTCTAGAAGCTTTAGAGTCATCCACTTGTGTTTGTAGGTCTCTGCCACCTTCAGTTCCCTGACCTCTGGGCTGGCACCCCCTCTAATTTACACTGCCACCATCCTACCCTCAGACTTTCTTTAACTCCTTATAGAAACTTAAATAATTTTCTCAGCTAAATGACTTTGCTGGATTAATAACTCATCATACCTCAATTATTCTGGTTCTGTTACCTCTGCTTTAGGTCTTCCTTTCTACCCTAATAAGCCCTTTTCTGCTCATTGTCTCTTGCTATTTTCTGCCTCTTTTATCTTCTTTTTGGTGGTGGTTTTTCTGGAGTGTATTTCTCTCTGCCTAACAGAATCCTAGTTCTAGTCATTCTTTTAAAAATTGAAAATCTCTCTAACCCCTACTGTGAAACCTCCAGATTTTTCCATATATGGCCCTCCGCCCCTGCCTGAATCTGTGTGGCTTAGTCTATGCTACTAAATTTAGCAGTGTCTGAATATTTACTTTGATTATCTTTATCCTCTTTGATACTAAGTAAGTAAGGAATAACACAACAATATAAGGATCGTTACCCTTAGTATGCATGCATGCATGCATGCTAAGTCGCTTCAGTTGTGTCCAACTCTGTGTGACCCCATAGATGGCAGCCCACCAGGCTCCCCCATCCCTGGGATTCTCCAGGCAAGAGTACTGGAGTGGCTTGCCATTTCCTTCTCCAATGCAGGAAAGTGAAAAGTGAAAGTGAAGTCGCTCAGTTGTGTCCGACTCCTAGCGACCCCATGGACTGCAGCAGTACTAAACAATTCTGGAGAGGTCTACAACCCTGATTATGTTTAGGATCTGTTACGTTAAGACTTGTACTCTAAAATTAAAGTGTACTAATTACTAGTTTTACAAAACTTTTCTAGTATGTTTTCCTACTTGTTCTCATTATTTTTTAACATGTTTTATATAGCTTTAGATAAAAAGGGTACAGATTTGCAATTGATAGTATAAATTTGCTAATATAGTTAGCATTAACTTAATTTATGAAAAATCACTAATGGTAGTGGGCTATTTATGAAAGAAAATTACTCAGCAAAGATTGTAATGAATCTTCTAAGGAAAGAAATTATTTACCAGTATGTAACTTCCAGGCTTCAGTGAACCTGTTTACAGAATAGCATTTTGTTTTTGCTTATTTGTTATTTCTGTTCCTAGTCAGTAGGGATTTTTGTGTAGTAATCCTTAGAGCTCAGTGATGCAGAGAAGTCTTAGGGAAGAGTAGGAGAATGTTCATCAAATGTTATTTAAATTTTTTTTTCTTTTTTTTTTCTTTAATAGAAAATTATTTAATTAGTATACATGTGTTCCCCGTCCTGAACCCTCCTCCCTCCTCCCTCCCCACACCATCCCTCTGGGTCGTCCCAGTGCACCAGCCCCAAGCATCCAGCATCGTGCATTGAACCTGGACTGGCATCTCGTTTCATACATGACGTTTTACATGTTTCAATGCCATTCTCCCAAATCTTCCCACCCTCTCCCTCTCCCACAGAGTCCATAAGACTGTTCTATACATCAGTGTCTCTTTTGCTGTTTCGTATACAGGGTTATCGTTACCATCTTTCTAAATTCCATATATATGCGTTAGTATACTGTATTGATGTTTTTCCTTCTGGCTTACTTCACTCTGTATAATAGGCTCCAGTTTCATCCACCTCATTAGAACTGATTCAAATGTATTCTTTTTAATGGCTGAGTAATACTCCATTGTGTATATGTACCACAGCTTTCTTATCCATTCATCTGCTGATGGACATCTAGGTTGCTTCCATGTCCTGGCTATTATAAACAGTGCTGCGATGAACATTGGGGTACACGTGTCTCTTTCCCTTCTGGTTTCCTCAGTGTGTATGCCCAGCAGTGGGATTGCTGGATCATAAGGCAGTTCTATTTCCAGTTTTTTAAGGAATCTCCACACTGTTCTCCATAGTGGCTGTACTAGTTTGCATTCCCACCAACAGTGTAAGAGGGTTCCCTTTTCTCCACACCCTCTCCAGCATTTATTATTTGTAGACTTTTGGATTGCAGCCATTCTGACTGGTGTGAAATAAATTTTTTAAAAATTGAAGGCAGACAAAAACTCAAACCTTGAATCTAAACAGTAATTTCTGTCATTGTTAAGGCAAATAAGTGCACAAATATAAAATTTTATCCCCTACCTCTTGTAATAGCCAATAAACCCTTTAATGATTCTTTGTAATCTAAGACTGCATGAGAGAGGGCTAAGAAAGAGGAAACTTAAAACCTGATTTTTGCTGCTACATTAAGATACTGTAGTAGCTGTTAAGTAGGTATTATTTGAATAGAGTGATCAATAAAATGATGCCTGAATGCCTCAGCTTACTATAGAGAGATTTATGAAGAATAAAATTGACATTTGCTTTAGAAACGTGTGAGAACTAGCTTATTGAGAGTGTGGCTTTGAGTCATCTTAACTTACGTTTCTTTTGTGTTTGATTTTAACTTGGCACCAATTATTAAAAAATGATACTTGGATGACTTAATTTGTAATAACCTTCTTTTGCAGTAAGTCATTTTTACAAAATACTTTTTTCCCCATTTTTATCCATGAGAAAAATCTGTTTTTTTTTTATAAGTACTAATAATAGTCATGGCTTGTAATATTTTATATAGGAAATGAATAAGGAGGTATTAATAGATTATAACCTCTATTTTATTGAAGAATTGGCTTTTATCTTGAAAGTAAGAGGTATTAGTGATGTATATATTTCAACAACAAAGGATATGATACTTTTCAACTCATCTTACGAATTCAACAAAAACTTTGATATCAGACCTGACAAGTGTATTACAAGAAAGGAAAATTACAAGCCAATATCTCATGAACGTAAACACAGAAGTCCTAAATACGATTTTAGCAAGTATGCAGTGGGAATAGAAAGAATACACCTTGACCAGGTAGCATTTATTCCAGAAATGCAAGGTTGATTTAACATTTGAAAATCAGTTTATTTCACCATATTAACAAAATAAAAGATTGAGGGAAGGAATGGGGTAGATATTGAAGGGAGGGGAACTGGACCCCATGTGATTATTTCAGTAGGAAAAAAACGTGATAAAATTATTTAGTCACATTACACATTTTGGAAATTAGTAATAGAAATTTCCTTAATTTTGACAAAGTTATATCTGCAAAAAAAATGCAAAAAAACCCTACAGCTAACATTATTTGTTAATGGTGAAATACTGAGTACATTCCCCCAAGGCCAGGAAGAACAAAGGATGTGCACTCTTGTCACTTTTTCCCAGTAGTACAGGGCCTAACCATTATAATAAAGCGGTAAAATAAATGGCATAAATGTTGGAAAGGGAGAAACAGAGCTATGTTTACTCACAGTTGATATGATTATATATGTAGAAAATCCAAAAGGATTCACAAACAACTTGAATTAATAAGTGAATGCAGCAAGGTCACTAGAAATAAAGTCAATATGTAAAAATACGGCATATGCAGAAACCCTTTCAAAAATAGAGATGTGGTTGTTTAGGAAGGCTGCTATGTTTTGGTTATATTCTTAGAGCTGTAGCATCATTTTCTGTTGGGTTTCTTACTTCCCTCCACTGGTTTCATTTTTAACAGATTTTCTTCTGTCACAAGTCTATTTTTATCTTTTGAAAAATGCAAGTATTTTTTGTTATTCGAACACTTACTATCTAAACTCTGAAACCAAATAGCTTTAGATAGTGAGCAACATTTGTAAATTCAGATAGCAACATTTGTAACTTCACTGTTTGTAACACATTCTATTTTCACATTTCTACACCTCTGAAGTTGGGCTGTATCTTTAGTTGTTGATGTTTATGGTTATAATTGGCAGCCTTTTCCCTAAGTAGGGTTATATTAAATGACTTCCTAGTCAGTGGTGTCTTAAACTCAGTGAAATACGTTAGCTCATGTTCTATTTTTACAGAAGGAAGTTCCTGGACAAAACAAGGAAGTGATATAGGAATACAGAAATCTTCTTGTTGTCGGATGATTTTATTAACCCTGAAACAGTACACCTTAGTCTGATGTCTGGTATTAATAACAATACTTTGAAAGGGAGAATTGTCTACTCCTTAAAATTGGAGAAATGCTTAGTTAAATTATATGGATTGCTTTACTTCTGGCTTTCTCATAGCTCTTATGATAGTATACCATTTGAAAGGACAAAATAGTATTGTAATATTGTTTCCAAGTTTATTTGAATATAGAAATCTTTTTGGGTCATAGCTTTTCAACTGTTACAGAACCATCATGATGAAGATGGTTTATGAAACACTCCACCTTTTGCTTCAGCAGATCATCTTGTGTTTCTCCCTTTCGACAGTGTTTGTCTCACCCTTACATTTTCATACAGCTTGACATTGCGTAGTGTGGTAAGGTAGCATGATGAAGTAGTGACAAGTTAGACAGTGAACTAAATCCACGTCCATTTTGTATTTTACTGAGTACAACCATTTCCTATTTGTTAGTGATACCTTGAGTGTTTTCATTACTGAAGAAAATTACCAAATTTTGAACATATCAACTATTGTAAAAATCCTTTATTTTTAAACATCAGTTGTGCTGTATGGAGGTAGTATAATTACAGTATTCTAGATTTTTTTTTTTTTTTCATTTTGAAGCTATGACATTCTTGAATACTTAGAATAGTGATGAGTTGCTTAGCTTTGTGATGTTCCCTAATCTAATTTCATGATAAAATATTAGAAAGTCGTGTCCAGATCTTGTAGTAGTCAGAAAATAGGACTCGTTTTCTCACTGATACTCTTCTACTTACGTAGTTCTTCTGACTTCTTTTAGGTCATGACTTGGGAAGCTGTTTTTTCCTCTGGAAAGTTACACAGTCTCACACGTTTCATGTTTAGGTTTTATGGCATTCATAGATCTCTTTGAAGGGATCTCTAAACTCCTTCCCAAGAACCAGTAATCAACCACTCTCTGGAACCTACAACTTTCTGTTTCTTTTGGAAGATAAAAAAGGCAGCCTGACGCTTTAATTTTCTTGAATTGATCTTTGTGAGGAAAAGATTGTTCACTCTGATCTACCATCACTTCATTTTAATTTAGTGCAAAAGTGTTTATTGAGTACTTGCTTTGTGTCTGGCGCTGTTCTAGGCACTGAAGATATAGCAGTGAGCCATGTTAAAAAAAAATCCATACCCTCATGGAATGAATCTTTGTGTTTATGAGGACATTAGACACTATCAGGTTGAACTTTCTTATTTAATGAGCAAAATGAGGCCCAAAAAGGTTCCTGAACTCACCCATGGTTTCATAATTAGTTGGTAGCAAGGTTTAGATACTGGAAGAAGCACAAAGAAGAGAAAGACATGGTTTATGTTTCAGGGCTTTTACAGTAAGGACAGGGAAGAGAGATTGAGAGAGAAATATAAGTTAAAGTATCATCAGGTCATTTTTACTAAATATTTTAATAGGACTATTATTTCATAGAGGAACCTAGGTAGAAGAAATAAGTGATTAAGACTTTGCAGAGATCTTGAATGGTTGTGCTAAACCTGAGCTGAATTAAAGGGAATAAGGTCCCTTAAAGAAAAAAGAGTAATGCTAATGCTGGCAAAGAAATGGAGAAGACAAAGCAATAAGGTTAATGTCAGAAATGTCAATTATAAATGATCGTTTTAAATTATTTTCAGGACATAATTCCTCCTCTGCTGTGCTCTTGTATACAGTTTATCTTTAGTCACTAGGAATACTAGTAATGTGTTCAGCAACTAATATTTTATCAGTGTGACAGTAATACCACCAGTGTTTTATTGATTTGGAGTTTTTATGTGTTTGTTTTTTGCTTTTTTCCTGAAGGTATGTGATATTACTTTAAAATTTTTTCACTGTGTAGCTTATCCCCCACTCATACTCTTCCGTTGAAGATGCTAAATGTGACTTAGTTACTGTTACTATATAAGTACTTTTAGTTCAGTGTGCTAAATTTTGACAGGAGTGCTTTAAAGTTGAGTTTTGAAGGAAATAGGACTCAGGAGATCATGACTACTTGATACATTTTTTGAAAAATTGAATTTGTATTGGTAGGTATTGTCTACATCTACTGGCTTAACAAAAACGGTGTATAATCCAGCTGCTTTGAAGGCTGCACAAAAAACCTTACTTGTTTCCGCTTCTGCAGTTGATAATAATGAAGCACAGAAAAAAAAGCAGGTAAGTATAGTTAGTAGTGTACAGTATTTGCATATAGGGAAGCTTTTTCTGCATGTATGTGTTTTTTCATAAAATAGAGATAAAGGTATATATGTTGGCCGCCACTGAACTTTTGTTTTCCATAGTATATTAGTAAATATTAATGTTCTTCTTGTAATAAAAGGCTGTCCTGATTAATCTTTGAAACTTGCATACTGTTTAAGCTTTACATAGGAAAATTTTGCATTTATTTTTGTTTCTAAGCTTCTTGCCACAATCTCATTTAGAGCACAGTTCTGTTCTTAAGTAATTGTGGGGTTTTTTTGGAAAAGTTAAGTTTTCTAATACTATTTTTGATCACTTCTCTAGGAGGCACTGAAACTTCAGCAAGATGTAAGGAAAAGGAAACAAGAAATTTTAGAAAAGCACATTGAAACACAAAAGGTAAAATAATCAAAGTTAGATTTGTCAGAGGGAACAGTATCTGACTAGGCTAAGAACAATATGCCTGACATAGCAAGAAAGAAGATAAACATGGTAATAGGGAGTAGAAGATGCCAGTTTCGCTCTAGTTATGACATTTAATTAGGTGTCAGTTCTTAATTATGTCTGGTAATAAAAGTTATAACATTTCAAAATATTAAAAATATACAAACTTTTGAACATTTGGTTTAAAATTATGTCTTTTCTGATTTAAATTTGTATATACTTGATAAAAAGACATCACAATGCTTTACACCAAAAACTGAAACCATCTTCACTCAGAGAATCTATAATACTATAGATTATGGTATTATACTATAATACTATAGAATCTATATTGTGTGGTGTCTTCTACTCCTTACCATGTTTATCTTCTTTCTTCTTATCTTTGTCCAGTGTATTGTTCTTAGCCTAGCCAGTTACTGTTCCCTCTAACAAAAGAAAGAAGGTAATTAAATATTCTACTTTTCTAATATCTCATGTGAAGGGAAGCCGTAAACTTTTCCTGTGATCCTTTCTGGGTTGCAGACTGCTTTTGGAGTGTGAATACTTAGACTCAGTAATATCAACAGATGGATTAGAAATTAAAATTATTGCTATTTCAAATTGATGACTTTTCAGGGATTAAATTAAATTTAAAGCTTATAACCATAAGAAATCTATATTCTAAGAGACTTAAGCAGTACTATAGTTCTTCACAGTGCAAACCAAGATTAAGACTTGAATTGAGAGAGTGTCACCAGTCTGCTGTTCTGCTGTCTTGGTGATTGTAAGCCTTGTCATGAATACATAAGCTATAAGTAGTAGTTATTTATTTTTATATTTACTTTGCTGTGTTTGCTTTCAAGTAGTAGTAGAATTAAGTCTTACATTTTTGTTTTTAAAAATCGGCCAGATGTTAATTTCAAAACTGGAGAAAAACAAAGCAATGAAGTCTGAAGATAAAGCAGAAATAATGAAAACTTTAGAAGTTTTGACTAAAAATATTACCAAGTTGAAAGATGAGGTCAAAGCTGCTTCTCCTGGACGCTGTCTTCCAAAAAGTATAAAAACTAAGACTCAGGTATTTCAGTTTGTGTTGTTATTTATACTGCATATGCATGCAAAAAAAATTAAAACACTGCATTCAGATTCATTCTTTATTTAATATTCTTTGCTACCATTCTCCCCCTTCTCTATTATTAAGTTAATAAATACAAATAAGCAAACTTGATTCCATCTTTTGAATTCTGTACATTGTAGCTAGAAAGTCAATAATTAGGAGAATAGTAACAAATAAAAAAGTAGCTTGAGGACAAAACAATATATGTGCTTGAATGCTTGATAGGAGTTTGAGCTTTATTTTGTAAGTAGTTGGTGGTATAAAATGTTAATGAACAGAAGTAACAATTTGAGTCACTGTTACAGAATGAGCTGATTGAATGGGAGAAAATTCAAGTAGATTAACTGATTAGACATAAGAAATTGAGCAAATTAATTTCAGATGACAGTAAGTGATTTTTAAAAATTCCACGGAGTTACAAATACTTACACTTGGTGTGTGTGTGTGTGTGTGTGTAATCATGAGTTCATATTGATATTTCTGATTCTAATGTAACACCACAGTGTTCTTTGTTTCTTTCTCTTATGCCTATTTCCCTGTTCCATAATGACAGCTTGTTCCCACTAACATCAATACAGTATATACTTGCACATTCAGATGGTTCCAAAACTGCTAAAATAATACCACTTTCATCAGCTAACTAAATATAAAATTCAGAATTTGTTTGCATTTTTTACAACTTCACAATATACTCCATTTAGAGTATAGAATCAAACTGTGGTATAGGATCACGTTTTTGTTTTTTTCCTTTTGTGTGGTTATGTTATTAATTTGATAAAGTTAGGTCTATTTCTATATGTATTCAATTTTGGATTCCTCTCCCCCTTATTCTTGTTGATTTACTTTCTTGTATTTTTATTTTTAAAATGTACTTTATTTCATAATATATGAGGATCTTAGTGTATCTTTAATATAGAAGAATTAATTTCCAGATGATACGAAGGTTACACAGTCCTAATTGATTTGAAGTTATTTCAAATAATCTTTAGCAATTGCATGGTAATAACCATGAAGGAGGCTCCATTGACATAATTCTCTCCTGTTTCACTCTCTCAATTTAATTACCCTAATTTTATTTTCTCAATAAATAAATAATTAACATGATTCAAAAGTTATACTATTAATATATATAAAGGATTATATAGATGATCATTCCTGTTTGATCCCTGGCACTCTGTTCTCCAGTCTTCCCTCCCTCTTGGTATGTGTGTGTATGTATGCTTTCTTACGCGAAAGGGTACTATATAGTCCTCATTTGAACCTCAGTTTTTTGTTTTCCTTTTCACGGTTATTTCCTGAAAATTCTTCCATGTAGAAATTTCACTCTGGCTTCCATATGGAAAATGAATTGTAGGGAAATCAGTGAAAGTAGGAACAAGTTAGGAAGCCTTTTGCATTAGTGTAGACCTAGGTGATTGATGGCTTGAATTAGGGTGGTAGGATTGGAGATAGAGAACAAATGTATAGATTAAATAGGAATACTTAAAAAGCATTCCTTATAAAAAATTGTGTGTGTGTGTATGTGTGTATATATATATATATATAAATGCAGGATATTATTGTCACTTGAATTACTAATCACTGTTTTCTAGATGCAGAAAGAGTTGCTTGACACAGAACTGGATTTGTATAAGAAGATGCAAGCTGGAGAAGAAGTCACTGAACTTAGGAGAAAGTACACAGAATTACAGCTGGAGGTATGTTTCATCAGTACTACACAGTATGCTGTTATGGTCTTGAATGTTTATTTGAAAAATATTCTCATTCTAATCAGCAGTCTTTGGCAATCTCTGGAAAACATTTTGGAAGTTGATATAAGAAAGAAGGAAGAGGTTAGCAAATTTTTTTAGAACTAATAGAAAAATCTCTTAGTATTTAATGAAAGGTGGCAGCTGGTCTCTCGACTTCTAGTAAATTTTATTCCTTTTCTATTTTTGTTTTTTTCCTGGAACCAAAATCTAATACAGTTTTTTCAGGTGTTCTTATGGAGATGTTCTATGCATATATAGACATGTTACATTGAGTTACTATAAGGATCAGAGTTTCTGTGGTAGAATTAACATCAAAGAACATGTTTACTTAAGTTTTGCCTATAGGTGGTGCTGTGGGTGTTTTTAAAAGAGAAAAAACTAGTTTCTTATAGTTTAGTTATATGATTATTTATATCAGAAAAAGCTAATAAAATTGAACTCTAATACATGATAATTTCTAAAGCGGAAAGATATTTAAAAATCAGAATTACATTTTGATGTAAAGAGACATTTATGTCATTAGTGTAGTTGGTACTTGCCTGTATTTATCATTGTTGCCACAATTAAATTTTTTGTATCTTAGCTTATTGTTTCTGAAAATAATGCTTTTTTCGAAATTTTTTAGCAACTTGATTTTCTTTTTCCAACATCAGTTTAGTTCACTTCAGTCGCTCAGTCATCTCCGGCTCTTTGCAACCCCATGAACCACAGCACACCGGGCCTCCCGTCTATCACCAACTCCAGGAGTCCACCCTGTCCATTGAGTCTGTGATGCCATCCAACCATCTCATCCTCTGTCATCCCCTTCTCCTTCTGCCCTCAATCTGTCCAAGCATCAGGGTCTTTTCAAATGAGTCAGCTCTTCACATCAGGTAGCCAAAGTATTGGAGTTTCAGCTTCAACATCAGTCCTTCCAATGAACACCCAGGACTGATCTCCTTTAGGATGGACTGGTTGGATCTCCAGTCCAGGGGACTCTGAAGAGTCTTCTCCAACACCACAGTTCAAAAACATCAATTCTTCAGCGCTCAGCTTTCTTTATAGTCCAACTCTCACATCCATACATGATTACTGGAAAAACCATAGCCTTGACTAGACAGACCTTTGTTGGCAAAGTAATATCTCTGTTTTTAATATGTTGTCTAGGTTGGTCATAACTTTTTTTCCAAGGAGTAAGTGTCTTTTAATTTCATAGCTGCAGTCACCATCTGCAGTGATTTTGGAATCCCCAAAAATAAAATCAGCCACTGTTCCCCCATCTATTTCCCATGAAGTGATGGGACCGGATGCCATGATCTTCATTTTCTGAATGTTGAGCTTTTAAGCCAACTTTTTCACTCTCCTCTTTCATTTTCATCAAGAGGCTCTTCTTCACTTTCTGCATACTACAAATCTAATTTAGTACGGGATCCAGGTATTAAAGAGTTTAACATTCAGCAGTCACTGTTCTTATCTCAAGACCCTGTATTGTCTATCATAGGAAGCCATAGGTTGGAGTCCTAAACCTGCATATATTTTACTTTGGAAAATTAAATGGTTGTCTGTGTGTCCTAAGATAACAAGTTTTGAAAAACATAAGTTACTTTTATGTTAACGTAGAAATTGTGTTTTAACCTTTCTGGAGATTTCATGCTTGTGTTGGTGTGACTTAAAAAAAATATATCATTTATGCAAATCAAAACCACTATGAGGTACCATTTCACACCAGTCAGAATGGCTGCGATCCAAAAGTCTACAAATAATAAATGCTGGAGAGGGTGTGGAGAAAAGGGAACCCTCTTACACTGTTGGTGGGAATGCAAACTAGTACAGCCACTATGGAGAACAGTGTGGAGATTCCTTAAAAAACTGGAAATAGAACTGCCTTATGATCCAGCAATCCCACTGCTGGGCATACACACTGAGGAAACCAGAAGGGAAAGAGACACGTGTACCCCAATGTTCATCGCAGCACTGTTTATAATAGCCAGGACATGGAAGCAACCTAGATGTCCATCAGCAGATGAATGGATAAGAAAGCTGTGGTACATATACACAATGGAGTATTACTCAGCCATTAAAAAGAATACATTTGAATCAGTTCTAATGAGGTGGATGAAACTGGAGCCTATTATACAGAGTGAAGTAAGCCAGAAGGAAAAACATCAATACAGTATACTAACGCATATATATGGAATTTAGAAAGATGGTAACGATAACCCTGTATACGAGACAGCAAAAGAGACACTGATGTATAGAACAGTCTTATGGACTCTGTGGGAGAGGGAGAGGGTGGGAAGATTTGGGAGAATGACATTGAAACATGTGAAATGTCATGTATGAAACGAGATGCCAGTCCAGGTTCAGTGCACGATGCTGGATGCTTGGGGCTGGTGCGCTGGGACAGCCCAGGGGGATGGTATGGGGAGGGGGGGGGGAGGAGGGTTCAGGAAAGGGAGCATGTGTATACCTGAAATTTGAAATTAAAATTAAAAAAAAAAAAGAAATATATCATTTAAAAAAATTTGGCCTATAATTTTAGTAAATAAATAATAGTGTAAATGTACTTATTATATATATATAGGTATTTTGTATCTCTATGTTTAACTTCTGAAGTAATATTCAACACTGCATTATTTGAAACTCAAGAATGGCTGGCCTTTTTGTGATATAGTTTGATGTCTTGGAAAGTAAAGACTTAGTAGAAAAGGTGTATTTAATAATTTTACAACGTTGCTTAAATTAATGTTATTTTGTTTTCTGAATTCATTAGCTCAATTTCCTTTCACTTTAAAAACTAAAACTCTAGCTTGAATTACTAAATGCTTCTGTAGGGCATTCTTTGAATATGATATTCAGTTGTATGACTGATGTCAGATGTGTGACTCATCTGAGTATAACACTTGGCTTGTGTTCGTAATTTGCTGTTTAACCTGTTTGTCTAATCTCTTCTAGGCTGCAAAGCGAGGGATTCTTTCATCTGGTCGTGGTAGAGGAGTTCATTCAAGAGGTCGAGGTGCAGCTCACGGCCGAGGCAGGGGTCGAGGCCGAGGTCGAGGTGTGCCTGGTCATGCTGTGGTGGATCACCGTCCCAGGGCATTGGAGATTTCTGCATTTACAGAGAGTGATAGAGAAGATCTTCTTCCTCACTTTGCGGTACTTTCTTATTGTCCAACGAAACAAATACTGATACATTGTTGGGGGTAATGGATGTTAAAGGAGAAAATATGAAAATGAAATGAGTAATTTAAACCCATTAATCTCACCAAAGTGTTTGATTAATCTATAATAATCTTTTAATTATTTAAGAAGCAAATTGTAGGAGTTTTCTGTTTAATCATTGTCTGAAAGAAATGTTACTTTTCTTACACTTAGTAGGCCTTCAGATATTACGACAGGAATGATTTAAACATTGATTCAGAGAGGGAAGTCCTAGAGTTTAGTTTCATTTGATATTTACTTTTAGAAAAAATTGAGCATGTTGCTTGGGCCATTCAGATTTTTAAAAGTTAAGGTGGAATTTTATTCATTAACACTCTATTCTTGATCTAGCTAACCTAGAAATGAAACAAGACAAAATTTTGGAATAAGATCTTGAAGTTGCCTTAATTGATACCAGGGTATAGTTAGAGTCAGTCTAATGGTAATAGAGTGATGTATGAGGAAGGCAAATAAGAGTCTAGTCCCTGTTAATCCATTATTTTACGTGGATATCCTGGAATATGTTGGGCTCATGTGCAGAATGGAGATTATGTCTGCCTAAAGGCCTTTTTAACTTACATGTTGTGATTCTTAGTGGTATCATAAAAGTTAGTTACTAAGCATCAGTCTTGCCTGCAGCATTAGAGTAATTGCTCTAGATAAAGTATATAAAGTAAATAACCAGTTCTTTACCCTAAAGGATTTTACATATAATGGTTTAACACAAACCAGTTAAAGAAAACTACAAATAATTTATAATCAAGTTAAATTTATTAAAAACTGTAACTGCTTCAATAGCTTAGAGAACTTTTTTTCACACAGGCATATGATGGTAAATGAACAGTAAAGTTTCATGAGGTAGTAAAACTGGAACTTGGGTCTTGAAGGATGGGTAAGCTTGTAGATAGGTACACAGGTAGTTGAACCTTTTGAATGTTCAGATTTAAATGTTCACAGTTATATTCCAGGCTGTTAACTGTAGTTACAGATGTGAAACTATAGTTTTTTAGGATATCAAGAGGTATTAAAAGAAATAGTGTATGTTTAAGAAATAACTAAGATGATTAATATTTAACGGTGTTGGGTCCGGAATATCTTATGCTTTATGACTTTAAAGGAATACAGAAAGGAATCAGAAAGTTTTTTCTGGCTTGGAGATAGTGTAGCCCAATACTTAACCTACTATATACCCTGTTTCTGTACCTTCCCAAGGGGAAGAAGATCCAGATAAACTTAAGTGTATTACATATAGTTATATAGCTAATCAGAAAATTATTAAAGAATATGCTAAAATAATTTAGACAGACAAGGTGAGTTTAGGAACGTGTTTTGATAAGACTAAAACGGTTTTGGTTTTAGAAACATTAAAGTGAAAGAAAGTGAAAGTCACTCAGTCGTGTTGGATTCTTTGCTACCCCATGGAGTATACAGTCCATGGAATTCTCCAGACCAGAATACTGAAGTGGATAGCCTTTCCCTTCTCCAAGGGATCTTCCCAACCCAGAGATAGAACCCAGGTCTCCCACATTATGGGCAGATTCTTTACCAGCTGAGCCACAAGGGAATCCCCAGAATACTAGAATGGGTAGCCTCTCCCTTCTTCGAGGGGGTCTTCCTGACCCAGGAATTGAACTGGGGTTTCCTGCATTACAGGTGGGTTCTTAACCAACTGAGCTATGAGGGAAGCTTAGAAAAGCTTAGAAACATTCAGAGCCTCTAAATGGATATTCATTCTTGCATGAGTTTGGAGATTCAAATTCTACTCAGTTAGTAGTGTTTAATGAACATTTAAAAATTTTCAGTCTTTAAATAAGATAGCTTCTCTATCTCAACCTGTGACTTGACAGGTATCAGAAAAAACCTATAGTACTAAACATTGTTACAAATTATGATTAATGAAATGCTTTAATTTATGCGCTGGAACTAGTATAGTAATAAAACGTTACAGCTAAAACTTACAGAGCACTTATTTTGTGGCTGGTTTTATTCTGAATGCTTTATATAACTCACCATATTATGAGTTATTTTGACACCTCTCTGAGGTAGGTACCTTTATTGTGCTTATTGTAGAGATTGGGAAAATGAAACATGAAGAGATTAAGGAACTTGTTCAAGTATACACAGCTAACACTAACAGAGCTGGGGTCTGACTGATTCTGTGGTCCATTTTCTTTACTATGCCCTAGAGAATTTTTCTTTGTGTAGTGTGTGCATTTAATGAGATTGTGGTTTTAATTTTATTTGAGGGTAAGAAAGAAGGATGATATTAGTAATGATATATAAGGGACTGAAGTTTTATGTGATAAAGGTGCTGTTTTCTGCTCTTTGCAGAAAGATCTTCCTATACATGGAAAAAATAAAATCCAGCACACCCAAAGCAAGCATAATTTAATATACTTAGCTTGTAAATGTCCTCAAAGAATGTGTTCTAGAGGAGTGTAGAGTAAGAGTAAACAGCAGTCAGATAAACTTTGGAATTGAAAGACTTGGACTCTCATCCTGGTAATTAACTTAGTTACTTTGGAAAAATTACTTAAATCCTCTGACTCTTCCTCCCCTGCCCCCCAGCTTTAAATTGGGAATCAAAAAAACTCAAAGAATATTCTGAGGATAATGATCTGCTTTAGAAAGGGTTTAGCATTTTCTGGAATTAGAATAATGAGCATAAGAGAAATGGCAATAAAGAAACTCAGTCTTTGACCAATGTTTCCATTATTTAAAGAACAGTTCAATTGAAGGGATGGGATATAGGTATACTTATAGCTGATTGACTTTGCTGTATAGTAGAAACTAATACAACATTGTAAAGCAACTATACTCCAATAAAAATTTAAAAAATAAAGAATAGTTCAGTCAAGTTTCCCTAATTCTAGAAAGTATAGAATTATAAAATAATATTTGAAAATAAGACTACCCTTTATCTTACAATATCAAGTACTAAAATGAATTGCTAATAGTTTTTTTTCTTATCACCCTGAATTGTTATGTATTCTGGGCTATATTTGTTGGCATTTTAATATTTTAAAACCATTAGCATTTTGGATGTTTCAAAATATTTATTTGGAGGAAATACTTTTTTTTAATTTAAAGCAATATGGTGAAATTGAAGATTGTCAGATCGATGACTCTTCACTTCATGCAGTAATTACATTCAAGACACGAGCAGAAGCTGAAGCAGTAAGTATTACAAATAATCTAATTTATTGAAATTCAGATTTAAATGTTTTATAATAAGTTTTAATATAAGTGGTTTTTTTTTTTTTTTTTTTTTTTTTGCTTAACTACAGTTTGACAAGACATAGGACATATGAAGTGGAATTCATGGCCACAAAGAATGTCCTAAAGCAGTTAGGCAGTTTTGATATATAACATGGAATTGTTAGAATAGCTAGTCACCAAGTTGAATGACAAGTTGTACTGTCTTGAGACTTCAGGAATTCTTCCATTCTTTTTAACACCAGTAGGGCCCCTTCACTTTCTCCCTTTCTCAGCTGGCCCAAAACAAGTCTGTTTTGGCAGAAGGAGTGGTGAAGTGTAAGGTAGAAGCAGAAATAATAATCCTGATGGCTACTCTTCTTAATCATCCCTCATCTGCTGCTTTTTAGACTCAGTTGGCTGAACCATGCAGTGTCCCTAGCTCAGGATATCTTCATCTAGGCCTCTACAGCTTTTTACCAAGACATGAATATATAGTGCTAGCCTTTAGAGTCCTTTCAGTGTTCAGTTCAGTTCAGTCGCTCAGTCGTGTCCGACTCTTTGTGACCCCGTGAATCGCAGCGCACCAGGACTCCCTGTCCATCACCAACTCCCAGAGTTCACCCATCCAGCCATCTCATCCTCTGTCATCCCCTTCTCCTCCTGCCCCCAATCCCTCCCGTCATCAGGGTCTTTTCCAGTGAGTCAACTCTTCGCATGAGGTGGTCAAAGTATTGGAGTTTCAGCCTCAGCATCAGTCCTTTAATGAACACCCAGGACCGGTCTCCTTTAGGATGGACTGGTTGGATCTCCTTGCAGTCCAAGGGACTCTCAAGAGTCTTCTCCAGCACCACAGTTCAAAAGCATCAATTCTTCAGCGCTCACCTTTCAGTGTAGTTGTCTTCAAATGTATATCTTGAATTATCTTTCTAAAACATGACCAGAAGTATGTGCAACCTTGTCTTTCTTCTGGATTTAAAAGATTAAAAAAAGAAAAATGAGTACGAGGTGTAGGGGATTCATAGTAACATTTTTAACCCTGTGTGTTCTTTGTTCATGATTGCAGAGAAATAGATGTACCCTTTTGATTTGGGAAAGTGCATTAAGCATTCCAAATAGTTAACCTAATATGAATGGGGAATGGAAGAGTAGAATGGTTTTCAAAAGTTTTGAGATGATTGTGGTCTAAATAAGTTTCGAAAATCTTCTAAATTGATTTACCCTCGTCTAGTAAATATCCCCTGGCAGTGCACTGCTGGGGATTTCCCTGGTATGAGTTGTTCTTGGGACATTGTAGTCTATCATATAAAGACTGTGTGTCTGAGAAGTCTCAGGGAAGTGTTAACTGGGCCCTGGAATAATGGAGTTTCAGAATTAGATTGGTGGGTAGTGGATAGTTTTATAGGAATTTCTTATCCTAGAGTTTTGTTAGGTTTTAAGAAATCTTTTTATTTAAAGGTCTTTTGTGAAAACTAAAGCTAATTCATAATTGATTAAAGTTTAAAACTTTCTAATAAGTTTGTATGTATATGTGTTATATTGAAAAAGAGTTTTGATCTAGTTTTCTCTCAGAGGTATTATAGAGTGTAAGTTAAGAATGAGCTTCCTTTAAATGATGCCTTCAGTGACAATTTTCAAAGTAATGTTGAATAGGTAGATTGAGTACCATCTTTTATGTTCTATTTGTTTTCTGGAAAGTAGTCATGTTATTAAACAATGGTAGTTACATTCAGATGGTTATAGTATTTACCAAATTTGTGAATGTAGTAACTGCTTAAAAAATGTGTATTGTTACTTCTCCCTGTTTATTTACATGACTGAGGGAAAAAAAAACTTTCTGCCTCTTAAGTAAGTTTTAGATGTTTTGCTTTTAATAGGTAAGATCTGTTGACATATGCCATCCTTCTTAGGTTTTGCTTTTTCTCTCTCAGGTGTAAACTTTTTTAATATATATTTTTATACTGTGTATATATTTTCCAAGCAAATAGCAGTCAGTTGAAAGACCAGGGATTAATGTGTAAAGAGAAATTTTAACAATAAATTATGTGAAGATTGAATAAGTGACAGAACAACTTTGGTTAACTTGGATCTGATGTGAGTTAGGTTGAGCAATTTAAAAATTAGTGTGTTTGACATTGAGTTACCAATATTTAATTTTTTCAAAGAAGAATGCTTAAAAAGTACAAAAAATTACTTGTCCCATCACTCAATTCAGTTCAGTTCAGTTGCTCAGTTGTGTCCGACTCTGCGATCCCATAGACTGCAGCATGCCAGGCCTCTCATCACGATATCATTATATATAATGAAGAAAAATTTAATACCAATATGTGGATGGATAGAACTCAAGCCAAAGGATAGGCTTTCCCAGGAAAATAAATTTGTCCACCTTAATGTTTATTTCCAAATACTTCATTGTTCATAATTTCTGAACCATTGTATTAGATGATTATCTATTTTCTTAAGTCAGTAGATGCATAATATTTTAAAGTAAAAGTACAAGGAATAAGATAATCAAAGACATTCAAATATGACTGAAAAGTAAGAAATTTTCCTCAGAAAAGATACTGAAATATTTTAGCTTTAGGTTGAGTTAACAGAATCATTTTAACTTTAGGTTAAGATGGTTAATGTTTGACTCTGGTTAATTAGACGATGAATCCTGTTGCTTTATTTTCTGTTCTCCGGTTTGTCTGTCACCACCCTCAATGTACTAAAGGTGGATAAGTACCCAAAGAGGACAGAAAAAAGTGACCTCTTCCTATGACTGGTTAGAAAGTTAGTTTTCCTACTCTGAATTGTTCCTATACTTTTGTAAGCAACCAGGATCCGGTTTTAGAATAGGATAGTTAAGTTCCTGTTTTATAAGAGTCAGTCCCAAAGATGACACTCGACAGTCCCAAACTCAAAGAGGTATGAAGCAAAATGAAAGAGACTCTTGTTCTACTGGTAGGTTTTGACACCCATGCCTCAACTCCCAGTAGTTGTGAGGATTCAAAACTTAAAAAGTTTACTTAGAACACAGTGCCTGGAACATAGTAAATCATCTTGCGTGCATGCTAAGTTGCTTCAGTGATGTCTGACTCTTTGCAATCCTATGAATTGTAGCCGGCCAGGCTCCTCTGTCCATGGGATTCTCCAGAAAAGAATATTGGAGTGGGTTGCCATTCCCTTCTCCAGGGGATCTTCCAGGCCCAGGGATTGAACCCATGTCTCTTGGATTGGCAGGTGGATTCTTTACCACTGTGAGCTTCTCTTTTAGCTTAGTTGGTAAAGAATCCGCCTGCAATGCAGGAGACGCCAGTTCACTACCTGGGAAGCCCAAACCATCTTAGTATTGCTATTGCTAAGTCACTTCAGTCACGTCCGACTGTGTGTGACCCCATAGACGGCAGCCCACCTGGCTCCCCCGTCCCTGGGATTCTCCAGGCAAGAACATTGGAGGGGGTTGCCATTTCCTTCTCCAGTGCATGAAAGTGAAAAGTCAAAGTGAATTCGCTCAGTCGTGTCCAACCCTCAGTGACCCCATGGACTGCAGCCTTCCAGGCTCCTCCATACATGGGATTTTCCAGGCAAGAGTACTGGAGTGGGGTGCCATTGCCTTCTCCATCTTGGTGTTAGCTATTATTAATATTTGTGTGTGTCTGTGTGTGAATGAGAATTGATTGTTAATGAAACTGAATAGAAACAAGATAGAAGAAATGATTTCAAAACTCTCATTCTTTAGACCTGAAGATAGAAGCACAAAATTGGATTCATAGAGGATAGTTCAACATCAAGTCAGAAACTGATGGGGCTAACTGAATAAATAGTAAATCTGTGGCAAGAACTAAGTGTATAAGTGGATTCAGTCAAGAGAAATCAAATCGTGTTTTTAACAGTCTGTGTGTTCTTACTGATTTACTTAATGGTTAAGTATTGCTATATGATGAACACTGCTATGAGAATGAGTAAATCTAAGTCTGAAGCTTGCGAGAAAGTGGCCATGTAACTTGAACTTAAAGCTAAAGAAATAGAAGTCTTTCTCTATAAATTCTGAAAATCAGATTTTACATGTTTTGAGTTTTGGTGGTTCTTTAATGTAACTCCTGCCTAAACATTATATACTGTGGTTATTAACAAACATTAATAAACTTGGCTTTAACTTTATTTTATAGATAGTTTTACCATTATGATTACTAAAAAAGAAAGATATACTGGGATTATAGCTCTAGCTCTTCTGACTTAGGTCCGTTTTTCCCACAGTGTTTTTGCAGAACATTGGTTTTATAAGAGCTCTAACAAAGGATTTTCTTGTCAGTAAGTTTGTGAAGAGCTGCATTTTGTATGTTCAGTTTAGATATATAATCTAAATAACTTGCAAGGCAAAAGGCAAACACTCCTTGCTTATTCCAATGTCGGGAGCCAGCGTGAGGACCTCTGCCCGTGGCAAAGGTCATGAGGAAGGAGGCTCGACATACGCAAAGGTGGGATCGAGCCTCAGGAGTCCCCCTGGAAATTCTCGAGCATCTACCCCCAAAACCAGAGTCTGCCTACTTTACTACTTTGTGCTCTCACCTACACCTCTGACTTTACGCGGGACTGTCCCCCACCACCTCTTTCGGAGAAAGAGTTAACTTAGAGCTCCAGTTAAAAATAATTCCTGGGCGTGATAGGAGTGTTTCAACCTACAAACTCCTCTGAAGGTTCTCTAGCCCACCTGACAGGCTTGTCCGGCCACATGTGATTGTTCACAGCCTCTCAACCGTGAGAGGCACGAGATGTTTTAAACCTTCTAAAAACAGGTTCTTTAGAGAAGTTAAAAAACTATTAGTATAGTATAGTGGGCTGATTAGAAATTGTATTGGTGAAGAGTTTTTCATTTGTTGAGCCAATGTTTACGGCTATATCTCCATATCTCTTGTCCCTTATACACATTAATGAATATAACTAACATATAAGAGAAATAAGTATTAACCTTTGATATTAATCACGTTGAACCTTAGGCTAAGTAAATTCTTTTCTTAATTAAAACCCACTACATCCCCACCCTATAGGAATGTAACTTTATCTGGTACCTTCAGAAGGTGGTGTCTGTTTTAAAAATAATCACCCCTGGAGAAATAAGTGTTCTAGTTGACTGACCGCTGTCACAAGGAGAGGGTCATAAATTGTCAGCAGGCCCCCTGGCCAAAAGATGATGTAACACCCCTAAGACCTCTGTATACATTTGTATGAAACACCTGACTTTAATAAAAGTCAGGACTGCTGACCCCGCGTGACTTTTGTATAACATCTCAGTGTATAAAAACAGACCCTGGAAAAATAAAAAATGGGATAAGTTCCTCAAAAGACTGGTCTCCCCATGTCGTTCTTTCTCTCACCTTCTGGCTGAATCCCCATCTAGAACGTGGAGGCTCGTCAAGCCTACTAATTATGCCTGGGCTTCCAAGATCTGACTGGGGAGGCCTTAGTGTCTCCTGTCCTTCGGGAGAACGGGAGGACGCCTGTGGCCTACGTAGGTGATGTAAATTCCTTGTCTTGGAATTTTACTAGCTTTCCACGTAAACCAAGTTATTCAGCCTCTTTTCTCCACTGAATTTTCCTACTGAGCTATCCTCATTCTATTACTCTTTATATCTCTAATTAATATTTAATTAAAGCTATCGTATCCTGATTGCCGAAGCCGTCTCTCCTTCGAATTTCCCTGGATCCACCAGGGCTGGACCCCGACACAGTCTTTTCCAAATGTTGTTTCTAGAATCATTTTCTATGTAAGATACAGAGCCTACCTCATAACTACTTTTCATACTTTTTTTCTTCCTTCAAGCCTTTTTCTTTTTTCCCTTTCTGTCATATGTTTGCCTGCTCGCCTTACTTATAATTTGGTGCAAACTTCGAATGATGCTGTGTAAGACTAAATAGGCAAAATCCTAGAGCAAGCTTATGAATAAAATGCTTCAGCACTTAAACAGACTTTTCATTTATACTTCAAAGCATAGAAATTAGAGAAAATTGTAAAATGAACGCCCACAAATTCCTCATTGAGCTTCAGCAATTATCCACTTATGGCCAATCTTTTTTTGTCTATATTCCACCCACTACAACACTCTACCTCCTTGTTTTGGAGCCATTCCCAGTCATACCATTTCAGCTGTAAGCCTTTCAGTGTGTCTCTTTCAATATTAGAGGCCAAATAAAATAAAACAATACTATTATTATACCTAAAAATTATTATTATTCCTTAAATATTATTAAATTCCCAGTCAGAGTTTACATTTCCCTGATTTTCTTACAAATATTTTACTTTCTTCCTTTAGGGATCCATAATAAATGCATATTTTGATTTAGCTTGATTGATATTATAGATTTATATAGATTTATATCATAGATTTAAACATTTCATGGGTATTGATCCATTGTTCTCAGTTACTGATGTGTCCTGGCTTTGGCTAGTGGCTACTATATAGGTTTGTTGTGAGTTGTTTTGACAGGACTCTAATGGGTTATGATATTTTCTTTCTTTCTGGTATGAAAAGGTGTTCCAGGTTCATCTTACGCATTTTCTCTTCCAGACCATGAACTGGCCATTTCTCTAAGGAGCTCTGGTTCTTATTACTGGGAAAGGTATTTAAAGACCATAGTCTGAGTACTAAGCATGCTCATTACTACTGAGTATGTTAATTATAACAATTTTTTTCAGAGGTCAGAGCTGGGGGTGGGGGGAAAAATGCATTCATATACAGATGTGCACATATACATATACATGTATAGCACATATATACACACGTATAAAGAAAATAAATTGAAGGCTCCTGATATTTCCCATATAATTCTGTACTGTGTGGTTTTTATACACACACACATATACAGGTATGCCCTGTTTTACTGTGCTCTACTTTATTGCAGTTTGCAGATATTATTGTTTGTTTGACAGATTGAAGGTTTGTGGCAGTGCTTCTTTATGCTGATCTGTCGCCACCATTTCCCAACAGCATTTGCTCACTGTATGTCTCTCTATCACACTTTGGTAATTTCTGCAATATTCCGAACTTTCTCATTATTATTATTATATTTGTTCTGGTGACCACAGAACAAATGGTGGTTGTTTGGGAGCACCATAAACTGTGCCCATATAAAATAGCAGATTCAGTCAATAAATGTGTTCTGACTGCCCTGTCAAGCAGCCATTCTGTATCTCTCCCTCTTCTCGGGCCTCCTTGCTCCCTGAGACAAAATAACCTTGGAATGAGGCCAGTTGATAACCCTACAGTGGCCTCTAAGCATACAAGTGAAAGGAAGAGTCTCACGTTGCTCACTTTAAGTCAAAGGCTAGAAAGATTAGGCTTAGTGAGGAAGGTATATCAGAAGCTGAGCTAGGACAAAAACGAGGCCTCCTGTGCCAGTTATGTTCACAAGGTGTGAACACAAAGGAAAAGTTCTTGAAGGAAATTGAAAGTGCTACTCTAGTAAACACAAGAATGAAAAGAAAGTGAAACAGCCTTACCGCTGATGTGGAGAAAGTTTAGTGGTCTGGAGAGGACATCAATCCAGCCACAGTATCCTCATAAAGAAAGAAAGTGAAGTCGCTCAGTCATGTCTAATCCAGAGCAACGCCCTGTCTGTTTTCAATATTGTGAGGGCTGAGAGAGATGAGGAAGCTTCAGAGGAAAAGTTTGAAGCTAGCAGGGATTGGTTCATGAGGTTTAAGGAAAGAATCTATCTCCATAATATAAAAATGCAAGTGCCAATACAGAAGCTGCTGTGAGTTATTGGTAAAATAATTAATGAAGATGGCTACTGTAAACAAATTTTCAGTGTAGATGAAACAGCCTTATATTGAAAGAAAATGCCGTCTAGGATATTCATAGCTAGAGAAAAGTCATGGCCTGACTTCAAAGCTTCAAAGGTCAGGTGACTTTTGTTTGGGGCTCACGCAACTGATGCCTTGAAGCTGAAACCAGAACTCACTTAGCATTCCAAAAATCCCAGGCTACTTAGATTTATGCTAATTTTACTCTGCCTTATAATGTGTAAATTTTGAGTAGGGAATGGCAACCCTCTCCGGTATTCTTGCCTGGGGAATCCCATCGACAGAGGAGCTTGGAGGGCTGCAGTCCATGGGGTCTCACAGAGTCAGACACAACTGAGACCAACGCATACGCATAACGGGTAAATTGAACAACAAAGCCTGGATGACAGCACCCAGTAAATAATTTTAAAACTAAAACTTTAGAGAGTTGTAGATTCACCTTGTGCATTTGAAGTACGTATTGAATATAGAGATGTGCAAAATTAGATCATAAGAAATTTTTGAAGAACTTACTATAGATGACATCACTAACATCACTAACATTTTCTTTAGCTGGATGAAAACATGAATTTTATGAGTAGACATTTTGTGTGAGATAGTTGGAATTCCTTGCAGGAATGTGCTTTTATGTAATATTTACAGCCTCAAAAACTTAATTTGTTTCTGGACTTAAATATTATATATAAATACTTAAAATTTCTTTAGTTATATGACATGATGGGGTCATGGACTAAAAATTTCTGAGCTACATTTTAATAGGCATGAAATCTTTTAAAGTAACCATAGATTTATATGTGTAGATTTAAAAGTTTTACCTGGGGACTTTATATCATACTACTCGTGGTCAGATGTCATTAAACATGTAATTGTTTCTACATTTCACATTATGCTGTACTTTGAGGTTTTGCTGTAAATCTTTGGTGACAGTTATTTTGGTTTGTTGCTAATGTTGATTTATATTAGTTCACATTACTTTAATTTGAAAGCACTCTTTCTGAACCAGCCATTTAATGTAGCAAGTATTTAGGCTTGACTGTTTACTCAGTTTTCATTATATGCAACTCTGAAAGCTTTGTAGGGAAGTTCTTTAGTTTTCAATAGAAAAGCTCAGTTTTTTTTCTTCATTGAGACATTTGTATTTTGTATTAGTGATGGATCAGGCATTTTATGGTATTTGTGATTATTTGATGTAATTTAAGTATAAATACACATGCAAAATTATCCTTAAATTTATTAGAGGTTTCTAGTTTCTAGTTACTGTATGAGTCATTTGTGAATTAATAAGAATTAAAATACAAAACCAGAATCTTGAAGTGCTTTGCAGTTATTGCCCTGAGTAGCAGTTATCATTTTACTGTAGACTTGGAGACATAGTTCTTCTAGTCACATATTGGCCAGTAGTGAAATAGCTCTACTCAAATCACTAGGCTGACTTTAGAAATAAATAACAATATAAAGTAAATTATAAACTGCAATAATAAATAGTAAATAGAGAAATAAACCACAAAGCAAAAATAGACAACTGTCTTCACTTGTATTTAATATTAGGTACTATAACATTTCATTGTTTTCTTCATAAATTATTAATGTTCTGTATTCCAATGTTTTTCGTTGTTTTAGGCTGCAGTTCATGGAGCTCGTTTCAAAGGGCAGGATCTAAAGCTGGCATGGAATAAGCCAATAACTAATATTTCAGCTGTCGAAACAGAAGAAGTTGAACCTGATGAAGAGGAAGTATGTTTTTTTTTTTTTTTCATTTGCTTTTACCCTTAAATGTTTATTTTTATATAAAATATGATCTATGGCTGTGATTTTAACATAAAGCTTTTATTCCTGAGCTACTTTCCAGGCAGGGGATAGCAGATAAAATGCAGATGATTAAATTTTATGTATTAACGATAACTGTGGATTTCTAATCCAAAAAGAATATCTGAAAATCATATATATACTCAGTTTTCATTTATTCTTAGAAGACAATAATTGCTCATTAGATTTTTATCCACAGGAAGTCTTGTGATATTTTAAGTTTTAGAGTATATATTTACTTAATTACTTTATTGACATTTCGGGTTTTAATTCATATCATTTTAGTTCATTAGAATGAATGCCTGCTATATGGTAGATACTGCAATAGGCAGAAAAATGAATAAGACACGGTCCCTATCATCAAGGAGCAATACAATCTGGAAAAGAAGGTGGTGATAGACACAAGAAACTAATTATAATAAAAGGCAGATTGATATGGTGAATAAAGATTTGAACAATATGCTGTGGGTACGCAGAGGAAGGAATGATTGTTTCTTTCCAGAAGAATCTTGAAGGAGGTGGTAGCAGTGTAGCTGAACCCCAAGTGATAAAAAAAAAGCTTTTCATAACCAAGAACTTGGACTGGTAATAGTTAGAGAGGCATTATAATTGGCAGAGATATAGGTGTGGAATAGTATATTTTTTCTTGCATAACAGCAGTTAGTCTTATGGCTGAGAGGGGGGAGCATAAAGACCACTGAAGTGGGAGAGCCCTTTGAAACCAAAAATCTAAAATAAGCAACTCTGTTTTGTTTAATCATGAAATAAGCTGTAGGAAAAAAAATTGAGGAAGTTAAGGAATAAAGGTAAGGTGGGAAAACTAAATGGTTCCATGTTTTACCTTGATTAGGTTTTCATTATGGCACTTCATTTTGTTTGGAGAGCATTTGAGGCTGTTATACATGTCCATAGTCAAATGCAAGAATAAAATGTGTATTTTGAAACTCATATACATGATTTGTCATTTTATATTTTAGATTATACCTTTGTCCTTCCATGAGTTTGAATTGAATGGGGAGAAAAGCAGGAGAGCTCCTGGTATTAGGTATTTTGAAAAGTTTGAAAAGTAGTCTGAGAAGCTTTTATGAAGGGAATGGGGAAAAGAAAAGAATGCTGTAAAAGAAAATGTTTGTTACATACAGCAGAAAAGAAATATAAGTATTGATAAACTTTATTCAAGTTATTGGTTGATTTAGTGTCAGAGAAGAATTACTGATGTTTTCTTAAAAAAAAAAAAAAAAGGTGTGCAGCAATGTTTTGTAGGTATAGAAGATGGCATAATTTGATGAAGAGAGGCAGGAGAAATGGCATGTACAAAGGCTTACAACTTTGATTTTTTTTTTAGTGTCTGTGATGTAAGCAGTAGAATAGATAGTATTGAGAAACCTTTGAGTGGATAAAGGTTGCTTTTGTTTCTTGAATGGTCTAACTATAGAAATACCTTTTGTATTCGACTCTGTTGAGAGTAATCAGTATTTAAAAGTGTCACCTTTTTTCTTTTCTTTTTTTTTTTGGGTAAATTCCTAAATGCATTTTAACCTAAAGTTTCAGGAAGAGTCTTTGGTGGATGATTCATTACTTCAAGATGATGATGAAGAAGAAGAGGACAATGAATCTCGTTCTTGGAGAAGATGATTTGACTGATCATTGATCTGCATATGATAGAACTCTACCTGTGTTTCATTAGTATTATCTAATGTACTTTTACATATTTGTAAAAACAATTTTTGGTAAAATGTAATGAAGATGGATTTCACAAATAGACAAAAGAGAAGAAAACTACCTTCTGAATCCTGTATTTTGAAAGATTGATGTTTGCGTTTTATTTCAGTAAACAATTGGTAAAGACATCACACTAGAAACATATGCAATGTTTTTATTACATACTTACTGAACATTACAGAATTATTTGGGTTCTTTGTAATTTAATGAATAGGTCTGAAGACTTAATGACCAATACTTGTTATAACTTAGAGAATTTTGTTTTACTCCAAATAAGGAATGAATTTGCATTTAAAATCTTAATGAATGTTTTCAAAAAATGAATAGATAACATAGTACTCTAACTAAAGTCTCCAAGTTATGTATTCATAATATTACATAGTAGTATGCTTAGGCTTTACTATGTATTAGCCTTTTGTTGGACTTGTGTATGTATTTTACCATATGGGTTTTAATGATAACGGTGTATGACTGCTTTGCATTTGAGTCCTTATGCATTCAGATGTTAAAAAATAAAGTGGAATGGTCTCTTGAAAAGAAAAGAAAAGAAAAAAGCAATGACAAAAAAAAAAGACAATGTTCCTTGATTTAAAAAAAGAAAAAAGAAAAAAAAAGAAAGAAAAGAAAAAGAATTAAAATAAATAGACCATTCCAGATGGTGATCTACCCTTCTCCCCAGTTATCACAAAAGGAGCTATAATCACTAACTTATTCTTAATAATGGTTACTGGTACCTTTACAATAATGTACAATCCATTGTTTAAAATTTATACCACTTCAGTTTGGTTTGATCCTATAAACTTTCAACAGATGTCTTAAAATTTAAAAGCAGGCTGATTAGTTTGGAACCAGACTTCAAGTAGAGATAACATTTGGTGAATAAGAAAACATCACATTACATTTTGGATGTATGAAAGAAAACTTGACCATTTGAAGATGTATGAATAAAGAAATGTACTATAGATACTACTTTAGGAAAGCACTGTTTGGTAAGTGTTCCAGTCTGATATTTTAAGTGTGCATTTCCTATACTTCTATAAAAAAAATCTTTGACATTTGCAACAATATTGTGATTTTTAAGTGGACTTCTCTCATGTTCTCTGACAACATGATCATTGAAAGTTGATATAGCAGTTTCTAGGAAATAAATGCGTTCTTTGTAGAATGGAGGGTGGGAGACTACATATTTATCTTTTAAAATTTATCCTTTTGGTTGCAAGTATTTCTGCCCCTTCTGAGATTACAGTGATTATATTGAAAATCACACACAAAAAAACTTTCTTCCCATGCTGGGGTCCTCACAGTCACAAACTGTAATTTCACCACCATAGTCTTTTGCCAGTGGAGTAGCTCATGGATGCTGTTCCTCTTTTTCTTTTCTTCCTCCACTTAAAGTTGTATATATACTCCCAACGGTAGTTCTGTTTCATAGGAACGTTTTGGCTTGCAGTTGATGCACATGTTTATATTTAAAATTTCACTGTCAGATGTCTTTTGTCACAATAGTGACTTTACTCAGAACTTCTTTACTATACTTAGAGCTGTGATATATTTTTATGTATAGTCTCTTGTATGTTGACTATGTGCTATTCTGATTCATTAGGTAAGTTTGTTTTCTTTTCTTTTTAGTAGTCGTGAAAGATGCCAAATTGGCAGAGGCTCACGTTTCTTCTCTTTACACCAAACAGGTATTATAAAGAAAGAAAATCTTTCAAAGGCCAGTTAAATCTCCATACTGATTTTTGGCTTTATAATTTGATTAGCAAATTTTAGTGTGCTATTGTGTAATTATTGTAAAATTCCCTTATAATGTAACTGAAATTATATATTGTTTATTTAAATTCATAAATAGCTAATCACTTTCCCTATTCTTAAATTCTGTCATAACCTAAAATTAAAATGTTTTACACCGTGTTGCTTTGAATGAATCAGAACGCAAGAATGTTTTGATTGGGTCCTAAAGTATGGGGATTAAATATTAGCAACATTTATCAGGTTCATAATTATATTTTTATTATCATTAATATTTTAATTGTAAATATTATTTAGTATTAAATTGCTATTGGATTTTTTAAATTAATGAGTATGTTTATAAAAAAAATACTAGTACTCTACATGTACTTTCATGTGTTCTCATTTAAAACTTAAGATATCCATTTTACAGGTAAGGAAACTTAGGCTAATAGAGATGGAATGACTTGCCCAAAGTGATAGCTAGTAAATAGAAGGACTAGATTTGAATACAGGCACTCTGATTTCAGTGCCAGCTTTTTTAAAAACTATGTTGCTACCTCCTTCGTAATTATTGATCGGGCATGAGATTGTGTTTGCAGTAAATGTAGTAGATGTTACACAAAATTACTAGTCTTTGGTCATTAGCCAGTTCATACCTTAACCATCCCTTTTAATACAGCACTTTGTTCATATCTCTGTTATAGTACTTATGTTGTAATATAGTTTATCTGGTTTATATGTCTGTCTTCCCCACTAGATTACAAGCTCCTCTAAGAAGGGGACCATGTCTTATTCATCTTTATCTCTAGTGATTATCATAAAACCTGGCTCATAGTGGACATTCAGTTGTTTGTGGGATGAATTAATGAATGAATGCATATTTAAATCTCCAATAATGGAGTGACAATTACCTCCCTTGTTAATTCTTATCAATTTTCCAGAAATCTTTCTTGAAGGTCTTCTCAATCAATTGGGATCATCTTAGTAAACAGTTGATTCTGTTAAGTATTGTACCAGTGGGGTTTCTTACAAATAGTGATGGAGGAGTATACACATAGTCTTAGCGGAATTTCCATAGCAATTAGTAAGCTATTAACATTTTGGAATATTAAATGTCTATTTCAGGAGTAAGATAGCCTTTTGGTTTCTATCATTGTGTAAGAACAGAAATGTCAAGAGCCACTAATCTAGTCCATCCCATTAATTTTTTATATTCAAAGATGAGCAAGTATAGAGTACTGGACAAGTGTTAAGAGATTTAGCTTTTGTTCCCAAGCTCTGTAACTAATTCTCTGGCCTTAGAAAAGTCTCTTAACTTATCCAGGGTTGTTTCCTTGTCTGTAAAATGAAAAGGGTTGGACTAGATGATCTCTTCGGAGAAGGCAATGGCACCCCACTCCAGTACTCTTGCCTGGAAAATCCCATGGACGTAGGAGCCTGGTAGGCTGTAGTCCATGGGGTCGCTAAGAGTTGGACACAACCGAGCGACTTCACTTTCACTTTTCACTTTCAGGCATTGGAGAAGGAAATGGCAACCCACTCCGGTGTTCTTGCCTGGAGAATCCCAGGGACGGGGGAGCTTGGTGGGCTGCCGTCTATGGGGTTGCACAGAGTCAGACATGACTGCTGCAACTTAGCAGCAGCAGCAGATGATCTCTTAAGGTTCCTTTCACATCTTTAGTTTCCCTGGTAGTATATTAGTGTTTGATCTAAAACAGTTTAACATATCTATACCAGTTCTCCCTACCTGTTGTTGCTGTTACTGTTTCTATCATCAGTAGAAGCAACTTAGATTTGGTTATGATAAGTCATACAGTGTGTCTTGGTACAGTTTTGTATACTGTTCCAGATGTTTGCTTTTGCTACACAAATTACATTTAACCTAAAAAGTATAGATTAACTTCTGTATTCGCACTTTTTCTTCGTACTTACAACTTCCTTTCAGTTCTAAACTCAGAGTTTAGAACTCTTTTTTATTATAGTATTTACCTAAAACTTGAAATACATTTTTTAATTCTGCAGTTTTCCTTAGAAGTTCTTTGCTGTAGTATAGATCTGGGCTGAAGTGGGAATGAAGAAGGAATTGAGATGTAGACAGCTACTTTTTTCAGGAAAAAATGGAAGGAAATTATATATCATTTGTTAAAAGATTGATTAGGATTACCTCAAGGGATGGTGGAGTTGTCATTTTACATATTTCATTCAGTATCTTATGTCTCTACATAGCAGTGTTGTTTTAAATGTTATTGGATAATTGTAACATTTAAAAATTAATTTTGGTAGTTAACCAGTATTCAGCATTTAATGAAATCGTGTTGCATGAATGGGATAGTATTCCATAGCTCTTGTTTTATTTTGTGATATGATCAAATGTATCAAACGATAGTTTACTATTAAGATAAGACTTCACTGTTTTAGCTGACTACCTGTGAAAAGTATGGTTTAATTGGAGGAAATTTCTTCTTACTAGAACTGTTTTATGGGGACTGTATTTTCAGTCTTACTTGGAACAATACTCACTGGTTCTAAAGGTTATGAAAAGAAAGCAAACATTTGCTCATCTAGTATGTTGAAATATCAATGGCTATTTTAGAGTATCATACAAACTATCAATTTATATTTTCTTTCTTTTTTCCTTACCTGTAGTGTAAACTAATTATAGAAAAATAGTTTTAGTCCTAGAATTTATGTAAACATTTGTAAGATTTTTTTTTTTCTTCCCTTACAAAAAAAATCTTAGCATTTTAAAACAAAAATGTCCTGTGTAAAAGTTTTGGCTTGTTAGCTTAGTTCAGTAAGCTTGTTAGCTTATTTTTGGTCCTTTACAGTGCTATTCCCATTCTTCTGAAACCCTATATGATTAAAAGTAGAAATTTAATCTAGGGATAAATCATGAACATACAATATTTGTAAGGCAGAAAGAAAAAATTTCCTTTTCCCATATTTTCAGAAACCATCTTATTAACTTTTGAACAGGCTAGTTGCTCTAAGGTATGTATACAGCATACAGGCTTTTAGAGAAGAATAGATTTTTTTGCTCTCTGATTATTGTATACCTATCAGATGACAGCAGATTATCTGACAGATAATCTGACAGATCTGATATCCAGAATAGCTATCTAAAAGACCCAAGAAAGAAAGAAACCTTGGTGAATTTGATTGACATGCATTAGTAATTTCTAATGAAAACGTTATACTTATTCAGTAGAGAAATTCCTAATTTGGTTCTTGCATTTTATCAGTATTATGTACTTATTAGATTAGTATAATTGAAGCATTTTTTACTTTTTTGTACCAATTTACGTTTCTTTTCTAACCCTTCCCTCCCTATTACTTTATTTCATCCATCCTCTTATCTCATCATCCAAGTTAGTCTTCTTTTGTATACCAAACACTGTCTCATTTTGATATGTTCCTTTTTATTTACTTTTGTTGTTTATCATTATGCTTAGTATAGTATTTTATGTCATACAGTGTGATTGAAGAATGAAATGGTTATCCCATGGAGTTTAAGGAAATTACATATATAGCTCACGATTATTTTGTAGTCCTTGGGAAACTTAAGACAATTGTTCTTGCTTTTATTTTTTTATCAATATCTTGAAATTTGTTAATGATTTCTTAAAATTGTTACTTTTCCAACCCACACTGATAAAAATTTACTATATGGTCCATGATGACATTTCCTAATGAAAAATTTGGATCATAACCGTGTTGCCGAGCTGTTATCTGTGCAGCTTAATGAAGCGTGTTGCAGAGAGGTTTTGTTAAAATCATTTTAAACCATGGTTGATCTTTGTAAAATTTGTCTGCAACTTTCATTTTGATTCTTTTCTCAGATGTAATGTTTTTAAAAAGTTAAGGTCATTGTATGGTATGATTCAAGTTTTAGATTTATTTACTGTTTTCAAAGTTTTTTTTAATAGTCTTCTCTTTTTCCAGCAGAGGGAGATCATCATTGCCTGAATTTAGCTTTGTGACTACAACAGCAAGACCTGTTCCTGTCTGGAGACGACTGTTACAATAATATGACACTATCACTTTATGTTTGCCCTTTATCAGTTTGAATAGATGTTTACATGTACCATAATTAGCATTTTTATTTTTCCAGTTCAATTTTAGGGTACATCTGAGTCCAGAAGTAAATCTGAGTGTGTGCTTTGTCTGATCTTATACTTAAATGTTTTCTCCCCTTTATAGCTGTTTGTTTTTAAACACTCTAAGAAGGAAAAACAAATCCTCTTGGTTTTCCTAACATGAGATGAGTTTTCAGGCTCAGCCAAGTTGAAATTGTATCTAGGAAATCTATAAAGCCATGATACTATGTTCATCAGCATGAACAATCTAGAATGATGAAAATGATTAAAAAGTTAAACCGTGGTTTGGCTTTACTTTTTCTGGGCTTTAGGATACATTTCTGGAGTTAGGGTGGTTACTTACAATAATTTTGAACAAATGGTTAAAATATTTTTTTCACATGGTAATAACTTGCCTGTTTCTTCTAAATATATTTATTGAAGTCTACGCCAAGGCCACTTACCCAAATAATTTTTAAAAAATTCTTAACTCTTCAAAATCAACAAGGAGAATAATTTGCTTTTCAAGTAATATGGGATGATCTGTGAATTATAAATACTGAGAAATATCTAATGAACGTCTAATTTACACAGTGTTTCCTTGTTTTCTTCACTTGCAACGAAGACATCAAAGACAATCTTAAAAGCAAGGGGAAATAGTGTGTGTCTAACACTGTTAAAGACTGTAGATTTCTTGCCTTAAGAGGTGTATGTCCGTGTTCTTTATTTATAAGCAATATGGTGTAGAATTATTTATAAAGAGTGAAGTTAAATTTTATTCTAAATTTTCACCCAAAATACCCTCTTTATAATGAGCACCATAAAGTTTTCAGAACATTAATTTCTTAGTATTCCTTCTTGGATTCTCATTAACATTTTAGAAGTTAACACTTGATCACAAGTTTTCATTAAGAGTCCAAATTATATTTGATTCTCTTCACCCTTGTTTTCCTTTTGTTTTTAGTTCCATTCAGCCATGCTCACATTTTCACCTTTTTGTGCAAAGTTAACTGTTCTGCAAGCACTTTTTCTTGAGTATGCATTGCATTTGTCGCCAGGAAAAAAGAATGAATATGTCAGACATAATGTAAATTATCTATTTTGATTCATATTAATTGAAAACAGCATGGTTAATGTAGGCTTGGTTTAAAGGAACAGTAAGTATTTTGGAAATTTTTCTTATGTATGACCTTGTAGCCTACAAGGCATTTTAAAATTAGACTTTTGTATTAGTTCACATTGTAAACTAACGTGTGGCCACTGAGAGTTTGCAGATATTTTCCCAGATTAGTTCAGTATTTTTTCTTTGTAAGGAGAGCTTCTCTCTCTGTGTAATAGTTAGAATAGCTCTAACGTGCTGGGCTGAAAACCCAAAGATAATTCTCTGAAGAGACCGTACTTGGCTGTTATCAGCTTTGGGTTGGTTAATAGCTGTGGATCACATACCACTACTCTCTCTTATTTTGTCATCTTCCTTTTTTTTCACCCCCTTGTTTTTAAATTAAAAACAAAATAAAGCAAAATGAAATTGAACATGCCATTGGGAATCAGAAGTTGAGATGATTTAATTCTCGTTAAAATCATTGCACTTTTTGAAAAATTGCTTTGAGATCTGGTAGGTCAGGTACATATTTTAATAATTTCCCATATGTTTATTAATTAAAGATGAGGATTTTCATTATTTCATTTTCCTGAAGAGGATTCTCATGGAGCTATATGTAGATAACTGTACAGAATCACTTTTGTGTAATTGAATGAAGCAGTTTACCTCTGCACGATTGCATTATGAAAGCCTTTTATATATCTTTATATTTTTCAATATACTTAGATTTTACACTATTAGCTGCCCTAGTCATGCTATATGTGTGTTTTTTTTTTTTCAAATAGAGTTTATAAATATTTGTGCTCAAAGTACAGATCAATTGAATATTTTTGGTCTTGTTTACAAGAGAAATAATAACTTTAAAGCGATGCAGCCCCTCAAGTGTCTTAGGAAAAAGTCATTGGTGCTACAAAACCTTTCAATATCATTTTTCAACCTGTTATCCAGACTTTGCTGAGCTTAAATCTATGATTGCTTATAACTTAATCTAATCTAGCAGCATAATTATAAAAGTGGTCTGTGATGAGCCAGGTAAAGAGCCCAGCCAATTAGAAACACCCTGTAATTTAAAGAGAATGATGCAGAATGACATACTAATTGGTGTCCAACTTCCCAGAAAGTAAACATTTTCTTCAATTTGTCAGCAGCTCTTTTGATAAGAGGAATGGTTAATATGACTAGACTAAAAAAAAAAAAAAATGATACGTTGAGCATGGCTCAGTTTTCCCAGTTGCAAATGGAAAACTTTTCTAATCCTAAAAAATGGTGTAATCCTCTTCTGCATTCAATTCCCATCTGTCTTTTACTCATCAGGAGGCAGGGTAATTCTTAAATATTTATAGAACATTTGATGAGTTGTAAAGAGATGTATTATTTACATTGTACAAGTTTTGTGTTGATGTGCAGATTTTCTGCATCTGCAAGACTTCATTCCAGCATCTTAGTGAATGTTCTTAGGATACAGTTTTTAAGTATCAGCAAAGCATTCATAGATGTTTACTTTTGATTCTCAGAATCCTGAACCTGTTTTGGGTGTAATATTACTTCAGAACATGTCTGGCACAAGATTTCCTTTAATAGTGGTTTAGTTGAACTCAATTTCTGTGGATTGTTGAACCTAAAAGCACCAAAGGAATTCTTTCTTGTCTGGAGACTGGATTATTCCAATTTTTAATACCTGTGCCCATAAGTATCCCATTTCATGAATGTGTGTTGGCATGGGGGGAAAATTCCCTGCTCTTTGAGTGGAGCGAAAGTAATTGGTTAAGCTGTAGCAGCTTTTTTGTTTATTTTTAAAGTGATAAAACTTGAAAATGGTAAAACTTGAACTAGAAAACTACTCTTGTATGCCTAGAATGTTTATAGTATTATGTGTTTATGTGGGGTTGTCAACATTTTTATTATTTATAGTTGAATTATGTTGTTTTGTTTGTTAATACCCATAATGTTTATTATTTTTATATTTTGAAAATTTTTTAAATAAAATAGTCTTACTAAAAGCAGTTGTTAACTTTTTAAAATTGTCCTGCATTTTGCATCAATTATATTAACATAGAGTAGAAAGGAGAATTTGCAGCTCTCAGGCATTGCACAGTTGAAAATTCTGAAAATATTTATATGAAGAAATGGCTCTATATTGCCTCTTCCTCTCTTCACAGCCATTCTCACTTAAAATTGTTTTAAATCACCTTTGGTACCAAAGTGTTCTTGACTCCTTTTGTCACACATATACAAAAATCTTCCGTATCCCTTTTCTCCCTAGTTCCTGCCTATTTATTGCTGGAAATGTTCTCTTTATTTCATTTGGGGACTAAAAAGTTTCTCCTTATCATGAGTGATTGTATAACGATACTCTAATATCAGAGAAGGACTACCATAGATTCTGAAGTGAAATTAGAGACATGAAGCATTTCTGTCAACCTCGAAGGCCAATGAAAGTTTTCAGAACGTCCCTCCATAATTTTCAGTTTTCATCTGAATGTTTATTCTCCTGATCTAATTTGATCTGCTTTTCCAGCATTCAACATGTTCATTTCATGCTTTTATTGAGTGAACAGTATTGTGATTTTTTTTTTTTTTTTTAATTGCAGATATTCCTTCTGTTATCTATAACATGGGTTAAATAAGTTTGGTAGTTGCCTATCTTCCACTGTTTCTACAGGAAAATACATTATCATTTCAAAGTGCATAAGTCGATAAAAATCCAATTAGAGATCTGGTTATGAAATAGAAGTCTCTGGCTTGAAGTAGAGGATTTTGGTTAATACATGATGACAGTAAAATTATTAAAAATTATATAATATGTGGAATATTTGCAGAATAATCATGTTAGCCTTCACTTAACCTGGGAAATACTTCTGTATAGAGTATGAGTGGATTTGGTCTTTTTTAATCCTGTAAAAAATCACATATGACATACTGTCGAAAAGCTAGACATTCAAAATAAAAAGACAAAGAGGTAGGATGATAGAAAGCCTGTCATTTACAAATGATCCCCAGACATTTTAAAATGGGATTATATAATGCATATTGCTTTGTCTTTTGGTGTATGGTAATAGGTTAATACACCATTTTTAAAGCCCCTCCATTTGTAGATGACTCACAGTGTATTGTCTCCTCATTTGGGGCACTTAGGACTTTTCCAGCTTTTACTTTATTGTACATAATGCCATATCCTTAAACATCTTAGATTATTTCTTCAAGATATTTTCTCAGAACTGCTGCATCAAAGTACATTATTTTTTAAATGATATACTTTAATTTGATCTTTTATAGGCAGATAGGTATGAACACCTATTTTCATAATTTAGCTTTGGAAAAGACCATTCAGTTTTCTTTGTAAATGTGTTGAACTTACTGAAATTGTTCTAAACATAGCAAATTAATGCTTGTTATAGTGGTTAAGCTCTTTTTATTTTCTATAGTATGTTGTGGCAGGATTTTATATTCCCTACCGTAGCAGTTTGTTTCCCCCTTGAGAAGTACAGATTTGTATACTTTTGTCACAGCATTTTATAAACTTGCAAGAACTTACACAGTCTCATAACTAGTCTTATTGGACAGTAGGGCAGATAACCTTTGTCTTTATTAAATAAGTTAAAATAAATGACAGAATAAGGACTGGAATTTCCACTTCTTAATACCATAGCCACTATAAGAATACTCAAAGAGGTATCAAATAATTTACAGTAAAAACAAACTCCCCTTATTTTTTATCTCAGCTCTGCAAACTGCTTCCAGAAAAATTTGTCTTCCCCATGAAGTTCATGAACATTCGTGATTGAAGTACATAAAGAGAAGTAAACTGTGAAAAAAATTACGTAGAAATGAGAAAATGATGAGTTCCATATGTTTCCTTATATAAAAGTCCATTTTTAGAAGAGTCATTTTATTCAAAATAAGAAGATTCCTTGCAAAATATTGCTTGAATATTTTCCTGAGCTATCCATGGTCATGTTTTATCTAATATTTTTTCTAATATATAATATGACAGTTCCAGTATTCAAGGGTTTTACAGTGTTATAGCAGAGTTTTCTTAAATTGATCATTAATTTACTTTTTATATATCTCAAATGTGTATTATTGAAGTACTATGCAAGAACTTGTATTCAGTGCTGTGAGAATCATTCTGATAATCTGAAATATAATATGCCCTGTATTTGTGTTGAAGATTTTGAATTTAGGTCATGGAGTTAATGAAAAGACCAATTTTATATTTCTGACTTCAAAGAAGGTACAGTACAAATTACCAAAAAGTAAACCTTAAGAGTCTCACATTTTGACCTTCTTTTTCCTAATGTTAAAATGCTATTTGTCCTTAATATCTCATTTAAATCAGAATTTTCAGGGACATTACCAATCTATTTTTTTTAAGTAACATCTGTGACTTAAAACTTAATAGATACCCTTTATTTTTTTTTAAATTAAAGTCTGTGTTGGAGAAATACTTAGAAATTATAACTGAAAGTTTGGAGTTAGAAGCAAATTTGTACTAAGTTTAATGCAGTATTTTGCTTGTTTAGAGTTTTGGTTTTTGGTGATAAATAACTAGTAGATGATGTGCCAGCTTTACATTTTTTTTCTTATCAAGTTAATATTCAGAATTAACAAATTAATGATTAAAAACGAGATCTCTGGCATTTAACAGTTGTCATGTCTGCCTAAGGTAAGAATTTAAGTAAAAACCAAATAGGTATCTTGACAAAAACACTGAATACTGAACCAGTTACTAGTCATGACAGTCCTCATGCATGTCATATTTAGAATAGTATGAAGACTGCATATATTAAAAACAATTGTAACCAACAATTCAGTCAACCTAAAAGAAGTAGGTCTTTGAAATTTTGTTTTGTCAAGGTCTCCAGTGGAAAGGACTTCCCTGGTGGCTCAGACGGTGAAGAGTCTGCCTGCAATGCAGGAGACCTGGATTCGATCCCCGGGTTGGGAAGATCCCCTGGAGAAGGAAGTAGCAACCCACTTCAGTATTCTTGCCTGGGAAATCCCATGGACAGAGGAGCCTGATGGGCTATGGTCCATGAGGTCGAAAAGAGTCGGGCATGACTTAGCAATTAAACCACAAGCAGTGAGAAAAGGAGAGAATTCCCAGAGTGGGAGTGCTCACAAAGGAACAGATCCATCTAAGGTGCCAAGGATGGGAAAAGGATAGGCTATAGATTTAGTCCTGCATTTGTGGAAGTTCTGACCTGGAAGCAAGTAGTACATTTTCATTTTTCTCAACTGATAAGCTTTATGTAGCACCAAAAGACAAGGAAATTCCATGGAAAAGCATGTCTCCAGAGCACATCTATTCAGGGTCCTACTTGCGTTTCTCATGGGAGAGCAAGATGGGGATTATGATAGCAATTTGAGCTAGTTCTTATGTCCCTCCTCACAAAGAACTCTAATCTGACAAGAGAGCATAAGCCATACCATTTACACCTAATGTCCGGATTTGATGTCCCAGATTTTTTTTTTTTTTCTTCCTATTTTTACTGTGCTGTGTACGTAATCTACCTGTAGTAGTTCTTCCTCAGTTGGACCTGGAAATGTTCCAAATGCGAACAATTACATATGTTCCAAATGTGAACAAGTATGGTGTACTGCATACAGTAGATAGAAAAATCATTTGTATTTCTAAATACTACCTTGGAATACAAGGAGGCTGGAATTAAAAATACAGTGCCAATTCTAGTAAATGAAAAAGTCACATACTTAGGTGTAAATCTAACAAAGTGTGTGCAGGACTTGTCTGCTGAAAACTACAAAATGCTGATAAAAAGTATCAAAGGAGACCTAAGGAAATGGAGAGACAGTCCTATGTCAGAAAGCCCAAAAGTAAATATGTCAGTTCTCCCAGAACTGGTAAACAAATTTAACACTGATAACACAGGTTTAACATAATTTTGTGTGTGTGTGGACACAAGATTGTACTAAAATTTATATGGAAAGGCAAGAGAACTAGAATAAAACAATTTTTTAAGAGACTAATAAAGTGGAAGAAATCCAATTTTAAGAGTAATTTTATAGCTAAAGTTATCGAGACTGTTCTTTTTTAAAACTTTTTATTTTGTATTGGGATGTAGCTGATAACTATGTTGTGATAGTTTGAGGTGAATGGCAAAGGGATTCAGCCATACATACACGTGTATCAATTCTCCCCCAAAGCTCCCTGACTATCTCTTCTCATCCTTCTCCTGGACAATCATAAGCTTGATCTCGAAGTCTCTGAGTCTGTGTTTTGTACGTAAATTCACTTGTATTATTTCTTTTTAGGTTCCACATAGAAGGGATGTCGTACAATATTTCTTCTCTAAACTGGGCTCTTTATGGGAGAGATAGACACAGATCACTGGAATAGCATAGAGGTCACAGGTGCACATGAGTATGTCCAACTGATTTTTAACAGTGCCAAAACAATTGAAGAAATACAGCCTTTTCAACAAATGGTCCTAGGACAATTGAACATCCGTTGGCAAAACCAAAATGAACCCTGAGTTAAATCTTACACCTTACTCAACTCAAAATGGATCGTTGACTTAAATATGTGACTATAATAAAAAAAAATCCAGGAAATCTTTGGAACCTAAAGCTAGGCAAGAAAAGTTCTTAAGACGATACCAAAAGCTTAATCCATAAAAACATGATAGATTGGACATCATCAAAATTTGAAACTTTTGCTCTGTGAAAGAATCTGTTAAAAGGACAAAAAGATAAGCTACAAAGTAGAAGACGACTTGCAAACCATGTTTCTAGTATATGTCAGAATTGGTATATAGATTATATAAATAACAAAGCTCAAGAATGAAAAACAATCCAAGTAGAACATAGGCGAAAGACGGAGCTGTTTCATCAGAAATGACATTCAGATGGCAAATAAGCTCATGAGAAGATATTTAACATCTTTGGCCATTAGGGAAGTGGAAATTAAAATCACAGTGTGACATCACTACATACCTATCAGAACGGCCAAAGTAAAAACCGACGTCAAGGATGCAGAGAAACTAGATCACATCGCTGGTGGGAGTTGAATAGCCACTCTGGATAACAGTGTGGTTTCTTAAAAATCTAAACATAACAACTGTCACACAAACCAGCAGTTGTACTCTTGAACATTTAACTTACTTTCACACATGTACACAAATATCAGAGGAGCTTTATTCATAACAGTAAAAAATGAAATAATCCATATTATTCAATGGGTGAATGGTTACTGATACATCCATTTCAGGAAAATACTACTCAACAGTAAGAAGAAAACTATCGATTCATGCCACTTCTGGATCAATCTCCAGAGACTACGCTGAATGAAATTAGCTAGCCCCAAAAGGCTATTGAATGATTCTATTTACATAACATTCTTGAAATGACAAAGTTTGAGATGGGGAATACCAGTAGTTGCCAGTGATTTTGGAGGTGGGAGGGAAGTGATTGTGAAAGGACAACATTAGGGATCCTTACGATGATGGAAATGTTCTCTATTTTGTCTGTCAATATGAGTATACTGGTTGTGATAACCAGTACAATTTTTGAAAGATTTACCATTGGATTAGGGGGAATTTGGTAAAGGGTAATGGGATCTTTCACCATTATTTCTTACAACTGTATGTGAATTTTAATTTTCACAAAGGCAGAGTAGCATCTAGTCCCAGTTTAGAGTGCAATCTAAGGAAATGTCTTGGATGTGTGCTCTCCCTAAAGAATGAGGTCTTGAGAGCAAGTATCTGAGGTATGTAAAAGGAATAAATGGAGTTTGCGCACTTGAAAACTTTTGAAATTAGTGCAGACTTATTTCTCCCACTGGTTAAACCACAACCAGTGCCAGTAGATGAAGTAGTCCTATGTGTATGTTGACTTTTAATTCTTCCCATCAGCATTGCTGCCTGAAAGGACTTCAGACTGAGAAATGGCACCACCTATGAGAAGCTGGGAGACGAGAAAAAAAGCCGACTCTTAATGTACTCTTCCTGACCTTTAATAGTTCAGGAGGGTTGAAATCATTCAAAGGGAAAGGAAACAGAACAAAAGCAAAGTTATAAATGAAATGCTCCGAAGGAACAGAGCTTTGTAAAAGTATAAAGTGAATGGATCTAACTTAGGAAAGGCTTCCCATAAAAAGTGATCTTTCATTTGAGATCTGAGAGCTGAGGAGTTACTCTGGGGGAGCATAGTCTTGGAGGGAGTGAACAGTGTTGTACAAACTTAACTATCGAGGGACCAAATGTGGATTTGAAGAATGAGAGAAACCCAGTGTGGCTACAACACAGAGATACACAACGTTGAGAATTGTTTACTACAGAAATCTAATCTGGGGGTGACCAGGAAATTCCTAGGGATCAAGTATATAGAGTGAGGAACTCTACATTTAATCCAGATAATGTGGGTAGATTCTGCAAAGGAAAATTAGAAGGGGCAATGACAGAAAGAAAACCAGGAATGGGATTTATAGAGGCCAAACTATTAAAAAAAAAAAAAAAATCCCACTTTAGGAGTAAGGAAATGATTAACAGTTTCAAATGTTGCAAGATGAAATGTGAAAACGTCCCCTCGATCTTAGGATACAGGTGTCATTGATAACCCTGGAATATGTTTTTGTCTATTTGTTTTGCTTTTCTGCTTTTTAATGATGAATAGACAGAAGAGAATGGGAACCCACTGATTTTTAATGATGGATAGAGAGAAGGGAATGGCAACCCATGCAAGGGATCTTTTTGCATGGAGATCCCATGGACAGAAGAGCATGGTGGGCTACAGTGCATCGGGTCGCAAGAGCTAGACACAACTGAGCAATTAACACACACAGACAAGATGGGCTGTGCTGAGAGAAATGAGGGTAAGGCTCTGGAGACACAGTATAAACAGGTTTTTTGAGAAGATTTTTAAGGGTAGAAGAGAAATGTTAGAAGTCTGCAAGGCAGATGGGATAAAGGGAGGCCAGAGACTTAATCACATTTGAATCTCTGCAGAAAGGAGTCCCAGTGAAAAGGTGATAATGCTAGTTTATCGGGCACAAAAGATGGGAGGAGAAAAGATCCAAAGCGCAATTAGAAGGACCATCCTTAGGTTGTAAGAGACAAACCCTCACTGTAACTAGAGGAAAGAAGAGGAAGAAAAATTCATTGTGATTTTAGCTTTGGTAATGGAATTAACAGTTCCCATCAAATGACTTCACTTTTCTTTTCAAGTAGGAATACCATTCGCTACATAACCCCCACCTGTGAAACTGCTAACTGGCATCCCCCCTTTCCCATCTTTCCCGATTCTAACTCAGAATTTCCCAAACAGCTCATCTTGCCTTCTTCCTTACTAGATTCAGTCTGGACTCTTCACCACAGCTGCTGCCACTGTGTGGTGATGGTGGTTTCGTCGCTTTAGTCATGTCGGACTCTTTGCCACCCCATGGACTATAGCTTGCCAGGCTCCTTTGTCCATGGGATTCTCCAGGCAAGAACACTTGAAGTGGGTTGCCATTTCCTTCTCCAGGGGATCCTCCCAACTCAGGAATTAAACCCAGTTGCCTGCATTGCAGGCAGATTCTTTACCAACTCAGCTACGAGGGAAGCCCCACTATGTGGCCTCTGTTGAAACGCTGCTTTACTGGTAACCCGCACAGTGACCCTCTCCCCTTTCCAGGATGCCAAAGCTGCCCTGTGGCATGAGAAAGTCAGTGACCCGTCTCCAACTCTATCAGCTTTGTTCCTGTGATCCAGTGCACAGCATCTGCTCAGAGCTTGCTTGTTTGTTTTTAATACATCTATTTCCTGCCATACACCTCTCCAGACCATGGGTAAACAAACATCTTGCCATCCCATAAGCCATTTTTAGCTCTTCTCTTTTTCTTGATATTTAAGGGAAAAATAGTTTCCATAAATATCAAGTAATGGAAATAAGTTCTCTGAGGAGTGGCAAAAAGAAGTAATTATTAATAGACTGTGACGTACTCCTTTTCCTATTTGGAACCAGTCTGTTCCATGTCCAGTTCTAACTGTTGCTTCCTGACCTGCATACAGGTTTCTCAGAGGCAGGTCAGGTGGTCTGGTACTGCCATCTCTTTCAGAATTTTCCACCGTTTATTATGATCCACACAGTCAAAGGCTTTGGCATAGTCAATAAAGCAGAAATAGATGTTGTTCTTGAACTCTTTTGCTTTTTCCACGGAACAACAGACTGGTTCCAAATTGGTAAAGGAGTATGTCAAGGCTGTATGTTGTCACCCTGCTTATTTAACTTATATTCAGAGTACATCATGAGAAAGGCTGGGCTGGAAGAAGCACAAGCTGGAATCAAGATTGCCAGGAGAAATATCAATAACCTCAGATAAGCAGATGACACTACCTTTATGGCAGAAAGTGAAGAGGAACTAAAAAGCCTCTTGTTGAAAGTGAAAGAGAGTGAAAAAGTTGGCTTAAAGCTCAACATTCAGAAAACTAACATCATGGCATCCGGTCCCATCACTTCATGGCAAATAGATGGGGAAACAGTGTCAGACTTTACTTTTTTGGGCTCCAAAATCCTTCGGATGGTGATTTTTAGCCATGAAATTAAAAGACGCTTACTCCTTGGAAGGAAAGTTATGACCAACCTAGATAGCATATTCAAAAGCAGAGACATTAGTTTGCCAAGGTCTGTCTAGTCAAGGCTATGGTTTTTCCAGTGGTCATGTATGGATGTGAGAATTGGACTGTGAAGAAGGCTGAGAGCTGAAGAATTGATGCTTTTGAACTGTGGTGGAGAAGACTCTTGAGAGTCCCTTGGACTGCAAGGAGATCCAACCAGTCCATTCTAAAGGAGATCAGTCCTGGGTGTTCATTGGAAGGTGATGCTGAAGCTGAAACTCCAATACTTTGGCAACCTCATGTGAAGAGTTGACTCATTGGAAAAGACTCTGATGCTGGGAGGGATTTGGGGGCAGGAGGAGAAGGGGACGACAGAGGATGAGATGGCTGGATGGCATCACTGACTCGATGGACATGAGTTTGGGTGAACTCTGGGAGTTGGTGATGGACAGGGAGGCCTGGTGTGCTGTGGTTCATGGGGTCACAAAGAGTTGGACACGACTGAGCAACTGAACTGAAAGGGCTTTATGGAAAATAGAAGCTAGGATAGAAGGAGTCTGAAAAGAAACAAGGTTTGGAGTATGGTAAAAGCTTTGAACTTCACCCTGTGGTGTTGGAGGGGAGGGCACTGAAAGGTTTTAAAGTTTGTAAGAAAGAAGGTGATGGAATGAAAGAAAGACAGAAGTGAGGTCAGTCAGTTCAATCGCTCAGTCGTGTCTGACTCTTTGCGACCCCATAAATCGCAGCAAGCCAGGCCTTCCTGTCCATCACCAACTCTTGGAATTGACCCAAACTCATGTCCATCGAGTCGGTGATGACATCCAGCCATCTCATCCTCTGTCGTCCCCTTCTCCTCCTACCCCCAATCCCTCCCAGCATCAGAGTCTTTTCCAGTGAGTCAACTCTTCGCATGAGGTGGCCAAAGTACTGGAGTTTCAGCTTCAGCATCAGTCCTTCCAATGAACACCCAGGACTGATCTCCTTTAGGATGGACTGGTTGGATCTCCTTGCAGTCCAAAGGACTCTCAAGAGTCTTCAACACCACAGTTCAAAAGCATCAATTCTTTGGTAGCTCAGCCTTCTTCACAGTCCAACTCTCACATCCATACATGACCACTGGAAAAACCATAGCCTTGACTAGATGGACCTTTGTTGGCAAAGTAATGTCTCTGCTTTTTAATATGCTATCTAGACTGGTCATAACTTTCCTTCCAAGGAGTAAGCGTCTTTTAATTTCATGGCTGCAGTCACCATCTACAGTGATTTTGGAGCCCAAAAAAATAAAGTCAGCCACTGTTTCCACTGTTCCCCCATCTATTTGCCATGTAGTGATGGGACCGGATGCCATGATGTTAGTTTTCTGAATGTTGAGCTTTAAGCCAACTTTTTCACTCTCCTCTTTCACTTTGATCAAGAGGCTTTTTAGTTTCTCTTCACTTTCTGCCATAAGGGTGGTGTCATCTGCTTATCTGAGGTTATTGATATTTCTCCCTGCAAGTAGAGTGTTAAATGATTATATTTACAGTTTTAAAAGATGACTTTTGCAAGGGTAAGGAGAGTGAAGGGTGGACATTGAGCATAATGAAGGCAGAGAAAACCCAGGTTTCTGGGGTGAGCAATAAAGTTGGATGGTTGTGAGAAGGGGCTTGTGGGATTGGGAGCAGGTTTGTAGAACAGGAAAAGAAGTTGAACTCATTTCTGAATGTTGAGCTTCAGGGCCTGTGGCATATTGAAATGGAAGTGAACTGTGGGCAGATGTCTCAGGAGAGAAGTGTGGGATGCAGAGACAGGTCTGGGAACCATCTACACGAAGGAGATTCTCCAGAGAGGACATGTAGCATGCAGAGGGAAGAGTAAGGATGGTGAACTCCACTATTTGCAAGGACTGGAGGAGGAGGTGACCTTGAAGTAGATGAAAGTTTGCTAGAAGAAAAGACCAAACTGAAGTGATGTCACAAAACCCAAAGGAAGAGAGAGCTTCATGAATGAGAGTCTGATCAAATAAGAAGTCAAGTAAGGTCAAGCTATATTTGACAATTCATAAATCTATACATAGTTTAATGGAAAGAAAAGACATACTGCTATGGAATGAAGAGTAACTGAGATGTTAGGTGGAGACTAACATCTGAACCTGGTCTCCTGCATTGCAGGCAGGTTCTTTACCAACTGAGCCATGAGGGAAGCCCCTCTACTAGGTGGCCTCTGAATGGAGGAAAGTGGAAGGCAAAATTCAGTGTTGTAGCTTGCTGGGTAAAGGAAAGGTGGTGGTGGTTTTTCTCTTAAGAATAGTAGACACATGAGCATATTTTATAGACTGAAGGAAAAGAGTAATGGGAAGGAGGAGATTAAGAATGTAAGGGAGTTTGTTTGTAATTGATAAGACATTTCAGGGTCCATCGTAGGAAGGGATGACAGAGGAGCTGTGAGAGCAGTGAGTATTCTAGTGTATGCTGGAGTGTGGTTGTCAAGCCAAATGGAACGTGGCAGACAGAAATGTAAGAAACTAACCAAACTCTGTATTTTAAATCCATTTTGATAGTGCTTTTGGTCATGACTGAGGCAGGTGTCAAGTGCTGGGTGATGCTGATTGTCATTCACAATCAATCCCCACAATCTTAACACAACCGGAGTCTTAAATAATTGTCCATTACAAAATGTAAGTACCTTGCTCATAGTAAGCATCCAAAATATTTGTAAAATAAATGGATTAAGCTGCTCTGGGTTTTTCTGGGAAAAGAGAGAAGGGAAATTTTGAATAATAAAGGTGGAAAAAGGGATATTGGTGAGAAGAAGAATTCCAGCGAAGAAAGATAAAATAACAAAACCTGACACCAGCCTTAAAAACACACCCTATGTAAGAAAAACGTGTGTTTGTCTATGCTTGCTAGGAACAAAAGACACAAAATTTGTTTTTTGTTTTTTCTGTCTCTGAACTATGTGTCTCTTTCAAGCTGTGTCTTGATACCTGGAGTAATGCAAACCTTCACAGGGCAAGAGCTGGTACTTTTGGCCCCTGCTACTGCTTCTGAGAAACCAGTAGCATAAGGTAAGCAGAGAGAGCACCTGGCTTTAGTATTCCTATGTGACATCAAGCAAACGATTCAGAGTATAGGTCTCAGTCTCCTCATATGTAAAGCAAGGCTGAAAAAACACCTTTCTCTCTGAACAATTGAGAAAATGTGATGAAGCTGTGTAAGTCAAGGATTTATTTGGGACATGGTAATGATTCAATGGATTAATAATTATTTATCAAGTACCAGGGGATAGAAAACAGCACCTCTGAGCTCCATGTCTTGGGGAAAAGAAGGCTCAGAGAGTTGTAATGAAAATGGATGTGGGATAGTTCCACCAGCCACCCCCAGTGTCTCATCTGGGAAGATGAGTTGGATTTACCCTCTGATCTGGTCTAGTGTAGATGTGGGGAATCCTGTGGAAAGTCTCAGTATTTCCCCTTCTTTACTCCAGCTGCTACTAAATACTCTGGAGCCCTAATTTAAAGTGCCATGGAGCCTGTGGAACTCTGAGAGCTGTGCTTTTTGTCTCGCAGAGAACTTGAGCTGCTTCCAGCACTCCCTATGAGCTCTGCATCTTGTGGGGAAACTGGCTTAAGAAGTATATATGTTCAGGAATTCCAAAATTGTTTGAGGTTGAGAGATGCTGCACTATACCTCTTTTCCATAGTGTATTAGCTTTATCTTTGTTTCTTCTCCATTCTGCTTTGTATTCTATACCAGGGATCCCCAACCTCCTGATTAGCTGAGGTGGAGCTGATATAATAATAATAGAAATAAAGTGCATAGTAAATGTAATGGGCTTGAATTATCCTGAAGCCATCCTCCCCACTTTGGTCTGTGGAAAAAATGTCTTCCATGAAAGCATTGAATGGTGCCAATAAAGTTTGGGGACCGTTATTCTATACTATAGAATCTATAGTGTAATTTTGGAGAGTGGATTCTAATTGGCTAAGTGCATACTGCTGTCCTATATTAATCAGCTATTACCAAAGACAGATAGAGCAGGAGAGAGAGAGAGATGGGGGTGGTGGTGTAATGAAATATCCCAAACTCATCCCTTATTTTCCTGCATGTCCACAGGTTGATGGTGCATCAGCTACAACTAGGGTCAACTGGGAAGCTTTGTTCCAGGTTATGCTTTGGCTTCAGCTCTGTTCCACTGGGGCCTTAGCTGAAGGAGGAGGAGCTTCTTGGGAATTCTCTTCTCATGGCAGATAACCAAACAAGTCGTGTGTCTTGAGACCTCAGACTGGCAAGTTTCCATGTCCACCTGTATTTCTTCAGCTCAAACAAGTCATATTGCCCAGCCACCAACATGGCAGAAAATATCTGCTGCTTACTCTAATAAAGCAATGTCCCAAAGGAAAGGGCATGGATGTGTGGAATTATAGAACAGGAAGTTGTGAGGAATTGCTAACACTGAATCAACCTCTGTACCAGACAACTATAATCTACGTATGCGTCTCATCCTTGGCTGTTCTTACACAAAAACCTGCTGAGCAGAGCAGCTCTCAGTGAAAAATGAGTCAGTGGGCACAAATCATCACGACTCACACATCTAGTGTGTGAATGCCAGAAGAGGTGTAAATAGCATGATGAAATAAAATAGAGAATGGACAGAACTCCATTGTTCAGAATATTTTACTGTGAATTCGTTTCAAGTCTATTTGGAGGTACATTGGATGAGTTATGTCAGCTTCAAAAGGAAGGAAGTTATGAACTCCCAAATTGTTGAGTCTTAACACAAATAACTATAGGCAGCCCTTGCTTTAGACCATTACAATATGCACAAATTTCAGTGACAGCACTTTACTTAAATAACACCAGTCCTCAAATACCATGATTCAAATCAGTTACCACAGTATATTTGGAGAAGGAGATGGCAACCCACTCCAGTAATTCTTGCCTGGAGAATTCCTTGGACAGAGGAGCCTTGCAGATTACAGTCTATGGGGTTGCAAAGAGTCAGACATGACTCAGCGACTAACACATACCACAGTATATTAACTGTGATTAACTGTATCAAGTACAAATATCACCACTAGCTCTTCCCTCCACACATTGTCATGTAAGAGATGTGTATCATGATCAGTGAATAATCACGTTGTCTCCTTCAGAGTCTGGCAGTGACGGTTCACTGCTCATCTTTTATTCAGTTCATGCAAATATAGCAAAGCATGTAGTTGTGTTACTGTAGTAGTGGTCCCAGAGGGGACCCAAGGCATCTGGCACCAGCCTGCACGCTCCATCCAGACAGACACCAGCTCTAACGGTCCTGCTCAGCCATTGGCTGAGCACCCTGGTAGGCCCCTCCCCCCAAGCAAGTGAGCAACTGTCAACCAGTGACCGTTAACAGCCCAGCTCTGCCACTGGTTGGTTCTATTGAAAGTCCCTCCATTTCTCTCTATTGTATATAAAAGGACCCTGAATTCTAAGGGAAGATTTTTTGAGAGGCTAGTCTTTTCGTCTCAATTTGCTGCTGCTGCTAAGTCACTTCAGTCGTGTCCGACTCTGTGCGACCCCATAGACAGCAGCCCACCAGGCTTCCCCGTCCCTGGGATTCTCCAAGCAAGAACTTTGGAGTGGGTTGCCATTTCCTTCTCCAATGCGTGAAAGTGAAATCGCTCAGTCGTGTCCGACTCTTAGCGACCCCATGGACTGCAGCCTACCAGGCTCCTCCGTCCATGGGATTTTTCAGGCAAGAGTACTGGAGTGGGGTGCCATTGCCTTCTCTGTCTCAATTTGCTAGCCTTCCCATTAAAGTCATTATTCCTTGCTCCAACAACCCCTCTCCCGATTTATTGGCCTGTCCTGCATGTCCTGTGGCGAACAGGAACTTGGGCTCCATAACATTACCTTTTTATCTCCCAGTGATAGACTCATGTAACAGTTTACGAAAATGGATAATGAAGTGTAGTTACCAGTTTTACCAGTCTACCAGTTTTGAAGTGGTAGAGAGGGCGTTGCTCTCTGAAGAGTAAAGAAAAGAAGGGAACAGTTAACTCTCTTGGAAGAGGGACTGACTGCTTGGACTGATCTGAGGGGATCATGCACAGCTGATTCTGAAACTGATAAAAGATGCTGGAAGGATACACATGAGAGTTGTAAGTGAGAGCTTCTTTTTAAAATATTCGTTTATTTTTAATTGACTGATGATTGCTTTACAATATTGGTTTGATTTCTGCCATACATCGACATGAATCAACCATAGGTATACATTTGTCCCCTCCTTCTTGAACCTCCCTCCCACCCTTACCCTTTCCCACCCCTCTAGGTTGTTACAGAGCCCCGATTTGAGTTCCCTGAGTCAAACAGCAAATTTCCATTGGCTATCTGTTTTACATATGGTATTGTAGGTGCTGTCATACTGTGAGAGCTTCTTTTTCTCCTTTCTTTCTCAGTGGTCTCCCAACAGCGTCTCCCACTGGCAGTTAGTCTAGGAAATGTAGTTTGCAGACACCCAGCATTACAAAGCCAAATATAGAGGGTTCTGCGTGGGTCTGAGAGGCAGTAGGTAAGTAACAGCAACAGCTGACATCAGGGATTGTTGGAAAAATAAGATTGCTAATGCTTTGGCTTGATATCCTAGGTCTTTGAAGAGGCCTGTCCACAGGGCCACTGTCATAAATTTTCTGTACTTCTAAGTCACGCATTGAAATAAATGGACACATGTTGCCCAAATATCTGCCAGAGGTCAGTTACAGCTACTTTTGATTGGTCCACAAAAATCAGACAGTTTTCACCAAGGCTGTCATTGTTATTTGGTAATAGTTTATATCATTTCTTATCCTCAGATGGCTAACCTTTGTGTGATTCCACATCCAGGAACTTTGTTCGCCTTCTTTCATCTATTTTCAGGCTAAGGGTTTGCTTTTTCCTTACTCCCTTTCTCATTTCCCTCTCTATTTCTAGTAATGAGGTATCCTGGGTGTTGATTCTTTGAGAGGATTTTTCAGTATGCTACTCAAAGGAAAAGAGGCTAAGGAATCTGAGATTTTAATTTATTTCAACTTTCTTTGTTTCTTTCTTATACCTCTCTCAACCCACTGGGAAGAAACAAACCTACCCCTTTGGAAAATGTTGGGTTTTATGCTCTGGAAAAGAAAACAGAGTCTTGAACATACTTAATATATTTCTTGTTTTCTTTTACATACATTCATTTACAAGGAAGTATTTGTGTGTAATAAAGATAGATAATCACAGCATTTGAGCTTCTTAAAAATACTGTTAAGAAAGTTCTAGAATCCTACTTGATGTCCCCATGTACTGGTGCCATGACACCAGAATGGAAGAGTATAATGAAAATGTTAATGAATGAACTACAGATGACAAATCTTGCTTATATTATAATTTCCATAGCTATTTTTTTCAAATACATCTTTGATATGCTAAGAAGCTATAAGAAGGCTACCAGAGGGGTTACTTCTCTCTCTACTCTGCTTCCTCTAGTGCCTGGATCTTGCTCTTGGCCATGTGAGCAGGAGCCCACCACCCCAGCTAGATGTTTTATCAATGGTGCTGTATAGAAGGAGAAGTTTTGAGACCACTGTAAAAATAAGGCTGAAAACCAGAAGCAGGAGGCTTAAGTCCGAACCCTGACTCCAGGGAACATTAATTGACAGGAGCTCATCAAACGCCTCCATACCTACACTGAAACCAAGCACCACACAAGGGCCAAGAAGTTCCAGAACAAGACATACCATGCAAATTCTCCAGCAACACAGGAACACAACCCTGAGCTCCAATATACAGGCTGCCCAAAGTTACTACAAAACCATAGATATCTCATAACTCATTACTGGACACTTCATTGCACTCCAGAGAAAAGAAATCCAGCTCCACACACCAGAACACCGACACAAGCTTCCCTAACCAAGAAACCTTGACAAGCCACCTGTACAAACCCACACACAGTGAGGAAACTCCACAATAAAGAGAACTCCACAAACTGCCAGAATACAGAAAGGACACCCCAAATGCAGCAATATAAACAAGATGAAGAGACAGAGGAATACCCAGCAGGTAAAGGAACAGGATAAATGCCCACCAAACCAAACAAAAGAGGAAGAGATAGGGAATCTACCTGATAAAGAATTCTGAATAATGATAGTGAAAATGATCCAAAGTCTTGAAATCAAAATGGAATCACAGATAAATAGCCTGGAGACAAGGATTGAGAAGATGCAAGAAAGGTTTAACAAGAACCTAGAAGAAATAAAAAAGAGTCAATATATAATGAATAATGCAATAAATGAGATCAAAAACACTCAGGCAGCAACAAATAGTAGAATAATAGAGGCAGAAGACAGGATTAGTGAATTAGAAGATAGAATGGTAGAAATAAATGAATCAGAGAGGAGAAAAGAAAAATGAATTAAAAGAAATGAGGACAATCTCAGAGACCTCCAGGACAATATTAAACGCTACAACATTCGAATCAAAGGGGTTCCAGAAGAAGAAGACAAAAAGAAAGACCATGAGAAAATACCTGAGGAGATAATAGTTGAAAACTTCTCTAAAATGGGGAAGGAAATAATCACCCAAGTCCAAGAAACCCAGAGAGTCCCAAACAGGATAAACCCAAGGCGAAACACCCCAAGACACATATTAATCAAATTAACAAAGATCAAACACAAAGAACAAATATTAAAAGCAGCAAGGGAAAAACAACAAATATCACACAAGGGAATTCCCATAAGGACAACAGCTGATCTTTCAATAGAAACTCTTAAAGCCAGGAGGGAATGGCAAGACATACTTAAAGTGATGAAAGAAAATAACCTACAGCCCAGATTACTGTACCCAGCAAGGATCTCATTCAAATATGAAGGAGAAATCAAAAGCTTTACAGACAAGCAAAAGCTGAGAGAATTCAGCACCACCAAACCAGCTCTCCAACAAATACTAAAGGAGATTCTCTAGACAGGAAACACAAAAAGGGTGTCTAAACTCGAACCCAAAACAATAAAGTAAATGGTAACGGGATCATACTTATCAATAATTACCTTAAACGTAAATAGGTTGAATGCCCAAACCAAAAGACAAAGACTGGCTGAATGGATACAAAAACAAGACTCCTATATATGTTGTCTACAAGAGACCCACCTCAAAACAGGGGACACATATAGAATGAAAGTGAAGGGCTGGAAAAAGATTTTCCATGCAAATAGAGACCAAAAGAAAGCAGGAGTTGCTGCTGCTACTGCTGCTGCTGCTAAGTCGCTTCAGTCGTGTCCGACTCTGTGCGACCCCATAGACAGCGGCCCACCAGGCTCCCCCGTCCCTGGGATTTTCCAGGCAAGAGTACTGGAGTGGGTTGCCATTAGCAATACTCGTATCAGATAAAATAGACTTTAAAACAAAGGCTGTGAAAAGAGACAAAGAAGGTGACTACATAATGATCAAAGGATCAATCCAAGAAGAAGATATAACAATTATAAATATATATGCACCCAACATAGGAGCACCGCAATATGTAAGACAAATGCTAACAAGTATGAAATGGGAAATTAACAATAACACAATAATAGTGGGAGACTTTAATACTCCACTCACACCTATGGATAGATCAACTAAACAGAAAATTAACAAGGAAACACAAACTTTAAACAATACAATAGACCACTTAGACCTAAATGATATCTATAGGACATTTCACCCCAAAACAATGAATTTCACCTTTTTCTCAAGCTCACACGGAACCTTCTCCAGGATAGATCACATCCTGGGCCATAAATCTAGCCTTGGTAAATTCAAAAAAATTGAAATCATTTCAAGCATCTTTTCTGACCACAATGCAGTAAGATTAGATCTCAATTACAGGAGAAAAACTATTAAAAATTCCAACATATGGAGGCTGAACAACACGCTGCTGAATAACCAACAAATCACAGAAGAAATCAAAATTTGCATAGAAACAAATGAAAATGAAAACACAACCCCAAACCGGTGGCACACTGTAAAAGCAGTCCTGAGGGGAAAGTTCATAGCAATAAAGGCATACCTCAAGAAACAAGAAAAAAGTCAAATAAATAACCTAACTCTACACCTATAGAAAAGGAAGAAATGAAGAACCCCAGGGTTAGTAGAAGGAAAGAAATCTTAAAAATTAGGGCAGAAATAAATGCAAAAGAAAGAAAAGAGACCATAGCAAAAATCAACAAAGCCAAAAGCTGGTTCTTTGAAAGGATAAATAAAATTGACAAACCATTAGCCAGACTCATCAAGAAACAAAGGGAGAAAAATCAAAATTTAGAAATGAAAATGGAGAGATCACAACAGACAACACAGAAATACAAAGGATCATAAGAGACTACTATCAGCAATTATATGCCAACAAAATGGACAACGTGGAAGAAATGGACAAATTCATAGAAAAGTACAACTTTCCAAAACTGGACCAGGAAGAAATAGAAAAGCTTAAAGACCCATCAGAAGCACGGAAATTGAAACTGTAATCAGAAATCTTCCAGCAAACAAAAGCCCAGATCCAGAAGGCTTCACAGCTGAATTCTACCAAAAATTTAGAGAAGAGCTAACACCTATCCTACTCAAACTCTTCCAGAAAATTACAGAGGAAGGTAAACTTCCAAACTCATTCTATGAGGCCACCATCACCCTAATACCAAAACCTGACAAAGATGCCACAAAAAGAGAAAACTACAGGCCAATATCACTGATGAACATAGATGCAAAAATCCTTAACAAAATTCTAGCAATCAGAATCCAACAACACATTAAAAAGATCATACACCATGACCAAGTGGGCTTTATCCCAGGGATGCAAGGATTCTTCAATATCCGCAAATCAATCAATGTAATACACCACATTAACAAATTGAAAAATAAAAACAATATGATTATCTCAATAGATGCAGAGAAAGCCTTTGTCAAAATTCAACATCCATTTATGATAAAAACTCTCCAGAAATCAGGAATAGAAGGAACATACCTCAACATAATAAAAGCTATTTATGACAAACCCACAGCAAACATTATCCTCAATGGTGAAAAATTGAAAGCATTTCCTCTAAAGTCAGGAACAAGACAAGGGTGCCCACTTTCACCATTACTATTCAACATAGTTTTGGAAGTTTTGGCCACAGCAATCAGAGCAGAAAAAGAAATAAAAGGAATCCAAATTGGAAAAGAAGTAAAACTCTCACTGTTTGCAGATGACATGATTCTCTACATAGAAAACCCTAAAGACTCCACCAGAAAATTACTAGAACTAATCAATGAATATAGTAAAGTTGAAGGATATAAAATTAACACAGAAATCCCTTGCATTCCTATACACTAATAATGAGAAAACAGAAAGAGAAATTAAGGAAACAATTCCATTCACCATTGCAATGGAAAGAATAAAATACTTAGGAATATATCTACCTAAAGAAACTAAAGACCTATATATAGAAATCTATAAAACACTTGTGAAAGAAATCAAAGAGGACACTAAATGGAGAAATATAGCATGTTCATGGATTGGAAGAATCAATATAGTGAGAATGAATATACTACCCAAAGCAATCTATAGATTCAATGCAATCCCTATCAAGCTACCAATGGTATTTTTCACAGAGCTAGAACAAATAATTTCACAATTTGTATGGAAATACAAAAAACCTCGAATAGCCAAAGCAATCTTGAGAAAGAAGAATGGAACTGGAGGAATCAACCTGCCTGACTTCAGGCTCTACTACAAAGCCACAGTCATCAAGGCAGTATGGTACTGGCACAAAGACAGAAATATTGATCAATGGAACAAAATAGAAAGCCCAGAGATAAATCCACGCACATATGGACACCTTATCTTTGACAAAAGAGGCAAGAATATACAATGGATTAAAGACAATCTTTTTAACAAGTGGTGCTGGGAAAACTGGTCAACCACTTGTAAAAGAATGAAACTAGAACACTTTCTAACACCATACACAAAAATAAACTCAAAATGGATTAAAGATCTAAATGTAAGACCAGAAACTATAAAACTCCTAGAGGAGAACATAGGTAAAACACTCTCTGACATACATCACAGCAGGATCCTCTATGACCCACCTCCCAGAATATTGGAAATAAAAGCAAAAATAAATGGGACCTAATTAAACTTAAAAGCTTCTGCACAACAAAGGAAACTATAAGCAAGGTGAAAAGACAGCCTTCAGAATGGGAGAAAATAATAGCAAATGAAGCAACTGACAAACAACTAATCTCAAAAATATACAAGCAACTCCTACAGCTCAATTCCAGAAAAATAAATGACCCAATCAAAAAATGGGCCAAAGAACTAAATAGACATTTCTCCAAAGAAGACATACAGATGGTTAACAAACACATGAAAAGATGCTCAACATCACTCATTATCAGAGAAATGCAAATCAAAACCACTACGAGGTACCATTTCACGCCAGTCAGAATGGCTGCAATCCAAAAGTCTACAAGCAATAAATGCTGGAGAGGGTGTGGAGAAAAGGGAACCCTCTTACACTGTTGGTGGGAGTGCAAACTAGTACAGCCACTATGGAGAACAGTGTGGAGATTCCTTAGAAAACTGGAAATAGAACTGCCTTATGACCCAGCAATCCCACTGCTGGGCGTAAAGAGACACGTGTACCCCAGTGTTCATCGCAGCACTGTTTATAATATCCAGGACATGGAAGCAACCTAGATGTCCATCAGCAGATGAGTGAATAAGAAAGCAGTGGTACATATACACAATGGAGTATTACTCAGCCATTAAAAAGAATACATTTGAATCAGTTCTAATGAGGTGGATGAAACTGGAGCCTATTATACAGAGTGAAGTAAGCCAGAAAGAAAAACACCAATACAGTATACTAACACATATATATGGAATTTAGAAAGATGATAACAATAACCCTGTATACGAGACAGCAAAAGAGACACTGATGTATAGAACAGTCTTTTGGACTCTGTGGGAGAGGGAGAGAGTGGGATGATTTGGGAGAATGGCATTGAAACATGTATAATATCATATATGAAATGAGTCGCCAGTCCAGGTTCGATGCGCGATACTGGGTGCTTGGGGCTGGTGCACTTGGACGACCCAGAGAGATGGTATGGGGAGGGAGGAGAGAGAAGGGTTCAGGATGGGGAACAAGTGTATACCTTAAAAAAAAAAAAAAAAAAAAAGAAGGCTACCAAACAGTTAAACTCATTGGTGCTTCTTTTTCATTGCATTCTTTTGTGTTTTACAACTTTTTATGGAAACTTTGAGAGGCATATTACTTTTGACTTAAAAAAATTCACTGTCTGTCCTGAGAGCCAGACCAAGCTGCAGCCAGTTTTTGAAAAATGATGCCTCCTTGACTTTAAGGGAAGACTGGCTTGATATTACATTCCAAGGAGGTCTTTATGACACATTGGTTGAAAAGTAGTAAGTAAAGGTTGTAAACTAGTATGTATCATATATACCAGGCACACACATATAAGATGAACAAAGTCTTCATGTTCTATAAAGTATTAATTTTTATTAACTGACTATAGCAATAAAAAGTGTATTCTAGTGGAAAAACACTTCAGTGACCAGGGTTCCATTCCAGTTTAGGCTCTACCACTAACTGACTCTGTGACCTACGCAAAGTCATTTGACCTCTCTGGACCTTACTTTGCATATTTGTGATAAAAGAAAATGATCCATAAAAATTAAAAGAAAGAAAGAAAATGAACCAGACAAGAAATGATAAGTAGGATACATCTTGACCACCAACTCTAGAAAGTAACCTGTGAAGGGCAGAGCTGAGAATTCTAAAGCTAAGTCTGGGCGTAATGAGAAGGAGTCCCTGATCGATTAGTGCCATCTGCCTGCTGTGAGTGCAGAAGGTGGAGAGCAGCATTGTAACTGCCATGTATTAGCTGTCTCCCTAGACTAGGTTACCTCAAAGGTTGTGTGTGCTATGCAATATCGTTTAAGATGTTCATCATTTAAATTTATAAACATAAAACAAAGTGGGAAAAAAACAAACCTTGAGGTTCCCTGGCCTAAGTATGGATTCTGGGAAAAGATACTTTTTCCTTTTGGAAGCAGAAATAAAAAAGGAAGTTTCTGCCAGAAATTTTTAGAAAGAGTTTTAATATAATGTAAATTTATCTTCTGTCACTTTCATTCTTGCATGAAATATTTAGTAAGTACAAACTTTGAAATTGACACAGTGCTCAGTGCTGAAAATTTGCTGAATTGAATTGGGTTATAAGTGTGAACAGATACAGCCTTTGCTCTTGCAGAGTTCATGGCCCAGTGTGGAATGCAGATGTCCTAGTAGGTAACTTCAATACAATATGTGAAATGTTGTAATGGTTGCATGAAGTTTAAAACATGAAATGGCTAACTGTCTGAAGGAGGTGCTGCAGGTGCCACACAGAATATGACATCTGAGCTGAGTGTTAAAGGGTGAGTAAAAATCTGTCTGGTCGAGAAGGGAAGTTTTAAATATTTTGGCACTATTGAAAAAGGATGTCTCCCTACAAATTATTTGTATTTGCAGGGTTTGTTTGGTTAAGGCAGAGTCTAGAAAATTGAACTACAATTATTAGTGATTATTCTTATGATTGGTTAAGAATCTACTGTCAATGATATAGGCCTGGAAATGCAATGGGGACTGCCTAAGAGAGGAGGGATGAAACATTTAGATGGAAGTTTAAATATCTCTGGGTGACAGTACCAGGGAGCAACTTGGAAGGAGAGATGACAGAACTGTGCTGATCAAATCTGGAGACTCAGAGAGAAGAGAAGAGGGAACACTGGCTGGGAAGGGGGATGGGGGAGGGGGATGGGGGTTGGAGAGATTCATCAGAGGATTGTGCAAAGATTTGGAAAAGGATGACCTGAAACCACTTCCCAGGTAGCTCTGTGGATAAAGAATCGGTTGCAATGCAGGAGATGCAATAGACGTGGGTTCAATCACTGGTCCGGGAAGGTCCCCTGGAGGAGGGCATGGAAACCCACTCCAATATTCTTGCCTAGAGAATCCCATGGACAGAGGAGCCTTGTGGGCTACAGTCTTTGTGGTCACAAAGAGTCGGACATGACTTAGTGACTCAGGACGTAAGTATGCACCCCTAAACCAAAGCCCTCCAGGAGAAGACCCAGCATCTCCAGGAGCACAGAAGTAGTAGAAACTATCTCATGCTGGAGAATGATGTGAAATAAAGTATTAAGTTATGAGAATGAGCATCACAACTCAGGTCAAGAAGAGAACTCAGTCACCAGAAGGAAGGTTATACAGAACCCACAGAAGTACATGCTGATTGTGCACTAGTGGGTGAAAACATTTTCAATGTGTGCAAAAAAACAATAGGAAAAACTTACTCTGTAGACAATGATGGTTTCCAGTGTAAAGTGGAGAAATTCTCAGACCAGGGGCCACCTTAGGGGAAGAGATCTAGCTTTCAGTTTCCTCTCCCTTTGAGCTGTTGAAACCTGCTGGGGAAAAGTGAGAGTAGACTAGACCATACATTTTCCTGAAATTGACTTGAATGTTGCTCAGGGGGTTTGGTTATTGATGCTTTGAGTTGTGACTATGCATTGACCTGCCTGGTAGTAGTGGTAGCAGTTGGATTTGCTTTTTTAAGCTGCATGTACCCCATTTTGGTAGCATATGAGCTTATTCATGCAATGACTGGCTAATAATAATATCCAGGCCCTCTGTTGTGTATGATGGGCTGTGAGACTGAATTGTGAAGACTCTGTCCATTCACCCACCGAAAAAGCACATTTCTAGATGGAAATGCAACAGGCCTTCTATTGTTCTAAAAGGATAAAATTAGATGTGTTAGAGGAATAAAGACATGGCTCTTTGGAGAGTGGCACTGACATATATACATTACCATGTGTAAAATAGATGGCTAGCAGTAAGCTGCTGTATAGCACAAGGAGTTCAGTCCCATGCTCTGTGGTGACCGAGCGGGGTGGGGTGGGAGGGAGGCTCCAGAGAGAGGGGATATGTATCTCCTTACAGCTGATTCATGTTGTTGTACAGCAGAAACTAACACAACATGGTAAAGCACTTATAGTCCAATAATGCAATTAATTAGCTAATTTAAAAGGAAATGTAAAAAATAGTTCATGTTCTGAATGATTTAGGGTGGATCCCCTGTCTGACACATAGAATTGGGATTTGTGGGCAGATATATCGAACTTCAGTTACATGGCACACTTTTGCAAAGTCAGTCAACAAGCTGATCATTTTTCAGTCTGAGTTGCAGCTGGAACTGCCACTCTTTCTTTACACAGCGAGGCATATCTCATATTGGCAGGGCTAGGAGAAATCAGCATTCAGGCTTCGGTTAAGGCACATTATTTTCTGGCTGAGAATTGCATGTGTGGCATGTGTACTTACGGGCGTCCAGGTGGCGCAGTGGTAAAGAATCCACCTGCCAAAGCAGGAGGCACAGGAGACACAGTTCAATCCCTGGGTCAGGAAGATGCCCGGGGGTAGGAAATGGCAGCCTATTTCAGTATTCTTGCCTGGGAAATCCCATGGACAGAGGAGCGTTGTGGGCTACAGTCCATGGGGTCACAAAAGAGTCAGACACGACTGAGCACTCACTTCCCTCAACCCCGTGTGTATTTAATTTTAATCAATTGTTTTCTTTCTTTCTTTCTTTTTCCCTTGGTAACCTAAAAGAAAGTTTCAAAGGACATAGTGAGATTTCCTGACTATATAAAAAGGGCTTTACTTTACTTTAGAAAACTGTTAGGGAGGATCTACTAAAGCTATGGAGTCATGTTTATACGTATGTGTACATTCAATGACCCAGAAATCCTGCTTCTAGATATAGACTCCATAGAAATGAAAATATATATTCACCAAAGTAAATGGGCAAAAATGTTGATAGCAGCAAACCAGTAGTCATCAACGGAAAGAATATGCCCTGCATACAATGGACTACTATGCAATGAGGAAGTATAGGCTACTGTTACACAACTCAGATGTCACAAACATAATATTGAATACAGTCGTTGGTCACTCCCACCTCCCCACAAAAGACTACGAAGAGTAGAATTTTATCAGATTCAATTTCTGTGAGTTTCAAAAATGGGCAAAACCAAATTGTGCTGCTGAAATTAGAGTGGTTATATCAATATTTGAAGGGGTCAATGACTGAGAAGAGGCATTACCAGGTTTTTGTGGCATTGGTAATGCTATATTTTTTCATCTGAATGGTGGTTACACAGGTGTGTTTACTTTGTTAAATGTCACTTATGATTTGTGCACCTTCCTGTATATATATATATTTACTTCTATAAACAATTTTAAAAAGCTTTTTAGTAACAAACATTTAATTTGTAATATTATTCTTGTAAAGATAGGTTTAAAGGTATCTTTCTCACTAGCACAGTAAGGTTGAGTACTTTGCACAGGATTAGTATTTTTATTTTTAATTAAATAAACATGTATACCGGTTAGTATTTTCTGAATTGTATGACATTCTCTATAGTAATTAATCCTGTAGAAAGGAATGATGATTTTAAGACTAAGGTAACAAATTATGTTAAAGTTTCTTGTAGAGCAAAAGGTTTCTATTAACTAATAGTATCAATTGCCTGCAACAAATTACATTTTAATACTTGTGTATTTCTTGAATATGAGTATTATGTAGCTCATTTAAACAGGGTTTACCTTTGTTACCATTTTTACTTTCTGCATCTCTTCATAAAGTATTGTTTGGTATCCTCCCTTTTTATAAAAAGAATTTAAGATTACATTGTCCCTTTATATAAACATAGAGAGATATATAGATATGCGATGTGTATGTGTGCGTGCTAAGTCACATCAGTTGCAACCCTATGGACTATAGCCTGCCAGGCTCTTCTATCCATGGGATTCCCCAGGCAAAAATACTGGAATGGGGTGCCATTTCCTCCAGGGAATCTTCCCCACCCAAGGATCAAACCTACATCTCTTATGTCTCCTGGATTAGCAGGCAGGTTCTTTATCACTAGTGCCACATGGGAAGCCCAAATATGGATATATTTATCCATAAAGTACATATATGTGGGCTTTTTCTTTTTGTCTAAAATTATTGATGTCTTCCCAGAAGGAGGTGTGTGTGGAGTGATAATAGAGAAGTTGTTAATTGAGACGTTGAAAGGAACGGAGAGCAATAGTTATTATCCCTGTTCTCAGACAGGAGACCCTACCCTCTGAGAAATGAGGTGTTGTAAAAAATTCTATTAAGAATTTTTAGAAACAGCAGAATTATAAGACCTAGGCAAAGTGACGGAGAAGGCAGTGGCACCCCACTCCAGCACTCTTGCCTGGAAAATCCCATGGATGGAGGAGCCTGGTGGGCTGCAGTCCATGGGGTCACTAAGAGTTGGACACGACTGAGCGACTTCACTTTCACTTTTCACTTTCATGCATTGGAGAAGGAAATGGCAACCCACTCCAGTGTTCTTGCCTGGAGAATCCCAGGGACAGGGGAGCCTGGTGGGCTGGCGTCTATGGGGTCGCACAGAGTCAGACACGACTGAAGCGACTTAGCAGCAGCAGCAGGCAAAGCAAACTAGGTAACAAGCCCTAGTGTTTTTCAACACTTCTGGCTTCATAGAATAATAGACTGTTGGCCAAACACCCTACCCATTCATGGAAATAGTCCCTCAGAGTGTCCTGGGTGCTGGTGGTTGCTCTCCAAGGTCCTGAGCACAAAGGCGATGCCATCCTGAACCTGACCTCTTTGCAGAGACATATTTGAAGATGAACTGACTGCATCAACTGCAGAGAGGACCTCTGCCTTGTTGGAGATGGAAGCCTGTTAAGAGAAAACCTGTGATGTCTCAGATTTCCTTCCATTGGCTCCACTTTAAAAACACTAAACTTTGCCTCAGTCCTAAGGCCTGTGGTACAAGAACATAGCTTTCCAATCTTATCTATTTTTCAATGTAGGATAAACATACTGGGTTTAGTTAAATTATGAATGCTGATAATATTCATTTGGTACAATTTATATTCTTCTTTTATCTTTTTATTTTTGACAGTTTAGGCTGGGGCATAAAGCATAATTATATTCTTGGCATCCTCCCTTAGAAGTTTTAAATCAGTTCATGAGGCTTTCAGCGCGGTTCCTGTCATTCATCCATCAGCATCCAGTCCATTTAATCCCGGCCTCTCAGCCGAGCTGCCCTAGCCCCTGTTGTGAGTGATTGGCCTGCTCGAGCGCTCCCAGCTTCTCCTGTCACATCGCATTTGCATAAAAGAGGACAGATAACCAAATTTGAGCACACAAATGAAAATGCTAAGCGCTAAACCTGTCACAGTTGTTGTTCAACTAATTGTGAAAAATTTGATTTGCTCGCCTTTCACTGTTTGTCATGTGGACCCCCTTCTCAAATGTGCCTTGGCTTCTGCCTCTGTATATGTAGCTTTTAAACTCCTGAGCACAAGCAGCCCACCCTGGGGATTACTTACCTCTCCTACCAGCTTTTAATGTTGGCTCATCTTCTTGACTAAATTAGGCCACCATGGCAAACAAACACATAATTAAAAACCCAGGAAAGACAACCACAGTTGCACTTCTTAAATTGATTTTTACAACGCTTGTGGATGCCTCTGTGTGGTCTTCCATTTGATAATTTTATTTCTTTATATAACCCTATGGTAGGAAAAAATTAAGGATGGGCATTGTAGCAAGCTTTGCATTATTTTAAATCCTATGTGTTATTTTGCTTCTTTCTGTTCCTCAAAGAACAAAACTTGTATAATGGGTCTTAAAAAGCCCATTTCTATTCCCTAATACTTTACATGACATACCAGTATACATTTTTAATCAAGGTTTCAAATGATTCCATTTGATATTGTATTAGAAACAATGGATAAAATTCCTTTGGTCACAGTATTCAATCACATGAGCTTTGTTTAAATGGTAGGTAATATGAGTGTTTTGAAAATTTGTATGTGTACTATATACAGTTTGGTTTAGTATTTGTTATAAAGAGCCTTTACCTATTCTGTTTATAGGCATTAGGCTGGTAATTTCTTGATGACCGCTAAAACAATACACACAGTGTTTCTATAAAGTCAAAAAACTTGTTTTCCAGGAGTCACACAAGAAAGTGCCTTTCATTCACAGCAATACCTCTGGTTGCTTTACCACATTAACTTGTTCCAATATTTTAGGTACATGATGTTCAAGCGACAATGAAGACCACATTAACTAAAGCTGAAACCTTTTAGTGTTGAATACAACCTAAATTACCTTCGAGAATTGGAGAGTTATATTCTTGAAATTGGGTTAAAATGAAATGTGACATTATAGGGACAATTTATGGTTTGCAAAAGTTGAATGTAGTGTCATTTATTGCAGTATTCCTTTGGGATTTCTTTTTAGTAGGTCATATGAAATGGATTAATTGAAGAAATATTTGAATATATATTATTTTATACAGTTTTAGCCTAAAGAAAAACAATGTCTTTCTCTTTGCCACAGCCTTCCTAAAATGTTGAGAGGTTAAATCTAATGTGAAATTTTGAATGTACACTAATTTCTTTACAATGTTTAATACCATTTCAGTTCAAAGAAGTTAGATTATGGAATGGAGTGCTCACCACTTTAATATATATATGATAAATTCAAAGTTGAACTTTTTTTTTGACAAAGCTGGGAGAATAATTTCACCTCTATTACACTTTGTTTATACTTATTATTTTGGCTGAGCCACACAGCATGTGAGATCTTAGTTCCCCAGCCAGGGATTGAACCCATGTCCCCTGAAGTGAAAGCATGGACTCTTAACTCTGGACCACCAGGGAAGTTCCTATACTTCACTATTTTTATGTCATTGCAATTTCTTACTTAGTGGGCAAAAGTCTTTATGTCCCTGATGTATACATTTCAACTAGATATGGCTAGTCACAGATGAACAGTAATGATTATAAGATTTTTTAATGTTTCCAAACCAAAAATCTGAAAAGGACCTCAAAAATTAATTTTATACTCTAGGAAGGATTGAACGAAACTATTACCAGAGAAATATCTCATTATAGCACTTAGCTCAGGATCTTTTACAGAATAGAAACAAAATAAATTAATGAGTCTACACCATTGTCTGTTTTCATTCTACTTCCACATTGTACTGATTTCCATCAGTAATATTTTTTATTCTTTATCCACATACAATTTCATTCTGCATTAGTTTAATTATGGGTCATACTTGTAGAAGGAAATGGCAACCCACTCAGTATTCCTACCTGGGAAATCTCATGGACAGAGGTGCCTGTAGGACTATGGTCCATGGGGTCACAAGGGTTAGACACGACTTAGTGACTAAACCACTGCCACCACCCAACTATGGGTCATATTATTATGGAGGCAGCATTAATACTGTGGTTAACAGTTTGGGTTTTAGCATTAAAAAGCTCATACACCATGATCAAGTTGGGTTTATTCCAGGGATTCAAAGATTCTTCAATATACACAAATTAATCAGTGTGATACACCATATTAACAAATTGAAAGATAAAAACCATATGATAATCTCAATAGATACAGAAAAAGCCCTTGACAAAATTCAGTACCCATTTATGATTAAAACTTTTCAAAAAATGGGCATAGAAAGAACCTACCTGGTAAAGGACATATATGATAAGCCCACAGCAAACATTTTTCTCAAAGGTGAAAAACTGAAAGCATTCCCCCTAAGATCAGAAACAAGACAAGGGTATCCACTCTCACCACTATTATTCAACATAGTTTTGGAAGTCCTAGCTACAGCAATCAGAGAAGAAAAAGAAATAAAAGGAATCCAGATCAGAAAAGAAGTAAAGCTCTCACTGATTGCAGATGACATGATACTATACATAGAAAACCCTAAAGATACTATCAGAAAATTACTAGAGCTGTTTCAAATCCTTAAAGATTTTGCTGTGAAAGTATTGAACTCAATATGCCAGCAAATTTGGAAAACTCAGCAGTGGCCACAGGACTGGAAAAGGTCAGTTTTCATTCCAATCCCAAAGAAAGGCAATGCCAAAGAATGCTCAAACTACTGCACAATTGCACTCATCTCACACACTAATAAAGTAATGCTCAAAATTCTCCAAGCCAGCCCTCAGCAATATGTGAATTGTGAACTTCCAGATGTTCAAGCTGGTTTTAGAAAAGGCAGAGGAACCAGAGATCAAATTGCCAACATCTGCTGGATCACTGAAAAAGCAAGAGAGTTCCAGAAAAACATCTATTTCTGCTTTATTGACTATGTCAAAGCCTTTGACTGTGTGGATCACAATAAACTGTGGAAAATTTTGAAAGAGATGGGAATACCAGACCACCTGACCTGCCTCTTGAGAGACCTCTATGCAGGTCAGGAAGCAACAGTTAGAACTGGACATGGAACAACAGACTGGTTCCAAATCAGGAAAGGAGTATGTCAAGGCTGTATATTGTCACCCTGCTTATTTAACTTATATGCAGAGTACGTCATGAGAAATGCTGGGCTGGATGAAGCACAAGCTGGAATCAAGATTGCCAGGAGAAATATCAATAACCTCAGATATGCAGATGACACTACCCTTATGGCAGAAAGTGAAGAAGAACTAAAGAGCCTCTTGATGAAAGTGAAAGAGGAGAGTGAAAAAGTTGGCTTAAAACTCAACATTCAGAAAACTAAGATCATGGCATCTGGTCCCATCACTTCATGGGAAATAGATGGGGAAACAGTGGCTGACTTTATTTTTTTGGGCTCCAAAATCACTGCAGGTGGTGATCGCAGCCATGAAATTAAAAGACACTTACTCCTTGGAAGGAATGTTATGACCAACATAGACAGTCTATTAAAAAGCTGACACATTACTTTGTCAACAAAGGTCCATCTAGTCAAGGCTATGGTTTTTCCAGCAGTCATGTATGGATGTGAGAGTTGGACTATAAAGAAAGCTGAGTGCCAAAGAATTGATGCTTTTGAACTGTGGTGTTGGAGAAGACTCTTGAGAGTCCCTTGGACTGCAAGGAGATCCAACCAGTCTATCCTAAAGATCAGTCCTGGGTGTTCATTGGAAAGATTGATGGTGAAGCTGAAACTCCAATACTTTGGCCACCTGATGCAAAGAGCTGACTCATTTGAAAAGACCCTGATGCTTGGAAAGATTGAGGGCAGGAGGAGAAGGGGATGACAGAGGATGAGATGGTTGGAGGGCATCACTGACTCAATGGACATGAGTTTGGGTAAACTCTGGGAGTTGGTGATGGACAGGGAGGCCTGGCGTACTTCTGTCCATGGGGTTGCAAAGAGTCAGACACAACTGAGTGACTGAACTGAACTGAATCAGTGAATTTAGCAATGTCACAGGATACAAAATCAATAACAGAAATTACTTGCATTCTTATATACTAACAATGAAAATCATAAAGAGAAACTAAGGACTCAATCACATTCACCATTGCAACAAAAAGAATAAAATATATAGGAATAAACCTACCTAAGAAGACAAAAGAACTGTATACAGCAAATTATAAGATACTGATTAAAGAAATCAAAGACTATATAAACAGATGGAGAGATATTCCATGTTCCTGGGCAGGAAAAATCAATATTGTGAAAATGACTGTACTACCAAATGTAATCTACAGACTCAATGCAATCCCTATCAAATTACCAATGGCATTTTTCACAGAACTAGAACAAAAAATTTCACTATTCATGAAAGTGAAAGTCACTCAGTTGTATCCTACTCTCACGACCCCATGGACTATACAATCCGTGGAAATCTCCAGGGCAGAATACTGGAGTGGGTAGCCTTTCCCTTCTCCAGGGGAACCTCCCAACCCAGCGATCAAACCCAGGTCTCCCTCATTGCAGGTGGATTCTTTACCAGCTGAGCCCCCAGGGAAGACCAAGAATACTGGAGTGAGTAGCCTATCCCTTCTCCAGCCGATCTTTCTGACCCAGGAATAGAACTGGGGTCTCCTGCATTGCAGGTGGATTCTTTACCAACTGAGCTAAAAGACCCCAAATAGCCAAAGCAATCTTGAGAAAGAAGAATGGGGCTGGAGGAATCAATCTTCTTGACTTCAGATTAAACTACAAAGCTAGTCATCAAGACAGAATGGTACTAGCACAAAAACAGAAATATAGACCAATGGAACAAGATAGAAAGCCCAGAAATAAACCCATGCACCAGTGGGTACCTTATTTTTGACAAAGGAGGCAAGAATATACAATGGGGCAAAGATAACCTCTTCAATAAGTGATGCTGGGAAAACTGGTCAGCTACATGTAAACGAATAAAATTAGAACACTTCCTAACACCATGCTGCTGCTGCTGCTAAGTCGGGTCAGTCGTGTCCGACTCTGTGCGACCCCATAGACAGTAGCCCAACAGGCTCCTCTGTCCCTGGGATTCTCCAGGCAAGAATACTGGAGTGGGTTGCCATTTCCTTCTCCAATGCATGAAAGTGAAAAGTGAAAGTGAAGTCGCTCAGTCGTGTCTGACTCTTAGCGACCCCATGGACTGCAGTCTACCAGGCTCTTCTGTCCATGGGATTTTCCAGGCAAGAGTGCTGGAGTGGGGTGCCATTGCCTTCTCTGTCCTAACACCATACACAAAGATAAATTCAAAATGGATTAAAGACCTGAATGTAAGATGACAAATTATTAAACTCTTAAGAGTAAAACATAAGCAGAACACTTGATGATATAAATCAAAGCAAGATCCTCTATGACCCACCTCCTAGAGTAATGGAAATAAAAACAAAAGTAAACAAGTGAGACCTAACTAAACTGAAAAGCTTTTGCACAGCAAAGGACACTGTAAATGAGGTAAAAAGACAACTCTCAGAATGAGGAAAAATAATAGCAAATGAAACAACTGACAAAGGATTAATTTCCAAAATGTACAAGCAGCTCATACAACTTAATATCAGAAAAACAAATAACCCAATCAAAAAGTGGGGAAAAGACCTAAACAGACATTTCTCCAAAGAAGACATACAATGGCTAACAAATACATGAAAAGATGCTCAACATGGCTCATTATTAGAGAAATTCAAATCAAAACTACAATGAGATATCACCTCACATGGGTCAGAATGGCTATCATCAAAAAGTCTACAAAAAATGAATGCTGGAGAGGGTGTGAAGGAAAGGGAACCCTCTTGCACCGTTGGTGGGAATATAAATTGATATAGCCACTATGGAAGATGGTATGGAGATTCCTTAAAAATCTAGGAATAAAACCACCATATGGCCAAACAATCCCACTCCTAGGAATATATGCTGAGGACACCAAAACTGAAAAAGACACATAAACCCTAATGTTCATTGCAGCACTATTTATAGTAGCTGGAACATGGAAGCAACCTAGATGTCCATCAACAGATGAGTGGATAAAGAAGTTGTGGTACATATACACAATGGAATATCAGCCATAAAAAGGAACACATTTGAGTCAGTTCTAACGAGATGGATGAACCTAGAGCCTATTATACAGAGTGAAGTGAGTCAGAAAGAGAAATATAAATATCATATACTAACACATATATATGGAATCTAGAAAGATGGTCCTGATGAATTTACTTGCAGGGCAGCAATGGAGAAACAGACATAGAGAATAGACCTATGGACATGGAGGGAGGAGAAGAGAGCGTGAGTTGTTTGGAGAGAGTAACATGGAAACTTACATTAGCATATGTAAAATAGATAGCCAATTGGGAATTTGCTGTATGTCTCAGGGAACTCAAACAGGGGCTCCGTATCAACCTAGAGGAGTGGGATGGGGAGAACGATGGAAGGGAGGTTCAAGAGGGATGGGACATATGTATACCCATGGTTGATTCGTGCTGATGTTTGACAGAAAACAGCAAAATTCTGTAAAGCAATTATCTTTCAATTAAAAATAAATTAATGAAAACAAATAACTGAAAAGAAAAGATAGTTATGCTCAAACCAGAGAGGACAGTGTTTGTGAACCAAGTATTATGATTAACTAGGTTATATATATATAAGGTACCCCTAAGCTTCCAAAAGAAATAAAAATAAAACTAATGCTTTCAAAAAAATAAAAAGTCAAAGAGCAATATAAAAAAATTAGTTTGGGTTTTAGAACCAGTTCTGTCTCATGCTCTCAGTAGCTGGGTGACCTTGGGAGAAACTCCTTGTTATTTCTAGATTTCTCTTTAACCTCCTGGAGATGATTATAACCACATCCTTACAGATTAGTTACTAGGTTTAAATGAATTAAATGTGATGCTTTCACATCAGAATATGGCACATAGTTAAGTGGTCAAAAAGAGTAGCTATTCTTATAGAGCATGCAAAATTAATGCTTTACTTTTATGTTTGACCTATTTTAGATATTTTTGAAAGGTTTCTAAGAATCACACTTAGCATTATAATGGTATTATATAGTATTCTGTCATTTCCCCAATATTTCCCCAATTAGTGAGTGTTCATATTACTACTTGTTCTTTTTCTTTTATAAAAACTTCTATCTGTATCTCTGTTCATTCAGGCCCCCTATCCAGCTATGGCCACTTCTTGTTTTATTACTCTGAGTTAAGTTTCCAAAGTGAAATTTCTGTTTCATATGCATGAACTCTTCATGGATGTGGAACTGTCTTGCAAAATTGTCATCCAAGAAGGTGAACCACGTTACAATGTCAGCCTCAATCTCTGCCTTCACCACTGTCGGTCTTGCTCACATTTCCTGCTTTGGTGTGTTCATCCCCTCAGAATCACACCCCAGGTTGAGAACTGTCTAAACTACTGCAGCAGTCTTCTTGCAGTTCTGTGCCTGGTACCCCGTATTCATTTCACATTAGAATAATTCTTCTTTACCATTGCCTATCTTTTGGCACTATTAGAATTAATCATCTGTGGATTCTAGTTTTTGAATAAAGTTGAAAGCTTTTTCCCACATGCCACAGTGGTAAAGAACTCACCTGCCAATGCAGAAGACACAAGAGACACAGGTTTGATCCCTGGGTCAGGAAAATCCCCTCAAGTAGGAAATGAAAACCCACTCCAGTATTCTTGCCTGGGAAATTCTGTGGACAGAGGAGCCTTTACAGTCCATGAGGTCACAAAGAACTGGACATGACTGAGGGAGCAAAAAAGGCTAACTTTGTTGGATTTGAACAAATTGGACTTACAAACCCACTCTCAATAAGGATCTTGTTTACATGGATGTACTTTGAGTACGTTGTAGGATGAGCTCTCCGTTCCCTGGTTAAACCAAAACTCTATGGCATTTAGAAACACTTTGATGACCTCAAAAATAGAATGCCTTGGCTTTCTCAAGTCAGAAAGGGGAATTAGGGCACAGCCTGGGGCTGCTGGAAGGTGGGAGGAGGTTAAAATAAACCATTGAACCTTTTGTCTACTTAGTCTACTATTTAACATTTTTTTCCCAATTAGGAAACAGTACAGCCTAGTTCCAAGCATGCAGGATTCCAGTCAGACAGATCCTGGTTAAATCCTGCTGCTATTGTTTACCAAGTTGTGTAACCTCAGGCAAAATCTGCAAACTTCAGTTCCTCACTTAGGATAAGAACAACCATACCAACCTTGTTTGGTTATTGTGAATATGAAGTCTTGGCTAGCATTTCCGTTAAGTTCAGCCGCTCAGTTGTGTTTGACTCTTTGAGACCCCATGGACTGTAGCACCCCAGGCTGCCTTGTACATCACCAACTCCTGGAGCTTGCTCAAACTCATGTCCATTGAGTCAGTGATGCCATCCAGCCATCTCATTCTCTGTCATCCCCTTCTCCTCCCTCCTTCAATCTTTCCCAGCATCAGGGTCTTTTCCAATGAATCAATTCTTTGCATCAGGTGACCAAGTATTGGAGTTTCAGCTTCACCATCAGTCCTTCCAGTGAATATTCAGGACTGATTTCCTTTAGGATTGACTGGTTGGATCTCCCTGCAGTCCAAGGGACTCTCAAGAATCTTCTCCAACACCATAGTCCAAAAGCATCAATTCTTCGGTGCTCAGCTTTCTTTATAGTCCAATGCTCACATCCATACATGACTACTGGGAAAACCATAGCTTTGACTAGACGGACCTTTGTTAGCAAACCATGGCTAGCATTAGGCACTCAATAGATATTAGTTAATTTACTCTTTCAATTACTACTCTGTTCCTACTCTTGGTCTTGTCTCGAAATATTTCCTGGTTCCAAATCATCATAAATGCTGAGATTCTTTTTTCTCTGAGCTGAATTTTGATATTTTTGTCTTTGAAATCATCTTTACTCATATCTCCATTTTAGATTGACCTGTTTCAATGACTGCTTCTCTTATTCGAGATTAAAGAGCGTATAGAACTTTTTTTAAAATTGAATATTGAGCTTAGACTGGGATAAAATACTGAAGGAATTCATGAACTAGTATGAAAATAAAAGTTGTCATTTGGGTGGGGAAAGGGGAGAAGAGAAGAGAAGACTTTTATGGAATCATTTCTCTTCTCTAGTGAGCAAAGCCATTTTAGTTCCTGGACAGTTCCAGTGCATCCTCACGGTCTTGGTGCTGGAAGAACTTGAGATGAAAGAGATGAAAGAGTTGTTTGACTAATTATGTTTACAAAGTGCTTTCCACTCAGCTTGCCCCATCTAAATTTTTAATTATATAAAAACATTTCCCTGACCTTAAAAAACTTACAAGTTGGTTAGAAATATAAACAAAACATATTTCTTAAAATTACGGATAAAGATTAGGAAATAAACGCCACCACCAGCATGACAGGTATAGACCAAGATTTTCAAACTCAGGCAGTATGGAAACTGAAGAGTGTATGTGGTCCTAAAAGTACTAAAATGTAGTTTAATTAATAGCAACAACAACACCATGCTGACTAAACAAAATACATCTCCGTGGCCTTCTGTGGGATGCTGCTTTTTAACTACTTGCATGTAAATTATGTTGTTTTTACAGAACCAACCATGGTTCAGGAAGAGTTTATGAAAGCATTGGTTTTGGGCTTTAAATGATGAGTGGGATTTGAAGATACAAGACTGTATGCTAGGTAGAGGTGATGGAAGGAAAGGGGAGAGGAAGAGAAAGGAGATGATCTTTGCTAACATCAGCGAATGCTTTGATTTTCTTCGAGGGGAAATTCATGCCCAAGACAAAAGCTCCAGTGGTGAAAAGCTGTGGTGTTTATACCATGAGAAACCTATATGCAGGTCAGGAAGCAACAGTTAGAACTGGACATGAAATAACAGACTGGTTCCAAATAGGAAAAGACTGGTTCCAAAAAAATATATTGTCACCCTGCTTATTTAACTTCTATGCAGAGTACATCATGAGAAACGCTGGGCTGGAAGAAGCACAGGCTGGAATCAAGATTGCCAGGAGAAATATCAATAACCTCAGCTATGCAGATGACACCACCCTTATGGCAGAAAGTGAAGAGGAACTAAAAAGCCTCTTGATGAAAGTGAAAGAGGAGAGTGAAAAAGTTGGCTTAAAGCCCAACATTCAGAAAATGAAGATCATGGCATCCAGTCCCATCACTTCATGAGAAATAGACGGGGAAACAGTGGAAACAGTGTCAGACTTTATTTTTGGGGGCTCCAAAATCACTACAGATGGTGACTGCAGCTATGAAATTAAAAGACACTTATTCCTTGGAAGAAAAGTTATGACCAACCTAGATAGCATATTGAAAAGTAGAGACATTACTTTGCCAACAAACGTCCGTCTAGTCAAGGCTATGGTTTTTCCAGTGGTCATGTATGGATGTGAGAGTTGGACTGTGAAGAAAGCTGAGTGCCAAAAAATTGATGCTTTTGAACTGTGATGTTGGAGAAGACTCTTGAGAGTCCCTTGGACTGCAAGGAGATCCAACCAGTCCATTCTAAAGGAGATCAGTCCTGGGTGTTCTTTGGAAGGAATGATGCTAAAGCTGAAACTCCAGTACTTTGGCCACCCTACGCGAAGAGTTGACTGAGTGGAAAAGACTGATGCTGGGAGGGATTGGGGGCAGGAGGAAAAGGGGACGACAGAGGATGAGATGGCTGGATGGCATCACCGACTCAATGGACGTGAGTTTGAGTGAACTCCGGGTGTTGGTGATAGACAGGGAGGCCTGGTGTGCTGCAATTCATGGGGTTGCAAAGAGTCGGATACGACTGAGCGACTGAACTGAACTGGACTGAACTGAAGGGCAAGTTACAGAAGGGGCCACCCCCATCATCCCCTCCTTCTGGAAATTAAGCTAATGAAAGTAATATTTGTTTTAGGATGATTGCATAGGTGGTGTGCTGAAATTAGGAGATAGAAAAAAGCCTGGAGAAAAGGAGACCATTTAGAAGATGATTTCAATGGTCCAGGTATGAGGTACTAAGTATAAAGGTGGGAAAACATGGACATGGAAGAGTGTATAAAGCAAAGCTTTCATAAAAAGAATTAATTGGTCTTGAGGCCAGATTTAGAGTTGAGAAAGATAAGGAAATAAAAGTTCATTGATGTTTCAAACTTTGGTAGAATATTAACTAATGAAAGAGAGCTGGCTTTGGGGAGAAGTTCTGAGTGTGATTCTAGATTGATAAAGTACAATATTTAAGTGATGTAGCATGTCTGTAGTTGGGGCAATTGAGATTGGAAACACAGAGGTGGAGATTAAATTGGAAGTTACATGGAAGGAAGAAATGAAAAATGATAAATGAGAGTCAGGGGATGTAACTTGTTTCAGGATGTTGACAGTGAAAGAAAAGGGTTACTAGGGAGATAGCTTGAGCAAGTAGCAGAATTATAAGAAAATTGTTTTCAAGAACAGGGAGGGAAGTTGGGAGGGGCCAGTAAAGAAGGGACACGGCTTTTCTATGAGTAGGTGATTTTCTATTCATCGTTCATCTGCCTAAAGCAAATCACATGATCATAGTGAAAAAATTAATGAACTGAAACCTCTATTAAAACAGGATGGGAAGCAGGAAGGCTCTCATGTTCTATAATGATAGCAGAATCCAACAGGAAGAAGAAAGATTCCTCTTCTTTCCTGGCAACAACTCTGTCAATGAAGAGCCATGGACTCGTTTACTAGAAACCTCCCCTCTATGAAAGAATTTTCCTTCCCTTGCCAAGTGAGGACTTGCACATGGCTTACCATGGCTGTAGACCACAAACTGCAATTGTTTGCTGGAGAAATACCTGGCAGTCTTTTTGTTTTAGGTTAATGATATTAATTAAAGTCCAAATCCCACATTGGATTAGATCCAAGAATTACAATCCTTTTTTGCTGCTCTGGGGACATCAAAGAATAGGAAATCCTTCTCCTGAAGCATGAGTAAGATCAAAGTTCAGAGTAGGTTTATGCGTGTGCTCAATCATGTCTGACTCTTTGTGACCCCATGGACTGTAGCCCGCCAGGCTCTTTTATCCATGGAATTTTCCAGGTGAGAATATTGGAGTGGGTTGCCATTTCCTCCCTCCTTGGAATCTTCCTGCCTCAGGGATTGAACCTGCATCTCCTGCATTGGCAGGCAGTTCTTTACCTCTAGTGTCATCTGGGAAGCATGAGGCAAGATCAGAATTCAGATTGGGAAGCTACTATAAATTTCTGGAATTATGTGTTAATTTTTTAGTAGGATTCTTTTTTAATGACTTTTGATGCCTGATTTGGAACTTTGTTAAAAGTTCTACTGGATTTGTAACATAATAGCTTTTTATTAAAAGTTTTGAGAAATTATAATGGGCAAGACCAAACCACTGCCGTAACTACCCAGTGAGTGATTATTGAGATCACTCACAACCACAGCAAGCATTACCTCTCCTCTTCAGTGTCTGGTTCTCCTTCACCTTTGGGCAGGTAGATGGTTGGGGAACTTTTCCCGACTTGCTGTCCTGAAGGTAGGTGTGCATGCAGTTTGCTTTGGCCAGGACACATGAGCGGACGTACTGTGTGTTAGTAACTACTCAACTCTCCTGCTGGTCCTTCCCATCATGACTGATCATAGACGTGCATGTTGATCTGAAGATGCTGTGAGACTCGAGCAGGTGATAATGAAGCCAATCTGAGGAGATGAGCTGCCCAGAGTACTGTCTGTTGTCTGGGAGAGTGAGAGAGAAACTTTTGTTGGACTTTTTTTTTTTTTAAGCCCAACTTAATGTAGTTTATTCTGACAAATAAAATGACTAGATCGAAAACTTAAATATAAAAAAGGCAAGTCATAGGAGGCCTATAGGTCTCTCTTCACTTACCTGAAATATTTTATAGTGGTTCAAAGTATCAACATAAATTCTTATAATTAGAATGTAAAATTTTATAACAATAATTAGGTATAAACAGGGTAGTAATAACAGCTAATGTTTAATAAGCTCTTTCTGTATGCTAAGACTTGTTCTAAACCTGTTTAAGCTCTGTGTATTCTCTCACTTAACCCTCATGACAGGGACTTCCCTGGCGGTCCAGTGGTTAAGAATCTGCCTCCTAACATAGGGTTCTATCCCTGGTCAGGGAACTTAGATCCCATGTGCCTTGGAACAACTAAACCCATGTGTCACAATTAGAGAAAGCATGGGCGCCACAATGAAGATCAAGTGCAGCCCAAAACAAAACCCACACGACAACCCTAAGAGGAGACATTTATTAATAGGGCCATATTTCAAACAGTAATGGAACTAATGGCAGAGAGTTCTGGGAACTTGTGCATGAGGAATTCAGTGTTCAGACCCATGTATCTCTGATCTCAGGTTCTGAGTGCCTCCTGATGACTCTGTGAAAAGTGCACAGTGGCTCAGCTGGTAAAGAATCTGCCTGCAATGCAGAAGACCCCCGGAGAAGGGATAGGCTGCTCACTCCAGTATTCTTTTTCAGAGGAGCCTGGTGGGCCACAGTCCATGGGGTCACAAAGAGTTGGACGTAACTGAGCGACTAAGCACAGCACAGCACAGCATAATTGATACTTTGATGTTTGAATGTCCTGGATCCTGTGTTTTTCGAATGTAAAGCCCAGCCTTTTCCTCTACTATGATTCCATGCACCAGAATTTCAACCTTGAGATCCTTTCTGCTACTACTTAGTAACTTAATCTTTGAAATAAAAGACATGATACAGATTATTTTGAGGAATTATAACAGACAAAATGAGAACCCCTGATTAATCTATGAATGGAAATCAGGCAAAGCTTAGTCAAAATGTTTTACCCGTAAACCTTGAGAAGTAATTTAACTGATTAGTTGATTCTACACATACATACATGTATGAAAAACAAACACTGCAGATAAGATGAGACATCTTTGATCTTCAGATCACTTCATTTATTTAGTACCTCTGATGTGCAAAAGACAGTACTAAGTGTGATGAAGATTCAGACATGCATAAACATAGCTCAGGGAGCTCACAGCTAGGGATTATGTGACATCAATAATAATAACAATAACAACATAGTATCTCTGAGCGTTAAAAATGTGCCCATATACCAAAAACCATTGAATCTGCACCTAAAAATATGTACTAGGCATTTCACATTTCTTATTTAATCTGCAAATTGTATGCGTTTAGTCACTAAGTCCTGTCTGACTCTTTTGCGACCCCATTGACTGTAGCCTGCCAGGCTCCTCTGTCCCTGACATTTCCCAGGCAAGAATACTGGAGGAGTTGCCATTTCCTTCTTCAGGGATTCTTCCTCACGCAGGGATTGAACCTGTGTCTCCTGCATTGGCAGCACATTCTTTACCACTAAGCCACAAGGAAGCCTTTTAATCTTCAAGTTAATCTTTTTTAATAGTTGTCCACAGTATAAGATGTCTGTAGCTCAATGAGATCAGATAACTTGTCTGAGGACACACAGTAGGTGGTAAAGCTGGAATTCACATGGAATTTTGTTGGACATCAAGGTCTATGCATTTCTTTTCTAGTATTTCTAAAAGTGTGGCAGTGGTGAAGAATCCACCTACCAATTCAGGAGACACAGGAGATAAAGGTTCGATCCCTGGGTCGAGAAGATCCCCTGGAGTAGGAAATGGCAACCCACTCCAGTGTTCTAGCTTGGAAAATTCCATGGACAGAAAAGCCTGGTGGGCTACAGTCCATGTAGCCTGGGGTCACAAAGAGTCGGACTGAGCACACACGCACTCATGCAAGTTGGATCTACACTGGTGGTGCATCAGAGATTTTAATGTGATACGTAAACACCTTATTTGAAGAGTTGAGGTTTTATGGCTATTTCCTACTTACTAATATAAGAATATATAATTTTATTTTAAAGTAAATATTCTTAGGTAGATAAATTGATTTAAATGAAAAATACTACTTAGGTGTGTAAAAAATTGTGAAATTGTGAAGCACTTGAGTGTTTCAGGGTTAAAAGCATTGCTGTAGGCCAGTCTGTGATATGGCTACAGGAGGACTGAGAGTCAGGCGAGGCTATGCTGTTGTAACAAACAACCCCTGGATTCAAGAGTGGAAGAAAAATAGCTTATTTCTTTATGATTCACACTGGATACCAAATGTAGTCACCCAGCGACCTAGAGGTCTGCCAGGTTATGTCACAATGGGAGTCTGGAGGATTAAGCATGGACCCATCTATGAAAGGTTAAAGAGTTTGGACTTTATCCTGAGGGCAAGAAGGATTAGTGCTTTTAAAGCCTTTTGTTCTATGCATTGCAAGCACAGGCAGTATCATGGCACAAGACGATAATACAATATGTTTCCTGGGGACCCATCACTGAGATTTTTGTGATTCAAACCTAATATATGAAAATCCAGGCTTATACTGCAAATAAATATGGGGATTGCTCAAACTGCAAAAGGATTCTTTGCTTAAATAAAGGATTAATTGCAGAGTGCTCTTTAAGAGTAAATATTCCTTAGATGGGCTATTTGAAGTATTTAATTCTAGGCAAACCTAGCTTTTTAGAGGCTCTTCTGTGATGTGGAGTATTACCCATTTCACAGTGAAGGTAACAATGTATATATTTAAAATATGTAAATATTGTTTCTATTGACATTGACAGCAGAATGGAGTTTTGTTTTTTTTTTTCTCCCCATGTGACTGCAACTAAAGCAAGTATAATTTAGAATCCGGGCATTGTAACAAATGCAATTTTGAGAGGCAGGAACTTTAGTGATTATTTGAGCTCCCAAACCGTCCGTTAATGTTTCTATAATAGCCTTTATCCTGTAGAATCATGTGCTTACAAGCCGTCACTGAGGACAAATGTTAGTTAATGTCTTTCCGACAGCTGACACAGGCCCTGGCTCTTAGTAGGTACTCAATAAATACTTGCTGAGTGACTAAATAAATAACTTGAATTTTTCAACCCAAATCCTAAAGCAGAAGACTTTTCCAGTCAGTTTCCCCTCTACCGATCATGGCTTTCTTTTTAATTCATCACTCCTTACCTCTCTTTCGTTTGCAGGTTTTTGCTAGAGATAACAGCTAAATCTTTCCTCTAAGTAATCCAAGATAAATAAGAAATAAACTTCAAGCGATCCAAGGCATTCTTAAATTGTTGATTCCTGTGACTAAGTGAGAAAAATGAACGTATCCGTGTAGTCAAGAAATAAATTCCAGGCAACCTTAGCATTGTCTAGTTTTGAAACATTAAGGCCAATTTATCAGCCATTATACTCCGGTTAAGTACTAATCAAGTTTATGTGTCCCCTCCAAGATAAGTAATAGAGAAGAACTCTGATTGCAGGGGAACACTAAAACCATCTATTACACAGTCTTTAAATGCTTGTGACTTTAATTTCTATGAAGAGCATATGTTTATTGTGCTTAAATGTCAGTTTCACAAAACCCATACATCTCAAGTGGGACAGTCAAGTAATTAGAAAATAACTTGCCAAAAAATTGAGTTCTTCCTTTATTACGTCCCACTTTGCAATTTTTTTTTTCCCCTGTTTAGAAAAATTTCTGTTACATCTCTTATGTCCTAAAGTGTATGTATTGGTGCAGCTTCAGCTTCCAAATTTATACCACTTGTGCTCTTGAGAGCTCTGATTCCCAGGTGATCTCCATTCCTTCTATTCAAGCTTAAGCATCATTCGTTATCCTTGAAATTTATGTGACAAGGCAGAATTGTGGCCATGTATGCATTTGCTTCAGAGAGCACAAAACTTACAAAGCTGAGAGAAAGAAAGCAGATGTACTCAGGGCTCAGATTAGCACTTGAGCTCAGTAATAAAGGACCTGCCAGTAATTAAACCACTTCAGAATAATGAAATGAGTGTACATATTGTGGAGGGAGGCCCACCGTTAGATTGCTCATCATTGCTACAGGAAAGGAGAACCTAGGCTTCCAGGGAAGAGGTATTGAACTTTAAATGTTTCCTTTTGACACTTTTGGAACACGACATATTTCAGAGGCATAATCTGTGCGTTTTTGTTTAGATGAAATATAATGCTGGGCTGGTAATGTATTGTTACTTTCTCTATGTTTTAGAGCATCTAGTGCTAGAAATCACATTTTTTGGAGTTCTTTGTTAATCAGAGAGGCACTGTGTAAATAAAAACAAATTTCCTGGGAGTGGGGACCAGCCATTGTCTACCAGCAGGCAGAGTGCGTCTTCCTCCTCCTGTTATTATAGTTTCTGTTCAGAAAGCAACACTTAAAGCTATTTAGATGGAGGGAAGTGAATAGGGATGAAGAGACCAATTAACCAATTTTTCTTGGCCTTTCCACACACATAGACACATTCTGTACAACACCCCAGTTTTGATGTATTATTTTAATTAATCCCAGTCTTTTGATTCCTGCAGAAAGAAGGTTAGCAAGTGTAACAATGCTCGGGAGTTTCTTTATCGTAAAAGACACATAATTTCAAGCATTTAATAAGGTAGATTTATTCTGGGTAGTTTAGCTTGCACATTCACTCAAACAGCCCTCCCCAAAGACAACATTAAAAATGTGATTAGTTAGCTGCCATCAATAACACAAAATAGGAAAATGCTCTCTGAAGGGACAGCTTTGTGGAGGGCACTGCACAGTGTGCAGTAAAAATATATGGCCTAATAAGTTTACATTTGCAGGCTCATTTGTTAAAACTCTTGAATTTCTAATTTGTGTCGGAAAGATAAATGGATGGAGCCACAGTAAAGTGTGAGATTAATACTGATGGATGGGGATTCAGTTTTTTGCTAGCCTCTAAGTTCCACACAACCCAGTAGGCAGTTTATAGGAAAACCAAATGTAAATAAAAGGAAGGACATTATTTACTCCAGTTGAGACCAATTACCAGTTATTTTGTTCCTTTCAACCTTACAGTTAAGGAAATTTCTCTGTAATTTAATTATTATACTTCAGTAATCAGAAGGTCTACAATTTATAATTTGAGGTTTCTAAGATCAGCCTCCAGAAGCTCTGTTTTGTAAGGACCACTAAGGATTGTCCATCTCATTGTTTTTTCACAAAATATTTCCCCAGTCAATTGTCCCTAAAAATTGTTCTGGACACAACATGGGAAGGAGATGTGCTGAGGAAAGCCTGAAGAATGGTAGGCTTTTCCACAGCCAATGGTTTGGGAAAAGCAAAATACAATATCTGCAGCAGAAAATAAATGCAATGCCTCTTTTTGTCGTCTTGAACTGCTCCCCTTCCTCTCCCACTCAAGGCCTCAAACAGACTTCCCCCAAACAGGAGCCCCCGGCATGGAGCTTCTTAATGCCCCAGGAACTTCCTGTCTCTGCATGGCTATTGGCCATCAGATCAGTAACAGCAACAATGATCAATGGCAGAGAGGAAGGGAAATCAGTACCCCAAACAGTTTGACAAAAATCACCTGAAGTGCATGCTCAACACATGTTCCTTTGACTGAAGCAAGGCCTTATTTCCATTTCGGAACCATGTTCTACATTCTGTGTCAACATATCACAGGATCTCCTTGGAAGGGTGAAAATCAGCAAGTGAAATTCTCCTGCCTTCCTCTTCCATTCACCCCCTCCCCGTCCCCGTCTCTGTCTCTCCCTCCTCCCTCCACCCTTCCTGTCTGTCTGGGCATCATCGCATCCCTGAAAGCGGACTCCAGGAGGGACTCTCCAGCTGTCTCTGAGTTCCTCATTGATTCCACTTCTCTCAGCAAGTCCCAAGAGGTGGTAGACACAGAGAGAAGTGCTCTGGCCATGGAAACAGGACAGTCTGAGAGATGGCTCTGGTTCTACGGCCTGAGAGCTGCGTGATTCAGACTTAGAGAACCAGCTTGTGTTTCCCAGGGGGAAGGAAGGGATAGCTCGGGAGTTTGAGATGGACATGTACACTCTGCTATATTTAGAATGGGTAGCCAACAAGGACCTACTGTTTGTTATGTGCCAACCTGGATGGGAGGGGAGTCTGGGGGAGAATGGATACATGTACACGTATGGCTGAGTCCCTTCTCTGTTCACCTGAAACTATCATGACACAGTTTAGTAACTGGCTATATCCCAATATAAAAGCTAAAATTAAAAAAAAGAAAAGAAAAGAAAAATTACATTAAAAGAAAAACAAAAGCTACCCTCTTGTGTGATGGGCAAGATGCCAACCTTTTCAGAGTCTCACTTTCCTCATCTCTAGAATGTGGACAGTATTTATCACAAAGGCTATGTATGTTATATAAATCGAATAAACATCTGGCAGTGCTTTAAAATAGTTTAATTCCCTAGCCATCTTTAATTAGGCTGAAAAATAACTTTTAAGATGTCAACAACTATAAGGGGGAATTAAAAAAAGAATCACCGCAGGTACCTGCGTGGCCGTGTCTCTAGGTGTTCACGTTCCTCAGAGAACAGCTCCAGTGACAGGATGCAGAGGGCAGGGCTCACAGGTGCTGGCGGACTCAGAGGGGCTGCACAGAGGGGATTCCGACCGGGTAGGAGCCGGGCCTCTGCTCCCTCCGCGTCTCTACAACAGGAGAAGCCCAGGCTGTAACTGTGGCCTCCAGGCCTGGACTGACCTCTCCTGAGCCCCAGCAGCCATTTTTAGCCCAGAGCTCTCTGGAGAGATTTCTGAATAAGCCACATCTGTCCATCTGGCACTATGCAGCTCAGCTCTTCAAAGAACCGTCTTCAAGCAGCGCTCCGCTAAGGCTCATTTCAGCGCTGATGGTTCTTGAGTGCTCTGGTGAGACCCGCCCTGGGAATTTGGCCTTGCCCTGTGATCTGCTGCTCCTCTAATCTGCTGAGATAGGAGGAGGAGGTGCTCACAAGTCCAGCAGTTAGCATTTGTTGAGCACCTACTATGTTTTTTAAGAAAAGATCTCTTCTCTCAGGGATGAAAGTAAGTGACTTTCAACTGTGTTTAGTAGGGGACCCAGAGTTGAACATTTGCAGCTGAGGTGGAGTGTGAAGGGATGGCGGCATTGTCACCACACATCACCAGAGGTTGTGTTGTTGAAAGAGCAAAGAATCTGAATGTGCTGAAATTTTTTTATTGGGAGACATAATTCCTGGAAGAGGCAGCAGTATGTGATGTGACCTGAAGATGAGAGGCTCCTGAAAGTTTTCTTTGGTGAAAGTTATTTGTAGAAGACTGAAGCTGAGGAATACTTTAGGAAATTCTGGGGATAGATTGAATCTGGACTTCAGGTGCCCTTACTTAGGACTAAGTGGAATTAGAGGAGGGAAGGGCTTTCCTAATGGCTCATGGGGTGAACACTCCGCCTGCAATGCAGGAGACACAGAAGACGCGATTCGATCCCAGGTCCAGGAAGATTCCCTGGAGAAGGAAATGGCAACCCACTCCAGTATTTTTGCCTGGGAAATCCCATGGACAGAAGAGCTTGGTGGGCTGTAGCCCAAAGGGTCCCAAAGAGTTGGACACGGCTGAGTGACTAAGCACACAAGATGTCTCTAAATATCTCACTATATCAGTATATGGCCTTTCTCTCCCTATTTGAGTGAAAAACTCATAGAACAGATTCATTCTCTCTGTTTATGAGTCCTGGATCTAAGGTCATGAGAGGAATTTGTGTTGGTGAGTGAATCCTGATGAGTTAATCCTCTGATTAACTCTACAATAGACAGAAGAGCCTTTCCAGAGTTTCCTTAAGTGAATTTGTGGTAAAACACGAAGAAGCAGACTGATCTTGAAACTTCTAGCACTATATTCTCTTACTTAAAAATTTTGAGTGGTTCCCTATGGCCTATAAGACAGAAATCCAAGTTCCTTAGCTCTGAGTATGAGACCCTTTGTCATTTCCTCCTACAACTTTGCAGCCTCATCTCTTCCGTTTTCTAGCAGTGCTTTCTGGCCTCAGTTCTCAGGCTCTTGAGAACACTGTTCAGAGACGGTTGCCCAGACTGGAGTGTTGCTCTCTGCCTCTGCTGGCACCCTTGTCTGCCCCAACCTCCCAGGCTGCTCTCAAGTGCTGTCTCTACTGAAGCCTGGATGAGCACCATCTTTCCCTCAGCTCCTCCCTCACGCTGTGTCTCCTGGTCCTCAGCCGTTATCTGGAAGTTGTCTGGCTGTTGTTCCTGCACATAAACCATGAGTCCTTTAAAAAGAGGCACACTTGTCCCCAGCATGGTGTAAGAGCAAAGGCACAAGGAGCCTGGAGGAGGGCCGTGTTCCCAATTAGTCCTTGGGTTTGGCGACAAGACGGAGAGAGGAAGGTGGTGGCCGGGAGAAGTCAGTCACCTGTGTGTTGTGGTTAAAAACGTATATAGACACTTTTTAAAGTGTCTGTTTTGGGGGTAGGTTGGGGAGGTGGAGGGTTGGCTAAGCCAGAAAGCGAAGGCAAATTTAAGTGCTTAGGTTGACTGATGGGCACAGAGGTCTGGGATAATGTTTCCCATCATTGCTCTAAAAGATTTATATGTTTGCAAGGGCCTTTCAGATTCATTAATGAGCATCTTTGTGGCCTTTTGCTCTTTAATGTGATTAAAAAAAATACAGCTCTTCAGGTCATAGCTCTCCATCTGTTATAGGAAGGCAGAGACTGTGAATGTTAGTTCGAATAAAGCATACGTCAAATGAATGTCCTTTATCTTGAGGCCACAAACTTTCAAATCTGAAGTTCCATTTGATCAGACCATAAGGAGCTCCAATTCCTATGTCAGTAATCAATAACTCAAATCTCCCCACATCCAGCAACCTGTCAGTTCCATGTTTAATCAGAATTTTTGGAAGGATTAGTTCGGTAATGAGTTCTTGTGAATTTGCTTTCAATCTTCTTTGCGCTAATGACATCCTTGCCTATGTATATCCACATTTGCCTCTCACTGGGAGTGCATATTTGACATTTCAAAGACTACAAAATATGATCTAGAAAATAAACACTGCTGTAGTAATTTTGATGGTTGATCATCTGTTTAATGTAGTGTCGGTTAACGCTGATACTGAAAATTAGGCTGGCTTGATTTGTTATCAATTTTCAGTGCTGTTTAGCATCCTGAACAACAACGACGGAAAACAAACCAATATGTCAATATACGCACTCCCTAGATCTTATGGTGGTTTTTTTATTTGTTTGTTTGATAGCTAAGAACCTGCTGTATAGCACAGGGAGCTTCACTCAGTACTCATTAATGACTTATATAGGAATAGAATCTAAAAAAGACCTGAATATTCTTTGGAAGGACTGAGGCTGAAGCTGAAGCTCCAATACTTTGGCCACCTGATGTGAAAAACTGACTCACTGGAAAAGACCCTGATGCTGGGAAAGGTTGATGGCAGGAGGAGAAGGGGATGACAGAGGATGAAATGGTTGGATGGCATCACGGACTTGATGGACATGAGTTTGAGCAAGCTCTGGGAGTTGGTGAGAGACAGGGAAGTCTGGCATGCTGCAGTCTGTGGGGTCACAAAGAGTCAGACACGACTGAGTGACTGAACTGATATGTATATGTATAACTGGTTCACTTTGTTGTACAGCAGAAACTAACACGTCATTGTAAATCAACTACTCCAATAAAAATTAATTAAAAAAAGAAAAAAATCTAGGGAGGATGAAGGATAAAGATGGAGTTCAATCTTTATGGGAAGAAGTTCAGGTAGTTGCCAGCATATAAATATGGGTTACTTAGCTTACTTCTAGACACAAATTTATATTTTCAGATTTAAGGACATGATATTCCAGAAAATGAACCTATTGTTTCATTCTCTATTTCATGGTATTGGCGAGATTCCCTGCATAGAGAAAAACAAGACCTCTCTTTTAGGCTGTACTGATATATAAAAATAACCTCCTATGGAATACTGTAAATAAGGTTTTGGTAAGTTTTGTGCTTTTATCAAAATGTTTATTTTTTTTAACAGAATGATTTAATGTCATACAGACCTGGTTTTATAATTGAAGTTGCTTATTCTATTTAAGATCCTGATCACGTGGAAAACTTACTCAGAACATAGAAACTTTAATGATTACCAAACTCCCTATTTTGAAAATAAGCATATGAATCTAAGAATCTCAGATGTGATAGGACAATAGCATTAATTGAGCTAGAAAGATTCCTATATTGGAGTAGGTGAATGCAGAGTTTCAGGAGAGATGATGGGGATAAGGCAAGAAGAATTTTTTAGGTGATCAGATGTATTTGATCACTTTAAAAATTGTATCGAGAGGATATTGGTAGGATTTATAAGAGTGAATGAAAATAAGAAAAATTAGCAAGAGAAAAAACAAGCAATCATTAATAACAGGAAAATAACTTTTATTGGAAAAGACATCTAATTGGAGTACATGGGTGGCGCAGTGGTAAAAATCTGCCTGTCGATGCAGGAGACACAAGAGATGAGGGTTCAGTCCCTGGAGTGGGAAGATGCCTGGAGAAGGAAACGGCAACCCACTCCAGTGTTCTTGCCTGGGAAATTTTATGGACAGAGGAGCCAGGTGGGCTCCAGACCCAGGGGTCGCAACGAGCTGGATGTGACTGACCACAGCACAGCATGTTGCTCAGGAGTAAAAAAAATTTACATTGTCAGAATAATGTAAGCACTAAAGTTTTTAATAAACAATTATGAGATGACTATACTGAAGGAAGATGATATAACTACACTGATGGGAACAGGTGGAAAGAGGGGAGCGAAGAAAACTATATCCTCATGTGCTGCAGTAATAGGCCAGCAGATGTTTCTGAAAGTGATGAATCAATTTAAAGTTGACTAAGCCAGTTAAGAAAATAGCACTGTGAGCACATTATCTAGAAATACAGGGGCAAGGACCATAAGAAACCACACAATGGCTTGAAGGTAGCTGTCTCTGGGGAGCAGCACAGGGTTGGGAAGAATAGGGTACAGGGCTGTAGTTTTCGTCAAAAACGTGGATATTTCAATTTCTGTGTATTATTTTGATAAAAATAGAAATTAATTTTATTTTCCAACTATTCCACTCCTTTCTTCGCTCCTTTCCTTAAATTCTAAATACCCATAAATTCCTCTTTATTGACACAGTACAGGAGGGCAGTTATCGTATTAGCTATTGAGCAGCATGCAACATATGATTGTCGAGCTGGATTTGGGATTATCTGCCCTTCCTAGATTTCTGTCACTTATGAGACTCTTTAAATTCATCTTTATTTTCAAAAGATGGAATTTGGTAGACACGAACGTCTCTATGTGCCAAGTAAGTTTTCCACGTGGTCAGGATCCACAATATAATAATAATTTCAATTCTAAAACTAAGTCTGTATGACGTTATTAATAAAACATTCAGTTTTAAAAAGTGGAATTTTAACAAAAGCAATAATGTCATATAAGCACAAACTTCACCAAACACCTATTTGTAGAGTAGAAAGTTGATTATCACAGATCTAGATACCAAAGGGTTGAGCATTTGTCAAATGGCTGAGATCTTCCCATCTTTAATCTGATGTCTCACCTCTATGTATCCTTGGTGACTAGCTTCTCTGATTCAATTCACCCAGATCTCAAATGCTTTACTAAACTGTCTTAAGACAGTTAGTTAGTTAGGGTTAGAGAGGAGTGTTGACTTGGTGCCATGTAGTAGAGACGGGTTATCTGGACATTTCACCCATTGCACCTCCTTTTCAGCCCCATGTCTAACATTCACTTGATATATACTTAATATCACCAATTGGTGAGGCTTTCTGGGGCTCTGTGACTGGAAACTGTTTGCTTCTTGGTGGAAGATGTCCAGGTTACAACTCCTATGAGTCAGATAGAACACCTTCAAAAGTGTTTTATTTTCTATTCTCTTTGTCCCTATGGGTTTATGATTTTCTTTTTATTCTCTACTGTTGGTTTTGGGGTTTTCTAAGAGAGTAAAAACGTGATACATATGTTTAAACTGACATGTTTAAAGAGAATTTCAAACATTTAGCTTATTTAACTTAACTAGGAGCCCGCTTGTATCCTGTAAGACAATTTATAGGTATCTTCCATATCAATGCAACAATCTTCAAAAGGAGATATGACATTTTTACTTTGTAAACGAGGAATCTGAAGTGCAGAAGAAGTGAGTAATAGGTTGAACGTCATATTATGGCTAAGTTGCTCAGACTGTGTTTGAACTTCATCATTTTCTGTGGTGCCATAGTGCCACCGTTTTCATGTAAAACAGACGTTAAGCCTTTATTTTAGCACGTCTATGTGTGCTCAGTCACTAGGCTGTGTCCAGCTCTTCGTGACCCCATGGATCATATAGCCCTCCGGGCTCCTCTGTCCATGAGATTTTCCAGGCAAGAATACTGGAGTGGGTTGCCAGTTCCCTCTGCAAGTACATCCATAGGGCCCAACAGTTCTCTGATGTTTTTAACTGCTTTTCTGGAGCCCTCATCCAGCTATCCTTCCACCTCTCTCCCCGCTTTCAGAGAAAAGTTGTTTGATTGGTGTCTCTTTGCTTTCTTCACTTTTCTCCTCACATGATCTCTTGAATTTTGTCAAATCAGGCTTTTGCACTTAGCACTCCATTGAAACTAATTTCATCAAGACCTTTGAGGACTGCTGGGCGAGTTCCTCTAGTCTGCTGGGTGAGTTCAGTGCTCATTTCCTCAGTTTCTCAATGGAATTTCATGCTTAGGGTTTCTTCCTTCTTCTAGAAACACTGAATCCTCCTGGATTTTTTCTGCTTTCATAAAGTGAAAAAAGTGAAAGTCGCTCAGTCGTGTCTGACTCTTTGTGGCCCCATGGGCTATACAGCTCATGGAATTCTCCAGGCCAGAATACTGGAGTGGGTAACCTTTCTTTTCTCCAGGGAATCTTCCCAACCCAGGATCGAACCCAGGTCTCCTGCATCGCAGGTGGATTCTTTACTAGCTCAGCTACAAGGAAAGAAGGCTCTCCTTTATAGACTCCTTTCCCAGATCTTTCTTGTCTTCCTGGCCTCTTCATACTGGAATGCTCCAGAACTCAGCCCTTGGACTTCTTTTCTTTTTTGAAATTTTATTTCTTAGACGATACAGCCATTTCTGAGGCTTTAATACATCTGTACTCTGATGATGCCAATATTTGTTCTCCACTAAAACTTAGACATGCATATGCAAGTACCTGCTCCATGTTTTCATTCAACTGTTTAACAGGCTTCTGAAATTTAATGTGCCCAGGAGAACTCTTTTTAAAAAAATATTAATTTATTTATTTGGCTGTGTCGGGTCTTAGTTGTGGCATGTGGGTTTTGTTGCCCTGCAGCATGTAGGATCTTAGTTTCCTGACCCGGGGATGGAACTCGCATCCCCTGCATTGAGGGTAGATTCTTAACCACTGATCCAGGCATGTCACCCCCACCAGGAGAATTCTTGATTTTTCCCTTTCACATTCATTCTTTCCCAAGTGTCTGCGATTTCTATAAATGCTCCTCTTTGTTGTTCAGTTGCTCAGTCATGTCTGATTCTGCGACCCCATGGACTGCAGCACACCAGGCTTCCCTGTCCTTCACTGTGTCCTGGAGCTTGCTCAAACTCATGTCCATCGAGTCGGTGATGCTGTCAAAATATTGTATGGTTCCTCTTACATACAATATTTTTCCATCTCCAAACCTTGAAATAATCCTTGGCACCTCTCTTTTTCTTACACTCCACATCCAATCCATTTTCAAATCCTATTGCCTCTTTCTTTAAAATGACTTCCACAGATGACCAAAATGGCATCCCCTCTCATCTCTTTCATCATGAACACTCTAATTCACATTGTTCTTTTCTCTTGCCTCCTCCAAGACAACAGCATTCTAATGAGTCCTCCTGCTTTCACAGTTACCTTAGTTTTGTTTATTCTTTTTTTTTTTTAATTGGAGTAGTTGCTTTACAATGTTGTGTTAGTTTCTGCTGTACAATGAAGTGAAGCAGCTATAAGTATACCTATATCCCCTCCCTCTTGGACTTCCCACCCCTATCCATCTAGGTCACCAAGAGCACTGAGCTGAGCTCACTGTGCTACACAGCTGGTTTCCACTAGCTGTCTCTTTTACACATAGCTTCATACAGTAGACAAAATGATATTTTAAGAATGTAAAGGAGATAATGCTGTACTTCGCTTAAAAGCATTATGTTGCTATGTTCTATTTTCTTCACAGCATTCACCATCTCACCGCAAGGGGACATTATATAACTACTAATATTTGCTACTTTGATTATTTTCTTCCTTTACCCCCAGAATGTAAGCTCCATGAGGCCACGGATATTGTTGCTCCTGCTCGCCTCCACTCTTCAGACTGCCGAAATAAACATACACTAGACTGGGTGGCCTAAAGAACAGAAATTGAGTTCTCACTGTTCTGGAGGCTGGGAAGTCCAGGGTCAAGGTGCAGGCAGATTTGGGGTCTGCTGAGACACCTCACTTCCTGGTTTATGATGGCTGTCTTCTCATTATGCCCTCACATAGTGGAAGGGGTGAGGGAACTTTGTTGGATCTCTTTCGTAAGGACACTAATCCCATTCATAGGAACTCCACTTCCGTGACCTAATTACCAACCCCACCTCCTTATACCACCACACTAGGGATGAGGAGGTTGGAGGGACATAAACATTCAGTCTGAAGTAACCGCCACATCACCAGTGTTTAGAGGAAGGCTTGATACTTAGAAGGTGCTGCTGCTGCTGCTGCTAAGTCACTTCAGTCGTGTCCGACTCTGTGTGACCCCATAGACTGCAGCCCACCAGGCTCCCCCGTCCCTGGGATTCTCCAGGCAAGAACACTGGAGTGGGTTGCCATCTCCTTCTCCAATGCAGGAAAGTGAAGAGTGAAAGTGAAGTCGCTCAGTCATATCTGACTCTTTGCGACCCCATGGACTGCAGCCTACCAGGCTCCTCCATCCATGGGATTTTCCAGGCAAGAGTACTGGAGTGGGGTGCCATTGCCTTCTCCACTTAGAAGGTGCTAGGAAACATTTAATAAGTGAATGAATCAGTGAGTGATCTTGAAAGCAGCCCACTTCTGGAATCCTGTAACTGTGTTTTCCAGTACCATTGCTTACTCCATCCTCCATGTTATCCTAAATAACCACTCTCCCATGGATCTCTAATATATAAAAATTTAATGTTAAGCAATTTGTTCTATTTCCCTATTCAATTTATACAAATATAGTTTAGAATGCTGGATAATGGGAAAGTATATAAGAAATAGATGACTAAATTACTTACAATATAGCTATGGTAGATTTTTCTAGAAAATAACCTTCATTTATGAACAGAACTCTGTTGTAGCATTTTTAGGGGGGAATAAATTTGAGTTATTTCAACTTAGAGAAAACTTTCTTTGAACGTGAGCTATGGTAAAGACTTAGGTGCCTTTCTGTGCCTTGCACTGTGTGTGCATTATGTGAGTGTGTGGGTGTGTACATGTGTTTGAGAAGCTGGGGCAGTTAGTTAGGGGAAGGCCTGACCCACATACCATGTGCTTAACCTAAATTTTCTGATAATTTTCTGATAAAGAAAAATGCTCGGCTACCTAATGCCCTTCATTTAAAACAGAGAACATGATGATTGTTAGAATATTATCAGAAACAAACACAAAATATTATTCATGACCCAATTGACTTAGGCACAAAGTGGGCTTGCTACTCCTGTGTGACGCTTTTTCCTCGTTTTCTTGGAAGTGTTTGTGCAGTGAGTTTTTTTCCCACATATTTATAACTCAATGATGAGTCCTCCACAGACAGGAGTCTATCAGTTTAACTTAAGAGCATATGGCAATTTACATACAAACTGCTTTATGTTTGGAATAATAAAAATGTCAGTACAAACAGGAAATGTTAAACATGGTGATATTTTTATACCGGGTGAATTTATTGTCCCATTTAAAATTAAAGTTATAAAGGAGTGTGATTTATGCCACAGAGTGTAGTTGCCAAAGAGACTAGGCAACGCTGCTGGAATCATACCTTCTCTTGTAGGCTGAGTGCTGTTTTATTGGTAAATCTTTCGACTGCTGCAATGCTCTCTTTCATCTTATAATCCCATATTAAGCTTACCCAGAAAGCATAAAGAATGTTCTGGTTGTATTGACTTGTGTGTAAACAAGTTTCCTTTGCTGCCTTCCTCATAGGAATGGGAGTGAAATATGGGTCAGTTCCCCCATTCTGGTTGCTTCCCTCTGCGGAGTTGATTATGGTTTGGTGCTCCTGAGGTCCTGAGAGAGAGAGAAAGAGCTGGTTTTCAGATAATTTTCCCAGGTTATACAAGAGTACAAGGTCCTTAGTGAGCGAAAACAGAAGAGACTTACACTGGCCTCTTCAAATGGAATAAAATAGACAAGGCCAGAAAGGCTACTCAGAAAGGAGACAGTTCTGAACAAAGGACGTGCCAGACAGTCAGTAAATCTTGTATGATTTACTCAAGGCTCGTGTTTTTATTCTCTCTAAATTTTGAAGGAGGTGAAAGATGTGTGTGAACACCTAGGAGTATATATAAAAACAAATGTGTGCATAAAATTTTGTATCTAAACCATCTGAAATAACTCAAGCCTGTCAGTTGGATTCCCTTGAAAAAAGAATTGGTGGAGAGAAATTCTTTAAAGTAGTTACAGGCTCTTTGGGGATCAGAGAATGAATTTTGACTTGAGTTTAGAGACTACATTAATATCAGTGGTACAAAGATCTAGGAAACATATCCCAGCCATAAAAAAAAAAAAAAAGATAAAACCAGGAAAATGGAAATTTTGCATCAACTCAAAACTTGAACAGGGATCAACAGGGAGTCATTCTTCTGAGCTTTTCAAGCACAGAGGTGTCTACAGCTCTTTCTTGATGAAATGCTGGGCTGGGAGGTAAATCATGGGCATTTCATGCCTTTGGAGCCGACAGATAGGTGTCTAGTCCTACGGGCACTCATTATAAATAATGTTCTCTGGGACCGGCTCAGTACTTAGGTCTTGGCTATTACTCACATGTATTCCATCCCTCACAGCCCAACTGTGGGGATTTCAGAGTCTGGACCTCATTGCCAGGAGATTCTTTAGGGTACATTCGAGGGGTGAATTTCTTCCAGCAGCTTTACTCTTGTTTATAGCCTTTTTGCCAATGTAAAGCAGAAGAGGTAGGGACAGGCCAACTCAAACCAAAAGTCTTTCCTGGTTATGATGTTTTCTGAAACTGTCTTCCAGAACCTTCTTTAAGGAAGCACAGGAGCATCTCTTGCCTCAGTAGAGTCAAGACAGCTAGTTTTCATCTCCCCAGTTACTATACAAGCTAATGTTGTTGTTACCATTTGAAAGAGGAGAAAAGAAAGCTAAGAGACATTGAGTAATTTATCATTGTTGCATATTATAGTGTGGAGCCGGGAATAAAGTTGTCCCCAAATGGAAGCATTCATGTCAACATTACGCTCAATAAGTACTTGTGAAATACATTGATAAATAAGTGGGATAATTTCAAGTCCACCATTGGTAGCGTGTAAGTAACATTTTGCTTTTGCTCAGTATTAGAAGCATCTTCAGAACTTATGGAATCATTCATTATCCCCAAGCATATTGCTGATAATAAATCACACTCATTCATAATAAGCCAGCACTTTAAAATTAGAAAGACACTTTACAAATAGAGAAAGTTTAGCTATATCACATATGTAGTTCTTACAAGAATCATGTAAGGTAAGTAAACATTGTTGTCTCTATTTTATAAAGCGATGGAGGCTCATGACTTGCCAACATCTGTCTACTACCAATGGTTTTTTTTTTTTTTTTTTTTTACCAATTAGAAGTCAAGATCTTTTTCTTTAAATTTTATTTAAAAAAATTTTATTTTATATTGGAGTATAGCCAATTAACAGTGTTAATTAACAATGTAATAGTTAACAATTAACAATGCAATAGTTTTAGGTGGACAGCAAAGGGATTCAACCATATATTTACAACCATATATTTACATCCTTCCCCAAACTCCCCTCCCATCCAGGCTGTCACGTAACATTGAGCAGAGTTCCATGTCCTATACAAGTAGGACCTTGTTGCTTATCCATTTTAAATGTAGCAGTGTGTACATGTCTATCTCAAACTCCCTAACTATCCCATCCCCCCATCATTCCCCACTTGAAGTCAGGATCTTTTCATTTAAACCTCCTCTTCCTCCTCCTCCCCCTTTTGTCTCCCTCTTTCCCACAGTTCAGTCCCGTTACTCAGTCGTGTCTGAATCTTTTCGACCCCGTGGAGTGCAGCACACCTGGCCTCCCTGTCCATCACCAACTCCCAGAGCTTACTCAAACTCGTGTCCATTGAGTCGGTGATGCCATCCAACCATCTCATGCTCTGTCGTCCCCTTCTCCTCCTGCCTTCAATCTTTCCCAGAATCAGGGTCTTTTCAAATGAGTCAGTTCTTTGCATCAGGTGACCAAAGAATTGGAGTTTCAGCCTCAGCATCAGTCTTTCCAATGAATATTCAGGACTGATTTCCTTTAGTATTGACTGGTTGGATCTCCTTGCAGTCCAAGGGACTCTCAAGAGTCTTCTCCAACACCATAGTTCAAAAACATCAATTCTTCAGTGCTCAGCTTTCTTTATAGTCCAACTCTCACATCCATACATGACGACTGGAAAAACCATAGCTTTGACTAGATGGACCTTTGTTGGCAAAGTAATGTCTCTGCTTTTTAATATGTTGTCTAGATTGATCATAGCTTTTCTTCCAAGGAACAAGCATCTTTTAATTACTGATTTGGAACCAGCCTGTTGTTGCATGTTCAGTTCTAACTGTTTCTTCCTGACCTGCATACAGATTGCTCAGGAGGCAGGTCAGGTGGTCTGGTATTCCCAACTCTTTAAGAATTTTCCACAGTTTCTTGTGATCCACCCAGTTAAAGGCTTTGGCATAGTCAATAAAGCAGAAATAGATGTTTTTCTGGAACTCTCTTGCTTTTTCCATGATCCAGTGGATTTTTGCAATTTGATCTCTGGTTCCTCTGCCTTTTCTAAAACCAGCTTGAACATCTGGAAGTTCACGGTTCATGTACTCTTGAAGCCTGGCTTGGAGAATTTTGAACATTACTTTGCTAGCGTGTGAGATGAGTGCAATTGTGCGGTAGTTTGAACATTCTTTGGCATTGCCTTTCTTTGGGATTGGAATGAAAACTGACCTTTTCCAGTCCTGTGGCCACTGCTGAGTTTTCCAAATTTGCTGGCATATTGAGTGCAGTACTTTCACAGAATCATCTTTCAGGATTTGAAATAGCTCAACTGGAATTCCATCACCTCCACTAGCTTTGTTCATAGTGATGCTTTCTAAGGCTTACTGGGCTTCGCATTCCAGGATGTCTGGCTCTAGGTGAGTGATCACACCATCTTGGTTATCTGAGTTATGAACATCTTTTTTGCATAGTTCTTCTGTGTATTCTTGGCACCTCTTCTTAATCCCTTCTGCTTCTGTTAGGTCCATACTATTTCTGTCCTTTACTGAGCCCATCTTTGCATGAAATGTTCCCTTGTTATCTCTAATTTTCTTGAAGAGATTTCTAGTCTTTCCCATTCTATTGTTTTCCTCTATTTCTTTGCACTGATCACTGAGGAAGGCTTTCTTATCTCTCCTTGCTATTCTTTAGAACTCTGCATTCAAATAAGTATACCTTTCCTTTTCTCCTTTGCCTTTCTCATCTTTTCTTTCCTCAGCTATTTGGCCTCAGACAGCCATTTTGCCTTTTTGCATTTCTTTTTCTTGGGGATGGTCTTGATCACTGTCTCCTGGATAATGTCATGATCCTCCGTCCATAGTTCATCAGGCACTCTGTCTATCAGATCTAATCCCTTGAATCTATTTGTCACTTCCACTGTATAATCATAAGGGATTTGATTTAGGTCATACCTGAATGGTCTAGTAAAAGTAAAATTTTGGGGAGCTCCAAAATCACTGCAGATGGTGATTGCAGCCATGAAATTCCCACTGTTACAGGTTGCTTAATCCCACATTAGGGATATAGTTGAGAGGCTGTATAAAATGCATTTCATGACTATCCTTTAATAGAACATAGCACAACAGAAAAGAAATTTTCCTTTGGTGCCTCTTCCCTATTCTTCTTAAAATGACCAGATTATGTCTGCATGTGTGACATCCCCAGGAGCTGCAGGGCAGGAAGTGAGCAGCATAAGCTATGGGGCTGAGGCAAGGTGCTGTGAGGTAGGTTATTTGTGAAGCTGGTTGGGGAGCACAATGGAATGGTCACTGCAGCAGTAGCTGAAAGACAGGAAGGGCAGGAGACTCTGAAGTTAAATATAAGCTAAGTTCAAAGCAGACAAAGTGACTAATAATCAAACAAAATTAAATGAATTAAATATCCAAAAAAGAAGCATTAAAAATGGAACAAATAGAAATAAAAAGATTGAAGCAGTAAGTCCAGCTACACCAATAATATAATAAAGAAAAATAGGTTAAACGGACTAGTTAAAGATGGAGATGATCAGGTTAGGTTAAAATATTTTAGTTTCCATCTAATATATAAAGGCATAGAATGGGTTAAAGGATAGAAGACAACATACCAAGAAAATGTCAAGTGAAACGTGGATAAATTATTAGGCAAAAGAGACTTGAAGACAAAAAGCATTATTAGAAATGTAGAGGATCATGAAATGTAATGATAAAATACTGAAATTACCAGGAAGATATAGCAACTCTCAACTTGTATGCCTCTAATAACATATTTTAAACATATAAGAGAAAAACTCATAGAACCAGAGAAAGATAAGTCCACCAGAAGTGGTGAAAAACTTGTGACACCTGTCTCATTGTCATATCCAAGATAAAAATACTTAATGAAAACACAGAAATTTGCACAACACAGTAAACAAGTTTAGTCTAATAGAACTCTGCATCAAAGTCTTGAGGTATCCACATTCTTGTTAAGCACACATAGAACATTTATAAAAAATGATCATGAACTGGATTAAAAAGTGAGTCTCAACAAATTTTAAAAAATCAGTATAATACATACTGACCTATAACCTACCTTTCCCAGATCCTCAGGAGTTCTGGAGTTTTCTGGTGAATGCTGGAGCAGCAATAACTTTGTGGGTTAACTCCATGTGGAAAGATTGCTAAGTCCGCAAGCAGGTCAACAACCTTGGGATGGTGTGTTGGAAAGGAGGATGAATAGGCTTTGTTGCAGGCTGAATTATGAGGTGACAAACTACTTGCAATGATGTCTTGATAGAAAGACATTTATTTTGCAGAAGATGCAAAGAAACCAGCAGCTAGGCAAGAGCTAGAATCACAACTCGGCTGGTTCTAGTAAGCATAGTCACAGGAAATTTAGCTGAACCAAGGTGCAAAGATGTTTAGTTTATTAGAGAGGAATGGAAAATTTTTTGGTGTCAGTTAATGTGAAACTAACCAACTCTGCAATGGCTGTTTCATGCTGTGTCTGCAGTTTAAGGCCATTTCTTCCAGGTAGTATATGCTACATGTACAGTCAAATACAATTTTAATTTTCTGGATAATATCCTCATTTTGGTTCTTTCCCTACCTTTTCTTGTTGCCCAATCTATATAGTTGATGGCAGTCTTTTAATTCCTATTTCTTTGCATTTGAGTTATTAATCTAGGTGAGGTGAAATTGGATGGACACGTGTACATGTTACAGACTTCCCTTGATTTTTCTTCCTTTAAGGATGGTTGATCATTCTGGAGGCAGGGAATATATTAAGTGCTAGTTGGGCACTAAAGTTTACTATGGACATTACCTATTAAGTATCTCTAAAGGAAATAATAAAATAGCAGCTTTTTAGAGCCCATTTGTGACTCATAAAATATGGGTTAAAACCTCCCATTTTATTACACTTTTACTTCTGTAATTATTACTGTAAGTGATGGAACAGTGCAGGGAAATCAAGAAATCAACTCTCTCAACTCCTGCACTATTTCATAGACAATCTATGAAAGTCTAAAGAACAACCTGATGAATAAGAAATAAACAGGTCAAATGGAAAGGAGACACAAACAGAAATCAAACTCCCAATAAAGGGAAGCAATCAAAATAATGCTGAAATAATAGATCTGCAGAACCCCTGAGCCCATACAAACCTGTTCATTCCCTGCTTCAACACTCAAGGGAGACCCCATGAGATCTGTCTCCACACCTTAATTTGCCCATTCAGTCAATGGGGCATAATAATTGTACATGATGAATTTAGTGTTTTGGAAGAGGAGCTCATTGAGCTGATGTATATAAATATATCAGCATCAGTTCTGACAGTAAATGGTTAATAAATGTTGATTATTATTAATTAATATCATTATTACTATAATTGATCATGATAATTGTCTTCTTATACATGGCCCATAGATTGTATATGGTATGTGTGATGTGATATTTATGAAGCTACTTTACCAGTAGCCTATTTTTTTCCCACGCTGATATGTGCTTGAACCAGCAGACACCATTGACTTACAGTCAAAGCCTATTCTCACTTTCACTAGGTGAGGATAGGAAGGTTATAAATCTAGCTGTTAGTGTTTACAAGTGCTATCTTCAAAGCACTGCTCTTTTGGTGATAGGAATAAGCCAGGGTCCTTGGTTTGAAGAATTTACGGTATAATAGAGGACACAGAGTCAAACACTGACATGCAAGAGAGAGCACCAGGAAAGGGTTGCAAGCGTGAGGGGAAATGCTGTACATGGACTAAGATTCAGATTTAAATTAAACCAATATTTAACTTAATAAGCTACTGGATTTCAGGCACTTTCTCAGAATTCACCATGGTTTGAATCAATCACCCACCCAATTAGCTCTAAATTGGAACATTGAAAAGAAATGTTAGATACTCAGTTGTATCCGACTCTTTGACTCCATGAACTGTGGCCCGCCAGGCTCCTCTGCCCATGGACTTTTCCAGACAAGAATACTGGAGTGGGTTGCCATACCCTTCTCCAGGGGACCTTCCTGACCCAGGGAGAGAACCTGGGTCTCCTGCACTGACGGCAGACTCTCTACCATCTGAGCCACCAGGGAAGCCAAATTGAAACATTAGTTATTGTGATATGCAGTAATCATTTTAAAACCCCTGTGTGACAGTGTTATTTAAGGTACTACTGTCTGTGTTTGAGGCCAGGAGAAAAGATAAAAGGTTTTTTTTTTTTTTTCATCATGCCCCCATTTCCCAGAGTCAAGAGATGCATGGGCTAGTGAAAAATGACCACAGTGTATTAGTAGATATATTACTATGTCATGTGATAAATTCTGTAATTGAGGCATGAAGCACTGTTGTGTGTAGGGTTTTCCTTGAATTAGCTCTAGTTTGTCTCTGGGAAAAATGAAGTTTGTGAAATATGTGTTTATGCCCCTCAGTGCCCTGGGTGCTTCTGTATCCTTGATTTTCTATTCTACACATTCCAGGCTCCTACCCAAAATATCATGCCCATGTCACAGGCTCTCTTTTTGTCATCTAATGCACCCCAAAGAAGAATTTTAATAGGGATATATTGCAGAGACAACTATTTATGTACAAAATGAAGAGTGAGTGTTCATGATAGAAGTCTGGGATGCCTGCCTGGGGGCTCTACCCACCCACCATAAAAAGCTGTTGTCAGATGGTGAAAAAGAATGGACCTTGCAGCCACTGGACAGACCTGAGTTGTAATTCTTGCTCCAGCATATACTGGCAGTCTTGGCAAGTGAGTCAGCCTCCTGGAGCCTGTTTCTTTAATATTAAAAGAGGATAGGAATCTATTTCAGAGAGCCATTGTGCAAATCAAATGAGATCATTTAGGTCCTTGTTGATCCTTCCAAGGGTTGGCTTTTACACTGACGGAGACTGGAAGTGTTGAGAAGTTCTCATGGAAAAGAGCACATAATCTGACTTGTATTTAAAACAAATCTCTCAAAAAGGATGGATAAGGTGGTAAAGCAAATATAATCAAATATTAATGGTGAACTGAGGTTGTGAATGTAAGTGTTCACTGTAAATTTTTTTTCCTTGCTGTATGTTTGAAATTTTCTATAATAAAATGTTGAGGAGAAAATATTCATTCTGGTTGATGGTCTGAGAAGAGACTGAAGGTGTCAAAGGCAGAGAAGGGGACCGGTTGGAGGCTCCTACAATCACCAGAGACATCATTTTGCCAACAGAGGTCCATATAGTCAAAGTATATTTTTTCCAGTAGTCATATACAGATGTGACAGTTGGACCATAAAGAAGGCTGAGTGCTGAAGAATTGATCTTTTTGAACTGTGATGCAGGAGAAGACTCTTAAGAGTCCCTTGGACTTGCAAGGGGATCAAACCAATCAATCCTAAAGGAAGTCAACCCTGGATATTCATTGGAAGGACTGATGTTGAAACTGAAACTCCAATACTCTGGCCACCTGATTAGAAGAGCCGACTCATTGGAAAAGACCCTGATGCTGGGCAAGATTGAGGACAAAAGGAGAAGGGGCGGCAGAGAATGAGATGGTTAGATGGCATCACTGACTCAATGGACATGAGTTTGAGCAAGCTCCAGGAGATGATGAAGGACAGGGAAGCCCGGTATGCTATAGTCCATGGGGTCACAAAGAGTTGGACATGACTTAGTGACTGAAGAGTAACAGTAACAATCACCAGGGGCAAAGGTGGTCACTTGGAGAAAAACTGGTGGCACCGGGAGTGAAAACAAGGTTTGGAGTCTTGATACAGTTTGAAGGCAAAGAGGTCAGAGATAAGCAGCAGATTGGCTGTAGGGAGTGAGAAAGAGGGGAATCAAAACTGAAGCCAAGTTCTCTGGCCTGAGTGAATATTCAGATTTAGTTACCTGGACCAGACAACTGCTAGGCTGCAGGATTCCATGCCTTAATTTCAGATGGGCCCTTACCACTGAACAGATGCATGCGTGTGTGCTAAATCACTTTGGCCATGGACTCCTCTGTTCCACCAGGCTCCTCTGTTCATGGGATTCTCCAGGCAAGAACACTGGAGTGGGTTGCCATGTCCTCCTCCAGGGGATCTTCCCGATCCAGGAATGGAACCCCACGTCTCTTGTGCCTCCTGCATTGGCAAGAGGATTCTTTACCACTGGCACCACCTGGCAAGCCCTCACAGTACAGCAGGTGATTTTTTTCTTTTTGTCCTTCTTTCCCAAGGACCTTTTATGTCTTTCCCAGGCCCAGTCACCCTATGTGCTCTTTTCCAGCCTAAAATATTCATGGTGCTCATTGCTTGCCATCATCCAGGCCCTGGTATTACTGTGGATCAGAAACAGCACTGAACTCGGGGTCAGAAGACCATGAGTGGTACTGTGAGGACTGAGCTAACAAGTGAGCAAGCAGATAACAGGAAAAGCTTGTACACAGTAACTCTTGCTCGAAAGAGCTTTCTTTTCCTCACACACCCCATTGAAATTTGTTCATTTTATATCTCCTTACAAGGAAGGTCTTTGATTTACCCTTCCATGGGATTCCTGGAGATCTACCACAACATTCTTAAGTATAAAGTGCTGACACGGGAGCTGGGGTATGTGAATTCCAACCTGCTTCTTCTCATCATGAGCCAAGTTTCTTTCATCTTTCACAAGTTTCTCCAAATTTTGGTGATTAACTGATATTCTCCAAGGTTCTTCCCTTCTGATATTGCTATTAGAGGTATTGCCCACAGAAATCTCCTTTAATTTTCACAGTGACCCTTAGTGTAGATATGCTCTGATTCTGGAGACAATAGTCTCATCTCTTGGGTCTAATCCATTTTGGATTCTAACTGGAAGATTTTCAGTGCAGTTTGTTTATGTCTGAGATTTATTGATGCATTTATTTGGCAGAAATTTATCCAACTCAGGCCCTGCATGAGCAGGGAGGGTGGGACTTTTTGGAGCCCCTCAAAACCGTGCTCATCCAGCTATTCTCTGGGACTTCCCAAGAAGAGTCACTCATGGCAGCCAGACTGTGAAGACGCAGCAAGGCATCCTTGGGTAGGACCTAGAAAGCTCTGGCAATGGACTTGACACAAGAGAAAACTGAGAGAAAACCAAAAGCAATAAGGTCATTGATCCTTAAGGAGTTTTCCTTGGAGCTGACTGGAACTTCAGTCATGGGAGCCCTGGCTGAAAATGGTACCTCTGAACCAGATGAAGGGTATCTCTTCTGAAGATCTGAACACATTTTAAAATTACTATCTTTTGAAACTGCAGAATTTTCTTGTTGGGATGAAGGGAAAGGGTCCCCATGAGTGCTCATGGCTTATAAGGTATCTAACCAGCCAAGTTTTAAGGTATCTTTTTTCACTTTTCACTTTCATGCATTGGAGAAGGCAATGGCAACCTACTCCAGTGTTCTTGCCTGGAGAATCCCAGGGATGCAAGAGCCTGGTGGGCTGCCGTCTATGGGGTTGCACAGAGTCAGACACGACTGAGGCGACTTAGCAGCAGCAGCAGCAGCAGCCATGTTTTTCCATGCCACTTTAAAAAAAAGTTATTTATTTATTTTGGCATTCCCTGGTGGCTCAGATGGTAAAGAATCTACCTCCAGTGCAGGAGACCCAGGTTCACTCCATGGGTCGGGAAGATCCCCTGGAGAAGGGAATGGCAAATATAATACTATTTTACAGTATATATTAGTATTATATTACTGTTATAATACTGCTATGGTAATAATGTCATTGGTAATTAAGACACCAGAAGCACCAAAGCAAAAGTAAATTCCTCAAAGAACAATAAAACATTTAAAAATTAATATTTTTATCTGACTTTTTTCCACAACTGTGACATTATTTTTATAGCTTTACTATAAAAATATATGTATTTTGATATATGTGTGCACCCACAAAGCAATCACCATGGTAAAGATGAATAGGTGTATCTACAGCCCCATACGTTTCCTTGTGTCTTTTTGTAATCATTCCCTCCCCTCTTCTCCAACCTCCTTCCAGTCCCTGGGAAACTCTTGGTCTGCTTTGTGGCACTATAGTTCCATTTGTGTGTTACAGGATATTATGTAAATGGAATAATATGATGTATACTCTTTTTTGGTCTGGCTTCTTTCAGCATAAATATTTTGAGTTCATCCATATCGTTCTATGTAGCAATAGCTTATTCTTTCTAACTTCTGAGAAAATTCATTTCTTTTTATTGCTGAGTAGTAATCTTTTGTAAGGATATAATGGAACTTATTTATCCGTTCTTCAGTTGGATGGACATTTTGTTTGTTTCCAGTTTTGCCTAATACAGATAAAGTTGCTATGAGTACTTCTTTATCAGTTATTATGTGGATATAGGCTTTCATTTCTCTTAGGTAAATGCCTAAGAAAAGAATTGCTGGGTTGTATGGTTGCTGCTGCTGCTGCTAAGTCACTTCAGTCGTGTCCGACTCTGTGCGACCCCATAGACGGCAGCCCACCAGGCTCCCCCATCCCTGGGATTCTCCAGGCAAGAACACTGGAGTGGGTTGCCATTTCCTTCTCCAATGCATGAAAGTGAAAAGTGAAAGTGGAGTCGCTCAGTCGTGTCCTACTCTTAGACTCTTAGCGACCTCATGGACTGTTGTATGGTAGGTTATGTTTAACTTTTAAAACTGTCAAACTATTTTCCAAATTGATTGTACAATTTTATATCCACTCCAAGAGTAAACAGAAGTTCCAGTAACTCATCCTCACCAACACTTGGTATGAAGAGTCTTTTTTAGCCATTTTAATAACAATGCAGTGAGATTTCATTGTCGTTTTAGTGTGTATTTCACTAATGGCTAATATTGGTCATCTTTTGATATGCTTATTTGTCATCTGTATACCTCTTTTGATCATATACCTGTTCAAATTTTTACCCATTTGAAAAAGTGAGTTGTCTTCTGATTGAATTGCAAGAATTCTTCATATAATCTAGATTAATTTTTTTTTCCATATATACACTTGCAAAAGTTTACTCCCAGTCTGAGGTTTACCCTTAATTTTTTATAATAATATCTTTTGAAGAACAACATTTTAATTTTGATTACATTCAATTTATTATTTTATCTCATAGCTTGTGATTTCTTTGTGTCCTATTTAACTAGGATCACTAAATTTTTTTCTATGTTTTCTAGAATTTTTGTAATTTTAACCATTACATTTAGGTCTATGGTTCATTTTGAATTAAGTTTTGTACTGCAAATCATTGCTCAGAAATTAAAAAAAAAACTTAAATAAATGAATCAGAAGACTTCGTATTATTAAGGTGTCAATTCTCCTCCAATAGATCCCAAGAAGTATCCCAGCAGCATTTTGTGTGTTTTTTTTTTTGGGTAAAAATCAATAAGCTGATTTCAAGATCTAAATGGAAAGGACCTAGTGTAGCCAAAACAACTTAAAAAAGAACAAATCTGAATGACTTACACTACCTTATATCAAGACATATTGTAAAGCTATAGCAAGTAATCAAGAAAATGGGCAATTGATATATAGATGAGCAAATATATTAATGGAACAGAATACAGAGTACAGAAATTAAATCCCCCCCACACACGGTCAGTTGATTTTCAACAAATGTGCTAAGGCGATTTAATGGGGAAAAAGATAATGTTTTCAACAAATGATGCTGGAACAATTGGATATTGCTACTGCTACTGTTAAGTCACTTCAGTTGTGTCTGATTCTGTGTGACCCCATAGATGGAAGCCCACCAGGCTCCCCTGTCCCTGGGATTCTCCAGGCAAGAACACTGGAGTGGGTTGCCATTTCCTTCTCCAATGCATGAAAGTGAAAAGTGAAAGTGAAGTCGCTCAGTCGTGTCCGACTCTTAGCGACCCCATGGACTGCATGCAGCCCACCAGCCTCCTCCGTCCATGGGATTCTCCAGTCAAGAGTACTGGAGTGGGGTGCCATTGCCTTCTCCGAATTGGATACTTGTATACAGTGAAATGGGCTTCCCTGGTGGCTCTGACGGTAAAGCGTCTGCCTGCAGTGTGGGAGACCTGGATTCGATCCCTGGATTGGGAAGATTCCCTGGAGAAGGAAATGGCATCCCACTTCAGTACTCTTGCCTGGAAAATTCCATGGACTGAGGAGCCTGGGAGCCTACAGTCCACGGGATCTCGAAGAGTCGGACATGCCTGAGCAACTTCACGTTCACGTTAATACAGTGAAATGAACCTTGACCTGACAGATGTATTAATGAATCATTATAGGGAAGCTAATACATTGTCATGGCTTTATAGGCTTTTTCAGATAAAAAATAAGTGATTAGAAATAAATGGTTTAATTTAAAATGTTTAAAAATTTGAATTCCCACCAGCCAACTGAAGAAAATTCATATAAATGATCATATAAATTGTAATCGATATTGACAAATACAATTCATCAGCCTCTTGTTTGCCTTCTATACAAATATGGATAAACATTCAATACAATTCCAACATACAGAAAATTAAAACAGCCAAATAGAGTCATGTTCTCCATCATTCTGTCTACGTAGGCAAACCAATTTATCATTAAATAAATTGGTTGTTTATTAAAAGTTTTAAAAGATTGGATAAAAGGCAGGATGAGGTTGTTTTGAAAATCGCTTGCTGTATCAGGACAGTGAATTTTTTTTTGTCACTGTGTTTGCCTCTTTTGTGTATAGATGGAGCCTGTAGTAGCAAACACAAAAGCGAGAAATGAAGGTGAGAGATTTATCAGTTGAGAAAAATTTTATTTGTGATGAATTCTTTCAATACTACTTATATAACTCTCCCTTCTCTGACTGTTATCAGTGTCTCATAGCAAAATAATAATAAAAAAACACTTGTTTTCTTTCTGTAAGTGTTTTCCCATTTATACCACATGCAGATTTAGAGTCCTTGCTACTTTCCATGCCAGTAGATGGCATTCTTATTCTTGTTTTTATTTTAATAGGGTTAGCTTCATGATAAATGTAGTGCTCTGGGCTGGACTTGGTTTGGTTCTGGTTCTACAGTCCATGCTCAGGATGAACGATTTCTAATGCACCTGGAAAGAAGAGGAGCACACACAAGAGATGAATAAAACTGTGGTGCTTGGAAAACTGAGATGTGTCCAGAAACTTGCAGCTTCTTTATTTTTCATGCTGCTGAGTGGTGTCAGGTCTAGGGATGTGAAGAGTTTTTGGTGAAGGGAAGACTGAAACTTGGCCATCCAGACTATCCACATCGCTGCAGGGCAACAGATTCTTGTAGGTTAACTCTGCCACTTCTGGGCGGTGGCTCAGGCTCTCAGGCTGTCTCTGTTCCTTGTTCCCCTATGCGCAGCAGCTTCTGGGCATCAGGGAACATTGACCCGTGGTAACAGGATTGGGGCTTGTGTCTGCATGCCGACTGCTTTCCCTCTCCACCTGGTGGCTTGGTCTTGATGACTCTGCTGCTGTGATGAATTTCCTTGGTGCAGTCAGAGTTGCGCCCTGCCCCCAGCTCTGCAGGTGCTGCCATCTGCTGATGTCAGCCACAGCCTCCCTCTGGCCCCGGCTTCAGCCATCTGACCCACAGCCTCTACTTCAGGGTCACTGTACCCTGGGTAGGGGAACCTGTGGTTCACCTTCTCACTTGCTGCTCCAGGCTGTGATACAGTTCCCTCACTGAAAGCATCTGTGAATACCTGCATCCCTTCTATACCCTCCACATGGAGCAACCGGAATCTCAGGGCTACTCTTTCCAGCCTGTGTGCCCCACTGTCATTTCTATTCACTTCTATTCTTCTATGATTATCATGTTCAATTGTTGTTCAGTCGATCAGTTGTGTCCGACTCTTTGCGACCCCATGGACTGCAGCACACCATCTTTCCCTGTCCTTCACTAACTCCTGGCGTTTGCTCAAACTCATGTCCATTGAGCTGATGATGCCATCCAAACGTCTCATCCTCTGTCACCCCATTCTCCTCCTGCCTGCAATCTTTCCCAGCATCAGGGTCTTGGTTAAGGGCACAGTACAAAGTGGCATCTCCCCAGGGTTCCAAAGGGAAAATAGGTCCAGAGACCCCTGCCTTTAGCTTAATTTTTCCATCTCTCTAGGATATATTCTGGAGAAGGCAATGGCAACCCACCCCAGTACTCTTGCTTGGAAAATCCCATGGATGGAGGAGCCTGGTGGGCTGCAGTCCATGGGGTTGAGAAGAGTCAGACACAACTGAGCGACTTCACTTTCACTTTTCACTTTCATGCATTGGAGAAGGAAATGGCAACCCACTCCAGTGTTCTTGCCTGGAGAATCCCAGGGATGGCGGAGACTGTCGGGCTGCCATCTATGGGGTCGCACAGATTCGGATACGACTGAAGCGACTTAGCAGCAGCAGCAGCAGGATATATTCACTAGGTCTTCAGGAGCCAGTCCATGCTTCTCCTCCCACTTTCTCCCTTCAAAGTTTTGTTCCCAGAAAGCAGACCATATTTTGCCTATCCCCAGAAAGTGTGATTCTTCCTATTCATGTTTGTTAAAAACTACCCTTAATATTTTTTTCTTACCATACAGATTCTCTTTGCCCTAGATCACTGATTCTTTTTTATATAACAAATAAATATCTTCTTGACTATAAGTATTAAAACAATGACTTAACTTTATTATAAGGAAAAACACAAGAGGAAAGTAATTTGTTTTAAAAAGATGTTCACCTATATATATAGAATCATCATGAATTCCATAGCCATGAATACGGACTGTAACTGTCCTACTGCAGAAACAACTGTCCTACTGCAGACTCAAATATTAAGCAGTAAAAATGTTCAAAATTGCAAAAACCCTTGATAAACTCTGATCATAACAAACCATTGTTTGTATTTACTTTGCAGTTACCATCCTAGAAAGTCTCATGCATTTTAAGCCACAGTACCCCCGCCTCCTGCTAACTAAACGCCAGTAGCTTGCCAGTCACTGGAACAACTAACCTCCTCCCCAGTCTCTAAATTTTCCCCTAGCGGGCACTAGCATTCTCAATAAAAGCATTTGGTTGAGGCAGTACCTTTCCTTGTTGGGCTTCCCTTGTGGCTCAGCTGGTAAAGAATCAGCCTGCAATGCTGGAGACCAGGGTTTGATCCCTGGGTTGAGAAAGCTTACCCACTATAGTATGCTGGCCTGGAGAATTTGGGGTCGCAAAGAGCTGGGTGCAACTGAGTGACTTTCACTTTCACTTTTCTTTCCATGTAATGCTTATGATCTCTCCTGAGTTTGGTCACAGATTTAGCAGTATTCTGCGAAGTGAGCCTTTTGTTCATACACTTTCAGATAATCCTAACATTTATGCCATGAGACTTCTTGGTACAAAGGGTAGGGGTTTGTGTGTGTGTGTGTAAATGCTCGGTCATGTCTGATTCTTTGTGACTCCATGGACTGTAGCCCTCCAGGCTCATCTGTTCATGGAATTTTCCAGGCAAGAACACTGAAGCAGGTTGTCATTCCTTCTCCAGGGGATCTTCCCAACCCGGGGATCGAACCCTTGTTTCCTGCATTGGCAGGTGGATTCTTTACCACTGCGCCACCTGGGAAGCCTGTCTTGGTAGGAGCGTCCCCATTATTTTTAGATCTGGAGACTCTCAAGTTTTTCAGACAATTTTTTGAGAAGAGCACTGTACTATACTGTCTTCCATCCCTGTCTTTTGCCCATTTATCTATTGAATTGTTTTCTCATGGGTTTGAATTAACTCTTAATACCTTTCCGTCATGATTAGAAAAATCAACATCTAAAATACCAAGTGATTCACAAAGAATCTCAGAGTTGGAAACATTAATAGGTAGGTCAAGGCCAGAGCCCTAATCTTCTGTCTAGAACTTTTCTTTGTCATAAAATTATTGCCTCATAAATTAATCCATTGGCATTTTATTTGGAAATTAGTGTCCAAATCATTATTATTTTTTATTGTAGTTGATGTAAATCACTTCATGAGGGTCTGATTGTGCCTGGGTGAAGTGACACATTGAAATTCCAAACCTGCAGACCTATTAGGTGGGGGGCCTCACAAAGCTATAGTTACCTAATGAGGCCCAGCCTAAGGAAGAATTTCAACTCTACTCATGGCTGCCCTTTGGGCCCAAGGGGACTTCCTTTGGTTTCTTAATCAATATTTATCCATTCTTGTAGTCAGGCTTTGTTTAATGTAATTATCTGGATTTTTTTAAATGCAAACTTTTCCATTGCTTATATCTCAAAATGCATCTTGGAGTAATTCATCTCACTTGATAACAAAGTGAATCAAACATATAAAGCAAAAAAGGGAAACCATTTTATCTTCTTTTCTTGATGCAGCAAGTCTTGTCTAAGGGGGAGGAAATTAGCATTTTCTACACAACATTAGGAAAAACTTTCTATGTCAAGTACAAATTTTATGATCCAATTCCCCCAATTTGAGTCCTTCTTATCTACCTAACTGTTATCCTTGCTAAATCAAGAAAAGAACATTAGAGGTAATGGTTGACTTGTGAATGATACACTCTCTGTGTGTATTAGGGAGAGAATGCATATGGAGCAATTGACTTAACTAGGTGAGCAGCCCTGTGAGCATTTGTGTCTGAGGTCCAAATCAAGCCCTTAACAGGCAAGATTCCTTAATATAAATGAGAAATAGGCTTTATCCTGCCATAATGACCTGCAGCCTCTCAGACATGGCTCTCCACAGACCGATCAGTCCACAAAAAGGTTGGCCAGCTCACTGAAGCCATTATCTTTTATTTATGCAGATCAGATTGTGACAATCCTTGGAATATTTTGTTTTCTCTCTCTCTCTCTCTTTTAACCTTCTTGTTATGGTCCTTTCTTTCTGCTTCTGTATAGGCAACTTCCCAAACAAGCATCTTCATGACTTTTCAAGTCATTGAATGAAAATATTAGAGTATAATTTCTTTAGCTTGTATTATTCCACAAAGAAAAGAAAACTGTTTTAATTTTGGAGATTACTAGAAAAAGGAAGAGAAAAAAAATTCCTTAATTTTTTAAACCATCCAGGGAAGTATGTACTGTGCCAACATACCCACCAGCACCAAATCCCAGTAGTTTGCACTTTCATTATTTAATATGCCCTCTGGAGTTTTGGACGTGGCTCAGAAAAAATTTTAAACAAATTTCTTACATACGACCCTAATTTCAATGGATATGCTTTGAAAAAAAAGCCTTAACTTTCTTCCTTTTACATTTCCCATTAGTCAATATTAGCCACATATTCATGAATGGGAATTTCAATAGCATACAGATTGTAAAGAAACGTATCAGCGTGACTCTTTTTAATGTCTGTGCTTCCAGTGATCTTTCCCTCTTGGGGAGTGTGTTCAACAGTAGAAGTTGAAAGAAAATGAGAAGTGAATGTTATTATTTTTTGGCCATGCTGCAAGGCTTGTGGGAAATTTCCCAACTAGGGCTTGAACCTGTGCCCTTGGCAGTGAAAACTGTGGAGTCTTAACCACTGGACCGCCAGGGAATTCCCAAGAATGTTACTTCTGATTGTGTTAGTTTGGTCTCTGCTGTGTATTGCTGTTCTTTCTAGCTTTTATCTGAGCCAAGAAATAAGGCAAGAAACCCACTGAGAGATCAGGCAACAACCATTGTAAGGAGGCTTTTCCCATTTGATTTGGGCGGGGGGAGTGGTAGTGCAGAATTCAGCTGACCCTCAGGGTTCTTATTCCTGCATCAAATGCATGAGCATTTTATTAAATGTTAATTATTATATTTCAGTTATATTCTAGATGTTACGGCAGGTATAAGAAAGAATCAAACATGATCCTTGCCTTTATTCAGTCATTTGATAAATGTGCTGCTGCTGCTGCTAAGTAGCTTCAGTCGAGTCCGACTCTGTGCGACCCGATAGATGGCAGCCCACCAGGCTCCCCCGTCCCTGGGATTCTCCAGGGAAGAACACTGGAGTGGGTTGCCATTTCCTTCTCCAATGCATGAAAGTGAAAAGTGAAGGTGAAAAGTGAAAGTGAAGTCGCTCAGTCATGTCTGACTCCTAGCGACCCCATAGACTGCAGCCCACCAGGGTCCTCTGTCCATGGGACTGTCCAGGCAAGAGTACTGGAGTGGGGTGCCATTACCTTCTCCCTGATAAATGTGCTAGCCACTGGCAAAACAACAATGAAACAGACCCTGTGATCTTTGGAAGACAGTCTGAATCAGTGATGGTGTTGTTACAGTAGAAGCTGGATCAGTTGTACTGGCTGCCTTCCAAGTAGTACTGGACGTTACGAGAGTATAACACACAGCATGCTAACTTAGAGTGTATGTGTAAAGGTTAGCAAACGTCTCCCTAACATCACAGAGTTTATGATGAGACCTGAAGCATGGGACCAAGTTACATGTTGAGCTTATAGGGATGGAGCACTGTCCCAGGAAAATGGGGAGCAGCTTCGTGCAGTTGAATTGAGTGGTGCATTGGAGGAACTAAAAGAAAGCTCAGAGCTAAGTAAAACTCATTTCCTTTTTCTCATTCAGATCAGCAGTTTTGAGGGCTGCTCTTAAGTGGCCAGGTGTGGCCGTCTTCAGTGACTGGAAGCGATGAGCTGCGTTAGGAACAACTTGTTATGTGCCATTCACGTCTCACTGGGAGGAGTGCACAAGCTCCTTGGAAATAGGGGACAGTGGAGGGGAAAGAGTCCAAAAAGAACACTGTTTGGGATGGAAGTAATATAAAGAACCAGCAACCCATAAAACATTAATTGATGATAAAAGGAAAACATATCTTTTACAACCAAAGAATACCTGAGCTCCTGAAAGGGGGGACCTAGATTGCATTTCAGGCTTCTTGTCAGTCATTATTAACAGCATGCAGGGGATGCAATTTTAGCTGTTAGTTGGAGTCAGAGTTAAGAAAATGAGATTTGGGGCAGGAAAATTTCTTTCAATAATGGGGAAGGGATGGGACTAAATTGTTGAGTCAGGAAGGGAGAATGTGTCAGAGGGCCTGGGTGGTCAGCACCTCTGTGAGGATAAGGGGATAAGAAGATTTAACCATAGCATTTTCTTATCTCATGAGCGTCTGATATGCCATCTGCAATGAAGGGAAGAGGCATCATAATTTCCTAAGTCTGAAGCTTGTTGTAGTCTGTGGTCATTAGGAAGCTACTTCTTACTATGAGAATGGAAACTGCAGTATAAATAGAAAGAGGTATGTATGGAATCAGAAGTGAAACATCACAGGATACTTCTCGAAGGCTATTACCCAAGTGTCCTCAGGAAAAAAGGACAATGTTTTTCTTACAACGGTCATGGAATATTGCCCTAAATTGCATTGCATTCATGAGAAGTTCCTTTTCATTGTAGTTAGGTGTTTATTTTTCTATTCCTTTTTAAAAATAAACATGAAAAATCAAGAGTGTCTCCTGAAAAACAGTTCCTAAAAAATACCTTTTGTCCCTTTCATTTATGGATGAAAGGGGTGGATGGATCAGGGGTTTTATTTAATTTCTGAGATGAAAAAACAGTTAGAGAGACCACGTTTGCCTGCTTCACAACAACAGCAGCAAACCAGTGGTAAAGTCTACGACACAAAGTCAAGATCTTGGGACTCAGCAATAAAGCTAGCTAATAGCAGAAAGATAGGGGGAAATCTACATTAAAATAACAATAATCAAAAACTTCCAAAACTCATCTGAGCACTAGTACTTGGATCTCCTTAAACAGAGCTTATCATTCCAGACTGACATCACCCTTGCCTATTGACGTGGACGAACTAATGCCAATTTAAGGTGGACACTTTTCATAGATATACTAATCACTGAAAATGACCCTCAAGTCTGATATTTCTAAGTTCCAGCTTGAGCCTCCCTTTACAGGGCACACCTTTTGAGAATGCAGCCCTTATTTATTGCCTTCTGGGTAAGGCGAGTTATCTTGCTCACGTGCAAGGAACTATAATGCATCTTTCACATTTAAAGTGCCCTCTGAAGCTTTCTGCTTCGCAACCTCTCTCCTTTCTCTGTTACCTCTAAATTTTTCATACCATCCTGAGCATCTCTCAAAGAATTGCAAATTTTAGCTGGAACATGATTAATTTAGCGTGTGGCCTCCTCCGATGGAGTGCTCTGCCGTCCATCCTCCTTACACAGCCTCCTCTTTGTGGCTCTTAGCAGAAAAAGAGAACTAAGGCAGAGGCTGGGGGCTGTTCAGTTGGGCTGCTTGAAAATGAATTTTTACTGGTGATGCCACAAAGCCAAGAGTGTGGTGTTGCAGAAGCGAAATTACAATATATGGTTGATATTCTTTCAGATGCAAAGCTTAGTCACCCCCTTTCCCTCCCTCAGTTTGCCAAGGGAATATCTATTATTTTTTATTTAGAGGTGAAAGGCAAAATGCAGGTGTTGTTTCTCCTCCTTAAAAGACTTCCTACCTTTATTTTGTTTATGTTTCTAATGCCATCTTCATCTATTTCGTCAGCTAACTCTGCAAGGTCACCTCCCTTTCCTATAGAAAGAAGCAGCATGCTTATTTCCATTGTTGCAATTCTTTTAATAGCACTCAACCCAGCTGAACCCTGAAGGTCAATGCTGCTGTAATCACAGGTGACTTCAAGCAGTATTCACCAAGGAATTCTTCTCCAGAGCATCTTTTAGACTTGAACCCATTTGGCTCCCATTTTTTTTTTTTTAAATGAAGAAAGACAGTGGACAATATAAATCTCCTTTCTGGATGGTATTTTGAAATCCCATTTGTGTATATTGCCTACAATTTACTTATTTGTTTAAAAATACTCTTGTATGTATCTCTGTGTGTATGTGTGTTAAGAGATGTAATTATCAGGTATCTAATATATTTAGCAAGTGCCTGATGTGTATAGTTAGGGCTCAATCCATTCTCATAATAATGATGAGGAGGACAAAGAGGGAGAGGAGAAGTATGGAATGCGAGGTCTTGGACAATATTACCCAAACAACTTGTTGAGAAGACAAAGCTGAGTTTATCTGTATAGCAGTGAGGGAGGCCACTACTTTTTAAGAGTCCTTATAATGCATGGAGGAGAAGGCAATGGCAACTCACTCCAGTACTCTTGCCTGGAAAATCCCATGGACGGAGGAGCCTGGTGGGCTGCAGTCCATGGGGTTGCTAAGAGTTGGACACGACTGAGCGACTTCACTTTCACTTTTCACTTTCATGCATTAGAGAAGGAAATGGCAATCCACTCCAGTGTTCTTGCCTGGAGAATCCCAGGGATGGGGGAGCTTGTTAGGCTGCCGTCTATGGGGTCACACAGAGTCGGACACGACTGAAGCGACTTAGCAGCAGCAGCATAATGCATGGAAATCTGGTTTTAGGCAGCTCTTTGAACCTTGAGGGATCGTGGAGGTTGATGGAGTTGGGGGATAAGGGTGTGGGGACTGTGGGAGGGGAATGTACATGGAATTTACATACAGATCATGATAATATAGTTTAATAGGATTGTAGAAGTCAAGAACTTTGAAGGGTCTTGGAGAGTAAGCTGTCATTGGACTGAAGAGCTGAACATTTTGATTTCACAAAAGTGAGATTTTCATAAAATTTCTGGAACTAACAAGTTATTTGCAACTTTCTTCTTCTTGGGCAAGTTTTTTTTTTTTTTTTTAATGTTATTTATTTTTGGCTGCAGTGGGCCTCTGTTGCTGCGACTGGGCTTTCTCTAGTTGCAGTGAGCAGGGGCTTCTCTTCGTTGTGGTGCTCAGGCTCCCCATTGCAGTGGTTTCCCTTTTTGTGGATCACAGCTCCAGAGTATGCAGGCTCAGTACTTGTGGTGCCTGGGCTTAGTTTGCCCCAAGACATGTGGAATCTTCCTAGACCAGGGATTTGAACTTGTGAAAAATGCCTCCTGCCATATAAATAAAAAAGAAATGTCACAGCCCTCAGTGATTTCTGGCCTCCAAATGTGAATGAGGGCTCCCAAAACTGTGATCCAGAGGATGCTGCCAGCCCCCTCAGTGATTGCTGAGGGGCTGGGAAAATTCAAGAAGCAAGGTAAACAAGGAAACCGGAGTAGCCCCAGATAGCTGAGGAGCAAAGGAAAGGAATGAATTGAGTGAGCCCAGAGGCTTGAGTCTTCCCATACATAGAATGCTCGTTCCTTAACCTGATACCTGATCTTTGATGTTCAGACTCCTTTTGTGGCAAACTCGTATAGAGCCTGTATATAGCCTGCCTTCCCCTCCTGCCTCCTCGGAGCATTTTTTCTCAGAGCCACTGAGATGCTGTCTCCCAGGCTTGGAGTCCTAAGCATTCCCACCAAATAAAATAACTCTACTTTCAGGCGTAGTTTTTCAGTCGACAAACCTGTGTCCTGTGCATTGGCTGGCAGATTCTTAACCCCTGGACCATGAGGGAGGTCCCTGGGCAAGTAGTAGTGTCAATGAGGACAGTGAAATAGCGAAGTGCTGTTAGTGACTCCTTAAGACAGCCAGTTGTAAAGCCACGTTAGCATCACAATAAGTTGTGCGGATGCAGGTAGCTTTGATTTTGCATCTTCCTTATTCCTTACTCTTCTCTTCCTCTTCCTTATTCTGACATTTTGAAGCTGAAGCCTTTTACCATCAGGGAGATAGTTGTTTGAGATGTGTGTGTATGCTAAGTGTGTGTGTGTGTGTATTGTAGTATGGTGAATATTCTGTGCTGACTTAAAAAGAAAGCAACGGTGCCAGGGTAAGATTTTCTTCAAGGCCATTTCAAATGTTGACTCTTCAGTCTGACCAAAGTGCCGGAGAACCACACACCCTCCAAAATCTGGCTCCTCTGAGAACATTTCCAGATCTTCTTGTGAGGCACTAGGGTTCACTGCTTTCCAGCCTCCTCTCCACTCTGTAAGCGCTTCAGTCATTTTTCTGTTTTCAAATACTTTCCTGTTTAATGCCAAGGACCGTACTATGTGTTGAGGTATAATGAGGAATAAAAAGCAGTGCCTGCCATCTTTGAGTTCTCATTCCAGTACAAAAAGTAAATGAAATAATTGTCATTTATTTATCTTTTGAGTGTTTCTATGTGCCTAACAGAGCATTGCATCTAGTAGCGTTCCAATAATTCTGTGAGAAAATGAATGAATGAGTGCACATTCATGAGTTAAGTGTGAAATGGTGTTTTATCACAGTTTTATTTTCCTGAGAAATTTTGCATATATCTCACTTCTAAGTGGGATAGTGGGATAATTGCTTTTTGGTATCATTTACCCATTTTTTGTTACTAGGTTGTTGTCTTTTAAAAAATGAAAAGTAAGGTTTTATTGTATAGTCTGAGAAAAATTTCTTACTGGTTTTATGGATTGTGAATATCTTCACTCTGTGTCTGGTTTGCATCAGTGTCACATTTTTATATACTGTATTGTCTTTTGTGGTCCAGAAGGTTTAATTTAAATGTACACAAATTTATTAATTTTTTTCCTTCATGATGAGTGCTTTTAAGTGCCTTGCTTAGGAAAATATCCTACTTTAATGTGATAGATATGTTCTCTATTTTCTAACAGTTTTAAAGATTTGCTTCTTGAATTTTTTTCTTTAATTTACTGGGATTGATTTTTGTGTATGGCACAAGGTAAATATTTGACTTTATTTTAGCTTCCTTATTAATTCACTGATCAGCTGAATACTTCAGGGAGACCATCTGCAACTCTCTGAAGGTTCTTTCTTTGGACTGCTCACTCCTGTCTTTTACTTTGTCCTCTAATTCTAGCTTTTTGGTGTCTCCGAATTCTCATTTCCATCTCTTCAACTCAAGTTGGTTGCTGGGTTATGCCTGAGTTCCTCCTCCCTGTGCACTCTCAAGCCAGTAAGCTGGGTAATCATAGGACTCATCTTATTTCTCAGGAATAACTATTCTTTGTTGTCTGACATTGAAAACCTTTTGTTTAATGTATTTTGTCCACTTTTTGTTTGTTTTAGATGGGAGGGTAAATCTGGTCCCTGTTATTCCATCTTGACTGGAAGCAGAAGTCTGGAGAAGGCAGTGAGAATTGAGCTAGTTAAGATCTGAAGCTTGAGACCGTCAACTTGGAAGGGCTAACTTTATGGGTCCGTAATCTGGAAGAGAGCTCACAGTGATTCCATACAATTAATGGGGGAAACAGAGGCTTGGAGAAGGGAAGTGACTTTCTAGTGTGATTTGTGTACCAAACCATGATTACTGTCTGGGAGACCAGGTGATGGTTTGGTTGCATTTCCCCTGAGCTTGGAAAGCTTACATTTGGAAAGACAAGGTGAAAAGGACTTTTCCACCCCCAGCCCCCTCAGTGTTCATAGGACCTAGGAGATAAGGCTGTGGTTTGGGCTAGGATAAAATTGGGTGAAGTAAGTAAGAGAAGGGGAAATATTGTATGACCTCCCTTATATGTGGAATCTAAAAAGAATAAAAAGAAATGATACCAAAGAACTTACAGAACAAATGAACTCACAGACTTAGAGAATGAGCTTATGGTTGCCTGTACACACTGCGATATTTAAAATGGATAACCAACAAGGTCCTACTGCATAGCACATGGAACTCCGGTTAATATTACGTGGCAGCGTGGATGGGAGGGGAGTTTGGGGGAGAATGGATACACCTAAACGTATGGCTGAGTCCCTTCGCTGTTCACGTGCAACTATCACACATTGTTAATCAGCTATGCGCTGTGCTGTCCTCAGTTGCTGAGTCATGTCTGACTCTTTGAGACCCCATGGACTGTAGCCCGCCAGCCTCCTCTGTTCATGGGGATTCTCCAGGCAAGAATACCGGAGTGGGTTGCCATGCCTTCCTCCAGGGGATCTTCCCAACCCAGGGATTGAACCCAGATCTCTCACATCACAGACAGATTCTTTACCATCTGAGCCACCAGAGAAGCCCAAGAATACTGGAATTCGTAGCCTGTCCCTCCTTCAGGGGATTTTCCCAACCCGGGAGTCGAACCGAGGTCTCCTGCAGTGCGGGTGGATTCTTTATCAGTTGACCTACCAGGGAAACCCATTAATTAGCTATGCTATGCTAAGTCACTTCAGCCGTGTCCGACTCTGTGCGACCCCATAGACGGCAGCCCACCAGGCTCCCCTGTCCCTGGGATTCTCCAGGCAAGAACACTGGAGTGGGTTGCCATTTCCTTCTCCAATGCATGAAAGTGAAAAGAGAAAGTGAAGTCGCTCAGTCGTGTCCGACTCTTATCGACCCCATGGACTGCAGCCTACCAGGCTCCTCCATCCATGGGATTTTCCAGGCAAGAGTACTGGAGTGGGGTGCCATTGCCTTCTCCATTAATTAGCTATATCCCAATACAAAACAAAAAGTTAAAAAGATAGGAGTTGTCCTAGGAAAGAAAGCAGATTTCTTTAGGATGGTGGCCTAAGCTTTCTTGTGATTTAGCTTCCAAAGTCCTGCAGCTTGACTTCCACCATAGATCACCGGTAAAAATCTAGTCACAGGGCCAGCCAAGAATGAATGAGGGGCCACACGGGTGTGAATATCAGTGTGATTATTGAGATGAACATCTCTGGTGTCCAAAACCATAGAAACCCACTAAACAGTTTGAGTGGAGAAATAGGAAATGAAATGAGAAATGCAGAATATGGCCATATAGTGAGAATCTGGAATGCCAGGATATAGTCAAAAGGAAGTTCAGGGCTTGTGTGCATCAGATTAATAAAGTGAAGGCAGTGTTTTAAGAAGAACAACCTAGAATTGATGTGTGTTCTGATTAGAATAGGCAGTATATGCTGTAGACTGAGATGTTAGAAGTCTGCTACAATAATAGCTCAGATGTGAACAGGTAGAACCAGAACAAAGGTGGATGCAGTGGGGGCAGAGAAAAGGGAGACTTCTATGATATATTGATTCTAATTTAATATGTCAGAATTCTACCTAGTAGAAAGATGTGTTTCCATCGGCATATGATGACTATCAAAACCAAATAAAGAAATATGCCAAGTCAAGAAACATCAAGCCAACAAACTTTCAAGAATTCATAAGAACAAGAGAAAGAGGACCAGAGACATATTAAGCAGAATGGGGAGAAGGAAGCAGAATAGCAGAGTCAAGACAGTGAGCATTAACATGGAAACAGGGACAGTGGTTATACCCACAGATAGAGAATCTCAAGTACATGAGAAAAATATTCATAGGGGAGGAGGAAAAAAATGCACTGCATAGAAATATGAACCATTCTATATAAACTCAGTAGAGAAAAAAGTAAGACATAAATCTCAGTGATGTTACTAAAATATGAGTACAATAGTTGATTTTCATTAGCAATAACACCTTCATTCATTTAACAAACATTTCTAAATATTTGCCATATACATGCCAAGTACTCATCTTTGGCAATATTATGCTCAGAAAGATAGAAAAACCCTTCAAATCCTACCATAATGAAATTTACAATGTGTTGGAAACAGATGTCTACAGAAACAATTGTAACACTCTTAAGTGCATGCCTGCCAAGTTGCTTCAGTAGTGTCTGACTCTTTGCAACATTATGAACTGTAGCCTGCCAAGCTGCTCTGTCCATGGGAATCGGCTTCCCAACCCAGGGATTGAACCCGTGTCTCCTTCATCTGCTGCAATCCAGGCAGATCCTTTACCCAGTGAGCTACCTGGAAAACCAACCTCATGAGTGGTAAGTGCTAAAACCGTGGTAGGAAAGATTACTAAAGACGCAGAGGAGGGAGTGAATAACTTTTCTTGAGTGTGTCAGAGATGACTTTATAGAAGAATGAGGTGATCAGCAGAAATGGGGGTTTGGCAGCTGGAGAAGGTGGATCATTTCATTCCAGATAGTAGGGACACCTGGCCTAGGCAAAGGTGAAGACTTTAGAAAGCGTGATGGATTAGAAGACCAGCAAGAGGCTCTGCAGACTCTATTCACCAAGGTAGAGAAGGTGAGAAATCACTTAAACCATTAAAAAGTATTTGAAATCTTTGACACCCAAAAGGTTAAACTATCAGTCATTTGGAAGCCTGCTAACCGACAATACTCTTGCCTGGAAAATCCCATGATGGAGGAGCCTGGTAGGCTGCAGTCCATGGGGTCACGAAGAGTCGGACACGACTGAGCAACTTCCCTTTCACTTTTCACTTTCATGCATTGGAGAAGGAAATGGCAATTCACTCCAGTGTTCTTGCCTGGAGAATCCCAGGGACGGGGGAGCCTGGTGGGCTGTGGTCTATGGGATCACACAGAGTCGGACACCAGTGAAGTGACTTAGCAGCAGTAGCAGCAGCAGTAACCGACAATAGCTCTATGCTAACTTTCCCATGTTAACTTTTAATATACCTTAGGTTTATTTGCTAAAGGGATAAAGATGATAATTTTACAATTTTATAATAACCATATGATGACAAAAATCACAATAGTTTTTTTAAAAGCCAGTTTAATACTATAAATTCTGTTTCTTATTAGCATAAAATTAAAAAGTTTTTATACTGTTATAATTCAGTTGAAAATATGACTTTATCCTTAATATTTTTTAAGGGATGATAGCATGTTGTTTTGGGGTCATAGAACACTGAATAGTTGAAACTCTAGTCTTTTTTTTTCTATTGTTTAAAGAGTTTTTGTTGATTTACAATATTGTGTTAGTTTCAGATGTATAGGAAAGTGAATTAGTTACACACACACATATATCCACTCTTTTTTTTTAAAGATTCTTTTCCCATACAAGTCATTGCAGAGTATTGAGTAGAGTTCTCTGGACTATATAGCAGGTTCTTATCCAAACCAAGGTATTTCTTAGCGGTATTTACCACTATTGCCTACTCTTAATCTCTTTCCTTCGATATGATGGTATAACTAATGTTAAGATTTGTGGAATCCCTGTGGGAATTAAGATGTATATATGTCTTATGTTTTGAGGCAGCAGACTAGGCAGAATTAAGTCATGTGTTAGGTTTTCTTGGGATATCCTACATGATTTTGGAAAAACTGGGAGAAATAGACCTATCTATCTAGCTATGAATTATCAGTTTATATCTGCAAGTTGTGATAAAAAAACACACTCAGTTCTGATAAAAATGTGAGAAAAAATTCCACCTAGACAGGACTGCCATCTTTGCAAGTGTTACTAGGCAGTCGGGAAGTGTTACTAGGTAGCAATCTTCTACTTCATTAGCTTTATTAAAACATGAAGACTATTGTTTGAAGTATGTTCTTAGATATGTCTTTTATTTAGGATAATGCTAATATATATTCTTCGTAAAAAAATTTTTTTAGTTCACAAACTATTGCCACATCTGTTACTTGGTTCATTGTACCTCTAAAAGCTAGGTAGGCATTTTCCCTCCCATTTTTCAGACTAGAAAACTGAGACTCAAAAATATTTAGGGCTTTGCTTACGACTTCTGCTGCTGCTGCTGCTGCTAAGTCGCTTCAGTTGTGTCCGACTCTGTGCAACCCCACAGACGCCAGCCCACCAGGCTCCCCCGTCCCTGGAACTTAAGACCAGATAGAACATAAGTGGAAGAGGCACCATCTGAACTAAGAACTTTTGACTTCAAGTGCTTCGTCTTGCTAGAACACTACAGCTTCTTCCTACGATTTTCTGTAATAAAGATGTCAACACCTAGTGATTCTGATTTAACGTTGAATCTTTATTTGTCAGCACAATCATATGTAATTTTAAAAGTGAGAACACTTAAGCACATTATGAAGTACAAACACACTAATAGCTTCAATAAAAATTTGGCACTTTTGAAGATATGTAATGTGTATATCTCTGCCATGGACGTTACTCTGCTGATAAAGAATAGTTTCTTTTACTTATTTACTTGGTTGTGGTGATGAAGTTGGCCTTGACCCAACAAGGCCTCGTATACTTCACCGCACCAACATTGCTGGGACATGGTCCCTGCCCCGCAGCAGCTTACGATCTAACGGGAAAGTCCGGAGAGGTTAATCATCTGCATCACAGAGCAGAAAGTGGGAAGTGTTGACTGGGAGGTACAGAATGTATGGGGTAGTGTAGGAAAGGGAAACATTTATTTCAATCAGGGAAATCATGAAAGGATTATAGAGGAGGTCTCTTGGAGCCGAGTTTTACCTTATGGATAAGATTTCAAGAAGTTTCCACCTGGGGCTGGAGATAGGTGGAATATTCTAGAACAGAAATACTTAAAAAACATTTATTTTTTTACTCTTAGTTGCACTGGGTCTTCGTTGCTGTGTGCAGGCTTTCTCTAACTGAGGCAAGTGGAGCTACTCTAGTTGTAATGTGTGTGTTTCTCATTGTCTTGGTTTCCCTTGTTGTGGAGCACAGACGTTAGGTATGTGGGCTTCAGTTGCAACACACAGGCTAAGTAGTTGCAGTGTTGCAGGGTGCGAAGGCTCCAGAAGTTTTGGCGCTTTTGTTGCTCCGTGGCACGCAGAATCTTCCGGGACCTGGGATCGAACCCATGTCCCCTGAGTTGGCAGGCAGATTCTTATCTACTGTACCCCCAGGAAAGTCTGAGGGAAATGCTTTGCAAACACCAGGAAGTGAGTAGGTGGTGGAATAACTGCTAATGATCCGATATCCCTCCGGCAGAGGAAGATGCTAAAGGTGTAAGGCAAGAAACGAACAGCACAGAGAACTGGTGGCAGGTCACGGCCTTTGTGGTGCTGGTCGTGCAGAACCAGGAAGATGTATGTCAGGATTCAGAGCCAAGCAGAGACTGAGCTAGGTGTGAGGCAGGTTGCTAGAGAGGTGGTTTACAGAAAGGATGAGAGAGGAAAGATGGTCCTGGGGAAAAGCTAAGGAATGAGGAGGATGACGGCTCCAGACAGGCAGACAGCTGGGTGAGTTCTATATCAGATCCCCAGTCTGGAAGAAGTGATAGGAACAGAAGCAAGACTGGCAGGGAGTGGGTGTCCAGAAGCGGCAGGAGCGAAAGACAGTGGTGGGATTTCTAGATTTGACGATGTGCGGATGACAACTTGAGGATGTGAGGATGGTGAGGGTGGGGCTGAGTTCAGTGAGACATGGAACAAAGGGCGAACTGGAGAAAAGGTACTGGTTTTGGTTTGAGTTCTCACAGAAGTTTAGTTTTGTGGAGAAAGCACAATAGCGCTTCTTTTTTTTTTCCGGCGGGGGTGGGGGTGGGGGGCGGCGGAATTGACGGGCGGGAGCTGTGTGTTTTGTAGACTCGGATTTATAGTGCGCAGTGGTTGTGTTCGTTTTTCTCTGTTTGGCCGAAGCACTCAAAAGAGAACTCTTGCTGGGACACGCATTCCGATTTTGTGTTTCTGTATTTTACAAGGGAATTGAAATGCACCACTTCAGAGTGAATTAGGAGTGAGTTTGTACATTTTTCTGCTTAGTGGAACTCAAATAGTTTCCCAGGGAATATGCTCTCTGTTTTTCCAACACCTTTGCCTTATTCCCCAAATAGATTACCACGTGTCTCTCAGATTTCCCACAGTGTCGTCAGAGCGAGAAAGCGAGGGAGAGAACAGGCAGAGGGCAAGATAATTTTACACTCGAGACAGAGGAATGTAGGCTCTGAAGTTTCTAAACTCCCAAAGACTCTTGGGTGCGAGATATCTTTTGTGTTCCAACACAAAACCAGCACAGCACAGGGAGTAATCCCTGAAGGTATCAGACCATAGACTGCACCTGTAAATTCGTATTGTTCAGCGTTTGGGAACATTTCATATTGTTTCCTCAATGCCCAGTCTCATGTTTGTAACATATTGAAATTAAAGAGAAAGACTTTGTTAATATTCAACAGGACTAACACTGTGGAACTGTAGCTGCAGTTTCCCTTACCTCTCCTTTTAATACTTTTCTCCCATATTTAATCTCCTGGGAGTCCCTCCCTTCTCTTTTCTACCCTTTATTGTAATTGTATCACCCACAACCTTCTCTGAGCAATGACTGGGGAGTTTTCTTACCTAAAGTTAATATCACCCAGAAGAGCTAGGATTAATTTCACTTGGAAAAAGAAGAAGCTTCAGAAATCATATATATTTGAAAGAGGCCTCTTGTGTGTTCTCCGTCATGTCTGACTTTTTACGACCCCATGGACTGTAGCCTGGTGGGCTCCTATGTCCATGGGATTTCTGAGGCAAGAATACTGGAGTGGGTTGCCATTGCCTGCTCCGGGGGATCTTCCCAACCCAGGATTGAACCTGCGTCTCCTGCATTGGCAGGTGGATTCTTTACCACTGAGCCACACGGGAAGGCCCCACACTACGCTTGGTCTTAGCCAAAAGGCCTCTTGTGTAATAGGCTGCAAATTTACACACATTATACCCAGATGTGCCCAGAAAAATGGGGGCTTTGCCAAAAGTTTGTTCAAGTTTTCCCATAACATCTTACTGAATGAAAGCTTAGCAATGAAAGCTAAAAGGCACTCAAGGCTGGTCCTCCCGGGAGCTGGGTCATTTGAGGAGGGTCCCCAAGTCCTGGCCACATGAGGACACATCAGGTCACACAGACTGCAACCTTAAGGGTCCAGTGGGACAGCAGCCATTTGCTGGGCATGGAGCATCGCTGTAGCGGCAAAGGCATCTGTGAGTTTAATGTTATTCTCTGGCTGGCTCTGGACCCTGTGTTTCACCGAGCAAACTGGAGATGCTTGGGCTTTGAGTCTTGTACTGTTTTTGTAGGAAATATCAGAGCCAGAAGCCACAGTTTGGAAAGAAAACTCTTAAAATGCTGGGAGAGGGCAGCGGAAAGGAAGAGGGGCTCCCACAGCAACCTTTTTCTGCTAAAGGTCTTATGACCTAGCAAGTTGACAAGCTCTACTCAAAGTGCCTGGTGGGTGAGTTCCTTTAAGGACAGTGAAATACAGAGTCATTGTGATGGTCATGATCCAGGAAATGCTGAATCATAGGAATCAAAGAAAACAGACCAGATACCTTGGCATTAAGCCAACAGATGCAAAACTAAAGTTTATCAGATGAAGGAAGTGAAATAAAGAATGTGGTTTAAATTATTTTAATAAATTGGAATGGCTTTCTGACTACCATTGTTAGTGACTGGACTTCAGCTTTTTTTTTTAATTGGAGGATAACTGCTTTGCAATGTTGTATTGGTTTCTGCTGTACATCAATTTGAATGAGTCATGATTATATGTATATCTCCTCCTTATTGAGCTTTCCCTGCCCCTGTCCCATCCCACCCCTCCAGGTCACAAAACACCAGGCTGGGCTCCCTATGTTATACAGCAGCTTTCCGCTAGCTATCTATTTTACTCACAATGGTGTATATACCTCAATGTTACTCTCTTAATTTGTCCTACCTTCTCCTTCCCTCACTGCGTCTACTTATCCATTCTCTACACCTGTGTCTGCATTCCTTCCCTGCAAAGTTCATTTTAACTAAGTTTTCAAATAACACACATGCTAGAAATAGCATGTGATTCCTGTTTTCCTAAATAAAAGATAACTTTGTTTTTGCCGGAGGGAATGCAGCATTTCTGAGAGTGGAAATTTAAATCACAAAACCTGGTGTGGTTCCATGTGACAGGGGTCTTTCTGGAAATGAATCCATCATTGGTTAGTGATGAGATGTGCGAGCTTTTCTCCTGGACTGCCTCCCAATGTGCTTGTTGGGAAATGGAAATTGGCACGCCTAGATTATGAAGATCCTTTCGCCCTTTCTAAGGACATTGAGCATTTTAACCGGGAGTGATAAAGAATGACCACAGGGGTGTAAGCAGCAGAAACATGATGAAATTTGGTTTTAGAAGATCACTCTGGCGCCATTCTGAGGGGGAACGGGCAATGGCACCACACTGATCAATACTTCTGGGATGATGGCCAGAAAAGGAGTAAAATCTCCAGAAAACAGCATGTATTTGAAACCAAAGGGCATCAATCATGACAGAAGAGGCTCCATGAGGTCAAGTCAAACCAAGGTGAGTCTTGAAGACATCAAAGCATAGAAGATGGAAGGAGATGCCAGTTAATTCTTTGCTCATGGAGAGTTCTCCAGCTAAAAAGACTTCTTTTTTTCTGTCCAGATACGCTCTGTATTATGCTGAACTTCTGGCTCATTCTAAGATTTGTTTCAAACTGAGTCAGTTTTCTTTTATATTTAGATGCAACATTGCTATCCTGAGCCTCTCAAGCAAACATCAAGTTGGAACCCTTGAACTGAATTATTAAAAAAGAAGGCAGGTTATTGTTTTATAGAACTAAAAGTGAAAATCTACCAGAAGCCATAAGAGGTAATGGATCCAATTGTGAAACAAACGGCAACAGGATGACAAAAATGTAAACATTTACATACATGTTTCAGCAAATGATGTTTTATCTCCTGGGAAAGTCATCTTAGGTGGAGTGGGGGTAGTGCTTCTGTATCCTGAGAAGTACCAGTCCCTCCCATGGTCTCTCCTGTGTGTGTGTGTGTGTGTGTGTGTGTGCACGCTGTCACTTCAGTCATGTCCAAGTCTTTGCGATCCTACGGATTGTAGCCCTCCAGGCTCCTCTGTCCATGGGATTCTCCAGGCAAGAATACTGGAGTCAGTTGTCATGCCCTCCTCCAGGTGGTCTTCCCAGACCAGGAATCAAACCTGTGTCTCTCAAATCTTCTGCGTTGCAGGTGGATTCTTTACTGCTTAGCTACAAGGGAAGCCCCCATGGTCTCCTAGTCACATACATTTTCCTGGTAAACCAAAATCTCATATAGCTGGGGTCACACTTGGTAATCAGCCTGTATTTAGTTCAGTTTGCTTTCCTATCCTTTGCTGCTGTTCATGTTTTAAGAAACAAGACAAAAAATATTCTTTTTTTGTGTGTGTGGATTTATTTAAAAACTTGTGCAGTCCACACAGTTGAACTCGCTAGTGGAGATTTTGCTGTGAGAAGGGTTTATTTAAGCAGCTGTATTCTGTTATAGGGAACTTCTGGGAGAGGTGCTAGTGGTAAGGAACTCACCTGCCAATGCAGGAAACATAAGAGATATGGGTTCGATCCCTGGTTTGGGATGATCCCCTGGAAGAGGACATGGCAATCCACTTCAGTATTCCTGCATGGAGAATTCCATGGACAGAGGAGCCTTGCAGGCTGCAATCCAAGGGGTCGCAAAGAGTTAGACATGACTGAAGTGACTTAGCATGCTTGCATTGTTATGTTTTGTGACTTGCCACTAGGAACACATCTGTACCCCCAGACTGCCGGCAGGTTTTGTTCTGGACTCTGGGGCTCGCTGTGTCCCTGTGTATCTGGTGTCAGCTGCAGCAGGCAGTGGAGGAGGTGTCTTCTCCGCAGCCTGCTGAGGTCAGGGTCTTGGCGAGCTCAGGTTCCCGTCTTATCTGCCCAGTCAGGAGAACTCTATTGGTATCGTTCGTGTCTGTTTCCCACATCACAATTTAGAGTCAGGATAACAGCTACAAAGCAGTCACGTCTTTCAGCATTTGTCCTAGCGCATTTGGAGGGACTCAACCCCCAGCAGATTTCCTTCCCGCAGTCTTAGGAGTCCTCAGGCAGTGTCCTGTGTTCTGTAGTGTTACAAACGTGTCCAGCATCTTCCTTCTCTCTTGATCCTTCTTGCTCTGATATTATTTGTATTTCAGAGGAAACTATGCATGGCTACTCTACCCCCCGGCTTCCAGCAATGCTGCCTCTGAGCCTGGGGCCCACCAAGAGAGGCCTGCACATAAGATGCCTTCAGTGTGTGTGTGAGTTGCTCAGTCATGTCTGACTCTTTGCAACCCCATGGACTGGAGCCCACCAAGCTCTTCTGTCCTTGGGATTCTCCAGGCAAGAATACTGAAGTTGGTAGCCATTGCCTTTTCCAGGGGATCTTCCCGACCCAGAGATCGAACCAGGTCTACTGCACTGCAGGTGGATTCTTTATCACTAAGCCACCAGGGAAGCCCAACATGCCTCCTGAGTCCCCATAATACTGGCATCTACTGAGGAGATGGTCTCAGCAGAGGACCCCTCCCCTGCCACAAGTGTTGGTCTCCACACTAACTGCTTTTCTCTGAGTGAGGTCCTGCCTTTGGACAGGAGATTCACAGTTTTGTCTTTTATTTTTTTTTAAATGTTATTTATGTGCTTTATTTTTATTTATTTATCTGGAGTATAGTTGATTTAGAATGCTGTGTGCTTCAGGTATACAGCATAGTGGCTCTGTTATACATACACATATATTCATTCTTTTTTTTCCAATTCTTTTCCCACATAGGTTATTATAGAATATTGAGTAGAGTTCTTCGTGCTATACAGTAGATCCTTGTTGGTTATCCAGTTTATGTATAGTAGTGTGTGTATGTTCATGCCAAGCTTCTGATTTGTCCCTCACCCCACCAAGTTTCCCCTTTGATAACCATAGGTTTGTTTTCGAAATCTGAGATTCACACTTTTATAGCCATCTGCTTGCTGAGGATTTAGGCTACAGTCATTTAGGCGTCCATGACAGTTCTTGATCCCTGGCTGTGGGTGCTGCTGGACTCTGGTCTCCAGTCTATTATCTGAGGTGAATGTGATGTGTGTGTGTGTGTGTGTGTGTGTGTGTGTGTGTGTAGGGTGTATGTGTGGTGTGGGTATCCTTGTTTTTATAACAGCTCAGAGGGACAGATGCTAGGGACCTGTCACTTAGCCCTGGGCAGTTAGAGGGTAGAAAACAACAAAATCTATATTTTCCTTCCTGTCCTTTTGAATTTTTGTTATAAGCAGTGGTTACTTTTACAATAAGGGAAAGACTCACTCAAGAAAAAGACTGAATGTTTATGTCCCCCCCCTCCCCCAAATTCATATGCTGAAACCGATTTCCCAGTGTAATGATATTTGGAGATGGGGCCTTTAGGAGGTGATTAAGTGAGGGTGAGGTGCCCTCATGAATGAGACTGGTGACTTAGCACGCATGCACGCTCTTATAAAAGAGACCCCAGGGAGGTCTCTCATCTCTTCAACTATGTAAGGGCACAGTGAGATGACGTGATCTGTAAACCAGGAAGAGGGTCTCAAGAGACAGCAAACGTGTTGGCACCTTGATCTTGCACTTCCCAGCCATCACAACTGTGGGAAATAAGTTCCTGTTGTTGATGAGCTACCCTATCTGTGCCATATGTGACAAAAGCCTGAACAGAATGAGATGTATTTTGGCCCCCCAGGAAGGAGCCTATTGCTGTGGGTGGGTTAGTGTGGGTGGGCTGATGGGGCGGGGCTGCAGAGGGCAGACCTCTGGGGCAAATGAGGCTGAGGCTCAGCACAGCACATCTGTGGAGGAAGGCCGGAATCTCTGCAATCTCTGTTAGCCATCTTGCTGGAAGAGATTCAAGCTGGGCCCTGTAACCTACTCTGTTCTCTTGACAGAGACTCTTGAGTGGTGCTCTGTATACCCCAACCTTTTTGGAACCAAGTACTGGTTTCATGGAAGGTAGTTTTTCTATGGACCAGGGAGGGAGATGAGTTTGGGATGATTCTCATAAGGAGCACACAACTTAGACCCCTCACAAGTGCAACTCACAGTAGGGTTTGAGCTCCTATAAGAATCTAATACCGCTGCTGGTGAGTGATGGGGAGCAGCTGTAAATACAGATGAAGCTTTGCTTGCTTGCCCACTGTTCTTGTCCTGCTGTGTGGCCTAGTTCCTAATCGGCCCCTGATCAATACTGGTCTGTGGCCCAGGGGATGTGGGCCCCTGCTATACACCATTAACCCTGTTACTGGAGAAGGAATTAAGGGTTCCCAGCACCCACTCCCCTATAATCACTGTGTTCCCGTGTGGAAACTTCATTCTTGGTCTGTACCCAGGACTCCTCCCACCACTGCCTCTGCCAGCTTAATTTAATGTCTTATGTTATTTCTGTCCATGGCTTTATGTTCCATTAGATTTTAAATTCCTTTGAGGGTACAATCTGTATGTTATACAGTTTCTCTCCCTTCTCCAGAATTTAGGGCTATAATGTATACACAGTAGATGCTCAGTAAATGTTTAATTAAAACAAGTATATAAGAGTGAGGAAGCATTGCATTAGGTCATTATTGTGTCGGGGCTACACCTGTGAGACATTATTGGTTTGCTTCCCACTCCATTTGTCATCTGTCAAATCATAATCTCTCATTATGTTGACAGCATTACTATGAGGCTTGAGAAAAATCATCCATGCTAAGGTCATACCACATTGTTAGTGCTTAATAAGTGGTAGCTAATTTGATTCAGACAAATCTAAGAATTGTTACTGTTTTTGTAGCCAAAATGCCTGCAAAAGTTTGGGATTTCGCTTCTTTCATCAATTTGAGCAAAATCAACTGCAAAGGGAACTTAATATGAATAAATGGGCTTTTCAGTTTGCTCCATTTCCATGAAAAAGTTTCATAACATAACAATTAGCTTATATATAGTTGAACTTACCTGAGTTTGGCCAACCTGAATGTAACCTGAAGATCATTTGTCCTGTTGGCTGAGAGGGATGTGTCTTGGGCAGAAGAGACTGATAATTTTACTAAACTATAAGTCCTAGGAAGGATGGTTCAACTCAGCTTTTATTTATCTCTGAATCCTTAGCCTATAGGAAATTGCCTGCCCAGGAAAGAGTCTGAAAGTAATTGATTAAAAAACTAATGAATGGTCCAGGCCAAAATTCCTTGATAGTGCTAAATTATTTTAAAAATATATTAAATATATCACTTATGTTAGAAAGAAAAAAGTATATGACTGTGATTCTGAGATTTGGATAACCATATCAAGGTGTTTATTTTCCCTTTTTTGGAAATTTTTTCTTTATTGAGAAACTTAAGACTTGGGTACATCAAGTAAAACCAATTTCTGGGAGAAAAAAATCACAACCCATGGTAGAAAAACAATTAAAGACTGTCTGGGCCATATCAGAACCCAGAGAATATATTCTTTTAACTGAAAAATTCTAGGTGCTTCATAATTGACCTTTTGATATAAAATGACTTATTAAATTTGCAATTTGTGATTCTTGGTGTTGAGGTCCACAGGACAAGGTAGGAAGTCTTCAAACTCTGAGCTAATTTCCAGAAAGGTTTATTTAGCCTTTGAATCAGTCCTTGTCTAAGAGGTTACATCTACTTCTGTTTTATTGACTATGCCAAAATATGGATCACAAGAAACTGTGGAAAATTCTTAAAGAGATGGGAATACCAGTCCACCTGACCTGCCTCTAGAGAAATCTGTATGCAGGTCAGGAAGCAACAGTTAGGACTGTACATGGAACAACAGACTAGTTCCAAATAAGGAAAGGAATACATCAGGGCTGTATATTGTCACCCTGCTTATTTAACTTATATATCAAGTACATCATGAGAAACACTGGGCTGGATGAAGCACAAGCTGGAATCAAGATTGCCAGGAGAAATATCAGTAACCTCAGATATGCAGATGATATCACCCTTATGGCAGAAAGTGAAGAGGAACTAAAAAGCCTCTTGATGAAAGTGAAAGAGGAGAGTGAAATAGTTGGCTTAAAGCTCAACATTCAGAAAATGAAGATCATGGCATCCGGTCCCATCACTTCATGGGAAATAGATGGGGAAACAGTGGAAACAGTGGCCTACTTTATTTTTCTGGGCTCCAAAATCACTGCAGGTGGTGACTGCAGCCATGAAATTAAAAGAGGCTTACTCCTTGGAAGGAAAGTTATGACCAACCTCGACAGCATATGAAAAAGCAGAGACATTACTTTGCCAACAAAGGTCCATCTAGTCAAAGCTATGGTTTTCCACTAGTCATGTGTGGATGTGAGAGTTGGACAATAAAGAAAGCTGAGCACTGAAGAATTGATGTTTTTGAACTGTGGTGTTGGAGAAGTCTCTTGAGAGTCCCTTGGACTGCAAAGAGATCCAAACAGTCCATCCTAAAGAAAATCAGTCCTGAATATTCATTGGAAGGACTGATGTTGAAACTGAAACTCCAATACTTCAGCCACCTGATGTGAAAAACTGACTCACTGGAAAAGACCCTAATGCTGGGAAAGACTGAAGGTAGGAGGAGAAGGGGATGACAGAGGATGAGACGGTTGGATGGCATCAGTGACTCAATGGACTTGAATTTGAGTAAACTCCAGGAGTTGGTGATTGACAGGGAAACTGGGCATGCTGCAGTCCATGGGGTCTCACAGAGTCGGACACAACTGAGTGACTGAACTGAACTGAAGAGGTAGCAGCAACAACAGTGTCCACCTTCTGGGCAGCTTCTTTCTTGGCATGATGAGCCTGTAGGACCACTACAACTTCATCCACCTTGAAAAATATGGAATGCTTCACACATTTGCTTGTCATCCTTGCACAGGGGCCATGCTAATCTTCTCCGTATGGTTCCAGTTCTAGTACATTTCCTACCAAAGCGAGCACTCATGGTGCTTATTTTTTTTTTTTAATTTTAAAAGTATTTATTTATTTCCTTAATCATTTATTTGGCTGTGTTAGGTCCTTGTTGCAGCACACAGCATTCTCGTTGTTGCTGAGGATACTCTCATCAGGCTGGGACCTCCGTTGTGGCAAATGGACTCTCCAGTTGTGGCCTGCAGACTCTGAGTTGCAGCACACAGGCTTGGTTGCTCTGCAGCATGTGGGATCTTAGTTCCCTGTGCAGGGATTGAACCGTGTGCCCTCCATCGCAAGGCAGATTCTTAACCACTGGACCCGCAGGGAACGCCCAAAGTGTTTATTTCTGATCAAAAATGGTAAAATCAAAGTAATTCAGCTATTTGTTATGGGATATCCAACTAAATTAGGTTAAGGGGCATTGATTTGAATGTCTGGGTCAAGGTGCTTTTTGTGAATCCCAGATGGTAGGAAAGCTAAGACACTGAACAAGTAGGTCGATAATTTACGGAAGTATACTTACATGGGGCTTTCCTAGTGGCTCAGACTGTAAAGAATCTGCCTGCAATGTAGGAGACCCAGGTTTGATCCCTGGGTCAGGAAGATCCCCTGAAGAAGGAAATGGATGTATCCTTACATAGATTCTTTGAATAGATGTGTGGAAAAGGGCTGATTTGGAGTTTCTCTGTTTTGGGAATATGTGGGAGGAACAGCCCAGGGCTCCTTAAAATAAACGTAATGGTTTTGCTGCCTTTTTATTTTCTCTGTCACCCAGCACAGCCTTGTTATAGGCCAGCTTATCAGAGGACACGTTCCATAACGTTTCTATTTCAAATGTAAACTAACCAAGAGTACTCCTCATTGCAACCCCTAAACTACCAGGATTCATTAGCTCCTGAAGAGGCGATCTACTTGAAAATGTTTTCTATAATTCAAGTATTCACTAACTTCTTTACAAGTTATAAAGTCACTTTACAACATGATCTCATTTGATTTTCACAATAAGTCTGAATGGCAGTGGGGACTACTGGCCATCTGTTTTATGGATAAGATAAGTTATAGAGTTCAAATACTTGGGTCATCTAGTCCTGTCCTACCTGACAGTGAAATGCAGTGCTTTGAGTGTCTTGCTGGCTGTTGAATAGTAGTTGAGATGGAGGCAGAAAAGGGAGGGGTGGGCAGATGGCTGATAAACAGATGAAGTTGTGAAGCATGAGTGACATGAAGGCTGAGAGCTGGGCTTTCCACTTTGATTAACCTCTGTGTGCAGTCGCTCTCGCCCGCCAATTGAGGACTCCATCAATACCATCTTGAAAGTGGAAGTAGCGTAGACTCCGGGACACTACCTCAAAAGAAAGATCAAGAGGGGGAGGATTAAACTGCTATTTAATTGTTGGGGACACGTCCACAATGTAACGAATGCCCTTAGAGAAGCAATTTGGAGAAGAGTGAGTTGGAAACCTTGGGGGAAAGTCAGAATCTTTAGCCATAAAACACCTGAACAAGACATAATTATTAGCCCCGAGCTTTATTTTAATGATGTACTATGTCTTAAATATAATACCGACAATTTGCTGAAAGATGCCAGCTGCTCAGAAGGAACGAGACAAAAGGAAAAAGAGGGTCATTTGTAATGAGTCTGGATCTTCATACAACCTGTCAGTTTGGTCGTGTGAAGCTCCTGTGCCCTCAAGGGACTGACAGAATGTGCCTGCACAGGTCATGGGACATCTGTCGATAGTCCTCTGGGCTCTGAGTTGTCCCTGCTTTGATTCTTTTCCCTGCGTGTGTCCATGCATTTTCAGCAGGTTGTATGAGAGAGTCTCAGGGAGAGTCAGAGGTTTATCCTTGGAGTTGGGTGGTTGATCGAGCATTTTCCTTGGGATTTGGAGACCTGGGTTCAAATTCTGACACCAAGTTTGACAAATAATTTTGCTTTTTGACATTGCAGTTCCCTATTTGCAAAATGGGATTGAATTTAGACACTTTAGAGAATTAAGATAAGGACTAAAGAAATTGCTGTGTGTGATAATGCTTCGAAAGTAAGTAGCAGAAGTTTTTCTAAACGAAATGTGATTATCTCAGTTCCTCCTAAGAACATTAAATCTCTTTTATTATCAACTTCATGTTTGTTTGAACAACCAGTCTTTTTCATTTTATTAATAATCTTATTCTTTACATTACAAAAAAATGTATTCTCCAACCTAAATTCCTTCAGGTAATGCACTTTTGTGACCTGGCTGAATGGACAGATAATTTCATTTAGAGAAGGGAATAGCTTAGTGATCTTCTTTGGTACTTTTCACTTAAAATTAATTAAAAAATTTCAGTCTTTCGGAAGAGGACCAAGTGAGCAATACCCGCAAGGCATTTAAATGTTAACTCAGTATTAGCACCTCCAAGAAGCTATTTACAAACTCTCAAGCTGGGTTCACATATTCATTCATTTGTTCTATAGCCAGGTTCTCACTCACTCTTCTCTTCTCCCATGATGCCCACACACATCTCCATCGTTGTTCTTGCTGTTTCTTAATATGATTAAGTTTTTATAGGTTTTATCTCCTCCACTAGAATAAGAACAACTTAAAGATAAAACTTTGGGGACTTTGCTGGTGGTCTAGTGGTTAAGGATCTGCTTATCGATGCAGGGTACTTGGGTTTGAACCCTGGTTGGGGAACTAAGATCCCATGTGCCTCTGGGCAACTTAAGCCTGTGTGCCACAGCAAGAGAAAGTCCTCGTGCCACAACAAAGACCCAGCACAGCCCAAAAAAGAGAGAAAACTTTGACCTATTTGTCTTTATACCTGTAGGGCTTGACATAGTGCCTGCTTATTATTATATTTACATCAGTGAGGATGCTGTTGGAAGCAAATAACAAATGACCTAACTCAAAATGACTTAAACACTGAGGATTTTCTGTATTCATGTTGTAAGAAGATCAAAAGGAGGGTGTTTCCAGGGCTGGCAGATTCATTAGTTTCATGATATTAACATATCCAAGATTCAAGTTCTTCGCATATTTCTGCTCTTTCACACCAGATATGCAACATCCTGCAGAAAAAAAGCATTTCATTCTTTTATTCCTTTCTGTGTATTTTTTGTTGTTGTTAAAAATTGTGACTCCCACAATATATCCTTGTTTCTTACCTATTATGTACAGAGCAGTTTGTAACTTTTAAATTTCATCCCTAATTTATCCCAAGCTCTTCCCCCTCCCTTTGGATAACTACTTGTTTGTTTCCTATACCTGCGAGTCTGCTTCTGTCTTGCATATATATTCATTTGTATTACTTTTTAGATGATACATACATGGACAGAGGAGCCTGGTGGGCTACAGTGCATAGGGTCACGAAGAGTCGGACGTGACTGAGCACACATATACACACATGCCATATCATATACTATTTGTCTTTCTCTGTCTTATTTCAGAAAGCATAGTATTCTCTAGGTCTATCCATGTTGCTGCAATTGGCTCGATTTCATTCTTTTTAATGTCTAAGTAATATTCCATTGTGTGTGGAATATACACACAACATCTTATTTATCTGTTTTGTCTTTTTATCAACATTTGGATTTTTTTCATGTCTTGGCTGTTGTAAATACTGCTGTTATGAACTTTGGAGTGCATTTAATTTCTTGAATTAATTTTTTTTCCAGATATATACCTAGGAGTGAAATTACTGGATTATATGGTAGGTCAATTTTCAGTTTTTTAAGGAACCTCCATACTGTTTTCCACAGTGGCTGTACCAATTTACAGTCCATCAACAATGTACAGATCTTTTTTATTCAGTAAATAAACATACAGCATTGAAGCCCTCATTTCTCTTTAGACTGAGGATTAAAGATCTAAATGTAAGACCAGAAACTATAAAACTATAAAACTCCTAGAGGAGAACATAGGCAAAACACTCTCTGACATAAATCACAGCAGGATCCTCTATGATTCACCTCCCAGAGTAATGAAAATAAAAGCAAAAATAAACAAATGGGACCTAATTAAACTTAAAAGCTTTTGCACAACAAAGGAAACTATAAGCAAGGTGAAAAGACAGCCTTCAGACTGGGAGAAAATAATAGCAAACGAAGCAACTGACAAAGAATTAATTTCAAAAATATACAAGCAGCTCATGCAGCTCAATTCCAGAAAAATAAATGACCAACAGACATTTCTCCAAAGAAGACATACAGATGGCTAACAAACACATGAAAAGATGCTCAACATCACTTATTATCAGATAAATGCAAATCAAAACCATGATGAGGTACCATCTCACTCCAGTCAGAATGGCTGCGATCCAAAAGTCTACAAACAATAAATGCTGGAGAGGGTGCAGAGAAAAGGGAACCCTCTTACACTGTTGGTGGGAATGCAAACTAGTACAGCCACTATGGAGAACAGTGTGGAGATTCCTTAAAAAATTGGAAATAGAACTGCCAGATGACCCAGCAATCTCACTGCTGGGCATATACACTGAGGAAACCAGAATTGAAAGAGACACATGTACCCCAATGTTCATCGCAGCACTGTTTACAATAGCTAGGACACGGAAGCCACCTAGATGTCCATCAGCAGACGAATGGATAAGAAAGCTGTGGTACATACACACAATGGAGTATTACTCAGCTATTAAAAAGAATACATTTGAATCAGTTCTAATGAGGTGGATGAAACTGGAGCCTATTATACAGAGTAAAGTCAGTCAGAAAGAAAAACACTAATACAGTATATTAATGCATATATATGGAATTTAGAAAGATGGTAACAATCACCCTATATACGAGACAGCAAAAAAGACACAGATGTAAAGAACAGACTTTTGGACTCTGTGGGAGAAGGTGAGGGTGGGATGATTTGAGAGAATAGCATTGAAACATGTGTATTACCATATGTGAAATAGATTGCCAGTCCAGGTTCGATGCATGAGACAGGGTGCTCAGGGCCGGTGCACTGGGATGACCCTGAGGGATGGGATGGGGAGGGAGGTGGGAGGGGGGTTCAGGATGGGGAACACATGTACACCCATGGATGATTCATGTGAATGTATGGCAAAAACCACTACAATATTGTAAAGTAATTAGCTTCCAATTAAAATAAATTAATTAATTTTAAAAAATGAAAAAAAATAATCACTTTCCTGAAGTTGAAATGTTTGAATGTGTGTGCAAGGATGTTGCAGCACTGTTTTTCTTTTTCTAAAATATTTATTTATAATTGGAAGGTAATTACAATTGCATTGGTTTCTGCCATACAGCAGCACGAATCAGCCTTAGGTACCTATATGTCCCTTCTCTCATGAATCTCCCTCCCACCTGCCACCCTGCAGCATTGTTTTTAACAGCCATAATTTTGCAAATTATTTACATATCTACAAACAAATATATGGATAAATAAGTTAATATGTGATGGGATGTTATTGAAATAAATGATATACATTAATAGTTATGTGTATCAACAGGGATTAATCTTAAAAATATAATATTGAATAAAAGCATCACAAAATGATTAAGTACAGCATAGCATCATGAATTCAAAGTTCAAAACACAGCAGATGACACCACCCTTATGGCAGAAAGTGAAGAGAAACTAAAAAGCCTCTTGATGAAAGTGAAAGAGGAGAGTGAAAAAGTTGGCTTAAAGCTCAACATTCAGAAAATGAAGATCATGGCATCTGGTCCCATCACTTCATGGGAAATAGATGGGGAAACAGTGGAAACAGTGTCAGACTTTATTTTTTGGGGCTCCAAAATCACTGCAGATGGTGACTGCAGCCATGAAATTAAAAGACGCTTACTCCTTGGAAGAAAAGTTATGACCAACCTAGACAGCATATTGAAAAGCAGAGATATTACTTTGCCAACAAAGGTCTGTCTAGTCAAGGCTATGGTTTTTCCAGTAGTCATGTATGGATGTGAGAGTTGGACTGTGAAGAAGGCTGAGCGCCAAAGAGTTGATGCTTTGAACTGTGGTGTTGGAGACGACTCTTGAGAGTCCCTTGGACTGCAAGGAGATCCAACCAGTCCATTCTGAAGGAGATCAGCCCTGGGATTTCTTTGGAGGGAATGATGCTAAAGCTGAAACTCCAGTACTTTGGCCACCTCATGCGAAGAGCTGACTCATTGGAAAAGACTCTGATGCTGGGAGGGATTAGGGGCAGGAGGAGAAGGGGACGACAGAGGATGAGATGGCTGGATGGCATCACTGACTTGATGGACGTGAGTCTGAGTGACCTCCAGGAGTTGGTGATGGACAGGGAGGCCTGGCGTGCTGTGATTCATGGGGTCGCAAAGAGTCGGACACGACTGAGTGACTGAACTGAACTGATAGTACTATATGGGCTTCTCTTGTTGCTCAGATGGTAAGGAATCCACCTACAGTGTGGGAGGCCTGGGTTTGATCCCTGGGTTGGTAAGGTCCCCTGCAGGAGGGCATGGCAATCCACTCCAGTATTCTTGCCTGGAGAATCCCCATGGACAGAGGAGCCTGGAGGACTATAGCCCATGGGGTTGCAAAGAATTGGACATGACTGAGTGACTATGCACAGCACAGCATACATATGTAAAAAATGGAGGAAAGTGATACATTTCAACTTCAGCAAAGTGGTTACTCTAGAGAGAGAAGGGGGTTTTGACTCTGTATGATGTTTATTGTAATTTTTTTTCATTGAGGTATGGTTGATATCGGAGAAGGCAGTGGCAATCCACTCCTGTACTCTTGCCTGGAAAATCCCATGGACAGAGGAGCCTGGTAGGCTGCAGTCCATGGGTCGATTAAGAGTCGGATATGACTGAGCGACTTCACTTTCACTTTTCACTTTCATGCATTGGAGAAGGAAATGGCAACCCACTCCAGTGTTCTTGCCTGGAGAATCCCAGGGACGGGGGAGCCTGGTGGGCTGCCGTCTCTGGGGTTGCACAGAGTCGGACACGACTGAAGTGACTTAGCCTAGCATGGTTGATATACAATATTATATAAGTTTCAGGTATAAAACATAGTCACAATTTTTAAAGTTTGTATTCCATTTATAATTATTATAAAATATTGGCTGTGCTATACACTATATCCTTGTAGCTCATTTATTTTATATACAGTACTTAGTACTTCTTAATCCCCTCCCCCTCCCCCTTTTCCCTTTCCCCACTGGCAACCACTGGTTCATCACAATTGACTCTTGTGATGGATTTTACTACCCATCTAGAGGAGAAGGAACAGACGGGCATAGCAGAGAGAAGACAAACATTTTGAGAGTGTTCTGCATGCTCCAAGAAACCACTGGCATATTTTACAGAGAGAATGGAAAGTGTGGTGCACTGATAGATTAGTTAATTAGAGGTTGGTTAAAACAGCTTCTATATTTTCTGAGTATAACTATAAATAAAAGCTGTGAGCTTTTAACAACTGAGGCAATCCAACACATACTTTCTCTGAAGTACAAGGAGGCTTGTGTGACTTTGCAGACATAAATGATTTTAAACAAATCTCCACTTAATGCCATTCGACACAGTAGAAATGTTCATAATCTCTTAGAGAAAAAGATAATGTTTTATGTGTCACTGGAGGAAAGTATAAAACAAATATTTTACAATTTTTCTCCAGCCGTTTATTGTTTTGATTTGACTCAAATCACCTTTTCTTGTTATTGTAATCGACTTCCTAATGCGTCTTCTCAATGGCGTGGGCAGATACGCAGAACTTTATATGCATGAATAATACAAGTTGATGTAGCAGTATATTTTCTTTGTTTTCACATTACATACACAGCACAAATCCTAATAAAACTAGACTGGAACATATTACAAATTCATTTGGTTAGTATCCGGGAACCAAGTGAGTAAATAAATACATAAGTTTTAAATTACAAATGTGCCGCCCATTACTTAAAATGCCACCTCTTCTACTTTATTTTGACTTTTGTGCTTATAATGTTTTATTAACACTTTGAAGTTGTAAACATGAGTAGAGTGACAGCAATATCACAAAGTTGAGGTTAGAGGTTTGTTATATGTTGGAATAGGAAAGTCCTGAGAGTCACTGTAGAGAAAGTTATTCTCAGGGGAAGTGATTGAAAATACTGCTATGTTAACCATGCTCCTAGCTATCCTTTGTGGAGGGTGTGTGATGATGGTCTAGCCCCATGCATCTCAAAGAGTGGTTAGCAGACAATGGCACTGAATTCAAATTCAGTCCTTGCAAAAATACCAAACCCTGGGGTCATCAAACACCTACTAAATCTACTTCTCTGGAGGTAGAATCAAAGAATGTGTGTTTACTCTTATTGATTCTTTTTAAAAAAATATTTATTTATTTCTGGTTGCATTTGATCTTAGTTATTGCATTGGATCTTAGTTACCACACGTGGGTTGCATCACTCAGGCTCAGTGGTTGCCTCGAGGCATGTGGGATCTTGGTACCCTGACCAGGGATCAAACTTGCATCCCCTGCATTGGAAGGAAGATTCTTAACCACTGGACCACCAGGGACGTCCCATCTCCTATTGACTCTTATAAACAACAACTTCGAGATTTTCTTAGTTCTGCTTCCTTAAAAGCAGAGGCTTCAATAGGGTGGTTGTAGTCATGGCACATGATTTACTGAGATGGTTTTTCAGAAAAATCTGTGAGGTTGAGAGTGAAGCAGGATGGGGAAAGAGAAAAGGGCTGAGCAGTGGTATGGTCTCGGATAAAATCTAGCCTTGGTTTGATCCATGGAGGTAGACCATGAAGTTGCCCACTTGAGCCAAGCATGGCAGAATTTAGTACTCTGCTTTCAAGTGCTTGTAAGTTATGGGCTGTGTCAGGGTGGAGAGTGGTGAAGAGGCATGAAATCATGGGATTTCTTTGGTGGGGCAGACCTTCGCTGATGACTGAGCTCCTAGGAACAGAGGGCACTTTTCCTGCCAAGGGCAGAGCTGTGAACCCTTTGGCAGCTGACACAGCATCCTGGACATGAGTGCCCGGGTCTGGGTAAGAGAATTTGGGTGGGGCATCAAATAGCATTCTTCATAGTCTACCCTGGCATTGCTCAGCTCCACTCTCTTCTCACACTAAATTCTTTCTTATAATAAGAACCCCATAATCATAGTTCTTGGGGAAACTTCAGAGGAGGGTTGGTGGGATAAACCGTAGCTCCTGCTACCGCAGTTGGTACCGTGGTCCTAACTGGTACTCATCATCTCCCTCCTCTGTCACCCATTTCTGAGCCCCTAACCCCAGCTCTGACTAGCCTAGGTGTCTTGCCTTTGGAGGCTATGCAGCTGTTATCTCTGAGGAGCTGAAGTCTCTGGTTACCGTGTCTTTCTGAAACTGGGGTTGCTGTATTTGCCACAAATGGCATGAATGTACCAGGAGACGTCCCAGCAGAGATACCAGACATATTCATGTATGTCATTCCTAGGTGTGTGCTGCTGTGTGCTCAGTCACTTCAGTCGTGTCCGATTCTTTCCAATCCCATGGACTGTAGCCCACCAGGCTCCTCTGTCCATGGGATTCTCTAGGCAAGAATACTAGAGTGGGTTGCCATGCCCTTCTCCAGGGGATTTTCCTGACCCAGGGATCGAATCCCAGGCCTCCTGCATCTTCTGCATCACAGGCAAATTCTTTACCGCTGAGCCACCTGGTAAGACACTTATTATCAGGCAATAGTTCTAATTCCTCATAAGGATCAGGGCTGATTTTCCTAGATGTTAGATTAGGATAGCTCCTTTTTGTACCTGTTGGATTAATGGCATCTAAGTAACCCAGTGTGACTTGTAGTATCTACTACTTTCAATTTAGATGGAGTTAGTTTTACTGTGTCTCAGTAGGAATGTTTGCTATACTGCAATCAGGATATCTAGATTCAGAGATGGATGGGAATGGGAAGTACAAGTTCCTTAAGTGAGTTGCTGGAAATGTTGGTGGGCGAGGGTACTCCTGTGTTTCTACTGCTAAATACCTGAACCTACATTTTCTATTTACTGGGGACCCAACACCACACGATGGACCTTGCTTTAAGGAATTTGTCAAACTGTCCAGGTTAGCACCTATCAGTACAAGGATGCTTGCAACTTCAGTGAAAAGTGAAAGTGAAGTCGCTCAGTCATGTCCGACTCCTAGCGACCCCATGGACTACAGCCTACCAGGGTCCTCCATCCATGGGATTTGCCAGGCAAGAGTACTGGAGTGGGTTGCCAATGCCTTCTCCGTCAGAATGCTAATTAAGCTTATTCAAGATGGTGTCTTGGCTACATCTTTAAGAGGCTGTTTCATCTGTCTATCTGGATAGGACTTTTTGATAGTATGGAAAGTGGTAGGACTGTGTACTCCTTATATATATGCCTGCTGCCACACCTCATTGGCTGTAAAGTGGGTCCCTTTGATCTGGAGTGATTTTATGCAGAATTCTGAGTGTAAATCAGACATTCTATGAACCCCTGGTTAATGGAACAGGCAGAAAACCTATGGAAAAAAGGCAAACCCATAATGGGTTTGTGCAAACCCATACTGTCAGTGTGTGGTCAGGATGCATCTCTCTCCTTGCCAGGATGGGAGAAGTCTGATGCAAGCAATTTGCTATTAATTAACTGGTTGGTTGGAGAAGGCAATGGCACCCCACTCCAGTACTCTTGCCTGGAAAATCCCATGGATGGAGGAGCCTGGTAGGCTGTAGTCCATGGGGTCGCTAAGAGTCGGACATGACTGAGCGACTTCACTTTCACTTTTCACTTTCATTCATTGGAGTAGGAAATGGCAACCCACTCCAGGGCTTTTGCCTGGAGAATCCCAGGGACAGGGGACCCTGGTGGGCTGCCGTCTATAGGGTTGCACAGAGTTGGACACGACTGAAGTGACTTAGCAGCAGCAGCAGCAGCAACTGGTTGGTCTCTTGGAGAGAGTGCGTGTTGTCCCAGTAAAGAGATCTAGGCTACTATAGAGACCCACTGGCCTTCCTTTCAGGCTACAGTTTAAGCCAGATTTGACATAAAGGATCAAATCTGACCATATTTACAGATTTATTGATGGCATACAGGCTGTTTAATTAAAGCTAAAATGTGTTCAAACTAGTTAAATCCATACACTTATATTCAGTTTAGTTTGCTTGAGTAAACCCATATCAGATTTATTATTAGGTCACGTTAGTTTAATCAACACAGATACTTGTTGTTAGATGCTAGACAGTTAATGGAGAGAAAAACTGGTCAAACCAGTTGGGATGTGCAGAATTGATGTTTGAAAAATGTAGCTGGGATTGACAATGAAAGAACTCAGAAACAGGAATTACAAACAAATAAAGCACAATGAGGTTTCCTTTTTGATTTTGAAAATTGTGCTTTATAAAATATATTTCTTTAGAAAGTTTTGGACCTATCATCTTGAATAGAAAGAATTGCTAACTTAATTTTTTTTTAAATTAGCAGATTACTTATAAATTCTGAAAAATAAAATCATAGAGTTACAAAATCACAGAGTTGGGAGGGTTAGTTTCCCATAAAGGTTATTCTTTTCAGTAAAGGAGTTCTCTTTATTGCAGGCTGATGGTCAAATAGCTTCAACTAATTATATGATGGGAAATCTAGTACTTCCCAAGAGAGTCTACTTAATTTCTTTTAAACATTATGTTTTTACAGTTATAAGGATAATGCATTTTTATAATAGGAAGAAACAAACTCAAAAGTAGTAAGTAAAAAGTCACTTTAAATTCCCTATTAAAAAACTGCTGCTATTAGCATTTTGCTGTTTTTTCCTTTCAGTATTTTTGTATAATTTAATCATCCCTCAAAGTAGTTGTAACTGTTATGTATACAACTATATGTCTTGCTATTTTTTAAAGTTTATTGAAGTATAGTTGCTTTACAGTGTTGTGTTAGTTTTTGATCTAGAGCAAAGTGAATCAGGTATATGTATACATATATCCCCTCTTTTTTTTTTTTTTTGATACAGCCACTATGGAGAACAGTACAGAGATTCCTTAAAAACTAAAAATAGAACTACCATATGATTCTGCAATTCTCACTCCTGGGTATATATGTGGAGAAAACGTAATTCCAAAAGATACATGCACCCCAATGCTTTGCTATTTTTAAATGCAAGGTTATAATAAAAGCCTATTTATGTTATTATAAATACCTTTGAAGCTACTTTACAATGGTGCATATTCCATCCCATTTAACCACAAGATGTGGTTCAACCATAAACTATGTTATCATTCTTTCATAGTCAGGCAATAAGGTTGCTTCCATAGGCTAAACAAAGGGCAAAGGGAAATTTATCCAAAGATACTTAAAAAAACAAATTTGCCTTCCAAAATTTATGCCATAATGTTAGGACATAATGGACACCAATATCTTTACTCTCTTGGAATCTTAACAAGGTTTGTGCTTCACTTTCAGTTTGCATATAATTCCTTTCAATAGGGAATGTATATGCAAGACAGAAACTGGATTATTTCCTTTTCTGTGATTCAATACATACTTCAAAACCATGGACATCCTTTTTTATCTGTTCTCCTTGTTTTGTGAAAGCCAAAATATCCTCTATTAGTGTTTTGACACCCTACTCCAGCGCTCTTGCCTGGAGAATCCCATGGATGGAGGAGCCCAGTGGGCTGCAGTCCATGGGGTCGCTAGGAGTCGGACATGACTGAGTGACTTCACTTTCAGTTTTCACTTTCATGCATTGGAGAAGGGAATGGCAACCCACTCCAGTGTTTTTGCCTGGAGAATCCCAGGGATGGGGGAGCCTGGTGGGCTGCCATCTGTGGGGTCGCACAGAGTCGGACACGACTGAAGTGACTTAGCAGCAGTAGCAGCAGCAGTGTTTTGCTTATCACAAGATTCACTTCTGTTCTTCAGTTTCTTTCTTTTTAATTTTGATTTTTAGCAATTTGACTATTATGTTCCTAGGTATGTTTTTCTTTCTGTTTATCTTGTTTAGATTTTATGAAGCTTCTTCAATCTTCTGGTTGCTATTTTTCATCAGTTTTGGAATATTTTCAGCTATTAGTTTAAAAAACTTTTTTTTTTCTATTCTGATATTTCTCTCTTCTCTTTTTGTGATTCTTATTTGTGTATATATTAGACATTGACATTCTGTAGGTGATTGGAGCTTGGTTCATCTTTTCATCAGGCTTTTCTTCTTTGTACTTAACTTTGGATAATCTCTATTTTCCTGACTTCAGGTTCCTGAGTTTTTCTATTGTGGTGTCCAATCTACTGGTAAGCTCATGTAGTGAACTTCTCATTCAGGTTATTGTATTTTTTAATTCTAGAATTTCCTTTTGGTTTTTTGATAATATCCATTTCTTTACTGATATTCTTCCTATGGACATTCATTATGCTATTTTCCCCTTAAAATAAGTACATATGTTTATTAAACTGTTTTAAAATAATTTCTTATCAATTTAAGCATTTCTACCATCTCTGGGTCTATTTTAATTTACTGATTTTTTTTTCTCCTTGTTTTAGGTCAGTAAATCCTATATTTAGTCATTTTTTTATTATATGCTATACAGTGTAGATGCTCTTTTATTGAGATTCTGCATTTCACTTTCTTAAAGACTGCTGAGGCTTTATGTTCCCAGGCAATTAATTTTCTGTTGAATCAGCTTGATTCTCCTGATGCTTGATCTTAAGCTATATTATGTCATATCTCGGAGAAGGCAATGGCAAGCCACTCCAGTACTCTTGCCTGGAAAATCCCATGGACGGAGGAGCCTGGTAGGCTGCAGTCCATGGGGTCATTACGAGTCGGACGCGACTGAGCGACTTCACTTTCACTTTTCACTTTCACGCAATGGAGAAGGAAATGGCAACCCATTCCAGCGTTCTTGCCTGGAGAATCCCAGGGACAGCAAAGCCTGATGGGCTGCTGTCTATGGGGTCGCACAGAGTCGGACACGACTGAAGCGACTTAGCAGCAGCAGCAGCATGTCATATCTATAGTCATGCCTACTGTAGGTGTCCAACAGCTTTATTCCTAACACGTGGTCTTTCTGGGGTCCAGTACACTGGGGGTGTTAACTGATGTCTCTAACACCCTCACTGATTGGAAGTCCAACATCTTTCAGTACCAAGAAGCGTCTAGAATCTCCAGTTAATTCACGTTTCTTCAATAACTGTTCCCCTCATCCCGAGGCTTTAAATAACCTTATTCTAACCATCTGCACTTAGTATTTGATGAACTCTTGAGAAGATGCTACACGTATTTCTGGAATCCTTTCTCTGTGCAGCTTTCTCTTGAAAAATCCCAGTTACCTCAGCAGCGCCAAACTCTGGTTTCTGCCTCCTCAGCTCGGTGAAGCTGTGGCTTGGCTCTACCTTCTTGCTCTATATTCAGGAAGCACAGGATGACTATGGGACTCACTTTGTGTGTTTTCCTTTTTATCATAGATCACAGTTCCATACCACTGTTTTCAAGTAACTGAGAATAGTTGCACAGTCTGTACAGTTTTATAGTTGTTTACGATGTGCAGGCTAGTCTATTAAAAGCTACATCTGGAAATGGGAGGCTTCATAAGAGGTACATATATATTAAGAGACTAACTTTTATCCATTTCCAATATATCTCTTCTGTTGTTCACTGTTTTATTCCCTGTGAAGTGAAAGTCAAATTATAGATTGAGTAGCCTGGACCTGAGAAGTGGTTATTAACAATTTTAATATCAGGGGAAAAAAATCAGAAAAAGATTAAATTTGCAGCAATTTTTAAAAATTAAGAGTAAATTCACTTTTAAATAAACTGAATTTTGATATTTGATTTATCTTAGAGATGGCCAATCATATCATCTACCAAAGACTTCATAGTTTAAAAACTTCATGTATATATAAAAAACATAGATCGTTGCGTGGATGCATAGAAATAATTAATTGCCTAGGGAATAATGCAGGCTTCCCTGGTGGCTCATTTGGTAAAGAATCTGCCTGCAATGCAGGAGACCTGGGTTCGATCTCTGGGTTGGGATGATCCCCTGGAAAAGGGAACGGCTACCCAGAATACTCCAGTATTCTGGCTTGGAGAACTCCATGGACTACAGTTGGCTTAAAACTCAACATTCAGAAAACTAAGATCATGGCATCTGGTGCCATCACTTCATGGCAAATAGATGGGGAAACAATGGAAACAGTGACAGACTTTATTTTGGGGGCTCCAAAATCACTGTAGATGGTGACTGCAGCCATCAAATTAAAAGACACTTGTTCTTTGGAAGAAAAGCTATGATCAGCCTCAGTTCAGTTCAGCTGCTCAGTCATGTCCAACTCTTTGTGACCCCATGGACTGCAGCAGGCCAGGCCTCCCTGTCCATCACTAACTCCTGGAGCTTGCTTAAACTCATGTCCATTGAGTCGGTGATGCCATCCAGCCATCTCATCCTCTGTTGTCCCCTTCTCTACCCACCTTCAATCTTTCCCAGCATCAGGATCTTTTCCATTGAGTCAGTTCTTCACATCAGGTGGCCAAAGTATCGGAGTTTTAACTTCAGCATCGGTCCTTCTAATGAATATTCAGGACTGATTTCCTTTAGGATGGACTGGTTGGATCTCCTTGCAGTCCAAGGGACTCTCGAGAGTCTTCTCCAACACTACAGTTCAAAAGCATGAATTCTTCAGTGCTCAGCTTTCTTTATAGTCCAACTCTCACATCCATACATGACTACTGGAAAAACCATAGCCTTGACTAAATGGACATTTGTTGGCAAAGTAATGCCTCAGCTTTTTAATATGCTGTCTAGTTTGGTCATAACTTTCCTTCCAAGGAGTAAGTGTCTTTTAATTTCATGGCTGCAGTCACCATCTGCAGTGATTTTGGAGCCCCCAGAAATGAAGTCTGACACTGTTTCCACCATTTCCCCATCTATTTGCCATGAAGTGATGGGACTGGATGCCATGGTCTTTGTTTTCTGAAGCTTATTAACAACTTCAATAATATATCAGGAAAAAAAATCAGAAGAAGATTAAATTTGCAAAACTTCAACTTTTTCTAAGACATTAAACAGTTTAGAACCCCTTAAATCTCAGAAGTTACCTTGGTCATTTCTAAGATGGGATCCAGAGGCATCTTTCAAAAATCAAAACCTGCCGGAACTTTCCTCCAAAAGAAAAGCTTTAAAAGTTATGGTGGAAATTTTACTTACTCCTGTAATAATACTGATTGCACTTTCTTTGTTTTCCCCTCTAGTTTGCAAACTTCACAGGGTAAGGACCTTGTTTTCTATCAAACCATCAACATGTAAAGTGAAGTTGCTCAGTCGTGTACAACTCCTTTCGACCACATGGACTGTAGCCTGCCAGGCTCCTCTATCCATGGGATTTTCCAGGCAAGAATACTGAAGTGGGTTGCCATTTCCTTCTCCAGGGGATCTTCCCAACCCAGAGATCAAACCCGGGTGTCCTGCATTGCAGGCAGACTCCTTACCATCTGAGCCACCAGGGAAGTCCTACTGTGTCTAAAAATAGTAAATACTCATTTGCTTACTACTACTAATAATGTTAAGAGTAAGAGCTAACCTGTATTGAGCACTAGCTATGTGATATTATTTCACATTGTATTATTTTATAAGATACACATTCTTTGTTTACAGGATTGATAGCTTTCTTATAGCTCATAAAATGTTTTATATTATTGATTTGACTTTGTTCATACTGACTTCAATGAGTTGTGTTTTGGTTTTCTATGGTCAAAACTTTGCTCTGTTGCTGCTGTTGCCATTGGTTTACTTCCTTTCAGGATCAAAGTGAATACTTTAATTTAAAAATCTTATCTTTAACTCTTCCTCTGCTGTCCTTTCCTAGGTTCTCTGGTGGCTCAGATGATAAAGAATCCACCAGCCATGTGGGAGACCTGAGTTTGATCCCTGGGTTGGGAAGATCCCCTGGAGGAGAGCATGGCAACCCACTCCAGTATTCTTACCTGGACTTGGGAGCCTAGAGGGCTATAAGTTTCCAAATGTAGCTGAGGAGCAGGAAGCAGGTGAGTTGGCTGGAGAACGCTCTGTGAGGAATGAAGTTCTCTTTCTGTCATTCTCAATGGACCTGACTTTCTAAACTCACAATTCATGAGTGCGATTAGCTTCCCCGTGGAAAATAGTACAAGGTCAAACTGAAATGGCAGCTCAGATAGGAATGGAAAAGCAGACAGATCAGAAATATGCCAAAAATAATATATGAGGGTTCAGACCCCATGTAGTAGTGAAACTGGGGAAACCAGTTCTTTTAACATTTTGAGGGACAGAGAAGCCTCAAGTAATAACTGTTTTACCATAGTTCAGTTCAGTTCAGTCACTCAGTCGTGTCCAACTCTTTGCAACCCTATGAACTGCAGTACGCCAGGCCTCCCTGTCCACCACCAACGTCCACAGTCCACCCAAACCCATGTCCATTGAGTCGGTGATGCCATCCAGCCATCTCATCCTCTGTCGTCCCCTTCTCTTCCTGCCCTCAATCTTTCCCAGCATTAAGGTCTTTTCAAATCAGTCAGCTCTTCACATCAGGTGGCCAAAGTATTGGAGTTTCAGGTTCACCAACCTAGACAGCATATTAAAAAGCAGAGACATTACTTTGTCAACAAAGGTCCATCTAGTCAAGGCTATGGTTTTTCCAGTGGTCATGTATGGATGTGAGAGTTGGACTATAAAGAAAGATGAGCAGGGAAGAATTGATGCTTTTGAACTGTGGTATTGGAGAAGACTCTTGAAAGTCCCTTGGACTTCAAGGAGATCCAATCAGTCCATTCTAAAGGAGATCATTCCTGGGTGTTCATTGGTTTACCATAGGTGCAATTTAAATAAGAATTCTAAAGGTTACTTTTTTGTGTTGCAGTAAACAATGTAGACTCCTAGCACCTCAGACTGTTTGGGGTACTGTAAACTCCAATAATTAGCTTTCAGTACATTAAGCTAAATTTGAAGAGATGCATGTGATATTTAAAGAAGGCAGCCTTAGGAAACATGCTTTTCTTAATCTTAAACTAAGTTCAGATCAGTTCAGTTCAGTCGCTCAGTCGTGTCCGACTCTTTATGACCCCATGAATCGCAGCACGCCAGGCCTCCCTGTCCATCACCAACTCCCGGAGTTCACTCAGGCTCATGTCCATCGATTCAGTCATGCCATCCAGCCATCTCATCCTCTGTCGTCCCCTTCTCCTCCTGCCCCCAATCCCTCCCAGCATCAGAGTCTTTTCCAATGAGTCAACTCTTCGCATGAGGTGGCCAAAGTACTGGAGTTTCAGCTTTAGCATCATTCCTTCCAAAGAACAAGTTAGGCTACCATAAAGCTAATATATAGGTTATACTGTTGTTCCTACTAAATTGCCTTTAATACATTTTACTTTTATTTAATACATGGCCTTTGAGATTTATTACAAATAAAAGCAATCTGAAAAAGAACACTTCTGCAATTCTAAACAGACAACAACTAAACTCTTTCTGTTCTGTAGTTATTGAGGACTTTTGTCTATTACTTTACTCAGAGTATACTGTGGAAGTCTACTTGTAAACATTGTTTCAAGATTTAGTGCCCAGAAATACATTATAACTTTTGAAGAAATTGATGTTTCATCTTTAAGATAATGAACATGAAATGTCTTATCATATTTCTTTTCTGTCATATTTCAGTGGATACTCAGAGCCAAATTTGTACATTGATTTGTAATAATGATATTATTTTCATGGCTCTCTCTAATCCTGACTATAGTGAAAAGATGTCCTTTTCATTATAGGGGACTGGAATGCAAAAGTAGGAAGTCAAGAAACATCTGGAGTAACAGGCAAATTTGGCCTTGAAGTGCAGAATGAAGCAGGGCAAAGGCTAATAGAGTTTTGCCAAGAGAACACACTGGTCATAGGAAACACTATCTTCCAACAACACAAGAGAAGACTCTACACATGGCCATTACTAGACGGCTAACAACAAAATCAGATTGATTATATTCTTTGCAGCCAAAGATGGAGAAGCTCTATACAGTCAACAAAAACAAGAACAGGAGCTGACTGTGGCTCAGATCATGAACTCCTTATTGCCAAATTCAGACTGAAATTGAAGAAAGTAGGGAAAACCACTAGGCCATTCAGGTATGACCTAAATCAAATCCCTTACAATTATACAGTAGAAATAAAAAATAGATTTAAGGGACTGCATCTGATAGACAGTGCCTGATGAACTATGGATGAAGGTTCTGACACTGTACAGGAGACAGGGATCAAGATCATTCCCAATAAAAAGAAATGCAAAAAAGCAAAATGCTGTCTGAAGAGGCCTTACAAATAGCTGTGAAAAGAAGAAAAATGAAAAACAAAGGAGAAATGGAAAGATATACCATTTGAATGCAGAGTTCCAAAGAATAGCAAGGAGAGATCAGAAAGCCTTCCTCAGTGATCAATGCAAAGAAATACAGGAAAAAAATAGAATGGGAAAGACTAGAGATCTCTTGAAGAAAATTAGAGATACCAAGGGAAGATTTCATGCAAAGATGGGCTCAATAAAAGACAGAAATGATATGTACCTAACAGAAGCAGAAGGTATTAAGAAGAGGTAGCAAGAATACACAGAACTGTACAAAAAAGATCTTCATGACCCAGATAATCACGATGGTGTGATCACTCATCTAGAGCCAGATATCCTGGAAAGTGAAGTCAAGTGGGCCTTAGGAAGCATCACTACGAACAAAGCTGGTGTAGGTGATGGAATCCCAGTTGAGTTATTTCCAATCCTGAAAGATGATGCTGTGAAAGTGCTGCACTCAATATGCCAGCAAATTTGGAAAACTCAGCAGTGGCCACAGCACTGGAAAAGGTCAGTTTTTATTCTAATCCCAAAGAAAGGCAATGCCAAAGAATACTCAAACTACTGCACAACTGCACTCATCTCACACGCTAGTAAAGTAATGCTCAAAATTTTCCAAGCCAGGCTTCAGCAATACATGAACTGTCAACTTCCAGATGCTCAAGCTGGATTTAGAAAAGGCAGAGGAACCAGAGATCAAATTGCCAACATCTGTTGGATCATCGAAAAAGCAAGAGAGTTCCAGAAAAACATCTACTTCTACTTTATTGACCATGCCAAAGCATTTGACTGTGTGGATCACAACAAACTGGAAAATTCTGAAAGAGATGGGAATACCAGACCACCTGACCTACCTTATAAAAATCTGTATGCAGATCAGGAAGCAACAGTTCAGTTTAGTTCAGTTCAGTCCAGTCACTCAGTCATGTCCCACTCTTTGTGACCCCATGAATTGCAGCATGCCAGGCTTCCCTGTCCATCACCAAATCCCAGAGTTCACTCAGACTCACATCCATTGAGTCAGTGATGCCAGCCAGCCATCTCATCCTCTGTCGTTCCCCTCTCCTCCATTCTGAAGGAGATCAGCCCTGGGATTTCTTTGGAAGGAATGATCCTAAAGCTGAAACTCCAGTACTTTGGCCACCACATGGACATGGAACAGACTGGTTCCAAATAGGAAAAGGAGTGTGTCAAGGCTGTATCTTGTCACGCTGCTTATTTAACTTATATGAAGAGTACATCATAAGAAACACTGGGCTGGATGAAGCACAAGCTAGAATCAAGATTGCTGGGAGAAATATCAATAACCTCAGATATACAGATGACACCACCCTTATGGCAGAAAGTGAAGAAGAACTAAAGAGCCTCTTGATGAAAGTGAAAGAGGAGAGTGAAAAAGTTGGCTTAAAGCTTAACATTCAGAAAACTAAGATCATGGCATCTGGTCCCATCATTTCATGGGAAATAAATAGGGAAACAGTGGAAACAATGGCTGACTTTATTTTTTGGGGGCTCCAAAATCACTGCAGATGGTGATTGCAGCCATGAAATTAAAAGGCACTTACTCCTTGGAAGGGAAGTTATGACCAACCTAGACAGCCTATTAAAAAGCAGAGATATTACTTTGTCAACAAAGGTCCGTCTAGTCAAGGCTATGGTTTTCTAGTAGTCATGTATGGATGTGAGGACTATAAAGAAAGCTGAGTGCAGAAGAATTGATGCTTTTGAACTGTGGTGTTGGAGAAGACTCCTGAGAGCCCCTTGGACTGCAAGGAGATCCAACCAGTCCATCCTAAAATAGATCAGTCCTGAATATTCACTGGAAGGACTGATGTTGAAGCTGAAACTCCAATACTTTGGCCACCTGATGTAAAGAACTGACTCACCTGAAAATACCCTGATGCTGGGGAAGGTTGAAGGCAGGAGGAGAAGGGGACAACAGAGGATGAGATGGTTGGATGATATTACTGACTCAATGGACATGAGTTTGGGTAAATTCCGGGATTCGGTGATGGACAGGGTTGGAGAAGGAAATGGCAACCCACTCCAGTGTTCTTGCCTGGAGAATCCCAGGGACGGGGGAGCCTGGTGGGCTGCTGTCTATGGGGTCGCACAGAGTTGGACACAACTGAAGCGACTTAGCAGCAGCAGCAGAAATGGATGGAGTTGCAGAGTCGGACATGACTGAGCAACTGAACTGAGCTGAACAGAACTCCTGACTACTTATTTGCTTCCATTTTATTACATTTGTCTAAATAACTTTTGTTGTGCTGCTGCTGCTTCTCAGTCGCTTTAGTCATGTCTGACTCTTTGAGACCTCATGGTAAGCCACCACAAATCGTGGTTATTATTATAATCCATTCTTGTTTCAGGCATAAAAAATATGGTAAATTAAATTACTACTAATTCTTGTTGATGATCTGTAGATTATCATAGTATAGGTCTCACCCTAATAGCTTAATTTTTACTCATTTCACATGAAGAATAATTTAGTTATTTTGGTATCCTATTTTCAATCTGTTTCTTAAATTCTGTTTGATTACAGAACTAAAATCAATGACATGAATAGAAAACATGGAAAACATTTACATTCTCTGCCCATATAAATAATTTTATTACATTCCTTCTTTTCTATTTCTTCATTTCTTTTCTTTCTGATGATTTTTAGGTAAACTTAGAAATTACATTTTCTACTGTTCCTTTTTCTTTGTATTTTTTTGTCCAAAATGAATGTGTCTGGTCTCTTATACTTAGTTCAAGAGTAATTATTTTTCAATTTGATGTGATGATTTATTTTATTGGAAACTGAGTCAAATTTCTCAGGTAGTGTATTTTGGGGTGATTTAATGAAAACCATGAACTTCCAATGTAAAAATTCAATAGTTAATTTATTCCTCTTATGGAATAGCATGAGCACAGCCTTTGGGTTTTGCAGTTAAATGTTCCTTTAGGAAGGGATTCTAGAGTTGGAGTTTCATTGTAATGTCAATTAGATTGAGAAGTATTATACAAGCTAAGATTGCTTGCATGACTCCCTGCAACAAAAGCAAGCATTATTTTGAAACTCTGTCTTTTGGTTTGTTCAGCAGACTTTCCACAGGAAGGTGGAACTCACATTCCTTTTCCTATTCCCTGAGTGAGGATGTGAGACTGGATTTAGTGTAGGAATTCCTGAATGAGAGGTAGGGATTTTCCTGAAAAAAGATGGTAAAATCTGGATTATGTGCAAAAAATGCCTGGAAAAGTAATTTGCCACGTAGAAGATTCTTCCAACTCTTTCCTGACCCCATGAACTTTAGCCCGCCAGGCTCCTGTGTCCATGGGATTTCCCAGGCAAGAATACTGGAGAGGGTTGCTGTTTCCTTCTTCAGGGGATCTTCCTGACTCAGGGATCGAGCCCACATCTCCTGCATTGGCAGTCAAATTCTTTACCATCTGAGTCATCTGGGAGGTCCATGGGGACTCCAAATTTAAACTAAGGCTCCAGTAACCTTGAATTTTAAAGTTGTATTAATGTAGCTGCATATGATACATATATCCACACCAAACCATAGACTTTTGTGAAAGCTTCACAAAGAGTGGAGCCCATTTGGTTTCTCAACCTGACCCTTGCTTGATTTCCCTTCATCCTGCTGATCCTATAGGCAGCTAAGGGAGAGAGAAACACTTAGGAACTAAAGTGGGAGACGAGCCAGTTTGAAGCCAGCTCTGAAACTTATTATTCTTCTGACTTTGGGTTATCATTCAAACTTTCAGAAGCTCACTTTCCTGACCTGTCACATGGAGACAAAAACTCTTCTAGCATAGGTTAGCTGGGAAGATTAAATGATAAAAAGATTAAATGTTAATATGTGCACAAGTTTTTGTAAACTATAGTGTGTGCTAGTCATGCAAAGAATATTAATAATTATTATATATTGGCATTAATTTATATCATATCAAAGCTTTTGATACAATTTAGGAGATATTCTGATAAAAGTATATTCTGATAAAATTTGGGAGAGCAATCCACCAGATTTATGCCTTTCAAAGGTGTCCTGTGTGCCTGGGGTGGTAAATAAGTAATGAGGATAATATATAAATCCAGGAATTAAGTATTTATGTATAATACTTTACAACTTCATTTGGTGAAGCATCTTTCATGCCAACTATATCCCCAAACAGATTACATTCAATAAAGACTTACAGTGATATGCAATAAATACTAGCAGTGAGCGACAGACATTGAGATAAACAGGCAGGGGAAAGTGCTTTTCAGCTAAATTCTTAAACGAAATGAAGAATTTAGGGGTGAAGAGACCCAGGAGAGATGTCACAATAGGGAGGAACTATTGGAAGTAGTTTCACACTCAGTTTTCTTACTGAGAGGCCTGAGGCACAAAGTACCAAGGCCTTGAACCTCTGCCTGGGTCATCTCACTGGCAGCACGTCCTCACTGCAGGGAAAGAAAAGATATGAAGTCCAAGGCAGGTGAGTTCCAACTCTGTGGGAATTACGAGGCAGGGAAAGCTTTGTTTTGATTTACGAGGCACTGTGAAGGAGTTTGTATTGGTATTCTGTTCCCTGTATTCCACCCAAGAAGTGCGTCTATGAAGTTCATCACTGAAAATCAGCTGGAAATCTCATCTGCAGTCTAGAGTGAGGATTTTCAGGTTAGCTCAGAATATACTCTTTTCTGAATCCTTCCATAAGTTTTGCCTTTGGTTTGCAGTTTTGAGACAGAAAAATGATTTTTTAATATGTTAACCTGCCTTTTTTGTAGGCTGTGGATAACATGAGCTCTTTAACACTGCTGCGAGTGGGGGGGTTGTGTGTGTGTGTGTGCATGTTTTGAGGAAGCGATGTGACATATAGAAAAAAGAAAGAAAAGAGAAGAATGTTACTCATAAGGTCTAGTTTAAGACTAATTTTATTCTACTCTCACTTTTTTTACTCTCAGTTTTTTAACCTAGAAAAGGAGGATATTGATATCTATTTACTAGGGTTGTGTGAAGATAAATAAGATGATGGCGGACCTTTGGTACTGCAATTTTTATTTTTTATCTTCTTATTTTTTTAAATTTTATTTTATTTAACTTTACAATATTCTATTGGTTTTGCCATATATCAAAATGAATCCACCACAGGTATACATGTGTTCCCCATCCTGAACCCTCCTCCCTTCTTTCTCCCCATACCATCCCTCTGGGTCGTCCCAGTGCACCAGCCCCAAGCATCCAGTATCGTGCATCGAACCTGGACTGGCGACTCGTTTCATATATGATATTATACATATTTCAATGCCATTCTCCCAAATCATCCCACCCTCTCCCTCTCCCACAGAGTCCAAAAGACTGTTCTATACATCAGTGACTCTTTTGCTGTCTCGTATACGGGGTTATTGTTACCATCTTTCTAAATTCCATGTATATGCGTTAGTATACTGTATTGGTGTTTTTCTTTCTGGCTTACTTCACTCTGTATAATAGGCTCCAGTTTCATCCACCTCACTAGAACTGATTCAAATGTATTCTTTTTAATGGCTGAGTAATACTCCATTGTGTATATGGTACTGCAATTTTTAAAGCTCTCAGTAAACATTAGTACCCATCTTCATTAGCTTGAATGTGCTATTACCATCTTTCTCTTTTTAGAGAGCTATTATTTAGAAATTTTGACATTTGTAAAATACTTGCTATTAGAGACAGAACCACATTACAAAAAATTCTTAGGATAGGCAATTAAAAATCTCTTATATTTTGACTTTTAAATGCATTATATGCATTTTAAAGCACCCTCAATCTCTAAGTTAGTACTCAAATGAATATAATTGTGTACAGACTAAGATGGGAGGAAGGTAAGAGTCGGGGAAGATAAGAGTGGGGGAAACATAAGAAGATTCAAAGGTTAAGAAAACATTGCTTGTATGTGAAATTTGATTTCAGACTATTTAAAGAGTGTGTAAGTAAGAGTTACTGTATTTTCTATTTACAAAGTGTTTGTGGTGGTGTTGTGATTGTTTGGTTTAGTTTAATTTGGTTTAAAGACCAACTAATGCCTTCCAATGAAAGATAGCACTTTGCAAACCTATCTCAAACTCTACTACAGCACTTTATATAAAGAGAAGTAGATATAGTTCAATATCTACAGGATACCTTTGACTTGCTGGGTAGATATTGACAGCTTTAAGGAGGGTCATGAAAGTGTCTTTTGTGATGCTAAAATGGCCTCAGAATGAGCCATTTATTTTGGAAGGTCATATATAGAGTTAAAAAAAAAAAAAAAAAAGCTTAACCTGGCAGTATTGATAGGAAGAGAGACAGTACATAAATGAATGAAGAGATTAGGGGCCGAGTAGCTACAATCACAAATTGGTTTCACAGCAGCTCCTGATATGACCAATGAAAAAGATAAAGAATGAAAAGAACTAGTCAAATCAGCCAAACAGCCATGAGGGGTCCATTCCCTGAGGGCAGGGCTGCTGTGTGCACATCATGTATTCTCAGTGCCTAGAACGTGGAGCAGCACGCTGCTGCTGCTGTTGCTAAGTTGCTTCAGTTCTGTCCGACTCTGTGCGACCCCATGGACTGCAGCCTACCAGGCTCCTCCGTCCACGGGATTTTCCAGGCAAGAGTGCTGGAGTGGGTTGCCATTGCCTAGGTTCTCACTATTGCATAGTAAAAAAAAATGAACATATATATAAATAAATAATATATATTCAGGAGGGAGTGACTTGACTTTTTTTTTTTTTTTAAGGAAGATTCTAGATTATTTGGCTCCCATGGCAGAGGTTATCTTCTATAAAATTTCCTCTATTTTCCAATTGTCTCCTAGGTAGATATTTCTATCCCTGGTGTTCTTTATGGGCTAGTAAGTGTAGGAGAAATGCCTCTAGGGACAGAAAGATCTGAAGCTGTTACATTAAAAAGTTTTCCCAGGCAGACAAAATATGGCCTGGAGTCTGCTCCTGGTTACAACTTTAATCATTTCACACCAGCTGACTGTGGAAATTTATCTGAACGATGAAGGAAATACTTTAATCAGGACTTCATCATGTTACTTTCACAACTTTGGAGTTCTGAATTAGAACTAAGAGCGTGGAAGATTATCTGCAACTTCAGTCTTCCGATAAATCCATGAGAAGATGCCTTACTCCATGGAATGGAAGACAGAGGGATTCAGGCAAGGAATTAGAAATGGGAGAGATTTGGGTGTGTGTGTTGGGGGGGGAGTTCAGGTTCCAGAAAATTCAGTTCTAATAGCTATTGAGAATTTGAACTAAGTTTCGGAAAAGAGGAAGGCTAGCAGGGGTCATGAGATTGATGGCAATTAGTGACTAGACTGGCACCATATGTTGGGAGCCCAGGAAATCAAACTGACTTCAGAAGTCTGCGGTCTCAGAAACAGAAGGAAACGAAAGCTACAATAGTCACGAAGTCAATCAAGGTGAGAAGGAAAGGTGATGAAGAGAGATAAGGAACTGGGTTGGATTAGAATGACTGAGAGAATGAGAGCTCCTCTAAGAAAATAGGACTTGTCGAATTACTCTTATACAGGAATTATTGGAGTTAAAGACCCTGCTCCTCTTGCCAGGCATAGGAACTTGTTCCCCAGCACTGCAAGTGCACACAAGTTGGAGATGGGTGCTTCCTGCAGGACCGTGTGTTCAGCCGGGTTGTGCAGAGGAGAGTGAGAAGTCCAGGAATATTCTTTTGTTTTCTCGTGAACAGATCATTGCATTTCTCAGCTTAGAGGGGCCACTGAGAGAGGGGGACTTGGAAAGCTATTTCTCTGAAAGGGAGGACAACTCTGGAATATGTCCTAGGACAATTTTATTTCTTGAAAATAAACACAAAGACCTTTCAATGTGAGTCTTCTACTTTATTGATACTATGTGTAAAATAGATAACCAATGAGAACCTACTGTATGGCACAGGGAACTCTACTCAGTGCTCTGTGGTGACCTAAATTGGAAGGAATTCCACAAAAGAGTGGATATATGTATATGTAGAGCTGATTCACTTTGCTATATGGCAGAAACTAATACCACACTGTAAACAAACTATACCCCAATAAAAAATTAAAAAATAAATGAATAAAAGAAGAGAAACTCAGATAGTTCTTCCCAGTCGATAGGCATCAAATATACGCAGGACAGGTATCCTGAGTGAGATGAGCAAAAGGGAAAGTATTAGTCACTCAGTCATGTCTGACTCTTTGTGACCCCATGGACTGTAGCCCACCAGGCTCTTCTGTATATGGAATTTTCCAGGCAAGAATGCTGGAGTGGGTAGCCATTCCCTTCTCCACGGGATCTTCCCAACCCAGGGATTAAACCTAGGTATGATCCTGCCTGCACTGCAGGGAGATTCTTTACCATCTGAGCCTCCAGGGAAGCCCATCCTGAATGAGACATTTGTGAGGAGTTGACAAAAGTCATAAGCAGATTTAATGATCTGATCCCAGGAGTCTAAATGAGGGTAGTGTCTCTCTTAGCTCCCTGGAGGAGCACTGCCGATGTTCTTTTGTGGTTACACTGGCCACCCCAAATAACCTAGTGGTGAAGCTGCTTCTCTGGTGATGTCTGTCATGTCTGATCTATAACCTCCATCACTGCTTTTTTTTTTTAAAGCTCTTATGATAGCACAGCACATTTGAGTATGCTTAAACTATTCAAGTGGTGCTACTGGCTATAATTAAGCTCTTTCAGCCTTTCCATTACAAATTCTTCTTTTCAGGGTTTACTATCTCAGAGACTTCTAATCCCATTGGACCAAACTCAGTACAGAAGTTGTCAGCAAGAATGCAAATTTTTCTGCTCACCCCTAAATATTCCCAATTAAACAAATGTGTTTTTTTTTTCTTTCTTATGGCAGCATAGGTATAAGGTTTCAGGCACTTTTGAAGGGCCACAGGAAAAAAGTAACCTAAGCATAAAATCAAAAAGAAATATATAAGAATGCAGAATTTGTCTAGTTTGGGGGTGGGTGGGGAAATATCAAACATTTCCAGTATTAAAGAACTTTTTGCCTTGTGTTTTAAAAATCAAACTCAAGATTTAGCTGTGAAATAAACTAAAAGCATCTTGGCTGTGAGATTGGACTTTTGATTTTTTTGTAAAGAGAAATGTTTCTTTAGTCTGTGGAAACTTAAAATGGTTGGTTGATTCCAATATGTTCATCTGATGTGGTCCATAATTGAAGTGCTTCTTTTCCTTTCTTCTCTGTCTTGAAGCCAATTGAATAAAAATCGTATGTGACACTATTGGTATATAGCAAAGTTATTAATGTAAAATAATTATAATGTTTTATTGTGGTAGAAGGTATATGAAATTTACCATCTTAAGCATTTATACATGTACAGTTCAGTAGTATTAAGTATATTTACACTCTTGTACAACTAATCTCCAGAACTTTTCATCTTGTAAAACCAGAGTTCTATACCCACTAAGCACCTTTCCATCTCGCCTTCTCCTCACCCTCTGGCAACCACCATTCTACTTTCTGTTTCTATGAATTTGACTATTCACAGATACCTCATATAATGGAGGTATAAATACCTCATATAAATGGAATCATACAATGTTTGTCTTGCGGCAAACTGTGACTGGCATATTTCAATTAGCATAATGACCTCTAGGTCATGCATGTTTTAGCATGGGTCAGAATTTCTTTTGTAAGGCTGCATGATATAAAATGGAGAAGGCAATGGCATCCCACTCCAGTACTCTTGCCTGGAAAATCCCATGGATGGAGGAGCCTGGTGGGCTGCAGTCCATGGGATCGCTAAGAGTTGGACACGACTGAGTGACTTCACTTTCACTTCTCACTTTCATGCATTGGAGAAGGAAATGGAAACCCACTCCAGTGTTCTTGCCTGGAGAATCCCAGGGATGGGGGAGCCTGGTGGGCTACCGTCTATGGGTCGCACAGAGTTGGACACGGCTGAAGCGACTTAGCAGCTGCAGCAGCATGATATAAAAGTTATAAAAAGTTGACTTTTGAATGTTGATTCAGTTTTGTATTTATTCTTTTTTTTAAATTAATCCAAAGATCTGATTTCTTAAATATAAGACTGCTATGTCTTCAAATTCTTTCATGTGGCAATTTAGTTGCCAAGTCATGTCTGACTCTTTTGCGACCTCATGGACTGTAACCCTCCAGGCTCTCTGTCCATGGGATGTCCCAGGCAAGAATACTCGAGTAGGTTGCCATTTCCTTCTCCAGGGGATCTTCTTGACCCAGGAATTGAACCCAGTCTCTCCTGTATTGCAGGTGGATTCTCTACCAACTGAGCCACCAGGGAAGCCTACACATTTTTTCATACTTATTAAAATCCCCCTTTGGGGATTTTTAACTCATTAGCTTGAAGCTACAGGGTATTTTTTCGGCTGAGCTGCGTCTTTGTTGCTGCAGGGGCTTTTCTCCAGTTGCGGTGAGCAGGGACGACTCTCTAGTTGTGGTGTGTGGGCTTTTCGTTTCGGTGCCTTCTCTTGTTGTGGAACATGGGCTCTAGGATGCATGGGCTCAGTAGTTGCAGCATGCGTGTGTGCGTGCATGCATGCATGCTCAGTTGCTCAGTCATGTCTAACTCTTTGCGACCTTCTATGGACCATAGCCCACCAGGCTCCTCTGTCTATGGGGTTCTCCAGGCAAGAATACTGGAGTGAGTAGCCATTCCCTTCTCCAGGGATCTTGCGGATTCAGGGATTGAATCCATGTCTCCTGTGTCTCCTGCATTGGCGGGCAGATTCTTTACCATTGAGCCACTTTGAGGAACTGCTCAGGCGGCGCTATTGGTAAAGAACTCACCTGCCAATCCTGGAGATATAAGAGACACGAGTTCAGGCCCTTGGTCAACAAGATCCCTTGGAGAAGGGAATAGCTACCCACTCCGATATTCTTGCCTGGAGAATCCCATGGACAGAGGAGCCATGGCAGACTACTGTCCATAGGGTCACAAAGAGTCGGACATGACTGAAGTGACTCAATGCATGCACACATACACCTTGGGAGAGTAAGTGGTTTTTCAGTCATGTTTCCCAGGGAGTGGAAGATGGACCTCTCTAGGTCCCAGGCTGTGTCTGTCTGCTCCCGGGTCTGGTGGTCCTAAACGTCTGCCAGGTTGTCGTGTGCAGCTACCAGTGCAGTTGCACATTCTGCATTCTGTCTCCATGGGGAATTGTTCTCCCTGTTAGAGTACTACGACCAACCTAGATAGCATATTCAAAAGCAGAGACGTTACTTTGCCAACAAAGGTCCATCCAGTCAAGGCTATGGTTTTTCCTGTGGTCATGTATGATGTGAGAGTTGGACTGTGAAGAAGGCTGAGTGCTGAAGAATTGATGCTTTTGAACTGTGGTGTTGAAGAAGACTCTTGAGAGTCCCTTGGACTGCAAGGAGAGCCAACCAGTCCATCCTAAAGGAGATCAGTCCTGGGTGTTCTTTGGAAGGACTGATGCTAAAGCTGAAACTCCAATACTTCGGCCACCTCATGCGAAGAGTTGACTCATTGGAAAAGATTCTGATGCTTGGAGGGATTGGGGGCAGGAGGAGAAGGGGATGACAGAGGATGAGATGGCTGGATGGTATCACCGACTCGATGGATGTGAGTCTGAGTGAACTCCGGGAGTTGGTGATGGACAGGGAGGCTTGGCGTGCTGCAATTCATGGGGTCGTAAAGAGTCGAGCGACTGAGTGACTGAACCGAACTGAACTGAACCCCTCTGACACTTCTAAATGTGGCTGTCATGATCATATCTGCCTCTGAAGTTATTTCTATTGTGTTCTTCAACTGTTCTATCTTTTTGCTTTCTTCTGCCTCCTAGAGTTTCTCAGTTATTTGGTTTCTCAAGAACAGGTTAGTTTTACAAGACATGTGAGTCACCTTCTTTCACTCATTGAGTTTTGAATATTTGGTAAATTCCATTCAACTCCTTTTTGTTGTTGCTCAGTCACTAAGTCACGTCTGGCTCTTTGTGACTCCATGGGCTGTAGCACGCCAGGCTTCCCTGTCCTTCACTGTCTCCTGGAGTTTGCTGAAACAAATGTCCATTGAGTTGGTGATGCCATCCAACAGTCTCATCATCCTTTGTCCCATTCAATTTCTTAAATATTTATTAGAAAATTTTGAGTATCAGATTGAGAATGCAAAAATGACCAGACATGCCTGTATCCTTGAAGAGATCTTAAGCTAAGGGGGAAGACAAATATGCAGACAATCCAAGACAGTGTAGACAATAGGGAGAAAAGAGTGTAGTGGCTATTGTGAGGGGCATGGACGAGGAAGGAACTTGCCATACATGTGGAAATTGGAACAGATCTTAACAATAGGGTAACATTTAAAATGAGTCCTACAGAATGACTACAAATTGACTAGAAATTGGCTAGTGTCTCTCCTTCCCAATTATTTGCTTTATATGGTAAAAATACTTCTGGAAGTGAATAGTCCCCAGATTTTTTCCCACCATGAAGATAATATTGGATAAAATCATTAACATTTCTCAAGTGCATTTGTTATTTCCAGTTGTCCTGTTGTCACTGCATATTCTATAAGGATATCAGATTTATTTGGGGGGGTCTGCTGGGTCTGTTATGTTAAAGAATCCCAAAGGATATAAAGGGATGGATTCTGACTAGCCAGGGAATATACCGTAAATTGTTCTCAGTTATTTACCTGTAGGTATGAATGTGGCAAATGAAGCAGGTTTGAGAAGAACAGGAAGAGAGAGGCAAGAGGGTAGGAGGAGCTTGGGAAAGACACGCTGGGGATTCACTGGTGAAAAAGGAGTGGGGAAACCCAAGGATGGGGACCTTGAACAAACTATAGATATTATTCTCTCTAGAAGTAGCCCTGTGTGTGCAAGAATGGCTTCTGAGTTACATTTTATTTGAACATTGGAGGTGTAAATGATCTCCAAGGTGGCATCCAATAAGTAGCAGCTCTTTTCCTCACCTGGGTTCCCAGCAAACCGAGACATAAAACAGAGAGTAAACGTGGGATAAGCAAAAAACTCCCTCTGCCACTGGTAGAGTTCAGAGCTTCGGGCTTGTTACTCTGGTGAACTTTTTGGTCTTGAAACCAGAACTAGGCAGACTTGCTGTCCACACCCGATCTGGGCAGCACTAGACTGGCGCAGGCTATTCCACAAGGATTAGTCTCCACACTCTTCTCCTCATTCACCAAGCACAATGACACTCTTCCTCCTCCAGGCTGGAATGAGGAAGAGGGCAGGAAGAAGCTAGAAAGATGCTAATATCCTAGGTTTGCAGTAAGGAAACCTAAGAAATAAGCAAGAGAAAAGCTTCCCCACCCCGCTGCCAAAAAGTTGCTCTGTATGGAGGGCATCACTGACTCAATGGACGTGAATTTGAGCAAACTCTGGGAGATGGTGAAAGACAGGGAAGCCTGGCATGCTGCAGTCCATGGGGTCGCAAAGAGTCTGACACGACTTAGTGACTGAACAACAACAATGGAATGTTGCCTTTCAGTTTTTTTTCATCTTCAACTTCCGTTTTGTCCTTTATTTTGGGGCATTGAGGCTGTCTCATATTTTCAGCAGAGATATTCAGTGTGCCTAGCCTCCATCTCTGTTTGATTATTCTCATCTTTGTTCTTCCAGTTTGCAATTTTTTGATTTTGCTTTGTTTTTGCTTACAGATGGACCCCACTACTTGAAGCAGAATGCAGAAGAGAGTAGGAGCCAGGTGCTCTGAGTCCTTAACGCTATTGCCATCCTCTGCTTTGGCCCCTTCCGGCCTCTTTGATATTCATAGTAGGTAGATTCCGTCAGGTGCAATGTTGATGGGCTTGCATCTCAGCATAATGAATGTGGAAGCCTTGGCCTGTTTACCCGGTCTCCCCACTGCAGTGTGGTGAATTACTATGAGCTCTTTGAATTAGCCTTTATATGTGTTTCAGGGAGCTCCCTCTCTATAGCATTGCCTCTGTGAGGCTTATGGGAGCTGCAGGGACTTAAAAATGAAGCAAATGGCTCTCCAAGGAAATCTCTCTAAGAGGCGAGAACTATTCGGGTTTGTGAATGCTTGGAGTTTCTCACTGTGTAACGAGATCAGTGTAGGATAGAAACATAGGAAACAACACTTTCTTCCCATGGGTAAAGTCAACTTGGTGACAGCTAGGTATGCTGAGAGTCAAGTTTCATAACCTGGATTGGTTCTAAAGAATCAATCCATTTAGAAATCATCAATTGTCACAATGCTATGAATATGTAAAAGTAGCAAGAGAGGGGATTCTAATATCAATGAGAACCAGCACCATCAATGCTAATTTGCTTCCTGTTTTGTTCTTGACGTGGCAAAGTGGCTGAAGAGAGCTTTTCTGTTGTAACTGTCTTTCAAATAAAAGGTAGTTTCAACATCATGCAAAAAAGTGGTTTTGGCATAGATGGGATATATTTGCAAAGCACACAGAGTAGTGCCTGACATGTCGCGAGCATGGCATGAGGATTTTGTTAAACAAAAAGTATCAGAGTAAACTCACCACATTTGCCAAAATTCAAAAATGAAGATTAAAAACTCTGGGCTTTGTTGATCATTTTATAGTTCAGGTCATCCTCCCTGTGTTTCACATCTTTTGGGATTGGCAGTGTGACTTCTGGAACCACTAGGCTAAAGGTTCTTCTACAATATCAATTAAACATAATTCACAAATAGCCTCTTCAGAGTTTCCTAAACTTAGAAATCATTGTAAAACTAAGGACACTATACAGAAGACTAATGAGAGCTTATATATTAATTAATGAAAGCTTATGGTAGAGTAACTGAAGGTATAAAGTGATTTAATTATGAACAAAAAAAATGACATTGCTATTTTGAAGGAGCATCAGCCATTACAGTGCTCAAGGTATTTGCCAAATTCAGGAATGGAAGAATACATTATGTATTAACACCCTAAGATATATGTCTTCATAGAGATTGCTTGTACCTCTTTAGGTTCTTAGACTGGATGAACACCAAAGGCCTTAGAACCCAGAAACTTGGCTAATTTTCCCATGTTTATTCTATAAATAGTTTCTACTCTGTGAGAGGCTCCATGTTAGTATTCTCATAAGCACAGAGTGGTATGAGAAGAGTGGAGATAGTTTCTAATCTATTGTGTTTCATGGAGATTTTAAATTTAGTTGATTCGTACAATGATGAAAATTTCCTTTGAAAACATTTTCACTTAGCATGTCTAATGGTTTTTTTTAATCTCTTCCTGAGCATCCTGAAACTTAAGGAGAGTGTTTTTGTTTTCCATAAACTTCTATGATACTAGGAACCATTTATTTTTTATTTAAATTTTGCAGTTTATTTCATCTTCATGAATACAGGCACTACAGGAAGGGTAAACGAGGCATAATCTTTTCTCCCCCATTTAATCATTGAAGTTTTTGGCATTTCTGTGATATATAAATTTACTTAACTCATTGACTTGGATTGCAAGTTGGCAACAGCAAATTTTTGCAATTTAGTATCTTCCTCCATTCCAAAGATCTTAATTCCTGAACTACATTATGAGTTCTGAAATGATATTCTTGAAGCGTTCACATCTTAATCTGAGATCTGACACTGCTTGTTAAGACAGGGAACTGTTAAAAGCTGTCTTCCTCTTGGCTAACCCATTCTACTGGCAACCTCAACAGTTACTCTATATACAAATAAAACTGTATTTCCAAGCATTGACTGAAATTGTTGTGCTGGGAACTCTTTCCAGAGCTTTAGCTCCCTGAGAGAAAAGAGAGGTCCTAACCATTGTTTTCTATGAACAATAACAGTGTTGTAATATTCTTCGCAGCACAACTCAAGGTCAGGCAACCTAGATCAGCCCGACAAACTTATAAGTATTTACATACAAGGTATATTTGAAATTGATCCCGGACCATAATTCCCAATAATCCCATTATTTAGCACACTGAGTTTCTGTGAGAAGCCAAAGCCAGAAACTGTCTCAAAGCAGAGTTGATTATCTTTTAAAAGTGAGAGAAAAACATCAAGAGGGTGGAAAATTTCTCCCCCTAAACTCATCAAATCGCCATCGTCACAGCTGTAACTGACATACTCGAGTGTCAAACTTCCTGATGTCCATTTTCAAGGTGACTGTCAACGTCAAGAAGAGCTTTCAGGTTTCCGCTGGCCAGGGCACTTGAACTTCAGTCCATCAATGGGAACCCCCTTCCGTTTTACTGCTTTCTGAACACGCTGCTGGTAGCGCTTGAAGAAGTTGGTGTATTGAGTAGGAGCCGTCCCTGTCGAGGAACTCTGCGGGAAACTAGCGATCAAACCTGTTGTCGTAGGTGCTTTGTGTGAATATGACTTCCAGCACGCGGTTTCTGGCGGCGGGGCCCTCAGATGGCGACATTCTTAGGCACGTGGCTTCATGGGAGGACGCACTACGCACTACGGAAGCGAGAAGCAGTAGGAAGCATTTAAAGATGCATATAGAAGGTGATGAAGATACGTGAAAAGAGAAAAGATGGAAGAACGGAGAAGCACCGCCCGTTGAGTTCGAAAGTGTTCTGCCGACTAAGGACAGATTTGATGTGGTAAGAGCACATTTTAGAAGCTCAAATTGATTTCGGGAATGCCTGGGGAAATATGCTTAGAGCACTTACTCAGAATGACCTATAAAGTCCTCTTTTTGTATGCTTTATCAAAATTCTTCTTCTTCTTTTTTTTAATCTAAGATAGGTTGTGTCCTTGTCCTAGGCAAGTCTGAAGTTGGTTTTCAGGCCCTCAAGATGATAGAATTTAATCACTCAAATTTAGTTCTCCTCACTTCCATAACAGCTAGCGTCTTCTGGCAGTTCTATGCTTGACACTTGTGTCCACCCAAAGAAAGCAGGGGAAGGCAGCTCCAGAATTCGGAGTGTTTTGTTTGTGCTGTGTTGTTCTACATGTATTGGCTCATTAATTCTCACATGAGGCCTTTGAAAAATATTTTATTATTTTCTTTTTGCCTGTGAAGGAACAGAAATTCAGCAAAAGGAAACGCATCGCTCATTGCGGTTCAGGCAGTGATGGTGATGATCAGAGTCAACACACATGCTTGACGCTAGACACCACTCATCAAGTGGTTCCCCGTTAGTTTGGATTTTGCCTGGTGCTCTGTCATGCTTCTTTGTTTTAAGTTGATTGAAGCATAGCTGACCTATAATATTATGTTAATTGCAGGTGTATAGAAAAGTGATTTGTTCATATATATATATATATACATATTTTCATTTGAGATTCCTCTCCATTAAGGTCATCACAGGGTACTGAATATAGTTCTCAGTGCTATACAGTAAATGCTGTTTGTTTATGTGTTTTATACATGGTAGTGTGCATGTGTCAACCCCATATTCCTGATTTATCCCTCCCCCCATTTCTTCTTGATAACTATGAGTTTGTATTCTATGTCTGTAAATCTGATTCTGTCTTATAAACAAGTTCATTTGTATTATTTTTTAAATTCCACATAGTAGTGAAATCATATGACATTTGCCTTTCTCTGACTTATTTCATTTAGTATGATAAGCTCTAGGTCCATCTGTGTTGCTGCAAATGGCGTTATTTTATTTTTATGGCTGAGTAAATTCCATCATATATATGTAGCACATCTTCTTTATTCATGTTGATGGACACCTAGGTTGTTCACATCTTGGCTATTGTAAATGGTGCTGCTATGAACACTAGGGTGTATGTATTGAATTTTTGAACTAGAACCTTCTTATTTTGGGGACATGTGCCCAGGAGTGGGACTGCTGAGTCATATGGTAACTCTATATTTAATTTCTAAAGGAACCTCTGTACTGTTCTCCACCTGTTCACATTGCCAGCAACAGCTTATGAGGATTCCTTTTTCTCCACACCCTCTCCAGCATTTATTATTTGTAGACTTTTTGATGATGGCCATTCTGACTGGTTGTCATGCTTCTGATAGAGTTATGAGTCCTGACTCATCTTCCTCAGTGCATCTGTTTCTGTTGGTTCTTCTGATAAATAAAATCATGCTATGATATTGGTGGCCACCAGTGTCTTTTAACAAAGGCCTATGTCTTCATTCTAAAGAGAACCAGTGGTAGAAATACGAAGCTTGTCATCACATTGGCAGTACAGTGCTTGCAGGTGGGAATTCAAGTTATATTTTCTTTATAAAATCTAAGGGTATAGCATACTGCAGAGTTCTATGTTTGTAGCAGACTTGCAAATTGTGCTGTGCTGATGAATAAATGAGTTGAAGGGCAGCATTCAGTCTCAACAGAAGGGCAGTTTCAGTGAATTTCCACTTGTGACATCCTTATTTTTACTCTTCTTGGGTAGCAATGTTATCTGTACAAATGTAGGTTCTAAGTCAAATAGAATATGGTTGTTTTAAGAAATCCAATATGATGAGTGTGTTCAGAGTTTTCAAACTTTAAGCAGTTTATAAAGTCATATGTTCCAATTGTGAATATTTTTTTTTTTTTTGTCCCTTAGAATTCATCTTGAGATTTGAATGAAGATTGAAGTGTAAGGTGGTTGCTGAATTCAAACTGTGTTAAACTGCCTGCCTGTTTATTGTTTGTGACTAGAGGTAAGGCTGGGTGCTAGTGAAATAAAATATTGATGAAAATGACACTGAAAATGTGTTAAAGCAACATATTTTGAAATGTATGTAGTGCTCTTTGAGGTAAAATAATGTTTTTAAGAGAATTCTTAAAGATGTTAGTACATCTTTTTGGTGACAAAAAATTACTGTGACAATGAAAATTCCTAACCTCACCCAAAAACATAGATTAACTATAGAGTTTGTTAATTTTCCAATTTAAGAATAATTTAATAATAGTAGTATAGAAGATACATGCTAGAAGAACTGAATTTTTGAGGTAAATCTCTTTAACATTGGCATGACCTAATAAAGATGCATGAGGCTATTATAAAATTTACACAATGCTAAATATTTTTAGATTGATTTCAGTGTGAGAGACTGGAGAACATTCCTTTAGAAGTCTCAGGAGAACCATTTTAGTATATTTTTTATAAAGACCCCCTATGCACACAATATACAGCCTCACATGTAATATCATTTGAACATTTAATCTAGTTACCTTTTAACCTTCATGAAATGTCAGAAATAGATTTCAAACTTAATAAAGGAAGCAAAGTGGATATATTTGTGTGTGTGTATTTTAATATAATGTTGATCGTAAGAGTCTTTCCTTAGAATAACCAGTGCTATAAAGACAAAAAAGAAGAGAAATATGATAGACATAAATGGATACATATCTACATATTTAAAAGTATTTAAGGGTCTATTTTAGAAGAAAATACTATTTTAATGATAGCTTGTATACAGTATTTTATATTTATGAAATGTGGATGGAGGAGTGATACAGAATGGACAGCTAGATGGAGCTGGCTTTCCGTAAGTCACAAGCTTTTCCATTGATAGAAAAGCAAACTTTGATAGTTCAGCACAGATTCTATTCTGAAGAAAAAAATAGAGAACATTAAAGCATTCTCTTTGGTAACTAGTAATGACAGTAAAGGAAGAGTCCCATTAAAAATATAAACAATAAATTATCACTTAATTGAGTATAACCATGCAAAGATCGCCAAGGACCTTGCTCTCCTACAAGAACTATCTTGTTATAAATATCCAAGATCACAACCGAACCCTAAATATACACCAACCCTAAATCTTAATTGTATATTTGCCTTACTACTAGGTAACCAGATTAAGCTGGTGAGATAGTTTGATTAGAACATCTAGAGATATGTACAGCACACTCAATCTCCTTTACTAAATACATTTATTTCCGATTGCATTCTTTTTCATTATAGCAGCTACAAATTTCTTTTAATACGTAATAATGGAGAAGTGTTTTTTTTTTTTTTCTGAGTTAAGTTAGAACTCAAACTGTGTCATTTAGATTTAGAGAGCAAATGCGTGGCACGGCTTTGCTTTGCTAAAGACCAAATGCTGGTAAATTCCCTACCTTCTCTCCCTTGCCCTGAAAAACTTCAACTACATTGGGTTTTAGGTTCTTGGAATTTCTGTAGCACAAATGACAGCATTTTTCATGATTTTCTGCTGAGACCACACTTCACATCATCTTGTATTCTCTAGAAGAGGATCTCAAAGCCATCTTAGCATTTTCTAGGGAAAAACTCCCAAAGGCATCCTCCCCTTGAGAGAGGGAAAAATGTATTATCCTGGATTTATTCACATAGTTTTCACACATTTTTTAGGGGTAGGGTAGGGAAAAAATCCAGAATCAAGCCAAGAGAAGTTCACTGGATTTACATGTCCAGTTAAAAATAGTGACTCTTTGGAGCCTTCTTGTTTCCGGGTTTTGGATACTATCTCTCAGTCCTGGTCAGTGGATGGTCTGTGAATGGTTGGGAGTTCACCTAGATCCTCTCAGGAATCCACATAGTCACTATTAGTGACATAATAATACTAAGACAATGCTTGCCTTTCTCATCGGGCTGCCATTTGCACTGATGATGCAAAAGCAATGATGGGTAAGTGCTTTTGCAGAGCTAAAGGCAGGGCACCAGTTATAACAGAGTCTTTGTGTTCTTTACTGTCAGTCACTCACAGGGCGTATTTGATGAAGCAGTACCAATTCCTAATATTATTAAATCTCAACCCAAGTATGTCTCTTTAATGTTCTATTGTTACTTCATGGGAAGTACCTATAAGCCCACTGCTGCTGCAAACCAACATACTATGCATATCTCAAGAAGAACTGGTGTGATGCTATGCCGTGAGAGCTCAACTACCACCTTTTTTCATGAAACACAGTGTTTACTTGAATAAATGACAGGTAAACCATGGTTATTCAGACTTGATTATTTGGTAGATAGTTCTTAAAAATAAGCAAAATGAATCTGTCCCTTCAAAGAAAAGACTGAGAGTTTTTGTCTCCAGTGAGCAAGTTCAAGCTTCCAAGCAAAACTGAAAATTTTGGAAAAATTAAATATGCCACGATGAACTTACCTTTTTAGTAATAAAGACTTATCTGATAAGATTGGTGGAACATTAACAAATGTACATTTTTGATATTGTAAAATGGAATGCATGAGGTATGATTCATGAGTTTATAAAAACATACAAGAGTAAAAGATTCATTGAGGAGGGCATGGCAACCCACTCCAGTATTCTTGCTTGGAGAATCCTGCAGACAGAGGAGCCTGGTGGGCTATATGGTCACAAAGAGTCAAGACATAACTGAAGCGACATAGGATGCATGCCAAAGAATCACTGAAAGGTGACATAGATTAGTGTATTTCAATGTAACAGAATAACAATCAGAGTTGTAAAGTCATTCATATGGTATTGGTTTCTATGTTACAGCTAGCTTTTAAGAAAATAATACTTGTTGAGTTTTGGTGTAGGGTTGAAGAAGGATATCCTCAACTACCTGAAAAGGCTTTTTAAATACTTTTCCTTTTTTCTAACTATATAACTGTCTGAGGCCAGATTTTCTTCATATCTTTCAACTAAAAAATCTATTGAAACAAATTAAATGTAGAAGTAAGGTCATCCATTAAATTAGACAGAAGAGTTAAGTAAAAATGTAGAACAATGTTATTACGATTACTGTTTTTTGCTTTTGAAAGTATAGGATTTATTTTTCGTAGGTAATAGATGTAATCTGTTATGTTATGATAGGTTAATAAATACTTTTTCCCCTCTCAGTTTTAATTTCTTTAAAGGTAAATGTAATCCATGTAAAGATTCTTGGAGGTATCAGTAGTTTCTAAGGGTGGAGAGGAGTCCTGAAATGAAAAAGTTTGAGTATTGCTGTCCCATCTTCTAAATGGAGAGATCCTAATCTCCAGCCCAGGGCACTCACATACGACACTATGTATGCTGTCCCGATCTCCCCTTCATGGGAAGACTTACCGACCCAGTTGCTTGGGAGTGCTGCCACCAACAGCCTTGAGTCATCGTCAGCTTAGATCATCTTAGTTGCAGAGAGCTGCCTTACCCGAGGTCATATCCCTTCCCAGGGTGGTCCACATCTACTGACTGATGGATGCATGTGTATAGGGCCACGGCCATCTTTGTTCAACTCAGAACAACTCTGATGGTCATTCTAGTGCCAGGGCTCCCTGTGAGATCAGATGAGATGTCAAATGGCCTGCATCGGTGCTTAACATCTCCCGCCACTGCTGTTTCCTTCCCTACTGTGTTAATTCCAAGGTCCTTCCTTAATATTGATACGTATCCTATTCAACACACCCTGTCTCAGAACCTGCTTCTCTGAAAAACCACCTGAAACAGCATGGGAGCTTGGTAATAAGTTAAAAGTTAATTCTCCTTCCAGCTTTGAGTAATCAGGGTGCCTGAGGTACCACTGCACACAGAGTCTAAGCTCCTTATTGGTAAGCCACATAAATCCATAGGACTGTAAAAGGCTTTATGTGGTCTGGAAGGTCCCATAATGCGTATCACGAGGTCTGAGACAGGCTAGTTCTAGATTCCGTGGGGCTAGTTCAGCAGTGAAAAAAGGAAAGCAGGTTTTTGCTTCTGGGAAGCAAAGGTAGAAACTACGGATAATCCTTCTACTTGTATGCATCTTCCAAATTTTAAGTGCATGATAAGAACACAAGAGATGAATAAGGAAGGGGGTGGGTCAAGAGGCTAAGTGTGAGAAAACCAGACCTATCTATTCATTTAACCTGTTTTCACATTTAATATATACTGGCAGCCAAAGTTGAGTCAGCTTATTGGTGATCTGGATCAACCATTAATATTGTCTGAAGTGACTAGATGGCCCCTGATCTTTCTCTCAGGATTCATTATCTGGCCTAGAAAACAGAGTTTGGGAGTCTTTCTTTATTGGATCAGAAAAATTTCAAGCTTTATAATTCTAAATAACGAAGAAGCTTAGTTGTCCTTTCTGCAGCCCCATCTGCATGATGACATTGATCACAACAGAATATTTATTTTCAATTGATAAGGTTAGCTTTTTTGCTCTGGTTATCAAACAGTTTTTTCATAAGTCCTGGGTATATAAAGGATACCTGAATTGAAAATGAAGTCAAGCTTTACACTATGACATTTGAAAATGACCCATCTATATACTGGTGGGCTAAATATCAATATTTATTGATTTATTCCACACTCATTCAGCACCTACTTTTGTGCCAAGAAACATTCTGAGTTCTGGAGAATACATAGATGAATAGGACAATATTTCTAACTTATAAGCCTCTTAAGACATGCTGAAAAATAAACTGATGATGTGCTAAAATTTTTAAGAGTTTATTTGGACAAAACCCCAAATTGAGGGCTTCCCTTGTGGCTTAGCTGGTAAAGAATCTGCCTGAAATGCAGGAGAACTGGGTTCAATCCTTGGGTTGGGAAGATCCCCTGAAGAAGGGAAAGGCTACCCACTCCAGTATTCTGGCCTGAAGAATTCCATGGTCTATACAGTCCATGGGGTCACAGAGAGCAGGACATGACTGAGCGACTTTCACTTTCACTTTTCAAACCAGAAGTAGTTAGGTGAACCCTAGCAATAGGAGCAGGAGGCAAGACTTTTTGTGGAAGCAAAACAAGGAAATTATTTGATTGGCTAAGGGATTACTTTATTTGAGAAAGTCTAGTTGACTGTTTACGATTGGTTGTCCTTAGATTTTGATTTCTTAACCTTGAGACGTTGCAGGCCTACATTTTGGTTTGCTTACACAGATGGCTAAGACATTAGAAGCACCTCAGTCTAATGACCTCATTATTTAATTAACTTAACAGACAGATGATACTGTCTGGATCTTATTCAGTCCATTTGCCTGTGCAGTCATAACCCATATGAAGTAGAACAGGAAAGAGTGAAATAATTTGAAAGTATTGAAAGAAGCTTTTCAACGGGCGTAGCAAAGCACTGAATGTTAAATTGTGTGTTTTGCAAATTGAAGACACTGTTCTAGGTGCTGGGGAATCAATGGTGAGCAAACTATTTTGTCTTTCTTTGCGTATTTCATGAGAGAAGGGAAAAGCTAGAACAAGGGAAAATATACATGTCTCTAAAAATCAGTAGATAAAAACTAAGAAAATAGAATATTTGAATAACAGTCACCTTGCTTGATTTGTTATATATCCAAAACATGAGAGCATATACATTCTTTTCAAAATACATAAAGCATTACAAAAATTGATGATATATTAGTAATAGATAAAAACACAAAAACCCCCAAAGCTGAAATGCTACTCATCACAATATTTGTTCATAATGCAAATAATACTAGAAATAAACAAGAAAAAGATAGTTTTAAGAAGCCCTAAACATTACTAAATAGGGAAGCAAAACTTCCTGTTGGTTTTGGTTATAAATGATCTAGAAATAAACAGCAGCAAGTGAACTATATATCGAATCTGCAGAATACAGCCAAAACTGACTTGGGAAGTTTTATAGACATGAATACATTTACTAGAGTTTGAAATAGATTGATTAAAAGTTTGAAAATAAATAAGTAAGACTTTCAACTCAAGATGTTGGAAAAAGGAAATCAAAGTGTAGAAGAAAAAAAATTTTTTAAATAATGCATTTATCATATAAAATTAAGCCAAACATAATAGAAAGGGTAAATAAAATAAAGCCTAAAATTTTTTCTTTGAAATAATCACTAAGCTATTAAAAGATTTGGTGAATTTTATCAATAAATAACAGGCGAGAGCATATAATATCAGAGATTAAAATTTTTAAACATAATCTGGAGATGTGGAGATTTTAAAGTTTTGAGAGAATTCAGTGTACAATGTTATATCAGTAAATATAAAAAACTCACATAATTAGTGGGTATTATTACTCCATACTAAGAATGGCTTAGAGAGAGATAAGAAATTATAAGTAGACTATCAAAGATAGAAGAAAAGGTCAAGGGCAGTTTAATGGGTGAGGTCTATCAGTCCTTTAAGAAAAAGAAAATTCCAGCATTAAAGAACTGTTCCAGAAAAAATTAAAGATAAAACATTTCCACTTTATTCTACAAGGATAACCTTGGTGTCAAAATTAAATATGCATAGCTCCTGAAAGAAAACTGTACAATTTAACTTACAACCATAGATACCAAAATTTTAAATTAAAAAATGCCAAATTAAATTCAGAATGTATATCACTAAATAGGATTTATTCTAGGAATGCAAGTATTAGTCACTGTCAGAACTCTTGTTACTGTGATCAATCACAATAATACTTTTATTTATTAACACATGTGTTTGTTCAAGAAATATTTCTAAAGTGCCTACAATGAGGAAGACACCATCCTAGGTAGCGGGGTAAAAGTGTGAACAAGAGAGAAGATCTCATGGAGTTTGTATGAGATGAAAGATTTTAAAAATCCACATAATCATCTTAGTAGATGACCAAATAAACCTCAAAGATGTGATACAATGAATAATATTCATTCATGAGAAATGCTTTTAGCAAGGGAAGAACAGTGTCAGTGCATAGACAGGAATGGATAGAACAAGCATCATTCTTACCTGGGAAATATTCGCAGCATTCACTTTAAAATGAGGAAAGAATGTCTATTCCCACAGTTTTTCTTTCTTTTTTTTGTAAATTAAAGTTTAATTAACTTACTGTATTGTACAGTAGTTTAAACATTCTTTGCCATTGCCTTTCTTTGGGATTGGAATGAAAACTGACCTTTTCCAGTCCTGTGGCCACTGCTGAGTTTTCCAAATTTCTTGGCATAATGAGTGCAGCACTTTCACAGCATCACCTTTTAGGCTTTGAAATAGCTCAACTGGAATTCTATCACTTCCACTAGCTTTGTTCGTGTGATGCTTCCTAAAGCCAGCTTGACTTCACATGCCAGGATGTCTGACTCTAGGTGAGTGATCACACCATTGTGACCTGCCTCTTGAGAAACCTGTATGCAGGTCAGGAAGCAACAGTTAGAACTGGACATGGAACAACAGACTGGTTCCAAATAGGAAAAGGAGTACGTCAAGGCTGTATATTGTCACCCTGCTTATTTAACTTTGGCCACCTGATGCAAAGAGCTGGAAAAGACCCTGACAACTGGGAAAGACAGAAGGCAGGAGGAGAAGGGGACACAGAGGATGAGATGGTTGAATGGCATCACCAACTCAATGGACATGAGTTTGGGCAAGCTCCAGGAGATGATAAAGGACAAGGAAGCCTGGCATGCTGCAGTCCATGGGGTTGCAAAAAGTCAGACACAACAGAGCGACTCAACAACATGCTGTATACCTGAAACTAATATAGTAAGTTCAGTTCATTCAGTTCAGTCACTCGGTCGTGTCCAACTCATGAGAAATGCTGGGCTGGATGAAGCACAAGCTGGAATCAAGATTGCCAGGAAAAATATCAATAACCTCAGATATGCAAATGACACCTTCCTTATGGCAGAAAGTGAAGAAGAACTAAAGAGCCTCTTGATGAAAGTGAAAGAGGAGAGTGAAAAAGTTGGCTTAAAGCTCAACATTCAGAAAACAGATCATGGCATCTGGTCCCATCACTTCATGGCCAATAGATGGGAAAGCAGTGAAAACAGTGGCTGACTTTATTTTTGGGGGGCTCCAAAATCACTGCAGATGGTTACTGCAGCCATGAAATTAAAAGACATTCACTCCTTGGAAGGAAAGTTATGACCAAACTAGACAGCATATTAAAAAGCAGAGACATTACTTTGCCAACAAAGGTCCATCTAGTCAAGGCTATGGTTTTTCCAGTAGTCATATATGGATGTAAGAGTTGGACTATAAAGAAAGCTGAGCGCTGAAGAATTGATGCTTTTGAACTGTAGTGTTGGAGAAGACTCTTGAGAGTCCTTTGGACTGCAAGGAGATCCAACCAGTCCATCCTAAAGGAGATCAGTCCTGGGTGTTCATTGGAAGGACTGATGTTGAAGCTGAAACTCCAATACTTTGGCCACCTGATGCCAAGAGCTGACTCATTGGAAAAGACCCTGATGCTGGGAAAGATTGAAGGTGGGATGAGAAAGGGAAGACAGAGAATGAGGTTGTTGGATGGCATCACCGATTCAATGGACATGAGTTTGAGTAAACTCCAGGAGTTGGTGATGGACAGGGAGGCCTGGTGTGCTGCAGTCCATGGGTCTCAAAGAGTTGGACACGACCGAGTGACTGAACTGACTGAACTGAACTTACTATATTAGTTTCAGGTATACAGCATGTTGTTGAGTCGCTCTGTTGTGTCTGACTTTTTGCAACCCCATGGGCTGCAGCATACCAGGCTTCTCTGTCCTTTATCATCTCCTGGAGCTTACCCAAACTCATGTCCATTGAGTTGGTGATGCCATTCAACCATCTCATCCTCTGTCGTCCCCTTCTCCTCCTGCCTTCTGTCTTTTCCAGTGTCAGGGTCTTTTCCAGCTCTTTGCATCAGGTGGCCAAAGTATTGGAGTTTCAGCTTCAGCATCAGTCCTTCCAATGAATATTCAGGACTGATTTCCTTTAGGCTTGACTGGTTTGTTTTCCTTGCAGTCTTAGGGACTCTCAAGAGTCTTCTCCAACACCACAGTTTGAAAGCATCAATTCTTGGGTGCTCAGCCTTCTTTATGGTCCATCTCTGACATCTATACTGACTGCTGGAAAAAACATAATGACTCAATATTTTTGTATAGTATTATACAAAGTTGTTGTAATATTCTTGACTATATTCCTTGTACTGTACGTTATACCCAAGTGACATTTTAAATAATTGGTAGTTTGTACCTCTTAGTCCCCTTCACCTGTACTGTTCATCCCCCACCAACTCCTCGCCTCTGACAGCTACTAATTTTCTGTATACACGAATCTATTTCTGTTTTGTTCTGTTTGTTCATTGTTTTTGATTTTTGGATTCCACATGCAGGTTAAATATATGGTATTTGTCCTTCTCTGAATGATTTATTTCATAGGATAATACCCTCTAGATCCATGCATGTTGCTGCAAATGGCAAGATTTCACTCCATTGTGTATGTATGTGTGTGTGTGTGTGTGTGTGTGTGTATGTATACACCACATCTTCCTTTTCCATTCATCTGTCAATGGACACTTAGGCAGGTTCTGTATCTTGGCTACTGTAAATAATGCTACAACAGCATATTGGGGCACATATATCTTTTTGAATTAGTGTTTTCATTTTCTTTGGATAAATACCCAGAAGTGAAATTTCAGGATAGTATGGTAGTTCTATTTGTAATTTTCTGAGGCACTTTCATGCTGTTTTCCATAGTGGCTGTACCACAATTTGCATTCCCACCAAAAGTGCACAAGGCTTCCCTTTTCTCCATATCCTTGCCAACACCTACTTCTTGATGATAGCTGACCAGTGTGAGATGGTATCTCACTGTGGTTTTGATTTACATTTTCCTAGAAATTGATGATGTTGGGCACCTTTTTTCATGTGCCTGTTGAGTGTCTGTATATATTCTCTAGGTCTATTAATATGTTCTATTAATGTCTATTCAGGTCCACTGCCCATTTTTTTAATAGGTTTGTTTTTTTGATAGTGAGTTGTATGAGTTCTTTATATATTTTGGATATTAATCCTTAATTGGATATGTCCTTTGCCAACCTTCTCCCATTTAGTAAATCGCCTTATTGTTATGTTTATGGTTCTCTTGGTTGTGCAAAAGCTTTTTAGTTTGAAATATTCCCATTTGTTTCTTTTTGCTTTTGTTGCCCTCACCTGAGACAGATTAAAAAAATGTTGCTAAAAACAATGTCAAAAAGTGTACCGCCTGTGTTTCTTTTTAGGCGTTTTATGGTTTCAGGTCTTATATTTAGCTCTGAAGTGACTCTCTCATAGGTGACATATGAGCTCAATAGCTCAGTTGTGTCTGACTCTTTGGGACCCCATGGACTGTAGCCTGTCGGACTCCTCTGTCCATGGAATTCTTCAGTCAAGAATGCTGGAGTGGATTGCCATTTCCTTCTTCAGGGAATCTTCCTGACATAGGGATTGAAGCCAGGTCTCCTGCATTGCAGGCAGATACTTTACCATCTGAGCCACCAGTGAAGCTCAGAACCTGGCCCTAATAATTAAACCTAACAACAGTCATCTTGTAGACTATTTATTCGTGTCTTTTTCTAGTTTCCTCTAAAAACCAAAACAAACCAGATTATCCCCCTCTTTTGTGTACTTGCTTGGTTTTGATCAAGCCTCCTATCCTCAGTTGCTTACATTTCTTTCCCATGGAAGAAAGTCTTATTCTCAGAGGTCATTCCCTTGGCAGTCTGGCTTTTTCAATGCTTCCAATTGAGCTTGAGGAAGTACTATTCAGAAATACCCTCAAAATGTAAAATGTTGGCTTTAAGAGCTGAGTCAGGGAAATCTGTTGATTAGAGCTGTACAAGACACACCTTATAGGGAGTTGGCACCTGGAAATTCTTTACGGTATATGTCCATGTTGAAAATCTACATGTATGAACAAGGCAGCATGTCACATCTAGACATGCTAAATTTTAAGTCTGTGTCTTTTTCTTGTGGTTTTGACTTTGGAGTTATTTCTTCTTTTGAGTGCACAGGTTTCATATTCACTGGGGAGAGAAAAATCATGCTTTTAAGGGAACTCTGTTGATTAACTAATGATTTTAAAAGTTCCATTGAAAGTTTAAAACACTGTTGAGAAATAAGAAATTGTTGAGAATCAACAAAAATAGAATAGTTTAGAGTCATGTATATTTTCAAATGCATTCATTAAGATGGAAGAATTGAAGACAAGTGGCATGGTTGCAATATGATAGGTATATTCACAGTGCTTTATTTTGCCATTTGTTGATAAAATATTAATAACTATATTGAGCACAGTTCCATCAAAAATCTTTAAATTGTGACTTCTCTATGTGAAAAGCTATTTACACCTTAGCCAGTAAAAGCACTAGAGGCTTGCTTAGTTTGGAGTTTTGAAACTGTTTCTTTGTTGATTGATATCTGAAGAACAGACTTTGTGTGTGTTATGCATCTGGCTCAGCACTCTGCAGAACTGGAATTTCCTAATTAGCTACCAAATTAAATTTCCTAATTAAATACCAAATACCAGTATTCTTGCTTGGAGAATCCCTTGGACATGTCACATGGCTAGACGTGCTATATAATCCAAAGTTACTATATTGTATACTTTGCAAGAGTCTTGCATGGTAATTAATTTAAAGGACTAAGTATGAGCGTTTATGAAATGAGGCTTATTGTTTTAAGTTGAAATTTGCTCAAAGTAAATGCAAAAGTTTTTGGCAAGTTGACGTATAAGAAGAGACACAAAGATAAAACTAAAAGATGATATTCATGTATTACAAAATTCAGTTTATATTTTAAAATCATATTTGAGACAAAGAAGAAATACATAATAAAAAAATTGACTTTTATTGGGAGAAAAAACCCAGGCAATCATTTGAAATCATAAAAGTCTTTTTGATTCTGATAGCACATAATTTAGGAATGACTTAGTGGCGAAAAAGGAGCGTCTTGCTTGTTTGGCTTGCCCCTAGGTGGTGATAAAAGCGTTGCGAAGTAAAAAAGACGAGGCTGAAAGACAGATGTAAGCAGATACTCAGGTCTTTCAGGAGATTCTGGTTTAGATTCTTAGGGATAAATTGACTCAAGTTATCTGCTCCTTTTCATATTTTTGCTCATATGAACAAACATAGTGCTTTTTAAGAGCCTTCTGTCTCGGTATTTTCCTGCCTGCTCCCCTCCTGCCTTCTGTCGCCCCTGAATTTAGCACAATTACAGACTGGGGCACCTGTTTCCTGAGCTATCATCACTGACTCACCAAACTTCAGTTTTGATAGAAGTCTGTAGCAATATTAAAGACTGCTCAGACTAGGCTATATTCAGACTTGTTAAATGAGCGATGTGCATATTCACTCCTGTGCTTACAGACATAGAAAGGAGCCTGCTAAATAATTACATATGTTGGTTATCACATTACAAGTTACACCAGAGCTTCATATTCCTTTAAAGACATTTCATTCAGCTAGAAATCCTATGAGAACTGAGGAAACTGATTTTCAATACAAATTTTCCCCAAATTTTCAAAACAAATTTTCCCCAAATTGAATACTGTTTCCTTTTTTAACAAATAAAAATTTCTCAGGGAAAACAACTGTATTATTTGTTCTTATTGTTTTTAAATTCCAGATGAATTTCCATCTTGTATTTTCAGCATAGCGTGTTGGTCAAGGTTTTTCTCTGTTAGTGATAAGCTTGACATATCATTTATGAGATTAACAAAATCTAGGTGCTTGATCCCCTAAAATCTAACCTAAAGAAATTTAATATCTATTCTGGATAAAGAGACAAAATTGCAAGTCCTTTTCAATCTGAAGAGAAATAATCCAACACTTTAAGAACTACTTCACCAACATTCTGCAAATGAAAATATTTGTTTGATGTCTGGGCTTCCCAGGTGGCTCAGTGAAGAATCCGCCTGCCAGTGCAGGAGATGTAACAGACACGGGTTTGATCCCTGGGTCAGAAGGATCCCCTGGAGAAGGAAATGGCAACCCACTCCAGTATTCTTGCCTGGGAAATCCCATGGACAGGGGAGCCTCGTGGGCTACAGTCCATGGGGTCACAAAGAATCAGACATGACTTAGTGACTAAACAATAACATAATTTGATGTCTATTTTTAAAAAGAAAACACAGGCAACAAAACATTGAATCTATATTTGCTATTCTGATGTTGTTCTAAGATAAAGGGATTACTGAAGAGTAAAGGAGTGGTAGTCCATGGCCTTTGTGTTATTTGTTAAAAAGAAAAGCTGAAGCAGAGCTGCTGTCCATAGGCATGTAGGCTGTACACTGTACAATGCCAGGGAGCACGGTTTCTACGGACTGCAATGTAAATGGAACTCTCTGGGTTTGGATGGCACCTTGAGCTGGTGTTCTAGACAGAATGACCAATAAAATGCTTTGTTTGTCCCAGAAAAGGCTGTAGAGATATTTTCTATTAAGCAGATACAAATTTGTTAGGTGGAGTAGCCCAGTATCTTGAAATTAGCGATTCTGTTTCACAAGGAGAAAATTTACCATTATCATTTTCACTTCCACAAATACTAATTGAGCACCTAGTGTGTGCTTGGCATTGTGTGAAGTAATTTACATTTTTAACATTTAATCCTCAATAATATTATGAGGAAATTGAGGTTAGAGAGATAAGTAACTCATTCAAGGTAGTACAGCTGGTAAGCTGCAGGAATTGGAACTTACCTAGGTTTACCTGATTTAGAAGCAGGACCTTGTAATATATAAATACCATGATACCATCACGGTATGTAAAACAGTTCCCACTGGCCTGTGCTGAAGTTTGTACTGTGGTCAGTAAACCCCTGAACTTGTTACTTTGTCTGAAATTTGAATACTTTTATTTGGAAATGTTATAAAGAATATCCTACTTTAAAAACTTCCTGATAAATACAAAAAAAATTCTTGTCTCTTGATGTCAGAACAAGATTTTCAGGCAGTAGGTGACTTTTCAGTGGTATATTTTTGAGAATTCTTCCTCCTTTTCCTCATTTATGTATTCCTCTTAGTTTCAAACTATGGGAAGAATCTCTGACTGCTGATTAAAATAGGAATTTTTTGAAAGATAATTGGGATCTCATGGAATTGCTATGAAGAACGAAGAGCCAGACTTAGAGAATGCTCAAGAAAAAAAAGAGATGTTAAGGAGCCAGAATCATAACCAAAATTGAGCCCTGCAAACAATCGAGGGCAGACCCCACAGAAAATAATAATTTTTATCAAGTGACATTTAGATGGTGATGCCCATGATGTGACTAGAATGAAGTATGTGCAGCACTTGTCTTGGGCTCAAAATTTAAGAGGATCGTCAACTCAGTAATCAAGGCAAATAATATTTAAAGGAAATATTTTTAGAAATCAAAATCAATGCAGGGCTTCCTTGGTGGCTCAGTGGTAAAGAATCTGCCTGTCAGTGCAGGAGACACAAGTCTGATCACACAAGACGCACGGAGCACGCGCATGCTCTGATTCACATGCCTCAGAGCCACTAAGCCTGTGCACCACAACTTTTGAGGCTGTGCTCTAGAGCCCAGGAGCCACAACTACTGAGACCTCATGCCGCAACTAATGAAGCCCACATGTCCTAGAGCCCATGCTCTGCAACAGAGAAGCCACAGCAATGAGAAGCCTGCACAACTCAACTAGAGAGTAGTTCCCGCTTGGTGCAACTGGAGGAAAGCCTGTGCAGCAATGGAGACCCAGAACAGCGAAAAATAAATACATTAACTAATAAAGAAAATCAGTGCAATAATTCATGATGAGCAAAACATTAAAATTTTAAATGAAGGGATGTTGATAAAAAAGTGACTTTGTACTTTCAGTAAAAGATGTCATATTCTTTGTAGTAGAGGTGCCATTCAGTTCAGTGTCAGAAAAAGCAGTATCACAATGAACATATTATTTTCAACCCCTAGAACTGCAAAACATGACCTCTAGCAAATCATTTTATATCAGCACTTCAGTGTGAAATAATATATGACACATCCCATTCCCTTTATAGTTTAGTCATTTGAGTTGAAATCATTTACTGCAAATCACTGTTTTACTCATAAAGGAGAGTGTCTACTTCCTTAAAGAAGTAAATAAGAGCAAAAAAATGACTTTGAAATAAATTTTCTTTTTAACTTGCTATTAAAATGTAGTCCCTACTTAATGTGGTGACATTTGGTCTTGATTGGTGTAGTTCAAGAAATGGCTTATATTTAGATCACTTTAATAACATGCTGCTCATTTCATTTGGTATTGAACACTTTCTTATACAGAGTAGATGCTCAATATTGTAAAATGTTTGTTGAATGACTATAAAGCAGAGAAAAATGCAAAATAATATGGTTTTTATTTATGTGACATTTATACAATACTGAAAGAAACTTTATTTCTGAAAATTATACTTACAAAAGTACAGAGACAAAATACAAACTAATATATGGCATCATAATGATATTTTACACTTTCAGAAAAATGCCAGAGACTTTAAGTGATTTGTGTTTTCCCTATACATACTATAGATCCCTGCTGCTGCTGCTGCTGCTAAGTCACTTCAGTCGTGTCCGACTCTGTGCGACCTCATAGATGGCAGCCCACCAGGCTCCCCCGTCCCTGGGATTCTCCAGACAAGAACACTGGAGTGGGTTGCCATAACTTAATTCATTTAACTTGTACTGTAACATAAGATTAGAAGTTATTTATACCGATATTGCCTGTGCATGCCAACAAAACAACATCTTAACAATAGAATTACAAATACAAACTACATGTACTGACTTTTGTGATGAAATGTATCATTACCTTTGGGATTGTTTTATTAAATTGTAACACTTGGAATCTGTATGTATCTTTTATGGAAGGAATTGAAAACCCTGTTCAAATGTTGAATATCGTTTTGGATACAAGTGACCAATGACACTTGAGTGATTGATCTCCATAGTAGTAGGTTTAGTCGGGTGTTATTCTGGCATTTGTTATAGTTCCTTGTAGATGGTTCTTCAGTATCGTTATCAGTTATATGTCACCAAACCTAATAGCTAGCAGCTAGTCAGTTTTTTAAAAGAAAAACCCCAGATATTCTACATGATGGCTACCATCTAAATTAACTATACGATTTCCCTATAAAATATTTTCAGTAGAGAAGATTAAAAAAGATTGATACTTATGAACAGTTTGAATTCCACTGACAGTATTTTATTCTTCAATGCCCTCTGTTAAAGGAAGAGAACACCACTCAAATACATTTGAAAGAAAGCTGAATTTATTATAATTATTAGTTTCTATGCAAGAGGGAGCAATTTTTTGTAGAATATAGTCTCTCTGAACAGAGTCAGAGCAAAGAGTGATCTTGTACTGAGTTTTGAGCAAGTGTGGAGTTTAGGTACTGCTGACATTCAGAAGTGCTGAAAGGAATCTTTAACTGAGAGATTTGGGTGAGTTTAAAACTGTTCTGTGGTTGTGAAAGTAATGTCTGACTCTTTGCAACCCCATGGACTGTAGCCTGCCAGGCTCCTCTGTCCATGGGATTCTCCAGGCAAGAATATTGGAGTGGGTTGCTATTTCCTCCTCCAGGGGATCTTCCTGACTCAGGGATTGAACCGAGGTATCCTGCAGTGCAGGTGGATTCTTTACTATCTGAACCACCAGGGGAGCCCAGTTATTCAAGAAGGATATACTAATTCAAAGTTCCCTATGTGTAAAATAGATAATTAAGGAGGGCTTGTTATATAGCACAGGGAGCTCAGCTTGGTGCTCTGTGATGACCTGGAGGGGTGGAATGTGAGGCGTGGAGGGAGGTCCAAGACGGTGGAGATAAATGTATACATATAGTTGAATGACTTCATTGTATGACCGAAACTAACACAACATTGCAAAGCAACGGTGTGAAAATGTTAGTTGCTCAGTCATGTCTGATTCTCTTGCAACCCCATGGACTGTAACCCACCAGGCTCCTCTGTCCATGGGATTTCCCAGGCAAGAACACTGGAGTGGGTAGCCTTTCGCTTCTCCAGGGGATCTTGCCAACACAGGGATCAAACTTGGGCCTCCTGCATTGCAGGTGGATTCTTTACCTTCTGAGCTACCGTGGAAGCCCAGTTCTGTGGTTAGTAATTTATTCCTTGAAGAAGGCCAAAGAACAGCTAGTCATGTGTACCTTCTTTGAATTTGGAAAAGAGTAACTTTTAATTCTCACTCCATGCTCAATTTAAGATAAAAATAGTCTAATGTCATATTTATCTAATTATTTGAGAGAGAGTTGAGAGCATTTTGGTAAAAGAGTGTTGTGCAACAAAATTTAAGGCATGCAGTGACCGATGGCACAGAACATTAGTGTGCCTGTTAAGATCTGTGGCTGCAGGTAACCGAAACCAACGCTAGGTATTTTCAGAGGAAATGGGGAGAATTGATCAGAAGGATATCAAGGAAAACAGAATCAATGGGAGATTAGAAGACTGTGCTTAAAAACCGGGCAGAAACCAAGGCCGTTTCAGTCATGTCAGGAAGCTGAATGTGAAAGGCACAGGAATTTTTGCTAGCAGGGTCAGTCTGTCTAGGATGAGATCACTTCCAAGGCCACTGCTGCTGTGGGAGAATCAGGACGTTCACGTTTTCATCTGTTTAATGAGCAGGTGTTCACTGAGAACCTACTACATGCCAGCTTCTGTTTCTAGGTTCTAGAAATGCAGTTGCCATTGCTCCCTTGAAGTTTACACTCTGAGGAGGGAGACGCTGAGGAGGAAGATGTACTCGATAAAGAAGGAAATGTATGTCACGTGACAGTAAGTGCAGTGGGGAAAATATTTTCGATCACTAAGTGAAAAAGGGTTATGAAATGTCAGGATTTGGAGACACTGAGCTGCCATTTGATGTAGGATAGTCCAGGTGCCTCCTGCAGTTTGTGTGACATATTTTTTTTTTTTTTTTTGCAGAGAACTGAAGGAAAAAGTAGAACGTCATGTGGATGTATGGAGGGAGAATGTTTCAGATTGAAAAATAACAGATGCAAAGGCTGTATGACACAAATGTGCTTGTGGAACAGCAGGGAAATCAATGTGGTTGGAACAGTTAGGAATTGGAAGAGTGCGGGGAGACAAGCTCAGCTATCAAGAAGAGTGGGGTAGGGGTTAGAAGGACTGGGTTAGAGGGACTTTGAAATGCATTCTCAAGACCCTAGTGCTTATTTGTTTTTTTCTAGCTTTACTCAGATATAATTGACATATAACATTATATAAGTTTAAAGTGTATAACATAATGATTTTATATATATATATATATATATATATATATATATATATGCACATAAGTCTCACGGTGGCTCAGAGGTTAAAGTGTCCGCCTCCAATGCGGGAGACCTGGGTTTGATCCCTGGGTTGGGAAGATCCCCTGATGAAGGAAATGGCAACCCACTCCAATATTCTTGCCTGGAGAATCCCATGGATGGAGGAGCCTGGTAGGCTACAGTCCACAGGGTTGCAAAGAGTTGGACACGACTGAGCGACTTAACTAACTAACTTTTATATATGCACATAAATACAGTGAAATAATTACCACAATAAGTTTAGTTATTAGGCATCACCTCACATAGTTACTTTTTTCTTGTGATAAGAATTTTTAAGATCTACTCTCTTAGCGGCTTTAAAACATACAAGAGAGTACTGTTAAATATGGTCACTATGCTGTGTTACATCTCCAGAATTTATTTGTCTTATAACTGGAAGTTTGTTCATCTTCTATCATAGATTGGGGAATGATATTCCACCACGCCTGTGTAATTGGAACGATAGGGAATTCTCTAAAACTAGAAAGAGGAATTAGATACTGTGTGGACAGAAACACTAACACATGTCTACTAGAGTCAGCAACTACAAAGGTGTTTGAGATTGCCATGGGTCCTAGAAACATGTTTTGTGTAGCCACAGATTCTTCTCATCCTTCTATATACGCCTCTCTCCAGGGTGACTTCGCATTTTTCTTATCAAAAGGAGGTCTTTTATTCTCTGCTCCTTGAATCTGAGCATATAAGATTTCTTTAGTAGATGCTGTTGTTCAGTTGCTCAGTCATGTCCAACTCTGCAGCCCCCTGGACTGCAGCACACCAGGCTTCCCTGTCCTGCACTGTCTCCCAGAGTTTGCTCAGACTCATGTCCACTGAGTCAGTGATGCAATCCAACCATCTCATCCTCTGTTGCCTCCTTCTTTTCCTGCCCTCAGTCTTTCCCAGCATCATGGTCTTTTCCAGTGAGTTGACTCTTTACATCAGGTGGCCCAAGTATTGGAGCTTCAGCTTCAGCATCAGTCCTTCCCATGAATATTCAGGGTTGATTTACTTTAGGATTGACTGGTTTGATCTCCTTGTAGTCCAAAGACTCTCAGGAGTTCAAAAATATCAGTTCTTCAGTGCTCAGCCTTCCTTATGGTTCAACTCTCATATTCACATATGACTACTGGAAAAACCATAGGTTTGACTATATGGACCTTTGTTGGCCAAGTGACGTCTCTGCTTTTGAATATGCTGTCTAGGTTTGTCATATCTTTTCTTCCAAGGAGCAAGCTTCTTTTAATTTCATGGCTACAGTCACTGTCTGTGTATTAGATGGGACATTAATAAATCACAGCAAGTGGGTTGGAAAGTACTTGTACATTGGGCTTCCCTTGTTGCTGCTTTGGGGATCCTGGAAGCAACAGTTATGGGAATAAGCTCAAACTAGCCTGCTGGAAAGTGAGAGACACATAGCCCAGTTAACCAACCCATCACTCCAGTGACAGTAAGTCAAGTGACAGACATGGGGAGAGGCCCTCCTAAGTCATTTAACCCCCAGTCACTTGCCAGCTGGATCCAGATACATGAGAGAGCTCAGTTAGAGATCAGTGGAACTGACTGAACCAACCCACAAAATTATACACTAAATAAAACGATTGTTGTTTTATGCCACAATGTTTGGGCATGGCTTTTTATATAGGAAAAGCTAACTGATTATCTGTAGATTTCATGAAATTTCAATCAAGATTCCAACAAGTTATTTTATGGACATTGGCAAACTGTTCTAAAGTTGATATGATGGGGCAAACGATCTAGAACAGCCAACACAATATTGAAGGAGAAAATCAAAGCCAGAGGATTGACAATATTCAAATTCCAGTCTTGAGGAAATGGTTGTGTAAATTATTAATGGAAACAAGATTCTCTTTTTCCAGAGTAAAGAATGTGATAACAGGTCTTGGTTGAGAAAATGGAGGAAAAGCATGTTAGTTTATTTGCAAACATAACTGTGTCTGATCCAAATATGGAAGACCCATAGACTTGATTGGAGGGCTAATGCCTCATCTTTAAGGAAGAAGAGAATAAAATATGCAAGGCCTTGGGATAGCGAAATAAACCCACTTTGGATTTTTACCCATCAACAGCGTTGGACAGGCCATTAGACAGAAGTTCTGTGGCCAGAGTTTCAATTCACTTCTTTCCTCCCCTCTCCTTCCTTAGAAAAAATTCCCAGAATAAATACCTCACATGCTCCCAGAAGTAACTGATAATATCTCTGGGCTGTTTTCCTTCTGAGAAATTCACCTAGAGGTATCTGATGGTTGAAAACATTGACAATCATCATACTATAATAGCTTCCCTGGTGGCTCAGATGATAAAGAATCTGCCTGCAATGTGAGAGACCTGGGTTCACTCCCTGGGTTAGGAAGATCCCATGGATAAGGGAATGGCTACCCACTCTAGTATTCTTGCTTGGTGAATTCCATACAGAGAGGAATACTACGCTATAAACTACAGTATAATATAGTTAGAAAACAGTTTAATGTAACTTTATAATAAAAATATATCATAAATGATTTTTTAAAAAATTAATTTATTTGTGGGAATTATGTTTTGAAACTAGGAAAAATGGTATTGTAAAAGATTGCTTCCAGAAATTCTGAAGTGCTTACTCTCAAAGAGTCATAAGCTCAAAGGACACAGGACTGTTCAAATAACTCAAAGATTACTCCAGAGCTTGTCTTGGAAAATTGAAGCATAAGTTCCTTTGCTGGTGAATTTGATAGAGGAAAGACATTATCTTATGATGTCAGCTTCAAAAAACTGTTCAATGTGAAATTTTTTCATATTTATGAAATTAAAGTGGTCAGTATATTACTTTTTCCAGCTTTATTGAAGTTTAATTGGCAAATAAAATTGTAGCTTGTTTGTGGGACTCATTTCATAATGTTTGAGTATTTTAAATCATGATTTAATTATGACAAATCTATTAAGTCATGTGACTACAAAATTGTTATTATGTGTATACATTATATGTATATGTTTTATGTGACATGTAATATATCATATAAATGTGCTTTCCATTCCAAATTTTTCTCTGTTATCCATTTACTGTGCACATTAACTTCTTTATGGGAGATAATTCTTTATGGAGTCTAAATATGGACTGTCACCTACCCAAGCTATTTAAGATTTATCCAAAGACAGTTTCCACTTGTTTTCAAGAAACAAAGACAGAAACTGTATATGATGCTCCAGCAACAGAGATGGCTACACAGCTCAGAGGTGTTTTGGGCTAATATTCTGCCTAATGCAATCTTCCTGTTATCAGCCCATCATCAGCTCGTCATCCTTTCAATAATGTAATATAAGTGGCTAAACCCCTTAGAGCTGATTGTATCACAAAGGGATTACCCCAGTCCCATTCTGGGAATTAAGCCTACAGACAAAGGGCAGACAGCTGGGCCGCCTGCATCAATTTGACATCAGTTATTTGCTACGTACATTAGTATAATCTGCTGCCACAGGACAGAATCATTAACATTCTACCTGTAGTCTCAAGACTCTGTTTTTAAAACATTAAATCCTTCAGTAGGTTTAAAAACTCAATAATATAGTTAAATTCACAGCAACTGAGGATGTAGAAGGGAAACCCAATGAAGCTGGAAAGGCTCTGGATCCTGTAAGGCAAGTGTTTATGAGCTGGAAAATTACAGGCACTGAATTGAACCTTGGCACAGAAAAGAAAATGACATCTATAATCACTCAACAGTGATGCCTTTTCCCCACTCAGCTTCATAAGAACTTTTTCCTTCCTGTTAATTACCTTACCATTTGGAAAACTTGATTCCTATGTGAAATTGGAATTGCAGTAAGCAATGTCACTTTTTACCGGTTGTCTTATTTATAACCAATTGAGCAAAAATGTATGTATTAAAGCGTTCCTGCTTTGGAAACATAATACCCAAGATTTTCAGATATAATCCAACCTTATTATCTTGTTAGAATTTACTAGTTGTAAGTAATTTACACACTTCACGCTAATGTCAGAGCAGAGTTTTAAGATATTTTTGTTACCGCCCCGGGTGAGAATTTGAACTCCTGAAACGCTGTCATTTCTGTGTCTTTCTGAGATGCTACATATTCAGCCTTTCATCATCGTCACTAAGGGAGTCTTAGTGCTCCCTGTAAAACTCCTTTGTCAAATGAGATTACATATTAAAAGGGACTACATTTGAAATAGCTTTCCCAAATAACACAATTTGATGAAGCCTATGATGTGCCTGGCAGCTAAACAGGAATCTTATTTCAATTGAACTCTACTTAAGACTTCGAATCAGGATGTTACACAGCTTGCTTTTAACACAATCAGTCAAATTGCCCTATCCCTAAAGGCCCAGGACCTAAGAGATATTGGATGAGGGTTAAACTAAATCATGTTAAGAGTAACAGTCCTAATGAAAACAGAAAATTGGACTTACAGTTCTAGAATGAATTTAGATAATCTAGAGTAAATGTTTCTTTAGATATGTTAGGCAGTGCGCATTCTTTATGTAATTTGACATAAGCAAATATTTATTGACAAAGCAATAAATATTGAGGAATAAATAAAGTGCATCAAACTTTTTCTTACACTGAGGATCCTTAAAGAACTAGTTACCCCTAAGGTTAATTTAAGCCCCATGTTGAAAAAAGGGCACTAAACATTTCATTCAGACTTTTTTCACAATTTTATCAGCACAGGTAATGACTGTGAAAATGAATCTTTTCTTAAACTGGTTAAAAATACTGAATTTGATTCAGAATTATGGTTTAAAAGACATTCTAGGAAAGAGATACACATGTGTGTCTCAGTGACAACACACTGATACCAATAATACCAAGCATGATGTGTACCGTATTTCCCAGAATTCCTTCACTTTGTCTGGTTTATAAGGGATAGTTCTCAATTAGTTGTGCTGTTTTCTCCTGCTTGGTAAGCATTTTTGGTCAAACAAGGAATGGCAGAGTTCCACAATTAGATCAAAAGATCAATCCTAATGTACCATTTTCTCCTCACCCTCCTGCTGTAATAAAGTGGCTGCAGCTCTCCAGGGGACAACTCAAAATCCTAGGACTGATATTTCTAAATTAGCTGACTCTCTGACCTTGCTGGTAATTGCGTTAGTTTATCAATGTTCAACACAATTTATTACTCTCCAATATGTACCAAAGTGTTTATCTCTCAACACTAACAATATTAAAAAACCTAAACTATCTATTGCAGCACAAAGAGGCATCCTTTCATTAGGGAAAAACATAAATAAGTAGGAAATGTCACATGATCCGCCTTAGCCCAGAAGAGTTGTATCTCCTGAGAGGGAGAGGGCAGCTGTCTCCTCTGACATGACAACATCATGTTTATAATAGCCGGAAGAAGAGAAATCAAGTTTTATTTCCATTTGTGTGTGTGTGTGTGTGTGTGGGTGTGGGTGTGTGTGAGAGAGATATAGGAATGAAATGGTGCTTTCTGCATTACTAAAGCAATGTCTTCATTCTAAGAAAAATAACATTGATAAAGCCTTATCAAAGCATTTAAAGGCAACGGGAGTACAGATAACATCTCACTTTGACTTTAAGCGTGGTACATTTTGGTGGGGAAAAGCATTAAGTTTATGGGTCTTATTTGGGAATGAGGGAAATGAACAGCATACTTTCATTTGCATCATCTTAATCATTTTATTTTACATTATTTAAATCTTGTGTTTGATTAGGATAGTGAGCAAGCTGTGACAAAGCTCAGTGTATGTTACATTAACAAAAAGTAATGTTGCATTGAAGTTTTGCAAAAGAAATGCTATCTGGTTTTAACACATACCATCGCCAGGGAAATGTGGCATGACCTGGCTGTGAATGATGTTAATAACCTGCTGAAGAAGGAGGTGATGAAGATCCTGCTGCCCAACTTTAAATAATGAGCTGCCTTTTATCTGTTCTACTTCTAGGGAGAACAAGACTTTTCTCTACTGTTTCTTCACAGATGGGACAGAAGTTGGGAAGTAGTCAGTCACAGATCAGTCAGTCAGTCGTGTCTGACTCTTTGCAACCCCATGAACCACAGCACACCAGGCCTCCCTGTCCATCACCAACTCCCGGAGTTCACTCAGACTCATGTCCATCGAGTCAGTGATGCCATCCAGCCATCTCATCTTCTGTCGTCCCCTTCTCCTCTTGCCCCCAATCCCTTCCAGCATCAGAGTCTTTTCCAATGAGTCAACTCTTAGGATGAGGTGGCCAACGTACTGGAGTTTCAGCTTTAGCATCATTCCTTCCAAAGAAATCCCAGGACTGATCTCCTTCAGAATGGACTGGTTGGATCTCCTTGCAGTCCAAGGGACTCTCAAGAGTCTTCTCCAACACCACAGTTCAAAAGCATCAACTCTTTGGCGCTCAGCTTTCTCCACAGTCCAACTCTCACATCCACACATGACCACTGGAAAAACCATAGCCTTGACTAGACGGACCTGTGTTGGCAAAGTAATGTCTCTGCTTTTGAATATGCTATCTAGGTTGGTCATAACTTTCCTTCCAAGGAGTAAGCGTCTTTTAATTTCATGGCTGCAGTCACCATCTGCAGTGATTCTGGAGCCCAGAAAAATAAAGTCTGACACTGTTCATCCACTTATCTACCAACTATTTCCATTAAGTTGAATCCCTGTATTCACTCCTCACTCATAAGAAATGTTTCAAAGGCAGCTTGTACTGAAGAAACTGATCTGAAGGTTTGCAAAGCACTTGGTATCTTCTTAAGATCTTGGAGTCTTTAAATTATAGTTCATATTATTATCAGTATTACTATTATCATATTATTGTTTTTAGTCAATAAAGAATCTGCCTGCAGTGCAGGAGACACAAGAGATGCAGGTTCTATCCCTGGGTCAGGAAGATCCCCTGGAGAGGGAAATGGCTACCCACTCCAGTATTCTTGCCTGGGAAATTCCATGCACAGAGGAACCTGGAGGGCTACAGTCCATGGGATCACAAAGAGTGGGATACGACTTAGTGACTAAACCACCACCATTATTGTTATTATTAGTAGTAGTATTATAGTTACTTTACTTTATTAATAACTGTTAATTATTATAAGGTTGTATATTGTCACCCTATTATTTAACTTATATGCAGAGTACATCATGCGAAATGCTGGGCTGGATGATTCACAAACTGGAATTAAGATAACCGAGATTAATACCAACAACCTCAGATATTCAGAAGATAACCATTCTAATGGCCAAAAGCGAAGAGGAACTAAAGAGCCTTTTGATGGATGTGAAAGAGGAGAGCGAAAAAGCTGGCTTGAAACTCAACATTCAAAAAACTAAGATCACGGCATCCCATCGTGTGTGTGTAGTTCAGTCACTTTAGTCATGTCTGACTCTTTGCCCCCAGTTGACTGCAGCCCAGCAGGCTTCTCAGTCCATGGGATTCTCCAGGCAAGAACACTGGAGTGGGTTGCCATGGCTTCTTTCAGGGGGTCTTCCTGACTCAGGGACTGAACCCATGTCTCCTGCATCTCCTGCATTGCAGGTGGACTCCTTTCTGCTGAGCCATTGGGGAAGACCCCAGTCCCATTACTTCATGACAAATAGGAGGGAAAAATTGGAGTCACTGGCAGATTTTATTTTCTTGGGCTCCAAAATCATTGTGGATGGTGACTGCAACTGTGAAATTAAAATATACTTGCTCCTTTGGAGAAAAGCTGTGGCAAACCTAAACAGCATATTCAAAAGCAGAGATATCACTTTGCTGACAAAGGTCTAAAGCTATGGTTTTTTCAGTAGTCATGTATGGATTTGAGAGCTGGACCATAAAGAAGGCTGAGCACTGAAGAACTGATGCTTTTGAACTGTGGTGCTGGAGAAGACTCCTGGGAGTCCCTTGGATTTTCAAGCAAGGAGATCAAACCAGTCAATCCCAAAGGAAATCAACCCTGAATATTCACTGAAAGGACTGATGGTGAAGCTGAAGCTCCAACCTCCAATACTTTGGCCACCTGATGCAAAGAGCCAACTCATTGGAAAAGATCTTGATGCTGGGAAAGATTGAGGGCAGGAGGAAAAGGGGATGACAGAGGATGAGATGATTGGATGGCATCTACTCAATGCATTGACCTGAGTTTGAGCAAACTCTGAGAGATAGTGAAGGACAGGGAAGCCTGGCATGTTACGCAGTCCATGAGGTTACAAAGAGTCGGACCCCACTTAGCAACTGAACAACAGCAACAATAACTGTTAGGCCAATGTTCTTTCAAAAGCAGATTTGTTTTAATGTCTTTTGTTCACCAACTCATTTCTGTGCGGAGAATACAATTTCTTTGGTAAGGGAATTGTTAGATCTGCCTCCTCTGCAATTTACTCTAGAGTTTTCCATAGCACTTTAAAATCCATATTTGGAAATTTTATTGTTTTAATTACATGCCAAAGCCATAGAAACTTTTTTAGTTTTTAAAATTCTTCCATTTCTCTGACATCCCTTTAGTGTTTGAGTGCTATTTATGCTATATTAACACTGCCAACCTGAATCAATGAAGCCCCAAAGTGGGTCGCTGTGTGCATTACTCAAACTAAACTACACACACAGTCTACAATATTTTAAATTTGAACTAAACACTCACTGAGCTCCTATATGAAGCCAGATCCTGTTCTGTCCATTTCATGTGCATATTGCATCCTTTCTAATCACTTGGAAAATGTAAAAACTGAATTTGAGTCCACTTTAATATAATTTTACTCAGATGCTTTGACTAGCCTCATAGATGTTATTTTCATTCAGGTCAAAATAAAAAGTTGTTGTTTTGAGCAATAACATCTCTGTATTTTATCAAAATAGCAGTATTTAAAATGTAAAAGAACTCCTTGGGAATAAAGGTGATGAACACTTTTTGTCTGCATGCCATTTGCTCCCAGTCCTTTAAATGTTACCCACTTTCCTCAAAATATTAACCGAGCATTTATTTTGTGTCAGGCACTATGCTTAGGGAACATAAATGTGAATAATATAATACTCCATGCATTTGAGGGCATATGGTGACATGAGCCAGCCTTACTTACACAAGGCTCTATTTGCCACAGAGGTGACAAGGACAGTGTCATAGGAAGACACGGGAGAGTTGCCCATCCATCTTTGTTTGGGAAGGCTGTGCAGAAAAAGTATATAATGTTAACCTGCAAATTATACAGATATTTAGAATCTGTCCCCCCTCTGTCTCGTTCCTTCTCCACCTCTCTCCCTTTCTTCCTTTCCATTTCACTTTACTAGATTTTTTAAAGTTACAAAAGCATTACCTGATTTTTGTAACACATTGAATAATGCAGATATAGAAATATACAATATGGAATATAGAAAGCAAAGATTAATAAAAGCTTTATTACATATTCCAAATAATAATTCTCTGAGATAACTATGAAAGTGAAAGTCATGTCAGACTCTTTGCAACCCCATGGATTGTAGCCCATGAGGCTCCTCTGTCTGTGGGATTCTCCAGTCAAGAATACTGGAGTGGGTTGCCATTCCCTTCTTCAGGGGATCTTCCCCACTCAGAGATCGAACCTGGGTCTCCTGCATTGCAGGCAGATTCTTAACCATCTGAGCCTTATTATCTGTATTTTTTTTTTTTTTTTCAAAAAATGGGGTCATACTGTACAGATTATTTGGTAAGTTGCTATTTAAAACATTTTATTATCAATTGTATTTTTTACTTTTTATTAAGCATTTTTTTTACTTTGTTCTTTTATCAATTGTATTTTTTTTTTACTTACAATATTGGTCTTGTGTACAGCATAGTGATTCAGTATTTTTACAGATTATACTTCATTAAAAGTTACTACAAAATAATGGCTACATTTCCCTATGATATACACTATATCCTTTTTGCTTATCTATTTTATGTATACTAGTGTGTATTTCTTAATTCCATACCCCTCTCTTGCCTCTCCCTATTTCCCTCTCCCCACTGGTACCCATTAGTTTGTTTTCTGTTAATGCATGTGAGTTTTTTGTTTTGATGTAAACATTCATTTGTATTATTTTTTAATTCCACATATAAGTGATATACACTATTTGTCTTTCTCTGACTTGACTTATTTCACTAAGCATATGATTCTCTAGGTTCATACACAGTGTCCAATGGCAGAATTTCATCCTTTTTATGGCTGAGTAGTATTCCATTACATACATATACGGGCTTCCCTGTGGCTCCGTCAGTAAGAATCTGCCCCAGTGCAGGAGACCTGAGTTTAATCCCTGGGTTGGGAAGATGCCCTGGAGGGAGGGCATGGCAGCCCACTCCAGTATTTTTGCCTGGAGAATTCCCATGGACAGGAGAGCCTGGCAGGCTGCACTCTTAGGGGTCACCAAGAGTCGGACATGACTGAGCGACTAACACACACACACACACACACACACGTGTGTGTGTGTGTATATATAGCATGCCTGTCTGTTGATGGATATTTGGGTTGCTTTCATGTCTTGGAATTAGTGCTACTGTGAGCATTGGGGTACATGTATTATTTTGCACTAGTGTCTTCATCTTTTCTGGATATACATCCAGAAGTGGAATTGCTGGATCATATAGTAGTTCTAGTTTTAGTGTTTTAAGGAAACTCCTCAATATTTTTCATAGTGCCTATATATATATATATATATATATATATATATATATATATATGGGCTTCCCTTGTAGGAAATATACCAATTTACATTCCCACCAGCAGTGTACAAAGGTTCTGTTTCCTCCACTTCCTTGCCAACATTTGTTATTTGTGGTGTTTTTGATGATAGCCATTCTGGCAGGTGTGAGACAGCATTCTTGTTTTATTCCTGAATTTAGAGGAAAGACTTTCAGCTTTTTACCCTCAAGTATGATGTGGACATGGGTTTGAATGGACTCCTGGAGTTGGTGGCGGACAGGGAGGCCTGGCGTGCTGCGCTTCATGGGGTCGCAAACAGTCTGACACGACTGAGTGACTGAACTGAATTGAATTGACTTGATGTTAGTTATGGTTTGTCATAAATGGCCTTTATTATGTTGAGATATATTCCTTCTATACCCACTTTGATGAGACTTTTTATCATGAATGTGTATTGAATTTTGTCAAATGCTTGTTCTCTATCTATCGAGATGATCATGTGAATTTTGTCCTTCCCTTTGTTAGTGCGCTGTATCACATTGATTGATTTGAGAATATTGAAGTATCTTTATGTCCCTTGAATAAATCCAACTTTATCTTGGGTTTTCTGTTGGTAACAATGGAAGCTGACTGGTTTAGGTAGTCAGGAATTTGCTGACCTATATGTGAGCAGCTCACAGAATCAGTAGACAATCTTGAGAAACAACATTTGGGACTAATTTTTCAGGAGCAACACAAAACAGTGTTGAAGAACTAACCTGAGGAGAACATTCACTACTGTGGTGTGGCCTCTGATGCCCTCTCAGCCACTCTTGGCTCCAGCAAAGTCAGTTAAGGCTTGTAGAGCCTGTTCCCTCAAGCACTTTAGTTCCAAATCCCTAAGATTTATGGAACTGCATGTAACTGGCTGAATACATGGCTATAGTCCATCTGCAAGGAATGCTAGGAAGTGGAATTTCTGAATTTCAGTGTATGAAAGTTGGTTAAAATTGGTAATGTGATAATCTATTAAAATCTAGGAAGAATATTCAAGAGTCTATTTATCACAAATGATAGATGCCCTCTGCACCTTTTATCTAAGTTGCAGGTATTTTTCTCTAGTGTACATTTTGGCTTTGCTTATATCTCTTGTCATGTAATCACAAAAAGATACATATAAGCAAATTATGTTTCCCTTTGTGGCTTCTAGGTTGTTGTTGTTGTTTTTTTTTTGCTTCAGAAGTTCTTTATTGAGACTTCCCTGGTGATAAACTTGTTAAGACTCTGTGCTTTCAAAGCACAGACTTCAGGTTTGACTCCTGGTCAGGGAACTAAGATCCCACATGACACACAGTGTGACCAAATTAATAAAAAAATCCTCTGCCATGCCAAGTTTACATGAATATTTTAAAATAGTTTCTTTTAGTATTATTTGTTTTTACATTTAGATCTTTAATTCATATGAAATTTGTGCATGAAATAAATTAGACTCTAGGTTTGTGGGTTTTTTTCAGATTAGTATCAACACCAAAAAAAACTTTTTCCCATTGAATGGAAATGCCAATGTATTTTGTAATACATTATATTCTTATACAAATAGATATATTTCTTGGCTTTCTACTTTCTTCTGCTTTTCTGTTTTCTTCTTGTGCAAGTCTCAACAGTTTTGATTATAAAAGTTTTTAATACTTTTAATAGTTTTAATAGTATGCTTTATTTTAATGTTTTATGGTAAAGATTTTATTGCTATCTCAAAATTGTATTTTTACATGAAATTTAAAATAATTTTGCCCAGTACTAAGAAAAAAATGGAATTTTGATTGCATTGCATTTGGTAAGGGTTGGCCACATTGTGAGACCAAGTCTTCTTAAAACATGGTCTGTCTCTCTATTCCATTCTTTTCTTCATCCTTTTAAATGTTTATTTATTATTTAATTGGCTGTGTTGGGTCTCAGCTGCGGCAACAAAGATCCTCAATCTATGTTGCAGCCTGTGAACTCTTAAGTTATGGCATGAGGGATCTAGTTCCCTGGTAAGGCATCAAACCCAGGCCCCTGCATTGAAAGTACCAAGTCCTAGCCACTGGGTCACCTGGGATGTCCCTTTTCTTCATCTTTTAATGAGGCTTTTTGTCTTTGTTCATATAGATTGTGTGTCTTCCTTGTTAAATTAATTCCTAGGTGAGTTATAAGTTTATGATTCTTATGAATGGAACACTCTACCATTTCAAATAATAAGTGGTTACTAGTAATATAGACAAAAGCAATTGTTTTTTGGGTATTTATTCTGCATCAAGACATCTTCCCAAATTTTCTTATTGCAGCTCGATACTAGAATTTCATGGGTCAAGTAAAGAAATCTTTGTTGTTCTTTTTCTAATATTTATACCAAGTATTTAATATTTTTATTTTACTGAGTAAGTGGAAATACCTGAAAGCTTACTGAACTAGTACAAAATGGAAAATACAGATAAAAATTTGACATGATACAGATACATGTTCTAAATAAAATGCTAATATATGGGTCCATAAGAAATAGGAGAAGTGGGGTTTCATCCAGGAATGCATGAATGATTCAAGACAAAAATAACATTAAAAAATTAAATGAGATAACTTATATTACTATATTCAGTTCAGTTCAGTCACTCAGTCGTGTTGACCCCATGAATTGCAGCATGCCAGGCCTCCCTGTCCATCACCAACTCCTGGAGTTTGCTTAAACTCATGTCCATCGAGTCGGTGATGTCATCCAGCCATCTCATCCTCTGTCGTCCCCTTTTCCTCCTGCCCCCGATCCCTTCCAGCATCAGGGTCTTTTCCAATGAGTCAACTCTTCGCATGAGGTGGCCAAAGTATTGGAGTTTCAGCTTTAGCATCAGTCCCTCCAATGAACACCCAGGACTGATTGCCTTTAGAATGGACTGGTTGGCTCTCCTTGCAGTCCAATGGACTCTCAAGAGTCTTCTCCAACACCACAGTTCCAAAGCATCAATTCTTCAGCACTCAGTTTTCTATATAGTCCAACTCTCACATCCATATATGACCACAGGAAAAACCATAGCCTTGACTAGACGGACCTTTGTTGGCAAAGTAATGTCTCTGCTTTTGAATATGCTGTCTAGGTTGGTCATAACTTTCCTTCCAAGGAGTAAGTGTCTTTTAATTTCATGGCTAAAATCATCATCTGCAGTGATTTTGGAGCCCAAAGAAATAAAGTCAGCCACTGTTTTCACTGTTTCCCCATCTATTTCCCGTGAAGTGATGGGACCAGATGCCATGATCTTAGTTTTCTGAATGTTGAGCTTTGCTGCTAGTCGCTTCAGTCGTGTCTGACTCTGTGTGACCCCATAGACGGCAGCCCACCAGGCTCCCCTGTCCCTGGGATTCTCTAGGCAAGAGCACTGGAGTGGGTTGCCATTTCCTTCTCCAATGCATGAAAGTGAAAAGTGAAAGTGAAGTCGCTTAGTCGTGTCCGACTCCTAGTGACCCCATGGACTGCAGCCCTCCAGGCTCCTTGGTCCATGGGATTTCTAGGCAAGAGCTTTAGGCCAACTTTTTCACTCTCCTCTTCTACTTTCATCATGAAGCTCTTCAGTTCCTCTTCACTTTCTGCCATAAGGGTGGTGTCATCTGCCTATCTGAGGTTATTGATATTTCTCCCGGCAATCTTGATTCCAGCTTGTGCTTCTTCCAGCCCTGCGTTTCTCATGATGTACTCTGCTGGTGGCTCAGATGGTAAAGCATCTGTCTGCAATGCAGGAGACCCGGGTTCGATCCCTGGTTTGGGAAGATCCCCTGGAGAAAGAAATGGCAGCCCACTCCAGTATTCTTGCCTGGAAAATCCCATGGACAGCGGAGCCTACCAGGGATTTACTAGCCTACAAGATAGCCTACCAGCCTACCAGGCTCCGCCATCCATGGGGTTGCAAAGAGTCAGACATGACTGAGCGACTTCACTTTCACTCTGCATATAAGTTAAATAAGCAGGGTGACAATATGCAGCCTTGACGTACTCCCTTCCCAATTTGGAACCAGTCTGTTGTTCCATGTCCAGTTCTAACTGTTGCTTCCTGACCTGCATACAGGTTTCTCAAGAGGCAGGTCAGGTGGTCTGGCATTCCCATCTCTTGAACAGTCTTCCACAGTTTATTGTGATCCACACAGTCAAAAGCTTTGGCATAGTCAATAAAACAGAAATAGATGTTTTTCTGGAACTCTCTTGCTTTTTCCATGATCCAGTGGATGTTGGCAATTTGATCTCTGGTTCCTCTGCCTTTTCTAAAACCAGCTTGAACACCTGGAAGTTCACGGTTCACGTATTACTGAAGCCTGGCTTGGAGAATTTTGAGCATTACTTTATTAGCATATGAGATGAGTGCAATTGTGTGGTAGTCTGAGCATTCTTTGGCATTGCCTTTGTTTGGGATTGGAATGAAAACTGACCTTTTCCAGTCCTGTAGCCAGGACTAAATTTTCCCAATTTTCAAATCAGCATATCAGAGGGCAGACACGCTGAAATCATATTATTATATTTATAGATGTTAAATAGTCACTTAAAAAATCATCAATTATTTCATAAAGAATATTAACTATAAAAGAAGTGGAGAAACAAATCACAGAAGAAATCAAAAAAGAAATCAATATACGCATAGAAACAAATGAAAATGAAAACACAACAACCCAAAACCTGTGGGACACTGTAAAAGCAGTCCTAAGGGGAAAGTTCATAGGAATACAGGCATACCTCAAGAAACAAGAAAAAAGTCAAATAAATAACCTAACTCTACACCTAAAGCAACTAGAAAAGGAAGAAATGAAGAACCCCAGGGTTAGTAGAAGGGAAGAAATCTTAAAAATTAGGGCAGAAATAAATGCAAAAGAAACAAAAGAGACCATAGCAAAAATCAACAAAGCCAAAAGCTGGTTCTTTGAAAGGATAAATAAAATTGACAAACCATTAGCCAGACTCATCAAGAAACAAAGGGAGAAAAATCAAATCAATAAAATTAGAAATGAAAATGGAGAGACCACAACAGACAACACAGAAATACAAAGGATCATAGGAGACTACTATCAGCAATTATATGCCAATAAAATGGACAACATGGAAGAAATGGACAAATTCTTAGAAAAGTACAACTTTCCAAAACTGAACCAGGAAGAAATAGAAAATCTTAACAGACCCATCACAAGCACGGAAATGGAAACTGTAATCAAAAATCTTCCAGCAAACAAAAGCCCAGGTCCAGATGGCTTCATAGCTGAATTCTACCAAAAATTTAGAGGCGAGCTAACACCTATCCTACTCAAACTCTTCCAGAAAATTGCAGAGGAAGGTAAACTTCCAAACTCATTCTATGAGGCCACCATCACCCGAATACCAAAACCTGACAAAGATCCCACAAAAAGAAAAAACTACAGGCCAATATCACTGATGAACATAGATGCAAAGATCCTTAACAAAATTCTAGCAATCAGAATCCAACAACACATTAAAAAGATCATACACCATGACCAAGTGGGCTTTATCCCAGGGATGCAAGGATTCTTCAATATCCGCAAATCAATCAATGTAATACACCACATTAACAAATTGAAAAATAAAAACCATATGATTATCTCAATAGATGCAGAGAAAGCCTTTGATAAAATTCAACATCCATTTAGGATAAAAACTCTCCAGAAAGCAGGAATAGAAGGAACATACCTCAACATAATAAAAGCTATATATGACAAACCCACAGCAAACATTATCCTCAATGGTGAAAAATTGAAAGCATTTCCTCTAAAGTCAGAAACAAGACAAGAGTGCCCACTTTCACCATTACTATTCAACATAGTTTGGAAGTTTTGGCCACAGCAATCAGAGCAGAAAAAGAAATAAAAGGAATCCAAATTGGAAAAGAAGTAAAACTCACTGTTTGCAGATGACATGATCCTCTACATAGAAAACCCTAAAGACTCCACCAGAAAATTACTAGAACTAATCAATGATTATAGTAAAGTTGCAGGATATAAAATCAACACACAGAAATCCCTTGCATTCCTATACACTAATAATGAGAAAACAGAAAGAGAAATTAAGGAAACAATTCCATTCACCATTGCAACGGAAAGAATAAAATACTTAGGAATATATCTACCTAAAGAAACTAAATATATATAGAAAACTATAAAACACTGGTGAAAGAAATCAAAAAGGACACGAATAGATGGAGAAATGTAGCATGTTCATGGATTGGAAGAATCAATATAGTGAAAATGAGTATACTACCCAAAGCAATTTATAGATTCAATGCAATCCCTATCAAGTTACCAACGGTATTCTTCACAAAGCTAGAACAAATAATTTCACAATTTGTATGGAAATACAAAAAACCCCGAATAGCCAAAGCTATCTTGAGAAAGAAGAATGGAACTGGAGGAATCAACTTACCTGACTTCAGGCTCTACTACAAAGCCACAGTCATCAAGACACTATGGTCCTGGCACAAAGACAGAAATATAGATCAATGGAACAAAATAGAAAGCCCAGAGATAAATCCACGCACATATGGACACCTTATCTTTGACAAAGGAGGCAAGAATATACAATGGATTAAAGACAATCTCTTTAACAAGTGGTGCTGGGAAAACTGGTCAACCACTTGTAAAAGAATGACACTAGAACACTTTCTAACACCATACACAAAAATAAACTCAAAATGGATTAAAGATCTAAACATAAGACCAGAAACTATAAAACTCCTAGAGGAGAACATATGCAAAACACTCTCCGACATACATCACAGCAGGATCCTCTATGACCCACCTCCCAGAATATTGGAAATAAAAGCAAAAATAAACAAATGGGACCTAATTAAACTTAAAAGCTTCTGCACAACAAAGGAAACTATAAGCAAGGTGAAAAGACAGCCTTCAGAATGGGAGAAAATAATAGCAAATGAAGCAACTGACAAACAACTAATCCCAAAAATATACAAGCAACTCCTACAGCTCAATTCCAGAAAAATAAATGACCCAATCAAAAAATGGGCCAAAGAACTAAATAGACATTTCTCCAAAGAAGACATACAGATGGCTAACAATCACATGAAAAGATGCTCAACATCACTCATATCAGAGAAATGCAAATCAAAACCACTATGAGGTACCATTTCACACCAGTCAGAATGGCTGTGATCCAAAAGTCTACAAGTAATAAATGGTGGAGAGGATGTGGAGAAAAGGGAACCCTCTTACACTGTTGGTGGGAATGCAAACTAGTACAGCCACTATGGAGAACAGTGTGGAGATTCCTTAAAAAACTGGAAATAGAACTGTCTTATGATCCAGCAATCCCACTGCTGGGCATACACACTGAGGAAACCAGAACTGAAAGAGACACATGTACCCCAATGTTCATTGCAGCACTGTTTATAATAGCTAGGACATGGAAGCAACCTAGATGTCCATCAGCAGATGAATGGATAAGAAAGCAGTGGTACATATACACAATGGAGTATTACTTAGCCATTAAAAAGAATACATTTGAATCAGTTCTAATGAGGTGGATGAAACTGGAGCCTATTATACAGAGTGAAGTAAGCCAGAAAGAAAAACACCAATACAGTATACTAACGCATATATATGGAATTTAGAAAGATGGTAACAATAAGCCTGTATACGAGACAGCAAAAGAGACCCTGATGTATAGAACAGTCTTTTGGACTCTGTGGGAGAGGGAGAGGGTGAGATGATTTGGGAGAATGGCATTGAAATATGTATAATATCACATACGAAACGAGTCGCCAGTCCAGGTTCGATGCACGATACTGGATGCTTGGGGCTGGTGCACTGGGATGACCCAGAGGGATGGTATGGGGAGGGAGGAGGGAGGAGGGTTCAGGATGTGGAACACATGTATGCCTGTGGTGGATTCATTTCGATATATGACAGAACCAATACAATAATGTAAAGTTTAAAAATAAAATAAAATTTAAAAAAAGAAATGGAGAGAAATTACTTAAGTGTGATACAAACTATTACCAAAAATAGCTACAGAGATTATAATAGCTATATGCTTAAATAATTTTTTACTAAAATTAATAGTAAGACAGAGATGATACTCTTCATTTAATTTTAGAGTGTGGTTTGTCTAGGGAAAAAAAATGCTCTTCAATAGCATGATATTTTAGAAAGTATCTTCCTTCACATAATTCTTAGTATTAAAAAAAAACTTACCTATTTCTTAAATGTGGTTATTTTTCATTGTCTATTTTGGACCCTTTTCTGCTCTTCATATATTCTCTGGGTAGCTTCAAACACTCTCTTGGCTTTAATTATCATCTTCTTTGCTGATGACCTTCAAACAGCTCTTTCTCCTGTGTTTCAGATTCTTATATGTGCCTGCCTACTAGATGTTCTACCTGGAGATCCCAAAGAGAACTTCACTGAAATACGACCAGAATGAATCCACCATTCCTAAGATGTACCCTAGGATTCTCTTTGTTCAGCATTACCTGTCTCAAGGAACGATGCTACTCTCCTTGCTCAAACCAGAAATGGGGATTTATCCTTGCCTCCTCTACTCTCTGTCCCCACCCCACCTTTAATCCCCAAGTTCTAAAATATTCCTCAAAGCACTCAATCACTCCCCATCTCCACTGACCCTTCTCTAGTTTTGGAGAACATTAACGAGAACTCCCTGTTAGTAATGAGCCACAGTTTTGAAAATGCAGATCCAGTGACTTCAAAATCATTTTTATTCTGAACCCTCAACCCTCAAAATCATTTTATTCTCAACAGAGAACTCTGTTCCCTGGCCATAATGAATTTTTTTTAGTTACTTGAACACACCGTGCTTTCTTGGTTTTGTGTCTTTGCATACTGGACTGCCTAAATAGAACACTCGTGTTTGTTAACTAGCTTACTGCTGTTTATCCTTCAGGTCTCTGCTTAACAGAAGCAACACCAGCAATAAAGTCAATGAAAACAGTGATAATGACAGCAGACAGTGTCTACTTACATGTGCCAGGCACTATGATAAATGCTTCAAATTCATCTTCCCATTTTGTCTTCTTTGCAACCTTATGAAGTCAGAATTTTTATCCCATTTTCACACACGAAGAATCTGAGGCTTAGAGACTTTTAAGTATTTGTCCAACATCATGGCGCCTGTATGTGGAGGAGCTAGGATTTTAACCTAGATCTCTCGCTGTCCCTCTGGAGTTTATTCTTTAGGTGTCATCTGCTCCAGGAAGCATTCCTCCACAAGTGTCCTTTCTTGTTTCTGTTCACCTGCACGTCTCTGTCCTAGTCCATTTAGGCTGCTACAATACAATGACATAGGCTGGATGTTTATCAATGACAAACATTTATTTCTCATGGTTTTGGAGGCTGGAATGTCCAAAACTGTGTTTTGTTGTCTGTGAGGGCCTCCTTCCTGGCTCACAGATGGTCGTCTTTTCACTGTGTTACATGGTGGAGGGTGCACTGGATCTCTGGTCTCTTTTGCGTGTATGCTCAGTCTTATCTGATGCTTTGTGACCCATGGACTATAGTCCACCAGGTTCCTTTGTCCCTGGAATTTTCCAGACAAGAAAACTGGGGCGGGTTGCCATTTCCTTCTCCAGGGGATCTTTCCAACCCAGGGATAAAACCCGCGTCTCTTGTGTCTCCTGCATTGGCAGGCATGTTTTTTTTACCACTCTGCCACCTATAAGGGCACTAATCCTGTTCATGAAGGCTCCTTCCTCATGACCTAACCACCCCCCAACCCCAAAGCCCCATATCTTAATACCAGTGCTTTAGAGGTTGGATTTGAAAATACGAATTTTGGGAGGCACAAACATTCAAACCATACGCACTATTCTAACACACTCGCTGCTGTGCTTTGCTTAGTGTTTAGTCATGTCTGACTCTTTGTGACCCATGGACTGCAACCCGCCAGGGATTCCATGGGATTCTCCAGGCAAGAATACTGGAGTGGGTTGCCATGCCCTCCTTCAGGGGATCTTCCCAACCCAGGGATAAAACCTACATCTCCTGTATTGCAGCCTCATTCTTTACTGACTGAGCCAGTAGGGACTCTGCAGTATAGTCACTTATCCCATTCTTTCCATTCCATTCTCTCACTGCATTCTTTCCATTTTCTCACTAGTCTCAACTAGTTTGTAACCACTGTAAAATCAGGGATTGTTTGTCCTTGTATTCCTTGCACTGTGTGTGGTTCCCAGCACATGGCAACCCACTCCAGTACTCTTGCCTGGAGAATCCCATGGACGGAGGAGCCTGGTAGGCTGCAGTCCATGGGGTCGATAAGAGTCGGACACGACTGAGCGACTTCACTTTCACTTTTCACTTTCATGCATTGGAGAAGGAAATGGCAACCCACTCCAGTGTTCTTGCCTGGAGAATCCCAAGGATGGCGGAGCCTGGTGGGCTGCCGTCTATGGGGTCGCACAGAGTCGGACACGACTGAAGTGACTTAGCAGCAGCAATACATATTTAATATATAACCCAGATGTCACTGGGGCTTCATAGTCCTTCTGCCACCCATGGCCTTTGGTGGTCTGGCATTCTTGCTGCATGTGTGTGCATGCGTGCACGCATGCATGTTGAGTTGCTTCAGTCATGTCCAACTCTTTGGGACCCCATGGACTGTAGCCAGCCAGCCCCCTCTGTCCATGGGGATTCTTCAGGGAAAAATACTGGAGTGGGTTGCCATTCCTTTCTCCAGGGATATTCCTGACTGAGGATGGGACCCGAGTCTCTTATGTCTCCTGCATTGGCAGGCAGGTTCTTTACCACTAACGCCACCTGGGAAGCCCATTCTTCCTGCAGTCCCTTCTAATTCTCACCATTATTTACTCATTGGTCCCTTCTCTCTCTGCTTCTGCATAGTATCCTCTCATCTTGGTTACCCCTGTGTCCCAACTTTTCCTATTTTCTCTCAAAAATCCTACCCAGTTATGATTTCATGAGTTTGTTAAAGTCTTAAGGACCTCAGGGAAGGATCATGTTACTCACAGCCTCCCATCTTCCTCCTTCCTGGTTTTCTTCTTACTCTCTGCTGCCTTGGATCCTTAACCCATGACTCTCCCAGCTGTGTTAACATCCAGGTAGATATGACTTCCTGAAATTGTGGTAATAAATGTGTTGCCAACCCATTACAGTTGAATGACTGAATGAATGAAGGTGTAAATGAGTGAATAAACGTAGGCTGAAGTTTTGGGCCTAGACCTACCCCGGATGATTTTTAAACCATCCCAAAAAAGTTTCTTAAAGGCTGAATCATTGAATATATTGATAATACCACATCTGGCAAAAATATTTATATTTTCAGGGGCAGTTCTGTTTAGTTACCCTTTAGATATAGTATTATGAAGGATAATCGTCTTTTTAAAGTGCAGGTTCATCTGTTTTGGGCTCTGAGACTTTGGGGGATGTGTCCTACACTTCTTTGTGTCTGCCACATAATGTAGCAAATTGCCTTGTTGCAGACTAGGCACTCACTTAATGTTGAGTTGATTGATTAAATAATTATTCCACCTATAAACACTTCTGTAGTGCATTACCTGAGGAGTGTCTATTTCAATATGACGATGGCTATGACCTTCGTGTAGTTCATTAGCAAATGAAAAGTATGCTCATTTCCATGGAAGGAAATGAGAATCGAAAAAATGTGGTTCTATTTGTAGTGCCATTACTGTCTTAATGTTTGATTAAGAACAAATTCTTAACCTTTTAATGCTACCAGTTACCTATGACTCTGATCTCAAGGGCTACTGCAGTACCAAAATCCTGGGGACGATAGGATTATAACTCTGACCTATTTGAAGGGATAAAAATAGGCCACAAATGAGGGAACTCACTGACCAGAATTAGTCAGTAGTGGAGGAGAGGTGATGTCTTTAGAAACAAACAAACAATCAGGCAAATGAGCAAACAAGCAGTTTCACAATCCCATTTTGTAATCATAACAATCCCCTGTTCGAGTCTCACCATTTTGCTGATAAGGATATTGAGGCTGAGAAATTTAAGTAGTTTGAGCCAAGCCATATGACTAGTAAGAGACAGCTATTGCCGGTCCTCTGCCACTCTCTCCCTCCACTGTTCTCTCTCTGCCCTCACCCTCCTCCTCGACCCACGATAGTCACTGTCTCTTTCTCAGTTTTGATATATTTGTGGTTGGATGCCTCAAGTCATGACATCTCAGTTCATCAGGAAAAGCAAAACAGATTTACTCTGAACTGAAGTGGCCGCTGAAAATGAAAAAGCTGTTAATAAAATCTTTGAGGATTACTTATCAACATGCATTTACTGAGCTCCTTTCCTGTTTTTTTAAATTTATTTTTTATTGAAGGATAATTGCTTTACAGAATTTTGTTGTTTTCTGTCAAACCTCAACATGAATCAGCCATAGGTATACATATATCACCTCCCTTTTGAATCTCCCTCCCATCTCCCTCCCCATCCCCACCCCTCTAGGTTGATACGGAGCCCATGTTTGAGTTTCCTAAGCCATACATCATATTCCCATTGGCTATCTATTTTACATATGGTAATGTAAGTTTCCATGTTACTCTTTCCATACATCTCACCCTCTCCTCCCGTCTCCCCATGTCGGTAAGTCTATTCTCTGTCTGTTTCTCCAGTGCTGCCCTGTAAATAAATTCTTCAGAACCATTTTTCTAGATTCCATATATGTGCATTAGAATATGATATTTATCTTTCTTTTTCTGACTCACTTCACTCTGTATAATAGGCTCAGGTTCATCCACCTCATTAGAACTGACTCAAATGTGTTCCTTTTTATGGCTGAGTAATATTCCAATGTGTATATGTACCACAACTTCCTTATCCATTCATCTGTCGATGGGCATCTAGGTTGCTTCCATGTTTTAGCTAATGTAAACAGTGCTACAATGAACAATGGGATGCATGTCTTTTTCAACCCTGGTTTCCTCAAGGTATATGCCTAAGAGTGGGATTGCTGGGTCATATAGTGGTTTTATTCCTAGTTTTTTAAGGAATCTCCATACCGTCTTCCATAGTGGCTGTATCAATTTATGTTCCCACCGATGGTGCAAGACCATTCCCTTTTTCTCCACACCTTCTCCAGCATTTATTGTTTGTGATATCTCATTGTGATTTTGATTTGCATTTCTCTGATAATGAGTAATATTGAACGTCTTTTCATGTGTGTGTTAGCCATCTGTATGTCTTCTTTGGAGAAATGTCTGTTTAGGTCTTTTTCTCACTTTTTGATTGGGTTATTTGTTTTCCTGGTGTTGAGTTGTATGAGCTGCTTGTATATTTTGGAAATTAATCCTTTGTCAGTTTTGTTTGTTTGTTTGTTTGTTTTGCTATTTAGAAAAATAGAACATAGAAATTATTTTCTCCCATTCTGAGGGTTATCTTTTCACCTTGCTTATAGTTTCCTTTGCTGTGCAAAAGCTTTTAAGTTTGATCAGGTCCCACGTGTTTACTTTTGTTTTTATTTCCGTTACTCTAGGAGGTGGGTCATAGAGGATCTTGCTTTGATTTATGTCACTGAGTTCCTTTTCTGTGGCAGGCACCTTGCTGTGTCCTAGGGTTGTGCAAGACTATTCTGAGTCTTGAAGGGTGAGAACTTTCTCAGATGGACACGGGGAGGTAAGATGTTTCAGGTGGAGGGAAATGCAGGCACAATTGTAGAGAAGCAGGCGGCTCTGCATGTAGCAGCTCTGAGGGTTTCAGCCTCGCTGGAGGGCCACGCACCATTGCGGAAGTGAAAGCAAAAGGGAGTGGAAAGACAAGCAGAAAAAGAATCAAGGACAAGCTTGAGCTGGGGAACTGGGCTTTGTCTGTAGGTAATGGAGAGCCAGCAAAGAACTTTTAAGTGGGAGACTCTTAGGATCAAGGAGGAAACTATTAGGTAGTGGAAATGGCAGAAAAATTGGGGTGTAGGAAGCTATTGCTGGGAATGGAAGCTGAAAGCCACTTTTCCTGGGGCAGGTAAGTGGGAATGTTATTGTATTAGTCTTACTCAGTGATTGATTTGGGTAGTAGACACAGGCAAGGTGGTGTATTTTGATATCTTAAAAACCGTTACTGAGCAGTAATTCCAGTTGTTCTTTCTTTGAAATTAAAGCTTACCCAAGTGATTTTTATGGCCTTCTTTGTACTAAGGGCTATGATGTTTCTTTTTGCTAATGTCTTTTCCTTTTTTGCTACCATTGACTGTTTAAATCCTTTTCTGCCCATTTACCATTTGTATCATAACCCTCCTGTGTTTGCTCCTAATGTGTTATAATTCTTCATAATCTGGTCTTTGCCTGATCCCGATTCTCTCTAATATTTCTTTCCTCTCCCTTGAGGAAAGTATATCCATTTTTGGTTTCAAATGCTCATCACCTTTTGTAAATATTGAAGCAGCGATTCAATTTAATTTAAAAAATAATGTTTTTCTATTTCTTCTTCTGTCAATAAATTACCTTTGTCATCTTTTAAAGCTGTATTGTCTCATAATTTTCTTCTGTGCTCTTGTTGTTCCATTTTGTTGTTCCCCAGAGGATGTAAGAATATATATTGATATAATGAACAATGTGGAAATAAAAAAAAAAAAAAACAAGAAGAATTTAGGGTCATATTCATACTCTATAGTGTTTACTAGTGATCTATTTCAAAACAAAACATATATTTCAGTCCTGATGAATCAAATATTTAAGAAACATTCTTTAAGTGCAGAAATATACATGGAAAAAATCACTAGTGACCCTGAGAGGCCTCTTTGGAGAGTGTAGCCATGGATGATTTAACTTTGATTTCAGTCCTGCTGCTTCTACCAAGGGTTATCATAGTGCTCATTGCTCATGAGGGTTCTGGGAGTATCAGCGGGGGTCAGAGAGCAAAAAACATAAGATATAATATTAGATAAAATATTAGTAGTCCTGGAAATATTCACAAAGTCATATATTATGTTAGTGCTACTGTATTCCATGTAGGAAAATAAAAATGGGAATTGCAAAAGCCACTTTCTTTTTTATTATAGAAATTAAAGGTCTAATTTACAATTATAAATTAATATAAATAGCCATTAATTCCATTTTATTAGTTTAGGTGCTTGGTGTATGAACATATACATATCACAGGATTTTTATTGAGTCTGCATTAGTGATTATATATACCATATACATATATATGTGTATGTATTATATATAGTGTGAGATTTTAAAAATTTACAGAATTGCAAAGATACTCTGAGCAACCCTCCCTTAAAGTTTATATTAAACCATGTTTGTAAAAGTTAATTAATAGATACTTTTGCTTCCTTCTTGCTCTCTACTAATCACATGATGGTGTGTCATGATTCTGGTGTTTATGATAATGATTGTAACAGTTACCAGTTCTTTATACCTAAAAAGCATGTTGGCACTTTCTGTCATGTATACAGTGGGCCACTTAACCTTCCATCCCTGCAATTCAGGCATTATTTTCATTTTACAGATGAAGGAAAAGAGGCACAGGAAACTAGAGGAATTTGCCCAAAGTCACCTAAGAGTATCAAGTGTGTTGACCACAGAACATTGACCATTAAAGGACACTGAGTGTAAAGAGAGGTAGAGAATGACTCCATTTAACTCTTTGTAAGCCTGTTTTCCAACACTTTGACCACCTGATACAAACAGCCAACTCTTTGGAAAAGACCCTGATGCTGGGAAAGATTGAAGGCAGAAGAGGGTGATAGAGGATGAGATGGATGGCATCACCAATGCTATGGACATGAACTTGGGCAAACTCCAGGAGATACTGAGGGACAGGGAAGCCTGACATGCTGCAGTCCATGGGGTCACAAAGAATTGGACATAACTTGGTGACTGAACAACAACAGCAAGCTTATTTTCACTGGGCGTGTTCACAAAGAATCCTGATGACAACTCTCCATAATTTTTTTTGTCTTATATGATATGTTATATAGGTTTGTGTGTTATGTGACCCAAAGGGTTACACTTCATAAATTTCTGTCTTGGCAAAATGTGGCAGTTCTTTATCATCTCCCTTGAGAGAACTTGAGAATTTGTGCCTATACTGGCAAAAGTAAAGAAATAAATCTATTGATTTGGAAAACTTGATCAACCTGAATTGTTTAGATTATTTTCTTTCCTTGTTTTACTCTTTTTTGGCCTTTAAAAAATTGATAAACGCAATATGTATGCAAAAAAGTACAAATAGTACGTACATATAATTTAAAATAATTAGAAGAGAAACATCCATATACTCACAAACTCAGCTTACCAAATAAAACAATACCAGTATCTTAATCTTCACATCTTTCTCCCTCCCTCTCAGAGTGAACCATTATCCTGAATTGTATCCTTAAAAGTCCTTTGCTTTTTTTCATGATCTTGTCATACTTGTAGGTATTTCTATACATTTAGTGTACTGCTTTACTTTTGAATTCAGGCATTTGAGATTCATCCATTTTTTTTAAATTTTATTTTATTTTTAAACTTTACAATATTGTATTAGTTTTGCCAAATTCATCCATTTTAATGCTTGTAGTTGTGCGTGCGCGCAAGTCCCTTCAGTCCTGTCTGAGTCTTTGCGACCCCATGGACTGTAGCCCGCCAGGCACCTCCGTCCATGGGATTCTCCAGGCAGTTTTTCATTTTCTTGGCTTAGTATTTTATTAATACTATGTGAGGTATCAGTATTCCACAATCAACCCATTCTATTATCAATGGATATTGGATTTTTCACACAGTTTTGCTGCTCCATATGTGGTTGCTATGAATATTTTTTGTACATGTCTTCTGATGCACATATTTAAGGATTTCTTCTGAATATTTTCAAAGAATGAAATTGATGGGTCATACTATATATACATTTTCTTATTTAGTAGGTCAGGCTGAATTATTTTCTGAAGTTGTGGTACCAATTTTCATTCTATTTTTTATATGACTATTGTCTGTGTTTCCTCTTCTGGTAAAATGCTTATTCCTGTCTTCCTCATTTTTCTAATACGTGAAAGTCCTTTTTTTATTATTCCTTTTTCATGAATTAAAAAGATGTATCTGGATGTTAATCCTTTGTCAATTGTATGGTTGTCTCTCAGTTTTTGGCTTGATAAGTAAGAAATTCTTATTCCAAGTCCCTCTCCTTCCTTCCTGCTTCTTTTCTCCAGAATAGTCAGGAACCTTGGGTAATGAAATGAGAAAGAAGAAGCAGGGAGAGACAGAAAAAGATGACCACACTCCTTATTTGCCAGAACTTTCTTTTTGAATAGGCCCCAAAATGAAGAAGAGATAACTTGAAATAAAGATGGAAGTTTCAGCAACGACATGGAACCAAATTTAAATTGAAGAGCTGAGAGTACCCTTGGTGACTTAAGGTCAGTGTAGAACTTTGAATTACCCAAGAGTGACAAGCATGGTCATGAAAAACTGCCCAAGGTTTTACCCAGAAGAGGGGGAAGTCTTTCCCTATAGCATACATTTTAAAGGGCTAGTGGGAGACAACATTAGGTTGCATTATGATTCAATTTCACAAGTCCTGACTGTTTTGTATACACATTCAATTGACACATATTTGCTGAGAACCTGTCTAGTACTGGATCAGGCCATAGGTATAGAAGGGAGCAAGGTAAGCACTGCTTCCACTTTGGGGGAGCATGTCATCCTGCATAGATCAGAAAACCTTTGGGAAGTAGAGGGCTTTCCTGGTGGCTCAGTGGTAAAGAATCTGCCTGCCAATGCAGGAGACATGGGTTCAACCCTGACCCCAGAAGATTCCCACATGCCTTGGAGCAACTAAGCCCGTGTGCCCCAACTACCAAAGCCCATGTCCTCTACAGCCCATGCTCTGCAACAAGAGAAGCCACCACAATGAGAAACCCGTGCACTGCAACTGCAGAGTAGCCTCCAGTCCCTGCAAGCAGAGGAAAGCCTGAGCAGCAACAAAGACCCAGAACAACCAAAAATGGATGAATTAATAAAATTATTTTAAAAAAGAAAATCTTAGGGAAGGAGAAAGTGACTTTTGAATGTCTCCTTGAGTCTGCAGAACTTTGGCAATACTACTTATGGGAAATAAAGCTTCAGTGTCTAGCCACCTTAGTCTAAATTTGTATTAGGGTAAAACTTAGAAAGAAGGCTAAGGGGGGAAGAAGGCTAAGGGGTCTTCTCTCCCTCCCATATCTGCATGTTATGCATCTCCATATGAGAAGGAAATTAACCAATGGAATGTGAATGGACTCATTGTCACATAATGATTCAGTTAGTTTTAGTTGTTTATCACGAGTTAATAAGTTGAAAATCTCAGTGGAACTGTGGCAATAGGACATAACTGTACCTAATCACTTTCTCAGAAACTAATCATGTTAATGTCAATGAGCATAGCCCTTTCTACAAATAGTCATGTTTTAATTTCAAAAGTAACAGTACTAATAGAATTAAATGAGAAACCAATAATAGTCTGCTGCTGATAGATTACTGTCAAGGTAAACTGACTTGGTAGTGGCTATAGGGGAAAAAGGCAATGGCAGCCCACTCTAGTACTCTTGCCTGGAAAACCCCATGGATGGAGGAGCCTATTGGGCTGCAGTCCATGGGGTCGATAAGAGTCGGATACGACTGAGCGACTTCACTTTCACTTTTTACTTTCATGCATTGGAGAAGGAAATAGCAACCCATTCCAGTGTTCTTGCCTGGAGAATCCCAGGGACGGGGGAGCTTGTTAGGCTGCTGTCTATGGGGTCGCACAGAGTCGGACATGACTGAAGTGACTTAGCAGTAGCATAAGGGAAAAAACATTTACAAATACTCTAAGATAATAAAAATACTAAAAGGTAAAATAAAAATTTTGTAGCTTCAATGTCATTGAAACAGATACAACTAAGCATGTAAACTTGAAACTCCTTGGAAGTAAGTTAAATCAGAATATTATATTGATGTTTTGGACAGGATACTAAGTTACATTAATTGCTACATTCTGAAGGATATGTTGGGCCATATGTAGTGTTTACCAGGGAGTTATGAAAAAATTGGTTAGAAGACTCTTGAACTACTTCATCCACTGAGTGTATACAATTATTGAGAGTACAGATGGAGAGAGCTACTTGTAAATTTTTTTTTTCTGGAGAGCGTTTTCTGTGACTCCTATCCTCTACAGGGGGAATGTGGATAAAAGATGTTTCCTACACCCAAGCTTGAGGAGAGTGCTCTCGTCAGGTCTACCTGTAATGCTTACTGTGTAACTCATGTTGTTGAGTATGTATGTATTCTGAATTGAAAAGTGAAAGTGTAAATGTTAGTCACTCAGTCATATTTGACTCTTTGCAACCCCACGGACTGTATGTAACCCACCAAACTCCTCTGTCCATGGGATTCTCCAGGCAAGAATACTGGAGTGGGTTGCCATTCCCTTCTCCAGGGGATCTTCCCAACTCAGGGATTGAACCCAGTCTCTTGCACTGAAGGCAGATTCTTCACTGTCTGAGCCACCAGTGAAGTCCATTCTGACATACTGCCTTGGAAATCCAGATGGCGAGAGTGGTGGACTGTTGAATTATTTTGGCAGCAGAGTGAATGAGTATGGCTGCTAGGTAGGGACTGACCTGCATCCCAGAATTGATCAGAATACAGTGTATATGAATGTTTCCTTCAGACCAAATGAGAGGGTCATGCAGGATTGGCCTAGCATCATTTTAAATTTTACTCAGTAAAATACAGAACTACAAACAACCTGGGATTTGCTTTAAAATGTTCTAAGTTAAAAAAGGGAGATTGAAAATGTTGAAAATTATTGGGGTTGCATGTTTGGTACGTGAGCTTTCATTGTATCATTCTTTCTATTATGGGGATGCTTGCAAGCACCCATAATAGATAGTTCAGAAAATTCTGTTTCAAGGAGCCCCCTAGGGAAAGACAATGGGATTCCAACAGAAAGTCTGGTTTGTACCCCTAGAAAAATTGAGGATTGAGAGAGCTCTGCGGCTACAGGAGTCAAATGAATTGTCTTTGTCAAGAGAACGTCAACAGTGGTACCCAATGCCTGGGAACCTCTGTAGAATATGTGAAGGAGGAACATTTGTCTGGCCTGGATATTGAGAAGCCATCATTGACAGTACCAATCAAAAAAAACTATCCTGTCCCCACTCATTTGTCCTTTTTGTCTCTCAAAAACAGGTCTGGCAAGTGGAAGAGAAGATAAACATGAGCAAGAGAGAGGAAACATGGAAGAAAGGAAAGGAGAGAGAGAAGAGAAGGAAGTGAGTCGGGGAAAGAGAGAAGCTTCACGCCCCATTTGTAGGTGGGGCAGGCAGCTTGTGTGCAATCAGTTCACCTAGAAAGCATTGCAAACACCAGATGGAGAAAGAGACTAGGAAGACCTTGCTTCTCCTACCATGTCAAGGGCCTGCATGCAACAAGCCTTTCTTGGGAAGGGGAAAAGATTTTTAATTCTTAAATCAAGATCATAGTTTTTGATTAATACATGAGACTGAACAATTTAAATCACTAAAATCACAAATTAAAATTTGGTTTGTGAATTAAAGTATCTATAGGACTTTGTAATACCTCAGGGTGGCTTACAAAGTCATGGCTCTTTCCTGAGTTTTCCTCCAAGGGCAGGAGAAGAGTTACCTATATTGAGTCCACTGAGAAATTTGAAAGAGATAGATTGAAGAAAAAGAGAAACCATGAGACTTTTGGTTTGCATTGCAAGCATTCTGCTTATTCAGTCTGTTTTACACATTACTATCTCATTTTGGCCCCATATCAACCTTCTGGGTTATCAGGGGCAGTATTATTCACTGCATTTTACCAGGTAAAAAATTAACTTGCAAAGAAGATGACTGATATTCCTGGGATCACCGTGTTAATAATTGTTTGAAGCAAAGCTAGAACTTGAGTCTTTAACTACTTTTCTGGTCCAGGGTTTTTGCACAGTGTTTCCTAATGTCCTGGAGACTCAGAGAAACCCTGAGAGATGCGCTAAAAGGGTGAAGCAGTCTTCTGGGGTAATGGAAGCACTGGGGCTAACTTGTGGGTTCACCCTCCCCCTGGAACCTGGCCCCTCTGGGTCCCAGGGCTTCGTCATTTCCTCAGTGATCTTGGAGACTGAGAGTTGATTCATGTCTAAAGAAGGCTGCTGGGGCCAACTGGTCCAGGCCTTTGTTTACTGGAATTTAACATCAGAGAAGGTTCTTGGAGGTTGTGATTTTCTCCTGACAGCCCAGCATTGATCAACCAACCAATCAACCCCAGTCAATTATTCAGTTGCTCATTGAGCATTAATTGAACACCTATTCTGCTGAGCTTTAAAATATGCTTGTTCCTTGCCATCCATACTTCTGGAGAGTGTACCTGTACAGTTAATTGCCCATCTAGTGCATCTGTTAGATCCTTAAGGTGGAGGTGTGAGCATTAGTTAGTTCATAGATAGATAATAATTGGATAAATTAATGAGCATCAAAATGTACCACCACTGTGCTTGGCACTGGAGATGTAATGATCAGGGGAAAAAAAGAAAAGAAATAAGAAAGAGAAAAAAATGCAGAGAAAATGGAATATACAGTCTAGGAGGAGAAACAGACATTAATAAAAGACTTACACAATAAAAGCTGAATGTTAGCTGTGATAAGTGTGAAGAAGAGGTGCATCGTGTTATGAGAATCTAGCGTGTGCAAGGACTTGAACTCTGGTTAGCAGAGTCAGGGCAAGCTGGAGGAGTTTAACATTTCATCAGCACAGATTAGCTCAGTGCCTTCAGTTGGGGTCAGGGAAGAGGAAAGGCTTTTTAAAGCCTTCCCCTCCTGAAGTGTTGTCTTTCTTCCCTGAGAAAAATAGACCACGAATACAAATAAAATTAAAATTGAATTAATTTCCGTGGGGAGAGCATCTTACTTTCATTGATCTAGGACACACGAAAATCTGAACTTAGTACTTTTGTAACTTCCGTGCTTTTAATTTCTGTGAAATAAGCTCTTTGTTATGCTCTAGGCTTTGAGAGAGGAGGAATTAAGTCTTGGACTTAATTTCTTTTTAATGAACATGGTGACAAAAAAAAAAGTTGACAGAAGTCAGCAGCAGTCTCTCCTTCCTGAGGCAGAGGACAGGCGGCACAGAGGGCAGGAGGATATGAGCTAAGAAGTGGACAGTCACCCGCAACAACTTTGGGGTTGGCAGGCTGTTTCGAAGAAGATGAAGCACAAAAGACCCAGGGTCTCAACAGGGCTATTGGTGACCCAGGGGAAATCTTCCCAGGCTCTGCGATGTTCAACCTATCTCTCTTTATTCCCTACATGGCACAGGTGGTGGTGTAGTCGCTAAGTCGTGTCTGATTCCTGCAATCCTGTAGACTGTAGCCTGCCAGGCTCTGTCCATGGGATTCTCCAGGCAAGAATACTGGAATGGGTTGCCATTTCCTTCTCCAGAGGATATTCCTGACCCAGGGACTGAACCCAGATCTCCTGCATTGCAGGCAGTCTTCTTCATTGCAGGCAGATTCTTTACTGACTGAACCACCAGGGAACTTGTTCTCAAAACCTGTTAACTGAATATTTTAAAACTATTTTTAAACATCTTGAATCCAAGAACTTATATGGAGTAAAGGTTATCAAAAAAAAGTGAGGACCTTGGAAAGCATGGAGAAAAAGCAAGCTTGCCAAACAGGAGCGCTGACACAGTACTTGTAATTCACTTGACATCCACATCAACCCTCAGCTTCTTATTCCCTGCCTATTGTCAAACACTGATTCTTGGGTTAATGCGCAGCTGAATCAGTGAGTCTCTACCCTTGTTTCTCAGGAGTATTCATGAAGGACAGTTTTCAGAGAGCTGGGAAACCTGATTCAATCATTGGCGTGGGGAGAGCAGGCTGATGAATCAGGATGGCCACTGCCAGGTTATTGATCTTGGAAGGGGTTCTCGAGGGCTGCTGCCCAGGAGACACAACAACAGCCAACTAACTACCCCTGCACTCCACATGGTGAAATAGAGTGGGGAGGCAGAGGGGAGCGACTGGGTGCAGCCTGTCTGTCTTTTGGTCCTGGGAGAAGGAGTGATGTCTCAGTTCCACCGTTTGCTTTAAGACTTCTGTACATATTCACTGTAACTCTGATCACTAGTTACTATCTCACGGCAGCAACAGTCAATGAAGAGTCCTGTGTGCACTGAGCCATCATCCTGACATCAGATCAATGACTTGCTACACTCTTAGGAATATTTGTAACTACACTGCAACCTCATATAAAGCGCTTTAATCAAATCAGAAAAATACACTCCAATAAATCAAAAGATGAATTGCAGGAATAATAATGTTAACAATCTGAAAGGAAAGGAAAAGAACTGTTGCTTACTGAGAAGTTTGCAATAAATTTCAGAATCTATCAATTTTCTTGCTATCAAGATAATTTTGATGCCTAGAACAGCGCCTGGCAAACGTTGGTGTTCAATAGCTATTTGTTGAATGAATGAATGAATCTTCGGGCTCTGCTAATATTCATTTTGTGACTTTGTACAAATTAATAATTATAGTTACTTCCCTGAAGTAATAATGGACTCAGAAACGAATCTCTCAGTTTTGAACCTGACTTTGGGCTCTATGTCGCTTGCTCTTCAGGGTTTAATGGGATAGGTGTTGTTCTTCAGGGTACTTGTTTTTTGTGTTCATTTGTTCTTATTTTTGTTTGGTGTGTATGTGTGTTAGTCACTCAATCATGTCTGACTCTTTGCGACCCCATGGACTACAGCCCGGCTGTCCATGGAATTCTCCAGGCAAGAATACTGGAGTGGGTTGCTATTTCCTTCTCCAGGGGATCTTTGCAACCCAGGGATAGAACCCAGGTCTCCTGCATTGCAGGCAGATTCTTTACCATCTGAGCCACCAGGGAAGCCCTTTGTGCTCCATATCCATTGCTAATTGCAGGTAAGTCTCTGGTTCTTGAATGATCCAGGTGGACTGAGTTGCTGCTAAAGCAAAATTATATTATTCTGAATTATAATAGGACCCAGAGTCAACAAAATATGCATTCATAAGGTCAGGCATACAATCCAAAATCAAATACAAAAAAGCCTGTTGCTTAGTCCCTCAGTCCTGTCCGATTCTTTGCAACCCCATGGACTGTAGACTGCCAGCCTCCTGTGTTCACGGTATTTTTCAGACAAGCTTACTGGAGTGGGCTGCGATTTCTTTCTACAAGTTAACTTTAATTCTTGTTAAATACAACTCTATACAGATTGTATATTTTACACCGAAGCAGCTCAGTATCACAGTTAGAGAAAGGAGAATGCCATCTGGAAAATTTTCATTTTTCTAGCCCATAAAATGCAGCAGATGCTGGCCTTCAGGGTCAGAACAAAACCAACTGCACAATTCTGTAAACATCTAGGAAAATGTAGTCAATTCTCAAGAAAAAGGGCATTCAACAGAGTGGACAATCAAGAAAAAGCCAATCCCAAGGTGATTCAGATGTTGACTATAAACAAAGACTTCAAAGTAGTTATTATATCTGTGACCCATGAAGTAAAGAAAACATAGATTTCAAAAAGAAAGTATAAAAAAAGAACCAAGTCAGGATTTTAGAACTGAAAATTTAATATTTGAAATAAATATCTCTCTGAGTGGGTTCTATAAAAGAATGATGAAGACAGAGGCAAGACTGAAGATTGATCAGTAGAAATTATCCAATTTGAAAAAAAGAGGGCAAAGTAGATTGAAAACCAATAAGAACTGAAATTCAGGTGCCTGGGGGATGATATAAAGAGGTCTGACATGTGAAAAGGAGTCCCTGAAGGAGAGGGCAAAGATTGAGACCAAAAAAAAAAAAAAAGTGAAGAAATAATAGCCAAACCCAAATTGGGTGAAAGGCAAAAATGTACAAAATCAAGCTCAGTGAAGTTTAAACAGAATGAACTCAAAGAAAAGCATGCTTAGACATGTTATAAGAGAACTGTTGAAAATCAAAGTTCTAATAGTTCTAATAGAGAAAATGGCATCCTGCATACATTGGACCATGATTTGAATTTTCATGGATTCCTCATCAGAATCTATGGAGGCCAGAAGACAATGGAATAACTTCTTTAGATTGCTAAAAGAAAAAAAAAATGCTGTTAATCCAAAATTCTAAATTCTGTAAAATATCTTGAAGAATTTTAAAGTGAAATAAAACATTTTTGGAAGAAAAAAACTTGAAAAATTTTCTCCAGCATACCTGCTCTATAAGAAATGCTAAATAATATTGTTTAGACTGAAGGAAAGTGAGGATAGCTGGATTTTTAAGATTTTTAAGAGTTAACCAAAAGGGAGGCACCTAGCTGCATAATTATAAAGGACTATTCTTTTTCCTCATAAATTCTTTAAAATATAATGGCTGTATTATTAAATAAAGTGAGGATTATAATGTGTTGAGTAGGTATATGTATACATATGTGTAATACATATGACAAATATTAACATACACTTCAGTTGGAGGGGTGAGAAAAGACTATTATTTTAAGTTAATTTTTTTTCTATTTTACAGGAATTGGTAAATGATAGGTTAGATACATATCTTATAATCCCTTAAGTAACCCCTAAATATAATACAAAGGTATATTGCAAGAAGGCTAATAGATAAATTAAAATGGAATAATAAAAAAGTTTCAAATAATCAAAAAGAAAGCATCAAAGAGAAACACAGATATAAAACACAAAGGGATAAAGAGAAAACAAGTAAGATGGTAGACCTAAATCCAAGCATATCAATTGAAAGAAAGTTTGAAAGTGAAAGTCGATCAGTTGTGTCTGACTCTTTGTGACCCCGTGGACTATAGCCTGCCAGGCTCCTCTGTCCATGGAATTCTCCAAGCCAGAATACTGGAGTGGGTAGCTGTTCCCTTCTCCAGAGGATCTTCCTGCATTGCCGGCGGATTCTTTACTGTCTGAGCCACCAGGGTATTAAATGTTAATGTCTGAGACACTAAAATTAATAGGCAGAGATAAAAGTAGATAAAAGCAAGACCCTACTACATACTACCTAGGAGATATACATGTTAAATATGAAGACAGGTTGAAAGTAAGTTTGGGGACAATGAAGTGAAGTATTAGTCGTTCAGTCATGTCCGATTCTTTGTGACCCCATAGACTGTAGTTCACCAGGTTCCTCTGTCCATGGAATTCTCCAGGCAAGAAAACTGGAGTCAGTTGCCCTTTTCTTCTCCAGGGGATTTTCCTGACCCAGACATTGAACCCAGGTCTCCTGCATTATAGGCAGATTCTTTACCATCTGAGCCACCAGGGAAGCAATATATATCATGAAAACAGTAAGCATATTAAGACTAAAGTGGCTTTTTAAAACTTCAGATTAAATAGACTTTAACACTCAGAGTGGGGCCTCCTTGGTGGTCCAGTGATTAAGAATCTACCTTGCAATTCAGGAGATACCGGTTCGACCCCTGGTCTGGGAGGACCCCACTTGCCACAGGGAAGCTAAGCCCGTGCGCTGTAACTGTCGAGCCAGTTTTCTAGAGTCTGCGAGCCGCAAATACTGAGCCCATGTGCTACAACTACTGAAGCCCGAGTGTCCTAGAGCCCAGGCTCCACAAGAAAAGCCATCGGAATGAGAAGCCTGTACACCATAACCAGAGAATAGTCCCTACTCGCAACAATTAGAGAAAGCTCACACGTAGTAAAGAAGACCCACCAGAGCCAAAACATAACTAAACATATATATATATATAAAGTATTAAAGAAAAGACTCAGTGTTGCTAGAGAGATAAAATGATGAACAATTCATCATAACAATTATACATGTGTGTGAAAGTGTTAGTCACTCAGTTGTGTCTGACTCTTTGTGATATAATGGACTGTAGCCCACCAGGGTCCTCTCTCCATGGGATTCTCAAGGCAAAAATACTGGAGTGGGTTGCCATTCCCTTCTCCAGGGGATATTCTTGACGCAGGGATCAAACTCGGTGTATGCATCTAATAATAGGGCTTCAGATAAACTCTCCAGATCACTGGGGCACCTTGATGGTGGCAATGCCAAGCCTGTAGGGCATCTTCAGCATGGCTTCAGCGATGAGGACACACATGGCCCCTAAATCACAGTGGGTCAGACATAAAGTTAGGAGAACTGAGATGCTCTCACCCTTGGCTAAGTAGCCTTTGAAGGAATTTTATCTATGGTGTTGTTAGTGTCTAGGCAGTTATCTCTTCTAGATCATCTTTTCTTCCCAGTAGGAGAACAAATGAAAACAAGTTAAAAATAGTCAACTTTACATTTTAAAATTTTCAGGTGTTTCCCTGTGATGACTACAAAAGCAATGAAGACTTTTATTTATGGAAATTAAAATAAAAGATAAATAAATGAAAACCTTAGCTTTTATTTGACCTCCTCTGCCTTACTTTATAAATTAACCAGGCTCCTCTTTAGGACAACATTCAGTACCTCGTGGCATAGAAATATGTAATATAACCTTTTGCAAATGGAAAACAATTTCCAGGTTTTAGGGACTGAATTGTGTTCCCTAAGATTCCTATGTTGGTATCCGATCTATCTCAGAGTGTGGATCTTAGGGGACAGGGTCTTTCAAGATTAAAGGTGAAGTCCCAGAGTGGGCTTTTATCCAGTATGCATGCCATCTTTATGCTGCTGCTGCTAAGTCGCTTCAGTCGTGTCCAACTCTGTGCGACCCCATAGACGGCAGCCCACCAGGCTCCCCCGTCCCTGGGATTCTCCAGGCAAGAACACTGGAGTGGGTTGCCATTTTCTTCTCCAATGCCTGAAAGTGAAAAGTGAAAGTGAAGTTGCTCAGTCGTGTCCGACTCTTAGCGACCCCATGGACTGCAGCCCAACAGGCTCCTCCATCCATGGAGTTTTCCAGGCAAGAGTACTGGAGTGGGGTGCCATCTTTATAAGAAGGGGAAATTAAGATGCAGATACATGCAGAGAAGACCATGGGAAGACACAGGGAGAAGACAGCCATCGATCCACGAAACAAGGAGAGACCTCAGAAGAGACCAGCCATCCTGACATTTTGATCTTGGACTTGTAGGCTTCAGAACTGTGAGCAAACACATTTCTGTTGTTTAGGCCATCCGGTCTGTGGTACTTTATGATGGCAGCCATGGCAAACATAGATTACGCGAATGTCAGGCAAGCAGCAGGAGTAACATGGAATCCTTCTGGAACTAAGGAACACCTAAACACTCTGTAATAGAAAACGTTCCTGTTCTGTGAAGGCGGTCACTCACACCCCAGGATTTTATTGTTAGTATTTGTGAAATTTTTCAATATTGCATAAGCATATATACAGGAGTTTCTTGTGTAATGAGAATAATGGAAGTAATAATAAATGTCAGAGTGGATGTAATTATGGCTGAAAAGATGACTTTATTACCCAGGAAAGGATACTGTTGGCCAGAGCCAATTCATTAGACTGATCTGGCAGTCTGTTATTATTATTTCTAGTCCTTCCTAGATTTCACTCTTTTAGATAAAAACATGCATATCAGCATTGGAGTTTGATTGCCTTATGGGCATAAAGCTTTGCATATTTACTGCCCATGAATCATATCAGTATGTGAAATCCAGAGAAGATTCAATTTTTCCTGCTAGATGCACCTCCAGCCGTTTAATTAAAATATGTATTATTAATAAAACTATATTTAAGTCATATTTTTTACAGATATGACTGAAACATTAAGTGCAAATTGTTTCATACTTCCACAGTAATTTGCTTTTAACATTATGTGCCTTAATCAAGGTAGCTTGCGAGTTGAAGGTTTGTGGCATTGAGGACTTCTGAAGAGCAAAGTTGCAGAAAGCAAGTGGAAACTGGTGATTAATGAAAGGACATATTTACTTTTCAGAAAGACTTTGTGGTTTTATTGCAGAAGGGATCTGTAATGAACAGCAAAAGGCCTTAAAAGAAATAGCAGAAAAGACTATTTCGTCCCTATTTCAGTGCGTAGCCATGACATTTGCCATTTGCATGCTGGCTTTTTTCGTGTGTCTGAACCAGCACTGTATCTCAGCCTGGGTGTCTACCTTTAGATGTCACAGTTGTTCTTCCACTGAACTGCTCCAGCTTCAGCTCTGCACATTCACAATTCTTCCACTTTCCAAAAATCCTGTATAATCAGTAAGACTGATTAGAAGCACTGTAGCTCACTTGGAGAATTCTTAGCAAGAGATTGATTCGAAAACATTTTATTTAAAATAGGTGTTGAGGGTGACGGCTGGCTGACTATTAGACGCTGTAGCTTTGCTGTAAAATGTACCCATGGTTTATGGAATTGGTTCTTCCAGATGACAGATTTTCCAGACTCTTACTTTTGATCCAAGTGGTGATGGTAGGCAGTAGGGCAGAGAAAACAGAAAGGAAGAAAATTAATAGGTAATGACTGCTCTGTGCCAGACTCCACGCTAACCTGTTTGCCAGTTACGTCATTCAGTCCTCACGTAAAGCTTCAAGAAAGAAATGCTTGTCTTGTGTGTTTCACATGAGGAATGAGGCTTTGAGAAGTGACTGGCTCAGCTTCACAGCTGGAAAATGACTGAGTGCAAACCTTTGACTCTTTCACTCCAAAGGTCAGGGGAGACCACTGCATGCTCTTTTGCTTGTTCGGCCTCTACAAACATGCTTTTGTTATGTCCACCTGCCACTGGTTACATGAACATTCCCCACCCCTCCCCCACCCACAGATCCTTCAGAAACTCAGCGTAGCTCCTTTCCCTTATGATTTGCTCCTGTAGTTCTTCTGTAATTCTTCCCTTCACCTCACTGGTTTCTCTCTCCATCATGCGTGAAAATTCTAAGTTACATCTAGGTAGAGTGATGATTAACTATTTTGCCATCTTCTATAAAGGTAGAATCTTACATCCATTGTGCTATCACCTTTACCATTTTCAACTGAATTTCATTCTAATAGTTCTTTTCTAAGTGGACTGAATGCTAAAACCGAATATATGAAAGTAACTTGTCTGTGGCTTCAGAGCCTGTAATTACGGAGTTCACATTAATGAAGCCCTCTCCTTTACTTGAAAACTAGTTTTGTGAGTGTGTGCATGGTCAGTCGTGTCCGACTCTTTGTGAACCCATGGACTGTAGCCCGCTAGGCTCTTCTGTCCATGGTATTCTTCAGGAAGAATACTGGAGTGGGTAGCCATTTTTTCCTCCAGGGGATCATCCCAACGCAGGGATCAAACCCTAGTCTCCTGTGTCTCCTACATTGCAGGAACATTCTTTACTGCTGAGCCACCAGAGAAACCCTAAAACTAGTCTAATCAGAAGTTATTAGCTCAGATAAAAAAGAAACATTTTTATGTTTCCTTTCCTTGAGATATATGTGTATATGGACATATGTGGTATGATTCTGACTCCACAATATCTGCTTGGATTCCACTGGATTAGAAAGTTCTCCTTGAAGAAGAAATAAGAGCTTGAAGCTGACTTAAACCATAGAATAAACCACTAAAATGTGTTTAGTATGGCATGTTGTTGTTGGTTAGTTGTCAAACCATGTCCAACTCTTTTGTGACCCCATGGACTGTAGCCCAACAGGCTCCTCTGTCCATGGGATTTCCCAGGCAAGAATACTGGAGTGAATTGCCATTTCCTTCTCCAGGGGATCTTCCTGACACTGTGATTGAACCCACATCTCCTGCATTGGCAGGCTGATTCTTTATCACTGAGCCATCTGGGAAGCCCTTAGTCTGGTATAGAAACCTTTACTAACATAATGTTCATGTTATAAGGATATGTAAATACACCTTTTTGCCTTCAGTTTTCCCCATTCCTTCACACTAACTATAGAAGCTGAACTGAACATTCTGTTGCCACTAGAAAAATAGATGCTTCTTTCTTTCCCTGGGTTTCCCCAGTGGCTCAAAGGTTAAAGCGTCTGCCTGCAATGCAGAAGACCTAGGTTCGACCCCTGGGTCGGGAAGATCCCCTGGAGAAGGAAATGGCAACCCACTCCAGTATTCTTGCCTGGAGAACCCCATGGACAGAGGAGCCTGGTGGGCTACAGCCCTCTGTGTCGCAAAGAGTCGGACACGACTGAACGATTTCACTTTCACTTTCCTTCCCTTAACCAGTAGGAGTGTAGACCTTTGTTTAAAATAATAACAGTCACCAGGCTTGGAAACTAAGGGAAGCCAAGCAAAATCAGGTCTACATTTTCAATAATTGCAAGAGACATAGCAGACAAACAGAAATTCTCCCACACCCATCAAAAACCTAAATCCCAAGAAGTGGTCAATTCCTGGGTCTGGTTTGGCAGAGTGCTGGTGAGTTTCTGTACACTGTATAATTTTTTATTTTGCTGTTCACTGAGCATCCCTTGGAGAGTACTCCACTGGCTTCCTAGAGGAGCTGCTGCCTCCTGACTTCTCAGGGCTCTTGGCGTGGAAATTAACCAAACTCCAAAAGCCCTTGCATGTTCTGGAAAACAAACAAAACACACTCCAAGGGACTTATTATTTGCAACACTCAAATTCCAACACATGCTCATGCTTACACGCATGCTCACGCATATGCAAGACACACAGATATACACACTTCAAAGTAGGAAAACTTATTTTAAGAATTTTGCTAGCTGGACACCCAAAGCAGCATGTTCTCTCTCAAATCAGCCTAACACATAAATAGTATAAAATACCTAAATAAATACAATTAACAGAACACCAAATTTGCACAAATACCAGTCTTGAAAAAAGAAAAGTCTGAAAGGAAATAGGCTAGGGAAAGCCAGCATCTCTGGCAGGAATGGGTAATGGAAAACCCTTTGTGAAGAAGCAGCTGTTAAAACACCCGCCATACGATATGGGCCATTTGAGTGAAAACATTGCTGGGTTAGGTGATATTTTTTCCCAATGGGCCCCATTCATTTTCAGAATTTGGAAGTCACAGGAGCACCTCGGACTTCCCTGGTGGCCCCGAGGAGCCTGGCGGGCTACAGTTCATGGAGTCATAAAGAAAAGAGTTGGACACAACTTAGCGACTAAACAGCAACAACAGAAGCATGTGTAAAATAGATAGCTTGTGAGAAGGTGCTGTATATCACAGGGAGCCCAGCCTGGCACTCTGCGATGACCTAGAGAGGTGGCATGAGGGGAGGAGAGGGAGGCTCAAGAGGCAGGAAATATACGTCTACTTATGGCTGATATGTGTTGCTGTACAGCAGAAACCAACACAACACCGTAAAGCAATTTCCCTCCAATTAAGAAATAAAGAAACAAATAATGAAGAAATGACACATTAAAAAGTTCAAACTAACAGACACATATATAAAGCTCATTAGTGGACACATATTTGTTAAGGGATACATAGACCATTTTTCATGATTGACTATATTTTACTCAATAATATGTGGTGGTGCTGCTGCTGCTAAGTCACTTCAGTCGTGTCTGACTCTGTGTGACCCCATAGACGGCAGCCCACCAGGCTCCCCCGTCCCTGGGATTCTCAAGGCAAGAACATTGGAGTGGGTTGCCATTTCCTTCTCCAATGCATGAAAGTGAAGAGTGAAAGTGAAGTCGCTCGGTCGTGTCCGACTCTTAGCAACCCCATGGACTGCAGCCTACCAGGCTCCTACATCCATGGGATTTTCCAGGCAAGAGTTCTGGAGTGGGGTGCCATTGCCTTCTCCGAGGAAATTAAAAAAAGAGGGGATATATGTATGCTTGTGTGCATGCTAAGTCACTTCAGTCATGTCTGACTCTAGAACACTATAAACTATAGCCCACCAGACTTCTCTGTCTGTGGGATTCTCCAGGCAAGAATACTGGAGTGGGTTGCTGTGCCCTCCTCCAAGGGATCTTCCTGACCAAGGGATTGAACCCGTGTCTCTTGTATCTCCTGCATTGGCAGGTGGGTTCTTTACCACTGAGCCACCTGAGAAGCTCATGGTAGTGTACGTATGTTGATGCTGCTTTCTCTGTTCAGCCCACTCTTAGTTTATTCACTTTGCTGTGCAGGAGAAACTAACATGACGTTGGAAAGCAACTATACTCCAAAAAAAGTTTTTTAAACAGAGTGAATTCAATCCACCCCAAATAAATAAATATAGTTTAAAATGAATCCTCAATAAGCTATAGACTTGGGTGAAAATGATATGCCAGTAGGTTCGTCAGTTGTAAGGAATGGACCTCTCTGGTGGGGGATGTTGATAGTGGGAGAGGCTATATTTATGTCGGCACAAGGGCTATGTGAGAAATCTCTGTACCTGCCACTCAATTTTGCTGCAAACCTAAAACTCTTCTGAAAAGGAATCCATATCACATAGATGATATTCTATGAGAGCAATGTCAATAGTGGTATCAATAACAAAACATAGTTTAAATAAAAATCATTTGTAGAGTAAAAAAGGCATTCTATAGAATTCATTGCTTACATAAAAAAATATAAATTGGAAGCTGCTTAGAACTGAATAGTACAAGTAAGTACACTTGGCTTCCACAAGTGGTAGGAACCACCAGGAAGGCACAGCACATGCATGCGCATGCTCAGTCACTCAGTCGTGTCTGACTCTTAGCAACCCTGTGGCCTGTAGCCCGCCAGGCTCCTCTATCCATGGGATTCTCCAGGCAAGCATACTGGAGTGGGTTGCCATTCCCTCCTCCAGGGGAAGAAGGCACAGTAGAGGTGCTTACAAGTAAAATCTTTTTGCAAATTTATGTTGCAGAGTCTGAAACATACTTTCCATGACAAGAATTGTTGTAAAATAAATTGTCTAGGCATGAATTTTTTTTAAGTCAACAGATTCAGCATAATGTCCAAGGAAAGGAGAACAGTCAAATCAAGACAAAAAGTCGGCAAAACCTCTCAGGTATTTGTAGTCAAATGTAATCTTACCTTTTAAATAAAGCCTGCTTCAAAATGAATGTTCTTAAAAGAAAATGTGGTTACATTCATCCCCTACTCCCATTTCAGTTCTGTTAAACAAGTATTTATTAAGGGTTTTTGATGCACAAGATACCAAAATAGGTAACTGGGGAATACAGGTAAGTCAGGGCAGTGCCTTGTCCCCAAAGAGCCTTTAGAATACTGAGAGACAAGCTTAAAAAAGGTATCCACTGAATAAAATGTGATGAGTGCACAGAGGTTTTCTTTGTGTATTAAGGGACCACAGAGGATGGATTCTTGTCCCAATCTGGAGTTCAAGAATTACTTTTGAAAGAAAGGGTCATCCAAGTTTTCCAAGACATCAAATTACTTTTTCCCCTGGACTGTAAGGAGATCAAACCAGTCAATACTAAAGGAAATCAACCCTGAATATTCATTGGAAGGACTGATGCTGAAGCTGAAGCTCCAGTACTTTTGCCACCTGATGCCAAGAGCTGACTAACTGGAAAAGACTCTGATGCTAAGAAAGATTGAGGGCAAAAGGAGAAGAGGGTAGCAGAGGACAAGATGTTTAGATCACAGCACCGACCCAACAGACTTGAATTTAAGCAAATTCTGGGAGATAGTGAAGCAGAGGGGAACCTGCCATGGTGTACAGTCCATGAGGTTGCAAAGTTGGACACGACTTAATGATTAAACAAAAACATGCATGAACTAACCTTCACAATTTAAGCAAAATGTGCGAAAGAATTTAAAAGTTTCTATATTTCTCTGAAATATCCAAAACAGGCTCACAGGTCATTCATCAGCTTCTCAATTACACTGCCCAAGGCAATTCAGAAAAGAAAAAGGGAAAAAACAACGACAAATAACAGTTACTTATTAGTAGCCCTAAGCAGACGTTGGGACTGAACTGGGACCGCTCTTCCAAGACCCTTGCAAGCTGAGTTGAGCTTTTGGGAACAGCCGCCCAGGGCAAGTAAGTACCAGCATATGAGAGCACAATATTAAACTTTTTTTTTCAAATCTAAAAATTAACATCCCAACCATCAGACTAGAAAGTATACAGGATGCAGGTTACCATTGTAATGTGTTTGCTGCTTGCTCTCAGTTGATAGCACTATACTGGTAACTGAGGGAGAAAACAGAGATTGATCAGGAAGAACATAGTCCGGCCTCTTAGAACTGATTGTCACCCTGCAAATACAACATGACTAGGTACTCTTGCCTGGAAAATCCCATGAACAGAGGAGCCTGGTAGGCTGCAGTCCATGGGGTCGTTAGGAGTCGGACGCGACTGAGTGACTTCACTTTCACCTTTCACTTTCCTGCATTGGAGAAGGAAATGGCAACCCACTCCAGTGTTCTCGCCTGGAGAATCCCAGGGACAGCGGAGCCTGGTGGGCTACCATCTATGGGGCCGCACAGAGTCGGACACAACTGAAGCGACTTAGCAGCAGTAGCAGCAGCAGGTCTTTTGAAATATTTTATTCAGTCCAACAGAGGATGAGATGGTTGGATGGCATCGCCGACTCAATGGACGTGAATTTGAGCAAACTCTGGGAGTTGGTGATGGACAGGGAAGCCTGGCGTCCTGCAGTCCATGGGGTCACAAAGAGTTGGACATGACTGAGCAACTGATCATGGCATCTGGTGCCATCACTTCATGGCAGATAGATGGGGAAACAGTGGAAACAGTGTTAGACTTTATTTTTGGGGCTCCAAAATCACTGCAGATGGTGATTGCATCCATGAAATTAAAAGACGCTTACTCCTTGGAAGGAAAATTATGACCAACCTGGACAGCATATTAAAAAGCAGAGACATTACTTTGTCAACAAAGGTCTGTCTAGTCAAGGCTATGGTTTTTCCAGTGGTCATGTATGGATGTGAGAGTTGGACTGTGAAGAAGGCTGAGTGCTGAAGAATTGATGCTTTTGAACTGTGGTGTTGGAAAAGACTCTTGAGAGTCCCTTGGACTGCAAGGAGAGCCAACCAGTCCATCCTAAAGGAGATCAGTCCTGGGTGTTCTTTGGAAGGAATGATGCTAAAGCTGAAACTGCAGTACTTTGGCCACCTCATGCGAAGAATTGACTCATTGGAAAAGACTCTGATGCTGGGAGGGATTGGGGGTAGGAGGAGAAGGGGACGACAGAGGACGAGATGGCTGGATGGCATCACTGACTTGATGGACGTGAGTCTGAGTGAACTCTGGGAGTTGGTGATGGACAGGGAGGCTTGGCGTGCTGCAGTTCATGGGGTCACAAAGAGTCGGACATGACTGAGCGACTGAACTGAACTGAACTGAGTGACTGAACTAAACTGAATTGATTCAGTCTGATGTAATTTTAAAAGTAAAACTGATTAAACTCAAGTAAATTTTCAATGTTTTATCTCATTCACATCTGACCATTCATTCAGGAGGCTTACGGAACTTTCCCCAGCTCCAAAGCCAGAATGAGAAAAGTATAAATAAGGAAAGCAGGAGATAACACTTTAACAGATCTCAGCCACCTTGTTGCCATGAGGTGTTCCTGTCTGTCTGTGTTAGGTTGCTCCGGCATGTCTGACTCTTTGCCACCCCATGGACTGTAGCCCACCTGGTTCCTCTCTCCATGGGATTCTCCAGGAAAGAATACTGGAGTGGGTAGCCATTCCCTTCTCCAAGGGACCTTCTCGACCCAGGGATGGAACCCAGGTCTCCTGATTGCAGGCAGATTCTTTACCATCTGAGCCACCAGGGAAGCCTAGACCATAAAATAGCACATCTACCCTAGCCTACTCATTGCAGTAGCTCCAAGAGCGACACTCAGAGCAGAACTAAGCTGTGTTCAGTGAGCCCAGCCTAGATTTTCAGTTCTCAAAACACAGACACATGAGTGAGTCCAGCGGAACCCAGCCTAGAGGAGCCAATAAATGATTACTGTTTTAAATCACTGAGTTGTGGGGACCAATTTCTAAGCAGCATTTCTCTGGCAATGACTGACTTATATACCACACTTTTGCTATTGTACTTGGAGAGCTACTGTGGGCACATTCATTTAGTTATGTTGTAATATTTATGTAAGACATACGTCTTGAGTATTGGGGCTTCCCTGATAGCTCAGTTGGTAAAGAATCCACCTGCAATGCAGGAGACCCCGGTTCAATTCCTGGGTTGGGAAGATTCGCTGGAGAAGGGATAGGCTACCTACTCCAGTATTCTTGGGCTTCCCTTGTGGCTCAGCTGGTAAAGAATCCGGCTGCAATGCAGGAGACCTGGGTTCGATCCCTGGATTGGGAAGATCCCCTGGAAAAGGGGAAGGCTACCCACTCCAGTATTCTGGCTTGGAGAATTCCATGAACTGTATAGTCCATGGGGTCGCAAAGAGTTGGACATGACTGACTTTCACTTTCACTTTTACTTGAGTATTCACCATGTGCCAAGCATGGAATTACCATTGTGAACAAATGGTCACAGTCTTGAGTCTTGGCATGTATTAGGATCACTGGCTTAAAAAAGTAGGAAAACAATTTTGTATGATTTGTGTAGGTTAAAAGTGCCAGGGATGGTAGATACCAATTATAAAACAAAACAAATATAAAAATATAATGTATTCCTTCCTTCTTCCTGGGCAGAATATAATGTAACAGCAAATTTCTCTCAATTAAGCTCTCTTTACCTCCTAAAACAGTAAAATACTCTTTGTCTCCAAGTTAATTTCAGGAGGTTAGTTATTCTAAGTGAACAAAAGCAAATAATTTAAGCAAATACTCAGAGCAAGGTAAACTGTTGATTAGAAAACAAAACAAAAAAGTGGATCATAAATAAATCACTGGGAACTTACTTCTTTCCTTAATATATTTTAAGGAAAATATGTTTGCATAATCTATTTCATTTTCTTTAAAAAAGAAAAAAAAAAAGAACTGTTTAATTCCAGTGCTGGCATCAAGGCAGATTGAGATAACAGGCTTTTCCCTTTAGCTAAAACAACCCACAGTTGAAATAAAATTTGACAGGTTAGATTAAAGATACTAAAAATTAAGTCTGAAAACATAGCCAAGCTGAAAAAAAAGGAAAAAAAAAAAAAAGCTGTCTTCCAGATTACAGGAATGAAGAGCTCAAAGTCAAGGCGGCATTTACATTAAAAGCTCAGCTACCCAAGATACATTTTTAAGACAGATATGATCCTAGGAGATGGAAACTGGTTTTAATGTCATTGTGGGGACAAGCAAAGTGATCTTAGGAGAGAAACTGAGTTGAAGAACTTTCATGAAGCCAGGAGCCTTGAAAACCTACCCGGTTGTGAAGAAGACTAGAAAAACTCTACCTACTTACTGGTAGATAGTAGGGAAGATTGTTATATGCCCTAATTTCTAAGAAGGAAAAAGAAATGTTCATAAAAATGAACATTGACAATAAAAATGACAATTTCTACCTTTGGACCTGCAGAGATGTGGAGGGCTAAATTTATGTTACCCCTATGCTGTGAGAATCCCAAGCTGAAAACTTAAAACCCCTAGGATTCTGGTAAAAATTGTACAATTATCACATTAAAAAGTATATTTTACCCGAAGCACATGGAACTTCCCAAGGAAACAAACAAAATTCTTTCTCAAATAAGTGGTCAAGATAAAAAACCAAAGAAACAAGCCATTGTGAAGGAGCATCAGCAAATGTAGCAAGGGAGAAGCGGCACCACACACACACACAAAAACAACTTGAATAAAAACCCTAAAAGTACTTCTAAAGTAATAAAAAACAAAGAGAAACCATGATGAAATAGGACCAAAAAATTAACTAAAAATGGACAGACTTGAATAATAACAAAAGAGAATTTCCGGAAACAAATCTTAAAAGCTATCAGAGGACCAGGAAAAAACAAAAAAAGAGTACTCATTAAAAAAAAAAAGTCAAGAATAAACTATACTGATAGAAGCCAAAAGGCATTGAAATAATATCTTCTTATAGTTGGTGAAAATGACTCTCAAACTAGAATTCAATGGACAAGAAAATTATAATTTTAAGTGAACAGAAATAAAACATGCTAAGACAAAGAAATAGGGAAAATCTTAATATCTATAGATAATCCATTACTAGACATAAACCAAAAAAAACCAGAAGATATATTTCTAGTAAAGATAAATTAAACTCAGAAGACAGGAAAGATATGCAAGGAAAATTATGTGCAAAAGAATCATAAAAACATAGATAAATTTTAAAAATACTCTTAAAATTCAAGAATCTTATTAATAATAATTATCAAGTATGTTGAAGGCTTTATAAACAAGGTGAAAATAAAATATTGAACAGCAATAACAAAATGTATCAGTAGTTGATTGGAATATATTCTAAGAAACTTGGTGTTCTAGGAGGAGAGAGATACTGTTTCTTAATATTATTAAATCAACTATGAATGGTAAAAATATGAGTAATTACCAAAAAAGATCGTCATTGCATACATAACTTCCAAATTAAGAAAGGGAGATAAGTGAAAATTTTTAAAAACATAATAATTAAAAATAGGAGAAAAAGGAAACAATGAAAGACATGATAAATATAAAATAATGCATTATAAATTAGTTTTCTGCCAAAATCAGTATTCACACTAAGTCTAAATGGATTAAGCTTCTTTGTTACAAAAAAGAGATACTCAGACTAGAATTAAATTAAAAAAATCAAAATTCATGTCTATTTACCAAAAATTCATAGTTCAAAAAAAATTCAAAATCCATGTTTGTTTACCAAAAAATGCTATAATGCAGTGAAACAAATGTATTGCATATAAATGAAATATGTATACATATAAAATAAAACTAACCAAAATAAAGCTGGTGAGGTATTATTACTATAAAACAAAGTAAACATTAAGGAAAAGCCTATTTTATGGTTAAAGGGGTACATTTTTGAAAGATAAAAGAAAAATTCCTCAGACGGACATAGCAATCCTGGATATTTATACATTCAACAGTAAATCTTCAAAATACATAAAGCCAAAATTTTCTGGTTATGGGGAGAAATGAATAAATCTACAATCAAACTGGGCTTTCTTAAAAACACATTTCTCCCCAAAATATGTACATCTGGCATTCGAGAAACAACCAACCTATTTGCTGGGAAGGAATGAGATGCATGGAACAAATGAAGAAAGTAGCATCAGCATATATCCACTACCATGGATTTCCCGGGTGACAGGGTAAAGAACCCACCTGCCAGTGCAGGAGACGCAACAGACATGGGTTCACGATCTCCTGGAGGAGGAAACGGCATCCCAATCCAGTATTCTTGCCTGGGAAGATGACTAACACTTTCACTGCTTTTCAGTTCAGGAGAGCACACCAGCGGCTCAGGAGTATTTTATGCCTCTGTTTGCTTCATGTCTGCTGACGTCCCACTGCCCAAAACAAGGAACATGGTCAGGCCTAAGATCAACAAGAGGAGGAGTGGACACTTCCTATGAAAATGACTGGGAGGGAGAGAATTTTTTAAACAATAATCCAGTCTACCTTGTGAGGTTAAAAACTCAAACTGTATCAAAGCCTGATTCTCTAAAGTACTGTTTCTGTGTAATGGGTCCCTACTAGTGTACACATCCATTCACAATAATAGGAAGTGTGAAACTCTCTTTACATGTACACCCGTGGCGGATTCATGTCAATGTATGGCAAAACCTCTACAATATTAAGTAATCAGCCTCCAATTAAAACAAGTAAATTTATAAAAAATAAATAAATAGGATGTTTTTTTAAAAAAATAAAAATATTGGAGAAAAAAAAATATATGCCATCTTCTTTTATTAAGCATGGCTACTTTGTTTTGAGAGCCTACCTTGTGCAAATGATTTATATGTACTGTCCAATTCAGTCATTATAACATCCCCTCAAAGTGACTATTTTATTCATCTTTACTTTTCAAATACCAAAAGTGTCTCCGAATACTTAAGTACCTGTGTGTGTGTGCTAAGTTGCTTCAGTCATGTCTGACTCTTTGCGACCCTATTGAATGAAGTCTCCCAGGTTCCTTTGTCCATGGGGATTCTCCAGGCAAGCATATGGAGTGGGTTGCTGTGCCCTCCTCCAGGAGATCTTTCCACCCCAGGGATTGAACCCCCGTCTCTCACATCTGCATTGGCAGGCGGTTCTTTACCACTAGGGCCACCTGGGAAGCCCCCACTTAAATCCCTACCTGGCTTTAAGTTAAACAGCTAGTAGCTGGTAGAGTTGGCATTCAAATCCACTTCTTCCTGAACCCAAAGTCCTTGCCTCTGTATGCCCCCTGGCTGCATATCTGATCCACTCTTAAAATCTGTGCTATGTTTTCAATAATATCCTGAAGCTGCTTCTGAGGCATGAGTTTTGAACTCTGAATAAAACAATTTACCTTTTAGGAGGCTGTGTGTTCTTAACTACCAAAAGAGGAATTTTTAAAACATAAGTATCTCGGAGTCATTGTTGGCTAGTATTGGGTAAACTACTAAACTTTTCTATAGCTTTTCCAAAGTAATGATAGCTTACTGTGAACGGTGTCGGATTCTTGATCTCGGAAGAAGATTTAGCTTCCGGACCAGGGACCAGGCTTGATCACTCAAGAGCTTTTGTGTAGCAGTTTTATTTTATTTTTTTAAATTTATTTTTTAATTGAAGGATGATTGCTTTACAGAACTTCATTGTGTTCTGTCAAACCTCAACATGAATCAGCCATAGGTATCCTGACATAGACATCAGAAGGGAGACGGAGAGTGCTCCCCCTCACTAGTCTAAGCAAGGGAGTTATATACTTTTTTAACTGGCTATTACAATGAATCAAAAGAATGTCTCAAGGTTGTAAAGAACTTACTAGACCCACTCCCATAATTTACATTTTAAGATAACAGGATTAGCCAGAAAGTTTTCAGGAAGGACAAACTGTCCTCAAGCAGGATACAGTATTGTTATATAATCCTTACTCAGTTCAGTTCAGTTGTGTCTGATTCCTTGCGACCACATGAACCGCAACACTCCAGGCCTCCTGTCCATCACCAACTTCTAGAGTTCACCCAAACCCATGTCCATTGAGTTGGTGATGCCATCCTACCATCTCAACCTCTGTCGTCCCCTTCTCCTCCTGCCCTCAATCTTTCCCAGCATCAGGGTCTTTCAAATGAGTCAGGTCCTCGCATCAGGTTGCCAAAATATTGGAATTTCAGCTTCAACATCAGTCCTTCCAATGAACACTTAGGACTGATCTCCTTTAGGATGGACTGGTTGGATCTCCTTGCAGTCCAAGGGACTCTCAGGAGTCTTCTCCAACACCACAGTTCAAAAGCATCAATTCTTCAGCACTCAGCTTTCTATATAGTCCAACTCTCACGTCCATATATGACCACTGGAAAAACCATAGCCTTGACTAGACGGACCTTTGTTGGCAAAGTAATGTCTCTGCTTTTGAATATACTGTCTAGGTTGGTCATAACTTTTCTTCCAAGGAGTACACGTCTTTTAATCTCATGGCTGCAGTCACCATCTGCAGTGATTTTGGAGCCCAGAAAAAGTCAGCCACTGTTTCCACTGTTTCCCCATCTATTTGCCATGAGGTGATGGGACCAGATGCCATGATCTTACTTTTCTGAATGTTCAGTTTTAAGCAACCTTTTCACTCTCCTCTTTCACTTTCATAAAGAAGCTCTTTAGTTCTTCTTCACTTTCTGCCATAAGTGTGCTGTCATCTGCATATCTGAGGTTATTGATATTTCTCCCAGCAATCTTGATTCCAGCTTGTGCTTCCTCCAGCCCATCGTTTCTCGTAAGGTACTGTGCGTATAAGTTAAACAAGCAGGGTGACAATATACAGCCTTGACGTACTCCTTTTCCTATTTGGAACCAGTCTGTTGTTCCATGTCCAGTTCTAACTGTTGTTTCCTGACCTGCATGCAGGTTTCTCAAGAGGCAGGTCAGGTGGTCTGGTATTCCCATCTTTGGAAGAATTTTCCACAGTTTATTGTGATCCACACAGTCAAAGGCTTTGGCATAGTAAGGAATGTAGAAAAAAAGTTTGTCCTTTCTTCCTCCTTGAGAATTCCAGACCCCTCCCTATCTCCTCCTTAAGAGCCCCAGACCCCTTTCTCCTCCTTGGGGACCTCGGACTTTTTATCAACCTGCCTAGGAATTGACTGTCTCAGTAATGTCCCTTTATTGCTGCTGTTATGTTTACTTTCTTTTAGCAATGGTGTCATTAAATACTTGCAAGTGTTGGACATGACTTAGAGACAAAACCACCACCACCACTATTTGTAATTCTGATTATACTTTTTCCTAGAAAACTGGCTTACATTTTTCAAATATAATATATTTTTGTTCCAGATGTTCCAGAACCTCAGGCCTTCATATATTTTTAGATCTCAAAAATACATGTACAGTGTTTAAAAAGTAATTTTCTCAGCATGAAGTATAACCTATATAATCTATGTTTTCAATATTTTTTGTTGTTGTTGGGAAATGTCCTCAGTAAACAAATGCTGTCTAACAGTCTTACAAATCCAGGGAAAAAATCAAAAAGTGAAAATATTGCCAGTTTACCATTGGGGAGATATGTATATATATACACATATATATGTATGTACCAGAGATCAAATTGCCAACATCCACTGGATCATCAAAAAAGCAAGAGAGTTCCAGAAAAACATCTATTTCTGCTTTATTGACTATGCCAAAGCCTTTGACTGTGTGGATCACAATAAACTGTGGGAAATTCTGAAAGAGATGGGAATACCAGACGACCTGACCTGCCTCTTGAGAAATATGTATACAGGTCAGGAAGCAACAGTTAGAACTGGACATGGAACAACAGACTGGTTCCAAATAGGAAAAGTACGTCAAGGCTGTATATTGTCACCCTGTTTATTTAACTTATATGCACAGTACCTCACGAGAAACAATGGGCTGGAAGAAGCACAAGCTGGAATCAAGATTTCTGGGAGAAATATCAGTAACCTCAGATATGCAGATGACACCACCCTTATGGCAGAAAGTGAAGAGGAACTCAAAAGCCTCTTGATGAAAGTGAAAGTGGAGAGTGAAAAAGTTGGCTTAAAGCTCAACATTCAGAAAACGAAGATCATGGCATCTGGTCCCATCACTTCATGGGAAATAGATGGAGAAACAGTGGAAACAGTGTCAGACTTTTTTTTTTTTGGCTCCAAAATCACTGCAGATGGTGACTGCAGCCATGAAATTAAAAGACACTTACTCCTTGGCAGGAAAGTTATGACCAACCTAGACAGCATATTGAAAAGCAGAGACATTACTTTGCCAACTAAGGTCCGTCTAGTCAAGGCTATGGTTTTTCCAGTGGTCATGTATGGATGTGAGAGTTGGACTGTGAAGAAGGCTGAGCGTCGAAGAACTGATGCTTTTGAACTGTGGTGTTGGAGAAGACTCTTGAGAGTCCCTTGGACTGCAAGGAGATCCAACCAGTCCATTCTGAAGGAGATCAGCCCTTGGATTTCTTTGGAAGGAATGATGCTAAAGCTGAAACTCCAGTACTTTGGCCATCTCATGCGAAGAGTTGACTCATTGGAAAAGACTCATGCTGGGAGGGATTGGGGGCAGGAGGAAAAGGGGACAAGAGAGGATGAGATGGCTGGATGGCATCACTGACTCAATGGATGTGAGTCTGAGTGGGCTCCAGGAGTTGGTGATGGACAGGGAGGCCTGGCTTGCTGCGATTCATGGGGTCGCAAAGAGTCAGACACAACTGAGTGACTGAACTGAACTGAACTGATACAGTTTTTTCAAAACGGTGGAGGTATTACCAAGTTAATTGCTGATGGTTGCATTGATGATGAAATGTGAGCAGAGAGATGTGAATTGATGGCTGATAGAAGTGTGAGTATAGAGGGATAATTCTAGCTATTTTGGCTCTGGTATCAATTTTGCCTCCAATTGTCTTTAAAATCTTCATAAGTCTTGTTACCCTCCCAGCCCCAGCAGTAAACTATAAATTCACAGCCTTTCCCATGAGGTTGTGAACTGCTGCTGCTGCTACTGCTGCGTCACTTCAGTCGTGTCTGACTCTGTGCGATCCCATTGACGGCAGCCCACCAGGCTCCCCCGTCCCTGGGATTCTCCAGGCAAAAACACTGGAGTGGGTTGCCATTTCCTTCTCCAATGCAGGAAAGTGAAAAGTGAAAGTGAAGTCGCTCAGTCGTGTCCGACCCTTAGTGGCCCCATGGACTGCAGCCTACCAGGCTCCTCCATCCATGGGATTTTTCTAGGCAAGAGTACTGGAGTGGGGTGCCATTGCCTTCTCCAGGTTTCGAACTATCTTGAACTATCTTGTTGCTTATTTTGAACTTGCCACTCCTTTCTAGCATTACATTTGATAAAGCAGTACTTCACTTTGATCAGATTAGATCAGATCAGATCAGTCACTCAGTCATGTCCGACTCTTTGCAACCCCATGAATCGCAGCACGCCAGGCCTCCCTGTCCCTCACCAACTCCGGGAGTTCACTCAGACTCATAGTTTATCTCTTCTTTTTCTTCTAGGAAAAAGGAACTAGACTGCTGGACAGAGAGATTCTACTGTGGTTTTTCAAAGAGCTGTGTGGAATGGGGTGTTGTAGTGTCAGACATGAGGGGTTTATTGATTTCAAGGAGGCCTGTGAGAACATTCTCAGCAAGACGAAGTATCAGGCTCACTGAGTCTCACTGAAGGATACCATCCTCCTTCTTACTTGCTAACAGGATTCCAGTGCCATTTGTGCAGCAGTGTTGATAACCCCAGGCTTTTGTCCTGCTCACCTCCCTGCTCTGTGAGCACGAGACGCTTGCAACTGAAGTAACTCTCTTTCTACAACAAGTGCCAAATCCGTGACTTCACTGAGCTCCTGAGCCCGTTCTGCAGCCACGTACCTCCAGACTAATTGTTATAATTAAGCATCTTTCATTACTTTAGCCTCTATTAATCGGGCTTTCTGATATTTGTGTCTTTCTGACAAATGCGTCTTTAAATACATTATATGTGGGGAGTCTTAATTCCATCCTTGAAGTCCATATGTACTTTTTGGGCATCCTGAATGCATCACTTCTCCTTTGATGTAAATTCACTTTCTCATTTGTTTGTGAATTGGTGTAGGCTTTACAAAAAAACTGACAAGCAATTCTGACTCCTCTATTTACCTGCTACTAGGTAGAATGAAACGTACTTTCTTTGGACTGTAGTTTTGTAATCATATTAAGAGTGCATTGTGGACCTTATTTGGCTGAGAATAAACTGAAGAAAAAAATTAAATCTCAGTTGAAGATGAATATTCCCCTCAAATCCCTCTACTATTAATTTATATTTTAAGTATAAAAATTGCTGATACTGACAGAGAACATGCCAGAGTCACAACATCCAGTTGTGTTGTGGTGTGGGGAGGATGCAGTCAATACTAGTTTGTCTTTGAGGCAGTCAGCCTGGTCATTTCAATCTATATGGACCAAATTTCTCCCTCAAAGAAACCTGATTTATGCAGATGAGCAATTGCGTTTGTCTGGCAACTATCTCCTTCAATTGGCTCAAATTGCCAATGACCAGGTCAGGTTGTGCTGCACATGATTGGACTTGAGAACAATGGGAACCAGAGTGATCTTTGTATAACCTGAGCTAGACTTAGAGCTGGCATGTTCCCTGTGCCTATATAACTAATACTAAAAATGTTCATGGCTTGAGTGGGGTTCAGTGTTATTTGTGTCACCCTATGCCTAAAAGACGCTTACTACTTGGAAGGAAAGTTATGACCAACCTAGATAACATATTCAAAAGCAGAGACATTGCTTTGCCAACAAAGGTTCGTCTAGTCAAGGCTATGGTTTTTCCTGTGGTCATGTATGGATGTGAGAGTTGGACTGTGAAGAAGGCTGAGCGCCGAAGAATTGATGCTTTTGAACTGTGGTGTTGGAGAAGACTCTTGAGAGTCCCTTGGACTGCAAGGAGATCCAACCAGTCCATTCTGAAGGAGATCAGCCCTGGGATTTCTTTGGAAGGAATGATGCTAAAGCTGAAACTCCAGTACTTTGGCTACCTCATGGGAAGAGTTGACTCATTGGAAAAGACTCTGATGCTGGGAGGGATTGGGGGCAGGAGGAGAAGGGGATGACAGAGGATGAGATGGCTGGATGGCATCACTGACTCGATGGACTTGAGTTTGAGTGAACTCCGGGAGTTGGTGATGGACAGGGAGGCCTGGCGTTCTGCGATTCATGGGGTCGCCAAGAGTCGGACACGACTGAGCAACTGATCTGATCTGATGCCTCATGTCGGAGAAGGCAATGGCACCCCACTCCAGTACTCTTGCCTGGAAAATCCCATGGATGAAGGGGCCTGGTGGGCTGCAGTCCACGGGGTCGCTAAGGGTCGGACACGACTGAGCGACTTCACTTTCACTTTTCACTTTCCTGCATTGGAGAAGGAAATGGTAACCCACTCCAGTGTTTTTGCCTGGAGAATCCCAGGGATGGGGGAGTCTGGTGGGCTGCCGTCTATGGGGTCGCACAGAGTCAGACACGACTGCATCAACTTAGCAGCAGCCGCAGCAGCATGCCTCATGTTCTATGACATGTCATGTTGCATGACAGTTATCAAGTGGTGACTTAGTCCTCCCTTCTCCAGGCAAGTTATCATACTTACACTCTCCTTACCTGCATCTAGCAAAGTGTATTCAGGTAGAAGTTATAGCATCTTCCTTAAAAACCTCATCACGTTTTCCACATCTTGCATAATTGAATGAACCTGAAGTTTGAACATAGTATTTGTTTTCAAGTTGCTCCAATCAATCAGGTTTAAAAATTGTGCAACTTTGCATAGGTGTTGTTATTTGAAGGCTTGTAAAATTGATTATCAAATCTCTAAGTGATTGCCTACCTTACCAATATAGTCATGAAATGACTCCACAACCAAAGCTTTTAGCAGCTGCTTCTTTATGAAAGAACCAACATCAGAGGTCCAATGCCAAAGTGATTTCAGCTCAGATCCCAAACAGGAAACTATTCTTTTCATCAAATGTTAAATCCCTTCCTGTTTCTGTATGAAGAAATCTTGCCAGTGACTGGGAAAACACAGGCTGGGCTGCATGCTCGCCTAATCAACTTTCGGTTGGAGAGATAGGCAGATAGCTATGGTATTATAGAGCTGTAAACTGGGTAAAGCTGATGCCAGCATTTTGTAAAGCATATTGTAGAATGTTGAAACCTATTGAAGAGACAAAATCCTTTCTTGAAATCTAACTGATATGTATTAAGTATTTAGTGACAGCCCTTGGAATAAGCACATTAACAAAGCCTAAGAACTTTCTGTAGTTGGTAATATGAAGGCCAAAAGCAGGCATCTCAGTGTTGACCTATGAAAGGCAAGAAGCAGTTGGTACCCATAGAAGAGCATCTGCATGAGACTAACACTGGCTGAGTCATCAGCTATTCTTTGTGGGGAGGAGCAGGAAGGCATCAGACCCCATCCTTTGTGTTTCATATTTTGTATATATACATCAGAAGTGAGGAGGATTGTTGTCAGAGAGGATGGGTTCACTTTGTAGGAATGAAATTGTCATAGCAGAGGGTGTGTTCCATCACTTCGTCATCTTCATGGAGTACCAAGTAAAAAGACCCCTGAGGTATGGTTCAGAGGGTTACTTGGGTTGTCCAGTGCTGATTTAGTGGAGAATGGAATACTAAGTTTTAGAGAACTCTTAAGACTTTAAGTCTATTTCTATTAGCCTGACTACATCTCTAGCTGTCAGCAACAATGTAATTGCATACAGCAGCATATTCCCTGTCTTGTATCTCCCTCTTAAACCTTATCTGTTGATTAGTGTGCCCGGAGTCGGACACATGTGCAAAAGTCAGACACGACTGAGTGACTGAACTGAATTGAAAGTGCCATTCCTTTTATCATTAGTTCTTTCAACCAACACTTTTTGAGGACCTATGAAGGGTCTGGTATTAAGTTATATGTTGTATGTCTAAAGGACTCCATGGTCCAGTGTAGGAGAGAAAAATCTACAAATATGCCATAGGATCACATATGCTGATCAGTGTGTGAGCAGAGTCAGAGAAGCTACTCAAGGTAACAGCATTTCAACTTTGCACTGAGGGACGGGGAATTCTTGGGGAGAACAAGGAGGAGAAAGGGCATTGAGGAAGGGGAAACGGTATTGATGACACAGACTGGGCGCTGGCTGAGCTGTGGCTGCCTGTGGAGGGTGTATGGTTGGAAAGGTAGGTTACAGCAGTCTCATGATATTTGCCTTGTAGGTGAGGTTATGGGGTTTGGACTTTTATCTTACAGGTTATGTAGAGTCCCTGAAGACATCTGAGCCGGGAAGAGGTATATATTTATTTGTGTTTTAGAAAGCTACCTCTGATGGCCATGTGCAGAATTGGAGCTGTAGCGAGCAGACAAGTTAGGATGGTTTTAGACTCACCCAGATAAGACACAGGCTTAAAGTAAAACAATGGGAGTAAAACTCTCCTAGCTGCCATTACCCACCATATGATACATCCTGAGCATTGCTCAGTATGTGCAGTAGACATACGGAGCATTGGCAGCGAGTAATACATACTGAGATTGCTCTCTCCGCCACTGGACCAAGATTTCTTTACATGCCAGAGTTGTATTTTATCCATTTTTTTACGATCAGTAACATATGATCCGTCTTTTTTAATTAGGCTCAAGTTCAAATTTTACCTATGGAGATGTTATAGAGCTTAAAACACATAGTTACAAAACTTAGTAAATATGTGGTCTCAACTAAGTCATTTTACTTTCTCATTTGTGAAATGGGGATAATACTTTTGTAGAATGCAGATAGTAATGTAAAACACAGGGGACATAACTGGATTTTATCACATAAGACCATGATTGTTCCCAGAGACTCAATTTGTTTAGGAAAATGCAATATGCATAGACACAATTCTAATATGGTTCTAAATCTGGAAACTCCATGAGCAACACGGTGCTTAGAGGAAAGCCACAGGCCTTCACATGTACTTTGCTATTCACTAGAGCATGCTTATAACTCAGCTGGTAAAGAATCTGCCTGCAATGCAGGTGACCCCGATTCGATCCCTGGGTTGGGAAGATCTGCTGGGGAAGGGATAGGCTACCCATTCCAGTATTGGGCTTCCCTGGTGGCTCAGCTAGTAAAGAATCCGCCCGCAATGCGGGAGACCTGGGTTTGATCCCTGGCTTGGAAAGATCCCCTGGAGAAGGGAGAGGCTACGCACCCCCAGTATTCTGGCCTGGAGAATTCCATGGACTACAGTCTATGGGCTCTCAGAGTCGCTCTCGCGAGTCGGACACAACTGAGCGACTTTGACTTTCAGAGCACCCTTGTGTTCAGTGTTTTCTCCACAGAAAAGGCCTTTTCCCTGTTTCCTCCTGCCCAAATGCAGCCTGTCTCTCATTTCCAAATGCGAATGTCACCACCCCTTCATCCAGCTAAAGGGATCTGTTCCTGCTCGGAGCCTCTTGGCACTTAGCAGCTCTTTCCTGTGGTGCTTCTCTCTTTCAATCTTATACTAAAGAGACACAAGCGCCAGTCTTGTCTATCCCACAGCTCTGTGACCTTACCTAGTTTTCCAAGTCCTTCTGTTTCATCTTCTCTTGGTGCCTGAAGTCATATCATTTGCATTGTAGACATGGATTAAACACGTATGAATGGATGCAAGAATAAATCATCATTTTTTGAGTCGAAAGGTGCAAGAGGGGGAGACCAGGCAGCTGGCCCTGGAATGGATAAGATTTGGGTAAGGAGAGATAGAGAGAGGCCATTTTAGAACCAGCATGGTAAAGCAATCTCCATCATGTGGGGCCAAGAATGAAGGAGGGAATGTGTTAGGTGTGTCTATGGAGCGATGCATGATGAGGAGCAAGGATCTTGTAGCTAAAAGAAGGAGGACAGCATGTTATATTAGCTGGGAAAGACAGGGGTCAGATTACAGGATTATGGAATGGAGACTGAAGTGCTGGATTCTGTAGCTGGGATCAAATCTCACACCTGTGTGCAGGATAAACAAGGAGTGGGAGTGGAGGAAAAAAATCAGAGGCCAGTCTCTTGGGACATTGTTTCTTTATTAAGTAAAGAGGGCTGAACCACAGTGGTGTGGTGGAAATAAAAACAAAAGAAAACATGCCAATGATCGTGCGACATTTAATAGGAACTGGCGTTATGTGATTGCTGTGGTGATGATAAAACAATGGAGGAACAGAAGTCAGGATGGTAGTATCATCAAAAGAAATAGGAAATTGACCAGTAGACATCTGTTTGGTGGAAGGTGATCTCTGATTCCAAGGTTGATTTTAAAGTCATTTAGGTAGAAATTTTAAAAAAGTGATGGTAATCATGGGAGAGAAATCAATGCTTGAGTTGTAGCTTTGAAAATCTTTTATACTGGCATCGTGGTTGGATTGCAGACAACCAGGTAACTCTCAATATTCATGCACTGGGTTCTCATGGCGACTGTGTCTGGGAGTGTGGGTCATGTAAGGTGGTAAAGCTAAGTAGCAACTAAAGCGTTTATATTGATCCCTGGATCTCGTGCGACCCTTTTGTGTGTCTTTAGCCCCTCTATGCTGGGAGTGCCGAACTGGACTTACCCATTGTTCAAAATACAACTGGAATAAGAAGTTGAGAAAATAAATTTTATTTCCACTTTATAGATGGAACTAACAAGGCTGCTGAGAGTCAGAAATTATCCTGATCTCCCTTGAGCCTCAGCTTCCAGAATTCAATTTTACCCAAAATGAGGAAGTTGTATTACTTTGGGTGTATTAAGCATTTATAGTGCAGCTTTCATTTTAAGAACAAATTCCCTTTTGCTGTTTTGGTTAAGAAAATACTCCTTAGGCACAAGCTTAAGGTGAAGTTCTCTTAACAAGCAGTTGCTTCACTAGAAATTTGCCCAACTGATCCCCTACTCTAGTATTTAATAGATATTTCCAACTGACTGTTATAAATTGTGCCTTTGGTGCATATAACTATTGATGGTGATTTTAACATTGTTGTTATAAACTAAATACATGAAATAAGGTCTGTTAGCAAAAATGTGGAAACTAATGCTCGAATTTTGAACAAACCTTCTTTTATTAGCAATTAAGGGGAGACTTAGTAATTTTAGCTTCTTAATACTGGGGAAATTCATTAAGAAGAAAAATAAAATATCTTATCCATGCTTTGCAAATTAAGTTATATCATTATGTCATATTCTTGTTTCTGTATTTTAAACAAAATTCAGAAATTTCCACCTGATCCTATGCAAGTCCTTTTTGTATTATGTAGTCCCATCTATCTATTTTTGCTTTTGTTGCTCTTACCTAAGAAGACACCCCCCAAAATATTGCAAAGACTGATGTCAACAAGCATACTAAGTTTTCTTCCAGGAGTTTTAAGGTTTCAGGCCTTACATTTAAAGAAACCATCAACAAAATGAAAAGCCAACCTCCTGAATGAGAAAAGATATTTGCAAATGGTATATCTGATAAGGGATTAAGATCTAAAACATATAAAACTAACATAATTCAATATAAAAAACAAAGCACAATCTGGGACTTCCCTGGTGGTCCAGTGGTTAAGCATTCACCCTGCAACGCAGGGGACATGGGTTCAATCCCTGGTCGGGGATCTAAGATTCTATGTGCCATGGAGCAACCAAGACTGTGAGCCACAGCTGGAGAGTTTGTGTGCCGAAATGAAATATCTGCATGATACAACAAAGATCTCATGTGCTGCAACTAAGATCTGACTCAGCCAAATGAAAATAAAAAACAAAACACAAAATCTGATTGAAAAATGGGCAGACATTTTCCCAAGATGGCCAACAGACATATGAAAAGATTCTCAACATCACTAGTCATCAGGGAAGTGCAAATCAAAACCACAGTGAGATATCGCTGCATACCTTGTCAGAACGGCCAGCACCAAAAAGATGACAAGTGTTGGCTAGGATGTGCACCACTGGTGGGAATACAAATTGGTGCAGCCACTATGGAAAAAAGTATGGATGCTCTTCAGAAAGTTGAAAAAAGAACTACCATATGGTCCAGCAATTCCACTTCTGGGTTTTTTTTATCTAAAGATAATGAGAACACTAGCTGGAAAAGATATACAAACCCCTATGTTCATTGCAGCATTATTTACAATGGCCAAGATAATGGAAGCAACCAAGGGTTCATGCATGGATGAGTGGATAAAGATGTGATATACATATGTGTGTGTGTATATATATACACACACACGATGGAATATTACTCAGCCATAAGAAGAATGAAATATTGTCATTAGCAACAACATGGATGTAACTAGAGAGTATTATGGGGCTACCCAAGTGGTGCTAGTCTCCTGCCAATGCAGGAGACATAAGAGATGTGGGTTCAATTCCTGAGCCGGGAAGATCCCCTGGATGAGGGCATGGGAACCCATTCCAGCATTCTTGCTTGGAGAATCCCATGGACAGAAGAGCCTGGTGGGCTACAGTTTGCAGGATGGCAAAGGGTTGGATACAACTGAAGCGACTTAGCAGCAGCAGCAGCAGAGAGTATTACGCTAAGTGAAATAAGTCAGACAGAACAAGACAGATAATGCATGATCTCACTTATGTGTGAGAAATAAATAAATGAATAAACAAAACAGGCACAAATTTGTAGATACAGAGAACAAACTGGTGGCCACCAGAGGAGAGGTGGGAGGGCAACATCGCTGAAGAGGATGAAGAGGTATGCACTTCCAGTTATAAATACATCATGAGGATGTAACACACAGCAAAGGGAATGTAGTCAATAATTCTGCAATAACTTTATATGGTGACAGGTATTTACTAGTCTTATCACGATGATCAATTCATAACGTGTATAAATGTCAGATCACTATGTGGTACATCTGAAGCTAATATGATAGTGAATGTCAACTATACTGCAATGAAAGAAAAGGAAAAAAAAATCCATCTAAAGTTTTTCTGTGAGGAATGTCCCAAAAGATAAGAATAAATAATTTTCTGGTATTACAAAAACATAAAATTCACATTTATCTTCTTTTCTTGTGGGGAGGTTTTTGTTTGCTTACTTATTTTCTGCTTTTTGTAAATTTGCTTTTTTTTAATTTGCGTTTTTTATTTGAGATAGCCAGGCTAATTTCAGAGACTAAATTTAATTGATGTTTTCTTTCTCCCTTCCTTCCTCCTTCTCTCCCTCTTTCCTTTTCTTGCTTCTTTCTCTTCTTTATTCTCTTTTATCTCTCTGTCTCTCTCTCTTTCTATTTCTTTCTTTTTTAAAGACTTGGGAGTGTTTGGGGGTGTCCATGTGAGAAAAGACCAGGAGAGGAGAGAAGGAGAGGAAAAGATTTTAATTTGAGAAACTTGGCCCTTGCTCTTTTAGCCGATGAAGAAGGTAATTGTGGGCACATTTGTGAACACCAGATTGCATATTTTGGTAAAACAGACGTGTATGGGAAGCAGACAGTATTTTCTTTGCCCTTTTAGCATTTTAATAAAAATCTTGGTAAAAAAAAAAACATCTCCCTGGGAGTCAACTGACCTGGGGCTAGTTCTCTTTCTCTGATTTTGTGTTGCTTTCTCTGAAAAATGAAAGAATTGGATTCGGTGATCTACGGCCCTTTTCTTTTTTAGAGATTCCACGAAGCTGCGGTTTCAGGAGAGTCGGATCTCTTCAAAATGTTTCCTTTTCCATTAAAGCAATGGCTGAGAGCCGCTTGCAATACAGAGGGAAGATCCTGGACATTTTCAGGTAAGGCAGGTTTTGGGGTCTATTTTGAGAAATCTGTACAGACAAAGCAGTTTGATCCATGCCATTGTTAAGCTTTGCTAACTTCTGCAGGTGGGAGTGGGCAGTTACTTGCTAACAAGATCCTTCTAGGTTTATTTGGCTATGTCTCATGGTGTTTGCAAACATGGATTTTAAACAACATATGAATGTTTAGAACCTAGGTTTATGTCTGGTAAAGAACTCTCAGAATCAAAGCTTCTCTCCTTATCAGAGAATTGGTAAGCTGTCTTTTCTCTGTGTTTGCTGTTCTCAAAGACGCAGTTACTGGAATTCTGAAATGGGTCAAGCTGCTTTTAACCTAGCTACTGTTATTCAATTTTATCAATTCTTCATTTTCTATTAGCAGAAAATCTGTTTCATGACTTCAATATATAAAAGGTAGAAAGATCACAAAGCAGCCTTGAAGCAGATAAATATTGACTGACTCCAACATGCAATGCTTGCTGAGACTCAGAATAACTTGGATTTTTGCTCTGGGACCAGGCCAGTAAAATGTTGAGGTTCTTCATGCCTAAATTGTTCAGTTTATCTCACTTGTTTCCATTATTGTTTGTTTGTTTGTTTAGAAAACATCTGCTTTCTATTAGATTGTTTTATCCCCTTAACCTTTATAAATGACAATTAAGTCCATCTAGCCTGTCAATAGCATGTCATTTGTTTGTTGCTACAGCTGAGCCTGACCTTTATTGATTTTATTGGAGTAATTTGCTGGAAATGATTTTTTAATGTTAGATTTATTACCGAGGCACTTCATTGTCAGATAATTGAAGTAAATTGTAGTTTTTTCCAAACCAAATGAAATACTGGAAAGGGATATATTATTTTCAAGGATTATTTCCTATTAGGATAGAGACATGCCTTATATACTATGTCATACAGCTTGCAAATTTGCACACATATATTGTTTCTGAGTGGTGCATATTTTCTCTCCTTTTTTTGGGCTTTTCCGTAAGGATAGCTGAGGTAGCAATAGGAGTTGATAATGAATTAGCATTCAAAAATGCCAATTAGATTAGATATCTACATAAATCTATGTAGTGACTATAACCCACCCCTTATATAAGGGGCCTTGCTATTTTAATTTAATTGCAGGTTCAGTTATGAATACACTGATGTTATGCAGTTAATCTTACATAAATACTGTTCTACCTACCAGTGTTGATGTTAACAAGGTTTTTTCTTTTTCTTTTCTTTTTTTTTATCATATTGTGCTTTCATCTCTTCAAAAACTTTGTTCAGATAATCATGAACATTTCAATTCCTAAAAGGAGGTATTTCCCCTGGTATTTAGTTGTTTTAATCCCATTGATGTTAGAGATGGCTATGTAATTGCTCTATCAATGAATGCATGAAGGGGATCCTAAGTTTTGTATTTTGAAAATGTTTGTGGATAAGTAAGTGCTATTGTGTCCCAAAGTTAGCAAGTCCAGGCCAGCAAATTCTTGCCAGCAAAGTTGATATTCCTGTTTTCCTGGCAGTGAATTCTGGCTTGAAATAAAGGAAATAGACTTTCAAACTTGACTTTAAATATAAACAAATGAACCTGCTGTGTTCACACTCTAAATAACGATGCCTTGTTACATAGGAGGACTTCCAGTATATTGGAACTAGTTAGGGTAAAGTGGAAGAGAACTTGAGCTTTACTCTTTAGTGAACATATGCCTTTATTTTTTTTCCTTCATGGGAGAAGAATCAAAGCAAGTCATCTTGTAACTAAAGGCAAAGAAAAAAATAGAATGAAATTCTCTGGAAATCTGTTTTAGTGGCAGAAGTTTCTCCACTTCTTCACAACTGTTCTGAAGCAAAAGAAAAGTAAAGAAATAGAATTTTAAGACTGTTAACATGTTTTGTATAGATAAAAGATTTCTAGAAATGATACCCCTCTTGTCAGTTTATAAACTGAAATCATGACGATATGAATGTACGAGTGGATATTGATGATGTAATAGTTTCCACTTATGTTACCATGACTTCCTGTCCTGCCATATATGTTACTAAAGTTTAGCATCACATTTAGGCATCATGTTACCATGACTTCCTGTCCTGCCGTATATGTTACTAAAGTTTAGCATCACATTTAGGCATCATGTTAAGCAGATAGATGATTACCTCAGCAGGTTTTAAAAATTCAAACTTGCTGTGTCTTGAAAAGCTGCTCCCCACAGGATTGGGAATAATTGTTCCAAAGAATGCTCGCAAAATAAAGTTCAACCGAGGTAGAATCTGATTTCAAAAAAGAAGTCTGTTGTGATCATCTCAGACTAAGAGTAAGCAGGCGACAGACGGTGTCCTTCTCAACAGACTGGACTCTGAGGTCCAATTTTCAGTAAAAATTACTGGGAAAAAGCTGCAGGGACTTGAGGGAGAAACTTCTTGCTTTTAAATCGTCATGCTTCTCTCCTGTCTCTGTTCCTGTCACTATTATTGATATAAAGGATCCATCAACATATTTTTATGGGTGATTAAGAAAGGCTGACCTTTCCTTTGCAGGTACAAATAGGTACTTCTTCAGAGGCTGTAACTGAATGACAAGATAATTCTACCCATTTAATATTGAAGTGATGTTGATAGTATCATTCTTCTAGTGTTGGAAACAGGACAGTGAAGGGGCCCTTTATGCCTCCGCCTGTTCTGCCCTGGGTGATGGATTTTCATTCTGACTAATCGCTGTCACATTAACCTGCACTATTTCATCCTTCAGAGCTGTCAAGATAATGACGATAATCCAAGTGGCTCATTGTAGGTAAAGGAAATTATATGAGCAAAGTAATATCATAAAACAGTGTTTAAATATTTTAATTTCATTTGTCAGGGCTGCCCCAACACTTCATTACACATATAACCATCTCTCATCAGTGGAATTAGTGCATTATTCATTACTGTTAATTATTTTCACATAATGGCTGCCCTGATATATTTAACCTCCACATTATATCTCAGATAATGGGTCTGTAAAATTGAATTGTGTGAAGAGTGGAGTTCTAAAGCTCATTTGCAGAACATCAAAGAACAAAGAAGAGGAAAAGAATTCTAAATGGGACATTTTGCCCAGCTGGGGCCAAACATTTGTTTCTGTCTGATTTGCATACAGAAAATAGGTGGTGTAGAAGTGGCTTAATACTGTACTGTCTGCTCTTATTATACAACCAATTAGGATTTGTTAATATCAAACCCATCGGAAACAATTTGAGAATTATAGCATGGAAAAATGAAACGGTTAAGAGAGTACTCTTACACAATATAGAGAGAATGAAATTTCCATTTGGGAACAATATGTAAGGGGCAGAGACAGAGAGACAGAGGAGGGATGCTGGTGAGGTTCCGATTAATTGTATGCTTTTATGAATTACTTTAATAGTAGACACTAAGTTTTTTAAAGCAGTAAAAGCAAAGAATAACCATAAAAATCAATTTAGATTTTCGTCATTCATTTCTGTTACAGCCAATACAAAAATTTCCACTTATATTTATGATAATACTTTCTCAGTAACTTTAAGTTTCAATGTTAGAACAAACAAGGCATTAATTTAGAGTCACCAGCACCCTATGAAGAGAAGCTGAATTTCATAACAACTTAATTCTTCATGATTGTGCTTTGCTATTGCTTTATTGAGCATTTGACAAGAGTAATGATCTGAGTAGCAATGTCAAACACATCTGGACGCAAGTGTATTATCTTTATACCTTTTCAATACGGTTGTTGTTCAATCGCTCAGTCGTGTCCGACTCTTTGCGACTCCATGGACTGCAGCACTTCAGGCTTCTCTGTCCTTCAGTATAGTAAACTGGACCAAAAAACCCCAACTGAAATCAGTAGATTCTGAATTAGAATCTTCTGATGATGGAGCTTAGACATATGCGTGTTTTAAAAGTGTTGCAGGCAATTCCGATGGATTTCTTGTGATCAGATCCTTAGCTTTAAGAGGTGAGAGGAGCATGTGGCTCATGGCAGGCTCAAGGCCTCCTTTTTTTTTTTGGCTTTTAAATGACTCACTTGTTTTAATTGGAGGATGATTGCTTTACAATGTTGTGTTGATATCTGTGGTACAACAACTAGGACCAGCTATAGTACATATGTATCCCTATAGTACACATGTGTCCCTATAGTACACATGTATCCCTTCCTTTGAGCCTCCCTCCCCTCCACCATCCCACGTGTCTATAGGTCATCACAGAGCACGGGCTGAGCTTCCGCTGCTCTACAGCAGCTTCCCACTAGCTATCTATTTTACCCATGGTAGTGTATATGTGTCAAAGTTGTCTCTGTCATGTCTGAATTTGGACAGTAACCTCTGCCTTGGGTGAGCTCACGATGACAGCAACTAAATCTTCTTGGCTTTCTTCACTGTTATCACAGGGCACAATGGAGAGAGTCACTTAATAACTGCTTGTTAAATATACTTTGCCTTGCTCAGATTTTCATTGTTATAATTATACTGAAATTAATTTCTTCAAACCCATAAATTTTTCTTCCTTTGAATCGTTCTTAAGTCAAGTCCCATGAGTGGGATTCATGGTTTTGATAGCACCTGGTATATTGTGTCAAGTAGATTTCTAAGATTTGCACCAATTAATAATGTCATAACAATGTATAAGATGTAGCAATTTGATTGCAACTTTGGCAGAATTGGTTATTAATATTAAAACACTGTTTTTGTTAACCTAGAAAATAGCATCTCACATTTTAACATCTTTTATTTTTCCCTTACTGTCCAGGTTGAAAATTTGCCATTTTGATTTACATTTCTTTTTCTTTGTGAGTCATTTCTTAGTTATCTAAGTCCTTTGATCATTTATTTATATATTTCTTAGTATTTTTCTTATCAAATTGAATGATCTTTTTATATAATAAATGTATTATATATTTATCTGTCTTACTGCTTTTTTTTTTTTTTTTTACTGTCTGTTGTTTGCATTTTTCTTTTAGGTTTTCAAAAAAAAACTTGTATCAAAGTTTTTTTTTCTTATGGAGTCAAATGTGTTGGTATTTTTCTAGCATTTCCCCCCCTTGTGCATTAAAGGCTTCAAACATTATCTCATTTAAAACTTTTTCAAAAATCAATTTTTGTGAAGTTTGAAAATATAGTGGAGACACCCTAACCACAGAGTTGGGAATGAAATCATGATACTTTACAAATCAGTCTTGTTTTTTAATGTATCAGACAAGCACCCCTCCTGAATACCCATTATGAGAATAAACCCTGTTGGTGGGAAATAAACAGACAAGGTTTCCCTATCATTGTCTTTCCTTTTATTCTCATTCCTTATGTTCCTTGTGGTTGAGTTGTCTTGTGGCATCAATCCATCATGTAAAATGAGGTCTGGAGTTTTGCACTGGACTTTCAAGGTCTTTTCTCCCCTCTGTCCGTTTCATTCTACATCCATAACCCAATGTCTGATGATTTACTTAACATTTATTGAGCTTCTTCTTTGTGCCAGCAAGGTGTTGAAAATAAGCAAAAGCATTCTCTGACTCTAAGAACCTCACAGTGTGATCAGCTTTCTCTTCCTGGAGTATTCTATGTATTCTGCTTCTAGAGCCTGCTTAATGTGCTCATTCTATTTGGATAGTCTTAGACCTTGGATATTCCTTCAAAGCACTAACTATTCTTTAAGGTTCCCCTTGAAATTTCACTTTTTAAAATAAGCTTTCTCTATTTACTACATCCCTGTTGGAATGAATCACCCTGTTCCAAACATCCCCAGAGAATGATGTTTTTTAAAAATCTCTACTCTGGCATTTGATCTTTATGTGTTTCATGATAGAGTTATTACTGTATGCCTCTGCTAGATTACAACACTTACAACAATAGTGTTTGGATATTACTCAACTTTGTGTATTTCACTACACATAGCAAGGCCTGTGCCCATGTGGATATTAAGTAAATATTTGTGGTTTTTTTTCCTTTGTTTCATAGAAAGCTCAAAGTACCACATTACAGTCAGCTTCTCCAGTGTAGAATCACAATTTAGCATGACTTTGGAATTCTCAAATTTGCATATTCATTGCAAGACTGTAGAAAGTATAGCTTCCAGACAGCTCAGATTTAGTGTCCAATAGGTGCTCAACAAGTGTTCCTGATTAACAAGCTGAAAGAGCATTACATCCATGCAGAAGACCTGCAAAAATATTAACTACTTTGTCTTTCATATAATTCTGTATTTTTGCTTTAAATTAAATTAAATTTTTTAAATTGAAAAATGGCATAAAGCATCATTTGACTTGTCAACTGAAGCATCATGTCAGTTCTGGGATTGAAAATTTTACATTAGTTCCCTGCAAAGTGTTAATTTACATTGTCTCCTGTTTTCATCATTTGCTAAAAAGGTTTATTTCATAGCTGCCAAGTGGCAAAGAGTTTTTGCCTCTTTCTGTTAAGTATTAATAAAACATCCCATAATACAGATCCCCTTCACCTGGTTCATCTGGGACTTGTTTGGAAGAGATCCATTTATTTCACTTAAAGTTTGTTACATCCTTCCATTTCTGTAACAAATCCCAGGGCACCGCCATGGCCCAGAAAGGTTGGTGTTCCTTTGTTTAGAGACTTAAGAAAGATTACTCTCTGCCGTCAGTGTCAGGATGTGTCAAAAGCAGGGTCCCTCTTTTATTTTTACTTGGCGGCTCTAAGAATGAAGACAATCTGATGTTTCTAATGAAAGTGACTTTTTTAAACAAGTCATCTCCCACAGCTTCCTTGACAAAATACCAAGGCCAATTCTAGGGAAATTGGGAAGCTGAAAAAGCTTGTTTTTCCTTCTTGCCCACATTGTTTTCTGAACCGTTTTGCCTTCTTGGGGGATGCATCACTGATTGTGTAACTTGCCTCTTCCTCCCCTCTGTGCCCTTCCTCCCAGGTCTGCCCTCTCTGACTTTTACCCTAGCATCACCTTCTCTTTGACCTCCACTTTCCTCAGCTCCTGCTATCTTCACAGGAAGGTAAACAACTAATGTTTCCTCTTCTCTTCCTGTGACCCTGGTACTGCTAAACACCTAAGGTGTATTATGTCATCAGTCTGTCCTCAAAGTAATTTCGTAAAGTGGCTGTTATTATTACCATCCTTTTACAGGTGAAATAAGCGAGTCTTGGTGAATTTAAAATATTTGCCCAAGGTCACACAACAAGCATAGTAGATGGTAATTTTCACAGGTGGCTGCAACAAGAGCTTTCATCCTGCATGTTCTTTGACGATGTGACCTTATGTCTCTTCCCATTAAGGGGTCAGGTCTTGTGTCTCTTGCCTTTGAATCTGGGTGGATTTATGACTACTTCACTCAATAGAGTGTGGCTGATGTGACACAATTTGGCTTCTGCACCTAGAACATGAAAGGCAATGTAACTTTGGCCTTGATCACTGGACCACTTGTACTGGGAGCCCTGAGCTGCCATGTGTGAAGTCTGATTACCCTGAGGCTGCCATATTGTCAAGAAGCCAAGTTACACAGAGAGGTCACACGCAGCTGCTCTGCCTGGCAACCCTAGCTTTGAGTCATTTTATCTCTAGTACCAAACTTGTGAATGAAACCATCTAAGACTCCCCCTGCCCCCGACCCTGCCCGCTGCAGATGAGCTAGCTCATCAGCCAGCTGAGCATCACTGAATGATCTTAGACAGTGCTACAAGGAACAACAACAGGAAAAAATCACCGAGATGAGCACTTCTCCAAATCCCTAACCCACAGAACCTGAACAAAATGAAAAAGTTGTTGTTTTAAGTCATTGAGTGTGGGGGTGATTTTCTATATAACAAAAGTAACTGAAACAGCTAAAAAGTGGTAGAACCAGAATGTGAACTGCCTAGTTTGTCTCCAGAACTCCTGCACTTAAGCCCCACCCTCTGATGGTGAACAAACCCCCAATAATTTCTGACTTATTTTCTACCAGTATTTGCATGTAATAAGATCTCCGTTTACAGAAAAGGCTGAATTTCTTATGATGAAATTTCTGGCACCACTGGAAGTGTTGATTGGGTTCCTCAAATCAAATCAAGGTAATTATTACTGTTTTACACAGGAGAAACATTAGCTTTTGTTGCTGAATACATAATATAATTTACCTTTTACTTCTTGTTTATTAGAAAATAAGTTCCTTGACTTTTGAGGGGAGTGTAACACATTTATAGAAAAAATGCAGAAAAAATTGCAGAATCATATGGTTCAATGTATTGTCATAAAGTGAGCTCTCCACATAGTCATCACCCAAGGCAAGAAATACAATTCCGTCAACCTCTAGAATTCCATCCTTGAATCACCTCGTAATCCCTTTTCTCTTTTTCCTCCTCTGAGGTAACTACTACCCTGACTTCTTAAATGTTTTAGCTTAGTTTTGGGTGCTTTTAAACTATAGGTAAGTAGAATCATACAAAAGATATTGCTTTGAGTCTAGCCTCTTTCATTCAACATTATATTTGTGAAACTGAGTCTTGTTGGGGAAGGCAGTGTAGCTCACTTATTGTTAATGTATATGTTAATAGTACTCCATGGAATGACTGTTTCATAATCCAGCCTTTGTGTTTCCAGCCTTTATGACACTTAGGTTACAAAAGACATTGTATTTTTCAAAAAGTATTTTCTTTCTTTTTTTTCTCTTTCTCATTGTATTTTACTTTTTATTTTAAGATATAATTTAAGATATAATTGACATATAACATATTAGTTTCAGGTATATAACATAGTGATTCAATACATGCTTGTATTACAAAATGGTCACCACAATAAGTCTAGCTAACATCATCAATACCACAAGTATTAATAGCAACAATTTTTGTTTCTTGTGATGAGGAATTTTAAGACCTTCTCTCTTAACAGTTTTCAAATATACAATACAGTATTGTTAACTGTAGGTCTTCCCTGAGAAGTTACAAATACAGAAGGAACATAACATGTGGGGAATAACCACCAAATGAAGTATAATGCCATCCACTTAGAAATGGCAACCACTCTAGTATTCTTGCCTGGAAAATCCCATGGATGGAGGAGCCTGGCAGGCTACATACTATGGGGTTGCAAAGAGTTGGATATGACTGAGTGACTTCACTTTTGCCTCCACAGGCAAAAGAGAATAAAGGTATAGCAGCATAGGCCAAGTCTTCACACACTGAGAGGACCTGTTAGAACTCGGGTGGACTCAGACTGGAAGAGGCTGAGATTTCATCTGAAAGGTGTGTGGGAGTAGGAAGCGTGGAGAGTGGGAAGGATGGGAGCTTGCATCCCTAGGCCCAACTGGGTAGTCCTAGTCCGGCATCCAAGGGTGGATGTGCAGCCTTGGGGAAGGTAGAAGATGGAGGTGGGTGGGCCAGAGGGGAGATAGTCTTCAGTGAAGTCCTCGTGATGGTACTGTGTACAGGCAGTGCTGTGGTTCTGCATGATGAGCAGTCCTGTATAAGACCCAGACTAGAAACTGTGGGCCGAGACAATGACTGCCAATTCCCAAACCAGGGGCAGGAGGGCCTGGGAATGGGGCAAAGGGTTCCAGACTCCTCGTCAAAGTGGCTGCCTGGAACTCTAGGCTAGGAATATAAAGCCAACATGGCAAGAGAAGAGGAACTAGGAGGCCCAGAGAGGAAGCTGATGGCCAAACTTTCCCCCAGCTCTGCCAACATCCTTCTTGATTGGTTGGTGGTCAGGTTTTGTAGCCTGCTAATAATTTGATCATCACTTTTTTGGCTTCAGGCAGGGAAGACGTATAGGTACAATAACAAATTTTGTTGACCCAAAATGTTATCACTGAGATCTCAAATTGGAGAAAGTTAAAAAAAAGAGAGAGAGATTCTTTTTTTTTTTTTAATATGGATTTTTTAAAGTCTTTATATTGAATTTGTTACAATATTGCTTCTGTTTTATGTTTTGGTTTTGCAGTCACAGGAATGTAGGATCTTAGCTCCCTGAACAGGGATGGAGCCTGCACCTCCTGCATTGGAAGCCAAATTTTTAACCACTGGACCACTAGGGAAGTGCCTAAAAAATGATTCTTGCTTTTCCCTGCTTTTGACTTTTACCTTTTGTGTAAATTGCATTTGAATGAGAAATGGCAGAGAAACAAAACCTACCTGGGAGTCAGGAAACATGGGTGTGGTTTTACTTCTGCTGTGTGTGTGAGAGGATTTTCAGACAAACAAGGAATAGCTCTGGATCATATTGGCTCTTTCTCAATGAGTTATCAGGATGTGAATGTTCGATTGAACTGCTGATGCTGAGTCACTCCTTCAGTCTTGCAGCCTGAGGACGACCTGGGGCCCCATCTCCTGGGGATTACAATTGATCACTTCAGCTACTGGTCTCTTCACAAACATCAGAATTCACATTAGCCAAATAATGTGGATTTAAAGATATCTCAGGGGAGATTTGATTCCATTAAGAGTTGTTAAGGCATTGCAGTTCAATAGGATGAGCCGAAGAGCTGGAATAACAGGACTATGAATGTAATTGCCTCGCTGCCATTAACTCACTGTGCCCACACTGTTTAGTGTCCAGTCTTTCCCCACTCTTCAAGTGCAGAAGGAAACACTTCGACTTCCCTCACCAGGATATTCTAGAACATAAAATATGTATTAGATATTTTGTCCAAAAGAAATATAATGCAATACACATCTCAAGTTGAATGCTACATTTTCATAAGAAATACTTGATCTGTATTTAGATTTCCAAAAATTAGATTGAAAAAGTTCATCCAAATTGTAACAAATACATTTTAAAGTTTTCCACTCACTAAAATGAGTATCCATTTTTAGTAAATTTAAATGTAATGCAGAAATAAACAAAGCCCCAAATTCAGTTCTTTGGGAATATTTACCACATTTCAGGTGCTTGGTGGTCACATGTGGCTGGTGGTTACTGTATTGAAGGATTCAGGTCTAGACCACAGGTATAAATGCTGTGTATATGCTGGTACAGAAATCCACAGGAGCGAAAACTTCAGCCATGCAAATATACAGAACATGCTATGTTTTTAGATTATTTTCTGCCATGTAGCTTAGTATTTATCTCCTAACTACCAAAATGATTTCTAATACTAGGTAGACTCTTTCTAATATACTTTACACATTTTCTTGACTTCTTTTTCTAAATTAATTATTTATTAATATTTATTTGGCTGTGCCAGGTCCTTAGTTGCAGCACTCAGGATCTTTAGTTGTGGCATGCAAACTCTTAGCTGTGGCATATGGGACCTAGTTCCCCAAGGGATCAAACCTGGGCACCCTGCACTGGGAGCTCAGAATCTTAGCCACTGGCCCACCAGGGAAGTCCCTTCTTAAGTGAAGAATACTGAACATGATCAAAACGTTACTTGCTGAGCTAAGGCCACAGTTACAAACATCAGTTGTGGTTCTGTGCTGTGATCAGTTGCTCAGTCATGTCCAACTCTTTGTGACCCCATGGACTATATAGCCCACCAGGCTCCTCTGTCCATGGGGATTCTCCAGGCAAGAATACTGGAGTGAGTTGCCATGCCTTCCTCCAGGGGTTCTTCCCAACCCAGGGATCAAACCCAGGTCTCCCACATTGCAGGCAGATTCTTTACCATCTGAGCCACTGGGGAAGTCCAAGAATACTGGAGTGAGTATCCTATCCCTTCTCCAGGGGATCTTCCCAACCCAGGAATCAACGGGGATCTCCTGCATTACAGGTAGACTCTTTACCAGCTGAGCTACCAGTTATGGTATTGTGTTTTAATTCAGCATTGCCTTCAGGAGTCATTAGACCGGGGGTTGGTAACCTACTGTTGGAGGCCAAATGTGGCCCTCTGTCTACTCTTTAAATAATACCTCCCTGGAATGTAGCCATGACCATTCCTTTCTGTGTCATCTGTGCCTCCTTTTGTGCTACAACGGCAGTGTGGAGTAGCTGTGATAGACTCTGGACAACTTGCCAACCCTCATACATTTGCTATCTGGTGTTTATGGAAAAAGTTTGTCAATCCATGGAGTAGACTATACCAACTCACCCAGTCTAGAAACTGAGTAGTTTCTCATGTCTTCTTCTTATCATTCTCCTTACTCCACTGTTAGTGAGAAGTTTTCTCTTCATTGCCCTCAGGGTTACTACATATAGCGATTGACTTATTGATTGAAACTACTGTGGGTTTAGAAATGACTAATAACAAAATGTGTTAGGTGGTTTTTATACCAGAAGCAAACTGACCATGAGAGATTCAGGTTTGAGTTTTGTGCCATCTACTTGGCTATGCAGGAGTTTTGTCTTTATTTCTAAGTTCTAGACGTGTTGGCCTCTGCTCAGTCGCCTTACCTTGTCATCCACAGGCCCTCTACCTCAGTGTGCTCTAAAAAAGTCAGTCACTGATTGTGGACACACTCACTTGCATATTCATGACCTCTGGCATCTATTATGATTTTCCATCTTAGAACACTCTGCTTCTGCTGTGTGGTCTCCATGATGCTACTTTATTATTTTCACTTCTGGAAAATCTTCCCAACCTTTCACTCCCCACAACTGTCAGAGCCCAGTGATACCGGGACCCTGTAGTGCTACCCTCCACAGGATTCCCTGAACATTCATGGTTATTTCAGATGTGATTGTTTTCATGTTGTCTTGTCATTATCTCTACACACATCTACCTGCCAAAGAAAGTATTGAGGTCCTAAAAAGCAGGACTTCCCCAGCATGTTTCCTGACACACAGCAGTGAATCAATATCCTTACTGAACTGCCTGAGTAACTACACATAAGAGTCTATCCTTTTTTTATATGTACAAATAAATCACAAATTATGGAATAATTGTTAGGCTATGAAAACCTTAACTCAAGCAGATTTTTAAGATATCTTCCAACTTCCGAACCTGTTTAATATAATCCTCTAAACTATCAGATTAAGCATAACCTATAGCATGTTGGTGGAGTATGAGGACGGGTGCTCATCTTCTCCTGCAAGAACTCCAAAATTACAACTCACTGCTGAAAACCATTGACAGGAGAATGTTGGATCCCACCAAAAAAGATACCTCATGTCCAGGAACAAAGAATAAGCCCCAGAAAGATGGTAGGAAGGGTGAAATCACATTTAGAATCAAACCCCAGACCTGCCAGAGATGTTCGGAAGACTCAAGCAAACCCTATGCACACCAGAAACCAGAGGCCCCACAGATACTGAGCCAGAACTATGCCTGAGTGTCTCCTGTGGAGGTACAGGTCAGCAGTGGCCTGCCGCAGGGGCCGGGGCTCTGGGCGCAGCAGACCTGGGTATGGCATAAGCCCTCTTGGAGCAGGTTGCCATTAACTCCACCATAGAGCTGCCAGAACTTACACAGGACTGGGGAAACAGATTCTTGGAGGGCACAAACAAAATCCTTGTGTGCACTAGGACTCAGGAGAAAGCAGCAGTGATCCCACAAGAGACTGACCCAGACTTGCCCGTGAGTGTCCAGGAATTTCTGGTGGAGGCGTGGGTTGGTGGTGGCTTGCTGCAGGGTCAGGGCCACATGGGACATTTTGAAGGACGTTGCCATTATCTTCATTACCTCCACCATGGTTTGGCCTCAGGTCAAACAACAGGGAGGGAACACAGCCCCGCCCATCAACAGATAATTGGATTAAAGATTTACTGAGCATGGCCCCACCCATCAGAACAAGATCCAGTTTCCCCCTCGATCATTCTCTCCCATCAGGAAGCTTCCATAAGCCTCTTATCCTTCATCAGGGGGCAGACAGAAAACCACAGTCACAGAAAACTAACCAAACTGATCACATGGACCACAGCCTTATCTAACTCAGTGAAACTATGAGTCATGCTGTGTAGGGCCACCCAAGACAAATGGGTCATTGTATAGAGTTCTGACGAAATGTGGTCCACTGGAGAAGGGAATGGCAAGCCACTTCAGTATTCTTGCCTTGAGAATCTCATGAGCAATATGAAAAGGCAAAAAGATAGGACATTGAAAGATGAACTCCTCAGGTCAGTAGGTGCTCCAATATGCTACTGGAGATCAGTGGAGAAATAATTCCAAAAAGAAGAGATGGAGCCAAAGCAAAAACAACACCCAGCTGTGGATGTGACTGGTGATGGAAGTAAAGTCTGATGCTGTAAAGAGCAATATTGCATAGGGACCTGGAATGTTAGGTCCATGAATCAAGGTAAATTAGAAATGGTCAAACAAGAGATGGCAAGAGTGAACATCAACATTTTAGGAATCAGTGAACTAAAATGGACTGGAATGGGTGAATTTAACTCAGATGACCATTTTATCTACTACCGTGGGTAAGAATCCCTTAGAAGAAATGGAGTAGCCATCATAGTCAACAAAAGAGTCCAGAAAACAGTACTTGGATGCAATTTCAAAAATTACAGAATGATCTCTGTTCGTTTCCAAGGCAAACCATTCAGTATCACAGTAATCCAAGTCTATGCCCTGACCAGTAATGCTGAAGAAGCTGAAGTTGAATGGTTCTATGAAGACCTACAAGACCTTCTAGAATTAACACCCCCCAAAAGATGTCCTTTTCTTTATAGGGGATTGGAATGCAAAAGTAGGAAGTCAAGAGATACCAGGAGTAACAGGAAAATTTGGCCTTGGAGTACAAAAAGAAGCAGGGCAAAGGCAAACAGAGTTTTGCCAAGAGAACGCCTTCTTCCAACAACAGAAGACTCTACATATGGACATCACCAGATGGTTGACACTGAAATCAGATTGATTATATTCTTTGCAGCCAAAGATGGAGAAACTCTATACAGTCAGCGAAAATAAGACTGGGAGCTGACTGTGGCTCAGATCATGAACTTCTTATTGCCAAATTCATACTTAAATTGAAGAAAGTAGGGAAAACCACTAGACCATTCAGGTATGACCTAAATCAAATCCCTTAAAATAATACAGTGGAAGTGAAAAACAGATTCAAGGAACTAGATCTGATAGACAGAGCACCTGAAGAACTATGGATGGAGGTTCCTGACATTGTACAGGAGATACCAATCAAGACCATCCCCAAGAAAAAGAAATGCAAAGAAGCAAAATGGTTGTCTGAGGAGGCCTTACAAATAGCTGAGAAAAGAAAAGAAGCTAAAGGCAAAGGAGAAAAGGAAAGATATACCCATTTGAATGCAGAGTTCCAAAGAATACCAAGGAGAGATAAGAAAGCCTTCCTCAGTGATCAATACAAAGAAATAGAGGAAAACAATAGAATGGGAAAGAATAGAAATATCTTCAAGAAAATTAGAGATACCAAGGGAAGGTTTCATGCAAAGATGGGCTCAACGAAGGACAGAAATTGTATGGACCTAGGAGAAGCAGAAGATATTAAGAAGAGGTGCCAAGAATATACAGAAGAACTATACAAAAAAGATGTTCATGACCCAGATATCCATGATGGTATGATCACTCACCTAGAGCCAGACATCCTGGAATGTGAAGTCAAGTGGACCTTAGGAAACATCACCATGAACAAAGCTAGTGGAGGTGATGGAATTCCAGTTGAGCTATTTCAAATCCTGAAAGATAATGCTGTGAAAGTGCTGCACTCAATATGCCAGCAAATGTGGAAAACTCAGCAGTGGCCACAAGACTGGAAACGGGCAGTTTTCATTCCAATACCAAAGAAAGGCAATGCCAAAGAATGTTCAAACTAATGCACAATTTCACTCATCTCACATGGTAGCAAAGTAATGCTGAAAATTCTCCAAGCCAGGCTTCAACAGTTTATGAAATGTGAACTTCCAGATGTTCCAGTTGGATTTAGAAAAGTCAGTGGAACCAGAGATCAAAATTCCAACATCCGTTGGATCATCCAAAAAGCACGAGAGTTACAGAAAAAAATCTACTTCTGCTTTATTGACTACACTAAAGCCTTTGATTGTGTGGATCACAACAAATTGTGGAAAATTCTTCAAGAGATGGGAATATCAGCCACCTGACCTGCCTCCTGAGAAATCTGTACGCAGGTCAAGAAGCAACAGTTAGAACTGAACATAGAACACTGAACATAGAACAACAGACTGTTTCCAAATAGGAAAAGGAGTGTGTCAAGGCTGTATCTTGTCACCCTGATTATTTAACTTATATGCAGAGTTCATCATGCGAAATGCCAGGCTGGATGAAGCACAAGCTGGAATCAAGATTTCTGGGAGAAATATCAATAACCTCAGATACGGAGATGACACCACCCTTATGACAGAAAGCAAAGAAGAACTAAAGAGCCTCTTGATGAAAGTGAAAGAAGAGAATGAAAAAGTTTGCTTAAAACTCAACATTCAGAAAACTAAGATCATGGCATCCGGTCCCATCACTTCATGGCAAATGGATGGGGAAACAATGGAAACTGAGAGACCTTATTTTACTGGGCTCCAAAATCACTTCAGATGGTAACTGCAGTCATGAAATTAAAAGACACTTGCACTTGGAAGAAAAGCTATGATCAACCTAGAAAGCATATTAAAAATAAGAGACATTATTTTGCCAACAAAGGTCCATCTAGTCAAAGCTATGATTTTTCCAGTAGTCATGTGTGGATGTGAGAGTTAGATTATAAAGAAAGCTGAGTGCCAAAGAATTGATGCTTTTGAATTGTGGTGTTGGAGAAGATTCCTGAGAGTCCCTTGGACTGCAAGGAGATCCAACCAATCCATCCTAAAGGAAATCAGTCCTGAATATTCATTGGAAGAACTGATGCTGAAGCTGAAACTCCAATACTTTGGCAAGCTGATGCGAAGAACTGACTCACTCGAAGACTCTGATGTTGGGAAAGATGGCATCACGGATGTGATGGACATGTGTTTGAGTAGGCTCTGGGAGTTGGTGATGGGCAGGGAAGCCTGGTGTGCTGCAATCCATGGTGTCACAAACAGTTGGACATGACTCAGTGACTGAACTGAACTGAACTGAATAGCATGTTAGTGCAAAACTATCACACTTTCTCCTCCAATGTGAAAAGTGAAAGTGAAGTGAAAGTTGCTCAGTAGCTCCCCATCCTTGGAATTCTCCAGGCAAGAATATTGAAGTGGGTAGCCATTCCCTTCTTGAAGGGATCATCCTGACCCAGTCATCGAACCTGGGTTTCCCACATTGCAGGCAGATTCTTTACCATCTGAGCCACAAGGGAAGCCCCTCTCCTCCACTATAACAGGTCAGATAGTAATTTGGTAAAGAGATTTGTAACTTAGGAATCTTTTATTCTTTTGGTTGTGTAGTGTGTATGTTTGAGTTGCATCAACTTTTGAGAATAAAGTATGGCATATTTAAATGAGGTCCCATTTCCATTACTACTGAAATTAAATGATTTGGGGTCCCCACTTCCCATTACAGATACTCACAACATTTCCACATTTCCCGTGTCTCCTAGTTTCCTCCTTCAGCCTTGGGCCCACAGGTGCAGATTTCTGACAAGCACTGATCCTCTCCCATCATCTCTCTCCCCCTTCTTTCCTCCTCCCCTTCCCCCATCATCTTACCTCTGCCCCTCCCAGACTCCCAGAACAAGCACAGAGACACTCAGTTTTCACTAAGGAAAAGAGCATTTCTCTGAAGGAAACATAACTTGCAGAGCTTCAAAGCTGTCTACATTAGAGACAACTTTATATTACCAGCCAGACCAGTTTAGCTCTTTTTAAAAATTTTTATGTATTTATTTTTTGCCTGCATTGGGTCTTGGTTGAGGCACGCCTGGATTGAGAAGTCTTTTGCTGCTCTTTGTTGCTCGACTTCTCTCTAGTTATGGTGCACGAGCTCCAGAGCATGTGGGCTTCACTAATTGTGGTGCTCGGGCTTAGTTGCCCTGCAGCATGTGGGATCTTAGTTCCGTGACCAGGGATCGAAACCACATCTCCTGCACTGGAGAGCAGATTCTTAACCACTGGGCCACCAGGGAAGTCCCCAGTTTAGCTCGTTGTAGTCACTAGTCTCCAACACCTGTATTTCAGAAGAGAGTCTTTGCCTTTGCTTTACTTTGAAAGCTGAAAGTACTATTTGGATGAATTTTTTTTTCCCCCAGAATTCAAGGAATAGTCTGTCCCCAAAACAGTATGCAAAGAGTATTAAATATTGCTTTTAAATGACAATTTCCCAGCTATCTTAAAGTTGTAAACATCTTTAGGGCTCAGTTTTCACCATGGCATCTCAATTCAATATGGGGAAGAGCTAAACCCTGTGTAACATCTACGTTCCCAGGAGTCTGCCTTCTGGTGAATTGTGAAATTCCCTAGACTATTAGCAGGAGGCATTAGTGGAGGAATATAAACTAATCTCTCCATAAAGTTGTCAAAAAATTCACATTGAATTAAGCTTCTAATAAATACATTTATTTCTTGGCATGGAGAAGAAATTCTATCCTCATGGGACAATAAAACTTCAAGGTCCTGAGAAGACGTGTGTTACAATAACCAGTTGAAATCAAGGAGTTGGCAGAGAGGTTCATTCTCAATGACCAGAGAACCCGGTGCTTTCTCTTTGGAAAAGCAGCCTCTGGGTGGCCCTTAGGATACGCTCCAAAGATGTAGTCTTCTCCTCCATCTCTACATACAGTTGAGGATCAAAGTCAGTGCTCTGAGGAATTTTGTGATCTGAATACCACCGTTTTCTGGTGATAAATAATTCCTTATTTAGATCAGAAACATAATAGAACAAAAAGGTTAGAACTGCTGAGCTCTGTAATCTGACACAAAAGAAAACCTCATTCTTCAAATTGTTGCTCACCAGTCTTTTAGAGGAAGCTTGAAAGATTTTGTTTGAAAAAGCTGTTGAGGGGTTATAAGGTCATCCTTAGCTACAAAGCTCCTTAGGGTTTTCAAAGTACTTAACCATTCCCTGAAAGCGCCCTTTCCCTGGGAGTGTTCAAAGCCTCCCTAGAAGATTTTTCAATATTTCCTTTTCTCCAGTCAAACTAGGCTCATTGTTTAGAAGAAATGGATTAGGTGAGTGTCTTTGAACTGCATTTTGAAAGGACTATGAAGTCAAGTGGCCTTAAACAGACACATACAAGTAATTCATAGTGAAAGGAGGGTTTTAAAATGTTGGTTGTCATGATGGGGGGAAATATGGTTGAAATGGAGGTGTATTATGTCAGTTAAAAAGCAAACACGTCTTCTTAACAGCTGGATTTCAAGGATTTTATTCTTCATTTTCCACATACAGCTTGACTCCTGGCCACAGGCCAACCTTGCCTTTTTGAAGTGTTGCTATTTAATTCATGGTCGTGCTAATATTCTAACAGCTACATGGACAGAGTAGAGATTTAAAGCTATATCAGGATTAGGTGGGCTTCCCAGGTGGCACAGTGGTAAAGAACTCGCCTGCCAATGCAGGAGATGCAAGAGACAGCAGGTGTGGTCTCTGGGTTGGGAAAGTCCCCTAGAGTGGGAAATGGCAACCCACTCCAGTATTCTTGCCTGGAGAATCCCATGGACAGAGGAGCCAGGTGGGCTACAGTCCATGGGGTTGCAGAGAGTTGGACATGACCGATATGCACATACCACACAAGTTTAGGCAGGCCAAAAGATTAAAACTAGCAAATAACTAACTAGTAAATGTTTAGCAAGCACAAACTATGTACAAAGAAATGGTGTGTTTTGTGGCCTCGTTTTGCTAGCTCAAAGTCGAATTCTATATTTTCCAAAGCTTGGTAAAAGAAAGATGAGTCTTTCTATAATTAGAGGCAAGTTGGACAAATTTTTCACAAACTAGTTTTCACTGGGTTGTCAGGCCAGGGATCAGTTGTTTTTCCTTGTACCTCCAGAAGGCCAGAGTAATGCCTTTTCTATGAAATGAGATAATTCAGGAAAATTTTGTCCTCTAGTGGACAAAGACTGTCATTTGACATTCCAGTAAGCAATGAATGTTGTTCACCATTGAGCCATCAATTACTGAGGGAGTTCAGGATGGAGAAGAATAGGATGCTGGCCTTACATAGTTAAGATGCACATCAAAGGAATGATTTCAATAAGCCTCAAACCCTGTATCTTCCCATATACAGAAAAGCCCTAAAAGCATTTACTTGAGATGTCTGATTTCAAGATCAGCAGTAATCTTTTGATGTTCAATTACATTTCTTTCTGTTGTTTTTTTGTTTTCTTTTTCCAGCAGAAGTTCCTGTGTATCCTGGCTCCTTCCTTAACTCTTTGGATCAGTTCCTCAGAGCTGTCCGAGAGGCTGTTTCCCATTGTCCTCAGTAATGTCCCTAATAAAACATGATTCTCAACTTTAAGCTTGTGCATTTTTTTTTTTCCAGTGGACATTTTTTTCCAGTTTATTGTTGCTCAAATTAGTCTTGTCATATAAAATTTAAAGTCCTAGGTATTAGAAGTTAAAGGAAAATATAAAATTGACGAAGCTAGAATTTCAGTGAATCTCTATCAGTAATTTTAGCATTTGCAGAAAAGAAAAAACCTCTTTTACCTTTACAAGAAGCTCACAGTTTAATAAATACCTACCTATTTTCAACTTTTCCTGTCCTTCTGAAGAGATCTTACTCCATGTAAATAAATCACGAATGATGCATATACTCAATGCTATGCTATGCTAAGTCACTTCAGTCGTGTCCGACTCTGTGTGACCCCAGAGATGGCAGCACACCAGGCTCCCCGTCCCTGGGATTCTCCAGGCAAGAACACTGGAGTGGGTTGCCATTTCCTTCTCCAATGCATGGAAGTGAAAAGAGAAAGTGAAGTCGCTCAGCCGTGTCTGACTCCTAGCGACCCCATGGACTGCAGCCCACCAGGCTCCTCCATCCATGGGATTTTCCAGGCAAGTGTACTGGAGTGGGGTGCCATTGCCTTCTCCGAACTCATATATATATATATATATACATATATATATGTATGTATATATACATACATATATGTATATATATATATATATACACGCACACATATACACACTTATTTATTCTTAGCAGTTGATGTGGAGATAAACAGAGCAGGGGAGATCATGGTTTATTTGTAGACTTATCAAGCAATAGATCATTTGTTCTATCATTTTGTTGAGAAACCTGAAGTCTGAATTGCGTAAAGAGCAGTTAGTTATCTGGAGGCCGAACTAAAAGCAGACCCAAATATCTTGACTCTCAGGTAAGTTTTCGTTTTCTCCACCACTTCTCATTCAAACCCAATTCACACCAAAGATGAAAGTCAGATGCAAAAAAAAAGCAAACATAACGGGTGCATACAAAAAGCTGAAAGCTGCCTCTTAATCTGTTTGTCCATTTTCTACTCAAATATCCTTGACAGTTGTACTTTCACATGTTGGGCTCAAATGCTTTCTCTGATGTCTTTACTGTATTGGAACCAAGCGGGTGTGAACTGGAGCTAAGGGTGGGCATTAACCTGGGTGCCAAGTTTTAACTAAAATGGAAATGCCTTACTTGATCAAGAGTACTCTTGCCTGGAAAATCCCATGGACCGAGGAGCCTGGTGGGCTGCAGTCCATGGGGTCGCTAAGAGTCGGACACGACTAGGCGACTTCACTTTCACTTTTCATTTTCATGCATTGGAGAAGGAAATGGCAACCCACTCCAGTGTTCTTGCCTGGAGAATCCCAGGGACGGGGGAGCCTGGTAGGCTACCATCTATGGGGTCACACAGAGTCGGACACGACTGAAGTGACTTAGCATAGCATAACATAGCATAGCATACAGAGAACTCCTAAATAGTAAATGTAAAAACTGGATTAAGACTCTGAGTTTCTACTGCAAAGGTTATGGGTTTGATTCCTGGTCAAGGAAGTTCCACATGCCTTGCTGTGTGGCCAAAAAAAGGGGGGGGGGCGGGTAGAAACTATGAAAATCAATTCTCACAAGGAGAAATGCAAAAGGACAATGGGGAGACTTAACTCCACTAGCAATGGAGTTAAGAGAAATGCACAACCAAACTGTGAGAAAACATTTTTTCTCTAGTCCTATTCTTAACCCTTGGTAGATATGAAAAAAGTTGATGATATCCAATGCTGTCAAGAGTGAGAGGGAACACAAAAATATATTAATGGTGGGGCGATGACTAAATATTTTGAAAAAGTAAACTGGAAGTATCTTTAACAATTTGATTTTGCATAATAACATTTAATTCTGTGGCCCTACTCTGGGAATCTATGAAGAATAAAAGCATATGTACATGATAATATACATACATTTATTTATCACAATATTAGTTATCGTGTTAGAATAAAGGGCAGCAGGGGACATGACTGACTAAATGGTGGTACAACCACACAATAAAATTATATGCAACTATTAGAAAGAATGAATTGAATCTGTATATGTGGTTATGTAAAAAATGTTACAGAATGAAGTGTATAATAAATAAAAAATACCCTCATATTTTAGAGTATGTGTTTATATGTTTTGTAGGAACATTGGAACAGGTGTGGACATGACATGATGGAGGAAGAAAGAATGACACTTGCTGTCAGTCTTTGCTAGAGGGCAAAAATGACTTGATATTGACTTAACCAATGAGCAACCGCTGAAGCTTTTAATGTGAATAAGGCTGTGGGAGGCCCTGGGGAAAATACAGATATATGAGATGTAGTTACTGACCTCCAAATACATTTGAATCTAGTTAGGATGAAAATGAACACATATAAAACAACATGAAAGCAGAAGGGTATGTAATTATGTGCTAGGTTATACAGTATGGGCTACAGGTGCAATGGTAATTCAGAGGAAAGGTTGATCCAGGAGAATGGAGGTGGGGGGAGCGGCAGAGGGGAGCTTATGGTGAAAAGGGATTCGGGCTGCGTCTAGAGACAGACCATTGCTTGCATTCTTTTTGTTTCTCTTTTTTTCCTCTGCCTTTATTCATCTTGGTAAAGAACTTGCCTGCCAATGCAGGAAACATAAGAAACATGGGTTCGATCCTTGGGTCAGGAAAATCCCCTGGAGGAGGGCATGGCAACCCACTCCAGTATTCTTGCCTGGAGAATCTCCACAGACAGAGGAGCCTGGCAGGCTACAGTCCACAGGGTCACAAAGGGCTGGACATGACTGACACGACTTAGCATGCAAAATTATCATTATTCATCTTAGACTTTCACTGGTATCTATCTGAGCTCCTTATTTGCCCTTGACTTCATCATTGTTAATACTAGCTTAGGATTTTGAGCTCTGAGTAACTTGTATGCCAGGTAATTTTCAAGGTTGACTTTGAACATTTTTTCCAGTCTCAGTCCCTTGGAATAAACATTAGATGGACTTTATTCAAACTACCCAAATTCAGCCAGTCTCCATCTTTACTGATGTAGGTTAACATGACAAGTACAATAATGTTCAGTTATCACGGCTCATCTCCAATTGGAAATCCAGGTTAGGACCCCAAAGGCTTGTTTAATTCCTGCCTCCTACACTGTTAAAATCAGGGAGGGTGAACCATACTAGTTGAGTTTTGCCATTCTACACCGAGTTCATTATGATTATACACATCCAGCCTCAATTAAGTAATTTTTTCTGCAGTGGGAGGGGGTCATTTTGTTAGTGAATTTGAATGTCTGCATAGACCAGCATTATTGTTAATCACATCTGCACTTACATGTATTTATATGCATACTCACAAGTACAAAGATGCAGTTTCAAACTTAATTAAAAATAGAAAGCAACCTAAAGTGTGCAAGTATTTCCCCTGACTTCAGCATGATCTACCACTTTGACAAAATTTCATAAATCTCCCACAATAGAAAATTCTACTGCACAGAACCATTTTATGCAGCAATATAGGTACTTAAAATATTCAACAACTTTCATCATGTTTTGCCTCTTGGTACATGGGATTTTTATGTATTTAATAGTTACATATGCTATATATTTTAAACAGTATTTTTTACTAATGTTCCCCCACAGTACATTTTTCTGAAACTCTAACATCTGTGTTTTGTTCTTGCCACACATGATGATAGTCTTAAATCGAGCGCATCCAACCACAGAGGGTAGATTAGTTGACGATTTTTTTTTTAAGGTGACTGGAACCAGTGAGGTCGGCGTCAAAAGTTACCCAGTCCTGGTGACAGCAATGCCTCCCCCCTCACTCTCCGCAGAGCAATTCCGATCTGGCGTCTGAGCAGCTCCTGCTGCTGCCAGGCCTGTAGCGGGTACACAGAAATCTAGAGAGGAACCGTAGGGAATGTTCGTTTGTTATTTATTTATAAACTCACCGGGCCACATCATGTAAAATTAAGACCTTTAATGGGCTCCTGCCTCAGTTGCTTGAAGGACGGGCTTTCACCAGCCAAGACCACCCACCGCTTCCAGGCAGCGAGGCTGCGCGCGTTTGCTCGGGCTGTGAGCTTTGCAGAGTCTACCTGCTGAAGTCTTCGTGCTCTGACGGTCAGCAAAGGTCTGTCCCATCAGAGAGAACGTTCTGGAAGAGGAGTCTGAGGCTTTTATGGCTGAAGAGATGAGTGACTACTTTGGAGCGTAAATTCCTTTCTGTATCTGGTTAATGAAGAGATTTACTCCAAAGTTCATTTATTATAAATTGAGGGAGGGGGGTGGCTTCTCCCATGAGCCGGCATCCAGAGGGTCCCTTTCCTGTAAGAGTTCATAAATAATCAACGGTGATGATGAAAAGATTTTGTACGCATTATCTTTTCCTGTCACAAAAATTCCCTCATGCTTCTGAGGGAAGACCAATATAGTTTGCAGACAAAGATTTGGGAATCAAAATGGCCTTATGAATACAGAGTGGATAGGAGTGTTTGGGGACTTTGGAGAAAGAGCTCACCTGCCATCCACCTACCTCACTGTTCCCACTTCAGCTACAATTTCAGTCTAATTTTAAAGCATTATTCAAATGCAAATGATGTCTGCTGGGGGGCACACCTTAAGTCATTCAGAGCTGCGCGTGGTAGGTACCCAGTCTCCTAAGAGGTCATGGTCTAATGGAAGAGGGAAGCAAGTGACAGAAAATGAAAAGCCAACTTAAAGTATTACAGTAAGCTGAGGTGGGCGCTGAGTGCTCGGGAAATTCAGCGGAAGGAGGAATTAATACTGCCTGAGGAAATTGGGAAAGCATTCATACAAGATGTGACATTTGAGCTTGAAGAATGGATAGGCATTTTCCAAGATGAGAAGAGAAAACAATTCCAGGTAATTTTTTAGGGAACAGCATGGACCCAGGTATAATAGCGACTTGCATTTGCAGGCCTGCCAGATGCCATTGCCGTGTGTAGTGCTTTGCACACCAGGCAATACGCGTTAGACATGCTGTCCAGCCCCCTTCCCATAAGAGAGACGCATGGTCACTGTTGTTTATGTGGGAACACAGAGGAGGCCCTGAAAGGTTAAACAACTCGCCAAATTTGTGATTCAAACAGGTCTATCTGCTCCCAAGCCCATGCCCTTTCTTTGACCTGGCAGTGTTCTCCGCTGCCTTTTTGCACAGCTGCGAGGGAATATGATTTGGTTAGGGGGAACAGTGAAATCTAAGATGACTGTCAGGTGAGAGGGAGGGGGCTAAGGGAGGTCAGGTTGTGGCTGGGTTGTGATGAGCCTTAATGCTGCAGGAAGTTTGAGCTTAATCCTGTAGGCCAGTGAAAAGCCAGTCATTGAAGGTTTGTGTGGATGTTGTGTGTGTGTGTGTGTGGTGACCATGTGGCCAGTGAACTGCAGAGGAAGGTGCTAGTGGTGGGTTGAGGGGGAAGGGAGTCCAGTCCATCTATGACATATGCATACTCAGTCGCTTCAGTTGTGTCTGATTCTTGGCGACCCTATGGACTGTAGCCCACCAGGCTTCTCTGTCCATGGGATTTTCCAGGCAAGAATATTGGAGTCGGGTGCCATGCCTTTCTCCAGGGAACCTTCCCCACCCAGGGAGCAAACCCATGTCTCCTGTGTCTCCTGCATTGCAGATGGATTCTTTACCACTGAACCACTAGGGAAGCCCATCTATGACATATAACACAGGCCTAAATGTAGGCCTTTCATTAACAGCAGTGGAAAGAGTTGACTGACTCAGTACGTAAGCATATTTAGACTTTGGAGGTACACAGACATGCAGCTTATCAGCTACGAGGTCTTTTAGGCAAATTATTTGACTTCCCTTCATGTCATAATGCAGGCTTCAGTCTCCTTATATAGGAAAAGGGGATAATAACATCTTCTGTATCAGAATGTTGTAAAGATTAAATAAAGTAATAATCCAGGTGATGCATTTGCCCAGTGCCTGGCTCATTGCACATTCCTGATTACAGATGAGTGTTACTCTATGAACACACTGAAGAGCTACTTTATCAGACTATTCATGAGTTACCTATGAAAGCCCTGAATCAGTGGGGCTTCGAACACTCTGATGTGTGCAGTGGGGTGGCAGGTAGAATGGAGAAGTCTAGAGTGTTTTCCCAGAGTGAGAACTGGGCCTGGGATCTGTGCAGCGATGCCCAGAGTGGGATGGGAAAGAGGAAATCAAAAGAAACCCGAGGGCAAGTAGTCCTTCCCTAAGGGCACTTGAGATGAAATTTATGTTGCAATACTGTTACATTTACTTTAATGGTAATAATAAAATCTGCCTTTTTTCCCTCCATTCACTATGATGGTGACTCCATCTATATATGTATGAATCCTGCAGCCACAAAATTAAAAGATGCTTGCTCCTGGGAAGAAAAGCTATGACCATCCTAGACAGAGAATTAAAAAGCAGAGACATCGCTTTGCTGACAAAGGTCCATATAGTCAAAGCTGTGGTTTTTCCAGTAGTCATATGCACAGATGTGAGAGTCAAATCATAAAGAAGGCTGAACACAGAATAATTGATGCTTTCGAACTGTGGTGCTGGAAAAGACTCTTGAGAGTCCCTTGGGTGGCAAGGATATGAAATCAGTCAATCCTAAAGGAAATCCTGAATATTCATTAGAAGGACTGATGCTGAAGTTGAAGCTCCAGTACTTTGGCCGCCTGATGCAAAGAGTCAAGTCATTGGAAATGACCCTGATGCTGGGAAAGATTGAAGGCAAGAAGAGAAGGGGGGTGATAGAGGATGAGGTGATTAGATGTCATCACTGACTCAATGGACATGAGTTTGAGCAAGCTCAGGGAGATAGTGAAGGACAGGGAAGGCCAGCGGGTTGCAGTTCATGGGGTCACAAAGAGTCAGACACGACTTAGTGATTGGACAACAACTATAAAGTGGATCTATTTAAAGATAAATACTAAGTGAATAAGAATGCAAGTACTATGTGGACATAGCAGAAATTGCGGATATGGACTGAAGTTGGGGACACGTGACTCTAATGGGCATGGCCTTCTCCAGGGCAGGGACCTGTTTGTTTCACCAAACCATATGCCCTGCTGGTGCCCTGGGAGCACTGGTATTGAGTTTTAGCATCAAGCCTGGTGTACTCTTGTCATCTCTGAGATCATCTCTTGCTCTTTGTATCCTGAAATAGGGGAATTTCTGCTAACAGTGTGAATTCTAAACTCTTGGACTGCTTAGTATGTACTTGCTGACTTTACATTGAATTCATAAAGAAGGCAGGTGATGCTCTGAATGATATTCAGCAAGGAATATGAGATGATTAGTAGCACAAGCTTCTTTTTTATCTTATTTGTGTGTGTGTTCACCTAATTTTTTTTATTGGAATATAATTACAATATTGTGTTAGTTTCGGCTATACAACAAAGTGAATCAGTTATATGTATACATATACATATCCCCTCCATCTTCAGCCTCCCTCCTACTAATTCCCACCCTTCTTGGTCATCACAGAGCACTGAGCTCCCTGTGCTATCCAGCAGCTTCCTACCAACTATCTATTGGCTGGTGTATACAAGCCAATCCTAAGCTTCCAATTCATCCCACCCTCCCCTTCCCCACTGGGGAGCATAGGTTTAGAGTCACACCAACCTGAGTTCAAGTCCCTGGCCCACCTGTGAATAGTCACCTAATCTAGGATAATTCACTTAACCACTCTGAGTCTCAAGTTCCTCCTGTGTAAAGTAGCGATCTGATAAATAGTACTGAATTCATAGGGCTGTTTTAAACACTATATAATACAAATGATGCAAAGTACTCTAGAAAGGGCTTGTCAGAAATATTTAATACATATTTATTAGCATATTAATATCATGCTAGTTATGATCACTGGTAGGTTGTGGGTTTTGTAGATCCAGTGCACAGCCTCATGTCCGTTTTGGGGAGAGGGCATGGTTTACGCTGGCACTAAACATTTGCTGAATAAACGGATGAATGAATAAGCCTTGGAAGAAGTGAAGTGAGCTGAATTTGCACAATTTGAAGACATTTTGGCATATATGCTTTTAAAAGCATTATAGTCAAGATGGGTTTCCCTTGTGACTCAGACGGTAAAGAGTCTGCCTGCAATGCAGGAGACCCAGGTTCAATACCCAGGTTTCAAGGGTCAGAAAGATCCCTTGGAGGAGGAAATGGCAACCAACTCCAGTATTCTTGCCTGGGAAATCCCATGGATAGAGGAGCCTGATGGGCTACTCTTGCAAAGAGTCGGACACCACGGAACAGCTACACTTTCATTTTCATGTTCAAGATAGCTTGTGTTCACCAAGGCAAAAATCAGTGGTCACCCTCCTTTTAAAGGGTGATAGGTTGTCCACACACACATCGGCCAACATCACCTTTGCCTTTTACATCGCTGGAGATATCTCAGGTGAAACCAGGACAGGTGAGGATCCGCATAAAAAAAAAATCACTTGGGGCACTACAGGACTTGATAATTAAAGCTCACATGATATTATAATTCCAGAGTCTGAGAGGCTGAATTATTGGACTCACTGAAGAAATCCAATAATGTCCTCTAAATATCTTGCCTCAAGAATCACACTGCACATAGAATTTGAAGTGCTTTTTGACCAAAATGACCTGAGGTTCTGCTCAGCTAACTTTGACTAACCTTTACACAGGCTTCTTCTTGGCACTAGGTCCCTGACCTCCCTTTTCTTGTAGCATTTACTTTAGAAAACTTGTAAATTCTTTCTCTTCTCCTTGGACACATACATCTTCTACAACCCAGAAAAGCCTTTATCAAGGACTTAAGATCTATCCCTTGGAAATGTAATCACTGAGGGAGAGAGCACCCCTATCTCCAGTCTCTGTGAGAAGGTGGATGCCTAACTTCAGTAAGGGCCAATTAGCAAATGCAGATGGCCTAATCATTGACCAGCCTCCCCTCTAAAAGGCCTCCAGTACTTTTCTTTTAAATATTTATGTGTTTATTTATTTGTTTGTGCCGCGTCCTAGTTGCAGCATGTGGAATCTAGCTCTCTGACCAGGGTTCAAGCCCAAGCACCCTGCACTGGGAATGCAGTCTATCCACTGGGCCACCAGGGAAGTTGCTCCTCCAGGACTTTTCTATTAGTCCAGTTCAGGGTTCAAAAACTCCTCCCGTATTTTATTTCAGTGGAGTTGAGTTCAATTTTTCTCCTATTGTAATACTCTTGAATAAACTCATCCTTGCCATTTATAACAAGGGCTGGTACAATATTTTATTATAATTTCATGAATTAAACGGGGGAGGTGAAGACTTATCCTGTGAATTTACTGGCTGTCATTCAAGTTGGCATGATACTGACCACAATCAATCAGGTAGATCTAATAATGCCCTAAGTTTTCTAATGCCGAAGTTCATGATGTATTATGAATAGAGTGTGGATTGCTTGGTCTTAAGCTACACTGAATATAATGGTGACAGACTTTGGGCTGAAGCCCTGGCACTGGGAGTGCAGCTGATACAGAATTAATGCTGCTCAACTTCTCCAGTGAGGGCTCAACTAATATGCTGATTTTTAAAAAGCATGCTGCTCTAAAAGAGTTAAATTGAAACTTGGACTGTCTGACCTGAAACTAAAGGCAGGAAGTTTTGGGTGTCTTTGCCCAGTTGAGATCAGGGAATTCTGGAAAACAGTTAGATAACGAATTTTACTAATTTGTTTTATCATATTATTCAGTTCCAATTGCCTGCTGAAATAAGTTTCTTACTGAGTTACAGTTGACATAAAACATTATATTAGGTTTGGGAGAATATCATATTATTCTGGATCCAGGCCAGAGGCAAGGAGGGGGAGGGATGGATTCTTTATTGACCATAGGAACCCTTAGAGCACATAGAAAGTGTACTTAGAGGGCGTAGCCTGGGACCAGGTAGTAGTATGTACCTGATAAAGAGAACCATTTCAGCAGGATAGTGAGGTCTACCTTCCGGCCTTGATGTTTACTTGGCTGGTCTCTGAGCCAGTGTTGATCAGCATGCCCCACGTGGGCCATGCCCACTGACCTGAATTCTGTTGGTAGAATGGAATTCAGCTGCCAGGCACAGTCTTTCCTTTGCTCTTTTTGTTCCTTTCTTGTCATCCTCAGCAGTTCCACTTCTATAACACATACCTCTGTCTTCTTTTCCCTTAGACTCTGGTGATCTTTAGTTGTCACACTGAAAAACAGCTGCTCTGTGCATTATCAGTTGGCCATCCCTGCTGAGAAAGAATTCACCAATTTTAGGCTCCATGGTCAGTTTTCTCCTTTTGTGGACAGGCAGGCTTGGTTGCAGTTCTGTAGGTCTAGCTGAAATGCTTCACACCCTGGCACGGTGAGAAGGGGAATTCTTTGTGACAGCTTGAAAGCCGGGCTTGAACTGGCGCTTACAGTGCTTCAGCATTTTGTGGCACTTTCTCAGTTCAGATCAAATGATGGTTGTTAGGTGTCTTCAACTTGATGACTAGGTGGTTAAAAGAAAAAGAAATGAGTCAGCACTTTCATAAAATAAAATTTCACAAGTGAATGCTGATTTTTTTTTTTAAGTATGATGGATACTCTTAGTTCAAAGTGCTGCTGCTACTGCTGCTAAGTCGCTTCAGTCTTTCCCGATTCTGTGTGACCCCATAGACGGCAGCCCACCAGGCTCCCCCATCCCTGGGATTCTCCAGGCAAGAACACTGGAGTGGGTTGCCATTTCCTTCTCCAGTGCATGAAAGTGAAAAGTGAAAGTGAAGTCGCTCAGTCGTGTCCAACTCTTCACGACCCCATGGACTGCAGCCTACCAGGCTCCTCCGTCCATGGGATTTTCCAGGCAAGAGTACTGGAGTGGGGTGCCATTGCCTTCTCCAAAGAAATTACTAGTGATGAGTGAATTGTTTCAGGCAAGGTCACCTTCCTTTGGGGGACTGCAGGGGTCTATGAGGTGGATTACTTCACTACTGTTGACCAAACAATTGCAGACAGACTGGAAATTACGTTTCTAGGAGGGGATGAAACTGCAATTAGGTTGGGTATTAAGTCTCAGTTTGGTGATGTGGGCTTAGTATGAGTGACTCCAGTCGGAGCCTCTTGTGTTTTTTAACAATTCCCCCCTTCTAATCAGACTCTCAGCTTAACTAGGAGATGTGATCAAAATTTAACATTAGTGTCACTTGGAGCAAACTCTGCCTGTACTGATGAAGCCACAATTGAGGAATGCATAACTGCATGTTTCTATTAGAGGTAGATGGTAATTCCATGAGTCGAGCTGTTGAGAATTAGAAGTTTGATGGGCTGTCGGCTGTCTCAGTCAGTGCCCGATGCTCAAGTGGAAAACGGTTATAGTCTTTGGTTATGATGTGATCAGTGCCCACTTCTTCAGCTTTATTGGTCAGTGTTCCCCTCCTTGACTTCTTCTCTGTTTAATCTAAGCGAACACCGTCTCCCCTGGGGCCCCTCCTATATGGTCCCAGAGGACCCTGTGAGTGAGTCTATGTTAGCACTGAGAGCACCATATTGCAATTATATATGTACTCCCCTGTCTTTATGGTGAGGTAAAGACTGTGGACTTTTAACTCTCTTGAGAGCAGGGGTTTGTATCTTATTTATCTTTAAATCCTCAGAAACTAGCACCATCCTTGTTTCAAGGTTAGCACTGAGTGAATCCATTTTTTAAGGATTAATGGATATGATTATTTTTAGTTCAACAACAGATTTGCATAAAGGCTTTAATAATATTTTGGACATCTAATGAATAAGTATTCAAAATTAAAATGTTTTTATCATAACTTTTTTAAAGCACTAACATACAAGTAAAGCAATGACATAGAAGAATTTCTAAGTTCAGTGTCCTTATTTGTAAAACAAGCATACAAATAGACAAGCAAATAAACAAGAAGGATACTAGGACAATACTAAAAAAAGAAAAAAGAAACAAAATCATGGCTTTAAATGTTCAGCACTTTGGTCCTGCCAATCTAGCTATTCAAGTACAAAGTCTTTCACCGTTGCCTCACCTCCTCAGTCTCCAGTCTCCTTAAGGAAGTGACAGGACTCCAGAGGAGAGTGGGAAAGCAGCTAGAATTTACATAGCTGCACTCCTGTTCTTTCATCCCTGGAGAAGGAAATGCAACCCACTCAAGTATTCTTACCTGGACAATCCCACAGACAGAGGAGCCTGGCAGGCTACAGTCCATGGGGTCGCAAAGAGTTGGACACAACTGAGCAACTGACTCTTTCAGTACCACTCTGTTCAATATAGGCTGGAGACCAGTATCAGCACATGAGACTCTCTTATCTTTCTCCTGGCTTGTCCTAAAGAGTAAGAGAAGGGTCGACAAGTCGGAGAGTCTCATGGGAGAAGGAAGAACTGACCTCTCTTATTTACATCACTGGAAAACAATAATGGATGAAGACAGAGCAGAAAATTTGTGTCTCCATTTTGACAGTTACTCTATTTTTTTTCCTCTAAAACTTTCTACTGTGTATAGATCTGATTTATTTTTTAAAGGAAGGATTCACTCCACTAAACAGATTCTGTTTCTCAGGCAAGTGCAGGCATTGCTGTTAAATCTTAATTTTCTGAAAAGATCTTAAGGAGTTATAATATAATTTAAGCATGCTTTTCTGATGAAACTGCTTAACCCAGCCTAAATGTCCAGTCTCAGAACCATGAGCAAATAAATAGCTATAGTTCTAAGTCACTTGGATTTGTTTTAGTTTTTTATCCAGCAATAGCTAACCGATACACTGTATTTTCAGTAAATTCCATAATCAATGAAAAGAAGAAAAAGACACTACGTGGAAACTAGTAGTAATTTAATAAATGTTTGATGAATAAATAATTGCCTGAGTGAACAAATGAGTGAATAAATGCAAGAAACAGAGTCATATTTTTGTCTTAGTCAATTTCATGTTTAACAAAGCTCATTTTGGTACCTGGAATGTTGATTTTCTTCTCCACTGCTGTGTCACCCGATACATATCTAATAACAGCAGTTACACTGAGTTGTAGACATTCATGTGTGTGTTTCATTAGATTATGTGCAATTTGATACGCTGGATAGTTTACTCATTAACTCTGTATCCTTAATTCACATATGCTCAATGCACCCAAAATGTTGATTCTTTGGGATTTTAAAATTGTATATGAAGTTTTGACTTCTGAAAACTTCATGACAGTCCTATCAGTATCAGTGGTTCTAAACCATGGCTGAAAATTAAAATAATTTGAAAGGTTTGAAAAAAACCTCAATGTTCAGCTTTAGGCCAACTCAGCCTCTCTAGGAGGTAAGACTAGGCAATGCTGATGTGCAGCCCATGTGAGAACCTGAGTTCAAATGTCCTCAAATCTTATCAGTATTTGCACTGGGAAATGACCCTCTCCAGCAACGAGAATCTATTAAGAAACAATTTGAAATCACTAAATATTCTAATTTTCAAAGTTAAAATATGAGTAATAACTGAAGTGCTAAATATTATGTTATGATGTGAATGCATGAATTTGTGTAAAGGATATAGGGCAACTCATAAAATCTTATTATTGGTTATTTGGCATGGAATTGTCTGTCTTTTAATTTTTCCTTTATTTTTTCAAATTAAAACTATAAAATACTTCTTGCAATTTAAAAATTTTCAGACAAACACCAATTTAAGTTTTCCGTTTTATTTTCAGTCAAGTGTTTTAAGATATTTTAATGTTTACTCCTTAGTGTTGATTTTGAACATTTAAAATTGGTTCATTTTTAAAAGTTTTCGTTCAACAATAGCTCATTTAGAACAAATCCCTCAAGATTGCCTCTCACATGAATATTTATACCCTAAGATCTCAATTTGACAACATTAAGCTTTGTATTCTTATTTCTTAAACAACCAAAACATACTTATAGATTGATTTTAATGCCTTTTCTTTTTTCCATTTGAATACACTATGATTAAAAGTTCACAGCCTTGGTTACATTACATAATTTGAGAAATAATCAACAATGTCCCTGGTGATTAAATATTCAAGTTTGCAATTATTTTGTAACTTTTGTTCTGCTCTTCGCTCACTCTAAAAATTATCATAAAATTTTGAAAGATGTCCTCAGTGTAGAATATGTCCATAAAATATTAAATATTCAATTTTCCTCTATCATGGCTTGAAAAATTCATAATTACATGATGATCCACATAATAACTCATTCTGAAAAGTCATATATGGCACTCCCTCTGTGACTGAGTTAATAATTTACTGCTGTGTGGGATTTTCACTCTGCACTGTTAGTCTTGGGAACATTTATTAAGCAAATGTTCATTTGCAAAGATCAGGATGTGAATGAAGAGGGTAAGAATTTAATGAGGAGTGACAGACAGGTGAACTGATTCCATATAGAACTTTAGTACAAGGGAAAGCAAAGAGCTTTATCTTTCATTGCCTCGATAGACACCTGAAATGAAATATAGGAGACAGAGGGCAGGAGAAAAAAAATGATGCTCTCCTGCAGGGGCCAATGGGGGGATAAATCAAGGGAAGCGAGGAATACAATTCAGGCCATTTGAAAAGATGCCATGGGATGTGATGTTCTGAGCTTATATAGAAGAGGTGATGCTGACTTTTTATTCTAAAAGCACCAAATGCTGCCAAAGAGAATATTTCACATCTTCTCTTTTTTCTTTTGGTATTCCAAATTTTTATTGACAATAGCTTGAGTGACCAAAGTATGCAACTGAATGATAAGTAGACAGAAAGAAGCTTCCCCCAGACTGCTAATTTTAGGGCTTAGGATTGCTTACAGAGGCTTTTTGGGGAAACCATGTTTCTTAAATGAAGGTCTAAAATTTTTATATAACACCTAGGAATACACCTTAGAAATGAATAATCCATATTTTTTATGTGGGCCAGTTCTGTAGAGATATAAGAAATGTGAATAATTTGATTCATTAAATAATTGTATCTCTTGGAACTGTGACTTCACCTTTCCATGTTGGCTTGGGCAGATTTTGGGTTATTCACAACAGTGATGCGTTACCAGGAGGAGTCATCAGATGGAACTAAGAAGAAAAATGGCCCGGCTACCTTATTATTACATTAATTTCTGATGATACACACCATGGTTTGAGAGAAGGTGTGAAGAATGCATACAGAGGTAAATTTTCTGCCATCTTAAATTCTATTTTGGGCTTCCCTTGTGATTCAGCTGGTAAAGAATCCACCTGCAATGCAGGAGACCTGGGTTTGATCCCTGGGTTGGGAAGATCCCCTGGAGAAGGGAAAGGCTACCCACTCCTGTATTCTGGCCTAGAGAATTCCATGGACTGTATATGTCTGTTGGGATATGGTGAGGGCTAAGTAAATAAATAAATGAAAAAGTTAAAATAAACTGACTACAAAAAATAAGAACACACATGGATTTGAAATTTGTTGACGATTTATCTGCAGTCACCATTTCTAGTATCGTCATGCTTCAGTTTGTTCATCTATAATGATAAGTTATGAAAACCAGAGGCAACCACCAAGGAGGATGTAAAGAGAGAATCAAGTTTTGTTGATTGGAGGAGATAGATTTAATTTGGTTTGTCTCCCCTTCAAAGTAGAGGTTACATTTGCCATCTTTGACAGTGTTGAACTTTGCCTCAGTCCTGTGTTCCTGAAAAATAATGGAGGTGAAGATATATACCGGTGTATAAAGACCCTGGTTCCAATCCTGGTTTGCCTTTGGTTGACTCTGTGGCCTTCGACATCTCATAAAAACTCTGATGGTTTCCTCAGGTGGGAAAATGTGTATTGTAGATTAGAGAATCTTTTCAGAGCTCCTACCACTCTAATATTCCATGGATAGAGAATGATGCTAGTGTTTCCTTATACATTGATAGAGACATTTCTAAAATCCTTTTCCTTTTTTTTCCACCTCATTTATTTTGGGGGGAACATGTATTGATAGCCCTTTAGGTTTAATGTTTTGCCTTAAATTTTTTATCCAGATGAAGAGGCTATGGATTCTTGAATTTCAGCATTTATTCTGAGAGCAAGCCAGAAATACTTGTGCTGAAAAGTATTCTTTGAACTTCAGTTTTATTACCTGGAGATGTTTGGTACTTTGACCAATAATAAATACCAGAGAACTCCTTCATGTGCAGTTCCCCAGGGCTGTATTGGAAAAAAAAAAAAAAAAAAACTGTTTTCTATTGAAGAATAGCCAATTAACAATGTTGTGATAATTTCCGGTGGACAGCAAAGGGACTCGGCCATATGTACACATATATCCATTTTCCCCTAAACTCTCCTCCCATCTAGGCTGCCACATAGCATTGAGCAGAGTTCCCTGTGTTATACAATAAGAGCTTGCTGATTATCTATTTGAAATATAGCCATGTTAGGAAGTTTGGTATTGTAGGGCTTTAGATTTAGATAAGGGCCTGGGTGAAATGCCAAGACGTCTTGCTTTCAAATTTCCAGCCACTTGGAAGAAATGTGTCTTCAGTGTTCTTCTCTTCATGGAGATGCAAGTAGAAGCTGTTCTTAACTCGTGTTCAGTGAGGAATCACTAGAATATTTTTTTAAGATGTAAAGAAATGCTTGGGTTCTGGTTTTAACTTAGGCCCAGCTATTAAAACCAGGTTCTTCCCATTTTATAAATAGAGAATAAGAAGTTTTGCAGTAGCACATTTTACAGGTATTTTGAATGAGACAGAGAGTCTGGGTTCCATTTTGCGTGCCCTAGTAGAATGACATATATGATTGCTACAGTCTATGTATACTGTATTTAATAATATTTATTTAAGAATCAAAATGCATCTAGTCTTTTCTCTCTAATCTCCTGGATTTATCCTCATTTTTGTTCTCAGCCCTCACTTTCAAAACGTAAATTCTAGCTTGTCCTTGCTGAAACTCACGCTGCGTTTATTGGTCAATTTACTCTTGTTTGCTACGACAAAGTCACCATCCCAAGAAAGGCTCAATTTTCATGTCAGATAGGGACCAGAAAAGGATTTATAACCAAGTTCTTTAAATCCTAATAAGTCAATTTCCTCATCAAAAATATTAGTTACCAAGGTCTAAATGAGGTCACTTTCAAATGCCAGGCAGAAATACAGTACTCAATGATCTACTATAAGTAATTCCTCTAACTATAAATTTTAAGATCAAGCAATGCAGAATTTTAATCAGAGCACTGAAGAACCTCAAGCTGATTGTATCTCTACTTAACAATAATGGTTAAAACATTAACAACAAAAACAGTGAATGTTGGAGAAAATTCTTTCTAGACTTCAAATGCAATGAGTTCCTGGTTAATATGCATTCTTGTATGGTAACACCCAAAGCATGCATATGTGAATACAGACACCCCTATATTTATAAGTATAAGATTTTTGTAACTGCAATGAAAATATTTTGTAGGATGTGTAAACTGGAGACTCCACTGAGTTGCTCTAAAATTATTTGGTTAAAGGGTAAATACACCTTGTACATCATAATGAAAGTCTTATAGGTAGGGGTAGAGATTAACACTTCGGGCTGTCTACAGAATATTAATAAAATTCAATATATTTTCTAAAAGGTATAATTTATATTTTGTGGAAATGAGACCCTTTTCTAATAAAATTCTTCTGTCCTTCATTCTGTTCATATAATTCTGCTATAAATCATCCTGTAGGAATATTTTCCCCCTAAATATTCATCTCAGGGAGAACCTATTTAAATAAGCCCTCTTAGCAAGATCTTTCAGAATTAAAATTACACCACGAGCGATACTTCATCCAATATGTTTCCTCCTATAAAATTTTCTTATGCCTAGAATAATATTTTTGTTGAATTACATTATGTTCACATGGTCGATCTGAGGTGACTTTGATACGAAAGAAACACTGTGGTAAAAGAACAACAAATTATTTCTGCCTTTTTAATTGCACCTTCTGTGAGTCCGCGCCGTGGCAGCTCCTTTCTGCTCCCCCATCTACATATATAGTGAGAAAAACCTAAGGGCACTATTGTCAGCTTCACCACAAAGAAAGAGGAAGAAGGAAGAAAAATGGCTGCTGGATAGACTAGGTGTCCGTGGTCTCTGGTAAACTAGAACATTATGCACGTTCATAGTCATCCAGAGCTAATTTCACCCCACTGTCTGCTAGTCATTAGAATAAAATCTTTTATTTAGTTCTGATAGGAATATAGTAAGTAACTGGATTTCTTAGGATGTGAGGTAAAATACGGAGAGGAGACAGACGTGTCAGGCATACACACACACATACACACAGAGGCATGTGCACACACACACAATACATTAATGTCAGAACCTACGCAAGGTCTCATACTAGGGGTTGCCCCTTGAAAATATTACAGGAAGTTTCTGTGAATCAGACAGACTGACTCCTCTGGGCTTGGAGGAGCTTTTGATGGGGGTAATTAGCAAATCTTTTGCTTTTGTGCATCATTAAGTGCTTGACAGATGAATATTCACATGCTTTATTTCATCTAATTTCCATATGGAAACTGAGGTTTAGTCAGGTTAAGTGACTCCCTAAGATTACACAGGTCTTGGAGATGTTTTCTTTTTCATTTGTTTGCTTATTATTTAACTATTGTTGATTTACCAAAAAATACCCAACTGCTTCATGAATTTGTATGTCATCCTTGAGCAGGGGCCATGATAATCTCTGTATTGTTTCAATTTTAGTACACAGGCTGCTGAAGCAAGCACCTTAGTATTGTTTTCTGATGCAGAGGCCAGGACTCCACCAGTGTGTTGCTATCAACTCACGTGTTCATCCTCCTGGGCCTTCTGGGAGCCCTCAGCATCAAGCGAGAGACGAATCAGGGGCTCCGATTAAACGTGTACCTTTGTGAGATCTATGTGAGAAGCGGTGGTTCACACAGGCTCCACAGTCCTTGCAAACACTGGAGACTTGATAAACCCTCTGTGTGTGACATGGAGCATCACAGCCTGTAGAATAATTGTGTCTGGGAGCAAAAATCACTACCCTTATCCTCTGTGACTTCCAAAACCATTTGGTTTCCTAGAGAAGAGCAGACTAGAGAGCAGCCGCTGGCCTTCAGTACAGTTCACAGACATTTACGACATGCCCATGTTAATTATAAAATACAGTATTTGTGTGTGTGTGTGTGTGTGTGTGTTAGTTGCCCAGTCATGTCCAACTCTTTGCAACCCTATGGACCGTTGCCCACCAGGCTCCTCTGTCCATGGGATTCTCCATGCAAGAATACTGGAGTGGATTGCCATTCCCTTCTTCAGGGTGTCTTCACGACCCAAGGATCAAACCTGTGTCTCCTGCATCTCCTGCATTGGCAGGCAGATTCTTTACCACTGTGCCACCTGGAAGTCTCTATTACTGTTCAGTAATAGTAATTACAGCTATTATTATCTTCCCCACTTAATAGGTAAGCAGATTTAAGTACAGAGAGGTTAATTACTTGCTCAAAAATCACATAAATCCAGTAAAATAAAAATCTGAACCCAGCCAGAACTTAGGCTAGACTCTGCTGCCCCTTTGGATATTAGGAGCTATACTAAGTGATGAAGAGACCAAAATCAATAAGGGTCCTTGCTTAATAAATCCAGAGTCTGTATGGGAGATAAGGCTTCCCTGGTGGGTCAGATGGTAAAGAATCTGCCTGCAATGAAGGAGACTCAGCTTCTGTCACTGGATTGGGAAGATCCCCTGGAGAAGGGAATGGCAACCCACTCCAGTATTTTTGCCTGGAGAATCTCATGGACAGAGGAACCTGATGGGCTACAGTCCATAGGGTCACAAACAATCAGAGCCAACTGAGCACAGCACAGCACAGGCAGATTTAGCAGGTCCAATCATAGTTTCAGGTAAAGGAGGTATAGACTAGGCAGTCTTTGTGACCTCAGGAGACAGTGGGAAGAAGGAGAGAGAAGGTGGATGAGATGGGACTGGGATTGGTTTGGGTGGCAGTGGTGTGCAGTGAGGAGGTGGTGGGCACTGGGGTCACCCAGCTGTCAGTGACAGGGAAGGCAGTCACGGGGGAGGCCCACGCTCCACTCCCCTGTTTGGAATTCCGATTGGAGTCTGCTCCACCCAGAGCCTCGTGAGGAGAGGGGAGGTGAGCTGTGATTGGACAGAACAAGGTCTTCCTGGTGCTCTGGAGGTTTTCTCAGTTCCACGCTGTAGAAGCTGAGCTGATACACAGTCGACCAGTCTTGGGGACAGCACTTCAGGTGACTGTTCGTGAGCCAGGGAACCGGATAGTGGACATAATAGAGATTCAGGATTTTCCCAGGAGCCAGAAGAATAAAGCACATGTGCAGGAGGCCCAACTGCCTGATGGAGTCAGCACACAGCAGAAATATGAAGCGCCAGCCAAGACACACCCAGGACTCACGTGTCTGCTAGTGTCAGCCTCTGCCCACCACGCCCCTGAAGTTGAAGGCACAGACCCCTTCCTCTTTATAGAGGAGAGAAGCTGGGTAAGCGCTAGCGTATCTGAGCATCTGAACTGACCGAGACACAGTGTGAGTTAACCTTGCCACCCTCCCACACCATCTGCAGCGTGGAGAGAGCTTTGGGCAGTCAGGGTCTTCATAAACATGCTTTCTTCTTCTCTGAGGTCTTGGTTCCTCTAGCATGACATGTGAGATAAAAGCACATTTACAACAATCTGCTAGCAAAAGAAGGAGAAAAATGTTTAACAAACCTGTATCATGCATACTCTTTTTAATAAGAATATTTTGTTTATTCCTATTTGTAAGAAAAGAAGACTTACTACTAATGCAGCATTTTAACTTAGCAAAAAGAAGTGATTGGGCCAAGGAAGTGCTTACTAGGAAGTATTTTCTGAGATAAGGTCTAATTCTTTAATTGCCATTAATTTGTACCCAATTAAAAGGAGGCACTAAAAACTATAGTAAGTATAAATGAAGGAAATCAAGCTGGTGAAGAATCTGGAAACCCTGGGGAGTTTCCCCTACTGAAGATAAGGCAGTGGTGAAAAACCGACTGGCTGCAAATATATAAAGGGTTCTGTTGATAAAATCAGGTAATCAACATAAATTTGCTTTATAGGCTCTATAGTGCTTTGGAGATGTTAGCTTTTTCTACCTTATTTTATTTGCTGTAGTTCCAGATGACAGAAGCAGACCCGATGGGTCAGATGGATAAAGAAGCAGATTCTACCTCTGTATATAAAATCGTGAGGTGTCTGATAGTGGAATGTGCTGCCTTAAACATGGAAACTGACAGTGTTTGGGGACAGGATGGATTTGTCTTTAAGGTCATTTTCAGGCTCTAAGTCTCTGCTGTTCTAGGAAATGATTTCTTAACTTTCTTAGTTCATCTATGGGTCTTTCTTCCTTAAAATTGAAGAGGAGAAATAACTTTCTCCAAAGCAAGTGTCTGGAGCAAGTTGGTTTGGTCATATCCAACTCTTTGCGATCCCATGGACTGTAGCCTGCCAGGCTCCTCTGTCCATGGGATTTTCCAGGGAAGAATACTGGAGTAGGTTTTCCATTTCCTTCTCCAAAGGATCTTACCAAGCCGGGAATGGAACTGGGTCTCCTGCAGGCAGATTCTTTACCATCTGGGCCATGGGTAGAAGCCCCAGGTGTCTGGTAAGGGGTGGATTTTTGCACCTATGAGGATAAGTGAACACAGTAACTTGTTCAGAATGCAGGCCTTGAGTCAGCAGCTGTAGCACTGTCTGGGAGCAGGTTACAGAGGAAGAACCCTGGCCCACCCCATAGAGTCCGAGGCTGAGTCTACAGGAAGGTGGGAGGAGCTCGGAGTTAGACACTGGGGGACGTCCTGGAAGCAAACTCCCAGAGTGTGGGAGTTCTCAGACCTGGGAGACTCCAGAGCTCTGGGAACCAGAGCAGCTTCAGCTCAGACTCCTGCCTGCCCTTCCATCAGGGCAAGCAACCCAAACCTCAGAGCAAACCCAGGGGGCTTATTTTGGGTTAAAATCAGTGGTGCCCATTGTCAGGACAAATACCAGTCAAATATAAGAGGCTTAATTCCTCCTGATGAAAGTAAGGAAAGAGATTTCCCTCCCCTCCTTTTTCTCAGAGCGTTTACTTTGCATGCCCAGTCTGCTGCTGGTCACTACTGCGGCTCAGTCACCAAGTCGTGTCTGACTCTTTGCAACTCCACGGACTGTAGCCCACCAGGTTTTCTGTCTGTGAGATTTTCTCAGCAAGAATACTGGAGTGGATTGCCATTTTCTTCTCCAGCGTTTATTTTAGAAAACATGTAGTTACAAGTACTTCCTCATCTCTTTGAAATACATAAGAATCTTTTAGAAAACGAGATAGGCCTTTTTTCAGCTTTCTGACCTGGGAATGTCTTTCTCAAGGACCTGGGAGGCATCTCTTTAAACATCAAGGAAGACAGGGCCCCCATCTCCCACTCTCTGTAGGTGGGCAAGAAACTGATTTTGGTGGGTGTCTTGTTCCAGATTCCAAAACTATTACCTGTCACAAAGAGATGAGTAGTGTGTTTTCACTCTGGAAAAAGCAAAATTAGCCAACACGAATGGTAACTCCAGCTACCAGGTGAAGTCAGGATGGACTGCTTATGACAAATGGTGCCGCCGAGTGCTCTGACTTGAGGACTAGCTCCTGTTTACCTTGAGAATGTGTACGCAGTGGCTTGCGTCTTCTGAAGATTCTTTTCTGTCTTTACATCTCTTAGTGGACTGCCTCTGATTCGCTTTACTTTCTGGTTTAATGCTTATTCAATGATAAACATGTTTTCTTTCTCTACTATTTTTTTGTGGAGAGGTTTTCTGTATTGGAAGATTTTGTTTTTAAAATATATTTCCCCAACACCATATTGTTATACTGATAGATTAAGTATCTTACCTATCCATCCTATCCTTCCACAGGGCCCTCCCTTCCCTTCTCCCTCCCTCCCTCCATCACTCCTCAGCTGTCATTTATCTTTTCTTTATCTTTCTATTTTTTTTCCCCCAAATTGGTATGTAAACCCATTCTCCAGTGAACTTATTCTGTGTAGATGGGCTGGAATGTTTATGAAAGGACATGTGTCATAGATGTTCTAAAAAAAGGTGACAGCATGGAACCAACAATTAAAACACTGGTTTAATCCAAAGAGTGTTTTCTTTACAGTGAGGAAGTTTAGAACTGGGCCCTCTGGGGTTGAGAATTTGGAACAAAGGAAGTTTCCTTCTTAAAGGAAGATGTTTATTTGAGGATATTGGTAAATGTAAAAAAAAAAATGAACTTCTCATTCTGAGAGGTATAAGGTTGGAAATTATAAAATGCCTATAGGATAATATAGTATAGTATATGTGTGTGGGTGTGGGTGTTAGTTACTCAGTTGTGTCCAACTTTTTGCCAACCTATGAACTCTTCTGTTCATGGGATTTTTCAGGCAAGAATACTGGAGTGGGTTGCCATTCCCTTCTCCAATAGTATAGTATAGTATGATATTATGTTTATTATATTGCAATCAGTTCATCTATATTTGTATGTATCTATATCTGTCTGTCTATCTATCTATCTATCATCAGAAGCCATTTCATTTGTTCTTTTGGGGATGAAAAAAACATTTATTTGAATACGGTGATGAATTCCATATACTAGCAGACAGGGGAGATGCAAATTATTACCATTGTTCATTTCCAAGGCATCATTCTTTGGTTATAAAAGCTACCCAAAGAGCATATTAGCGAAACAGTTTATTTAAAAGTACTCATTAAACAAAAATATAGAACCTCTGAAATGATTTAAACAAGTGATATGATTCTGTTTCTATTGATACGATACAGGAGTTGATGAGCTCCCTAACTCTTCAGTGGGGAGCAAGTTCCTGGGAGGCCCCACCCAGCTTGACCAGGGATGGATCATCATGTCCCTGACCTTCCTAATAAACTATAGCAGCAGCATTCCTGGTGAATAGTCTCCTTTGTCAGTATCAGTAAATGCTTAACCTTTTGAAGCCAAAATGCACATCTCAAGTAAACATTAAAATATCTCTTAATTCTCTCAGATAGCTTAGACTCTGAAATTGTTTGCACAAGACTGTGACTTAATTTCTGAACCTTACCTTTTTCTCCCCAGAGGTTTTGACCTTGTCCATGCCAGAGAGCCACAAAGCAATGTCTGGCATATGAATAAATACAAATAAAATCTCACATTTTGCATAACCACAACTATCATTCCACACAGCGCAGGACTATCTTAGGTCTACTGAAGAATTCTATTTTTACCACAAATTCAAAGCTATCTAGTGTTACTTTTCTTAATTAAGCTGGGCTGATCTCACAATTCAAAAGGCTTCATTTTTTTTCCTGCGTAAATTAAACTCCCTGTGCAATGCAGTGACCAAAACAAATAATCTATGACCTACAAACAAGACACTTGCATTCCCTGAAGAATTACGCTCTTGTTTCCTCTAGGTTATACATCTTTGAACCTCTCTTTGCTGTAACGACCTTCTGGTGCTCATTAGCAAGCTGATTACCATTAACACAGCTATAATGCAGCAATTTTCTTGGTGTATGTCTAGGAGAAATGCTCATCTGAATGCAGTCAGGGGACAAAATTAACTGCATAAATCTACAGCACAAACTGGATCTCATCCAACTTTACACGCATCGTCTTTCCTCTCCTAGTTGTGACATCATGGTCCAGATTCCCACTGATGGCTTAATAAGTATCTCAGGGTTTCATATTTAATTTCCTTTCATCTCTGTATATTACATTTCCAAGCTTAATTTCAAGAGTGCCTGACCACCTTATTACCATGTCTGGTAATATATATTTACCTTTAATCTTTTAGCTATGTCCCCTAATGGCTCTTTTATGAGATTCTTATCTACTTTATTTTTTTCTTTTCTTTCACATTTATATCTTTTAAAAAAATGTTGGATGATAGAGTAGGATTTCAGGACACACACACATTGACACATCTATGGAGCTAGGAACAAGACTGAGATACATCAGCCATTAGTATTTTAGGAGAGAGGCATAAATATTACTGTCTTGCAAGATAGAATTATATGAATAGTCATGAAAGGAAGTGAAGTTTTAATGAAGAGAATAAGGGATGTGTGAGACCTGGATTTGCTTTCTTGCCACCATCGCAGCCATCCAGTGCTTCCTTGACGACGCTGGTCTCCAAGCATGCACTGGTGAAGAGGAAAAGTTAAAATTTTACATAACCTCCTGCTCTTCTGCCTCTGTAACTCTGTAACTTAGCTTCTTGCAAAGTCTGGATCACGTAGGTCATGTAGTCTCAGAAAGTGGGGACTTACAATACTAGGAACTGGAGCTTATCTCACTCAGCCTTGTACTGCTCTTTGCAATTGCCCAGCCCCTGCAAACCTGCCTAATCATGCCTGTCTGTGTAAAGATCAGGCATCCCCCTCCACATCCTGACCACTGTTCCCGTGCATGCAAAACCCCTTAGTTTAAACCAGCCTATTAGCAGCTGGTGTTTCCCACTATAGTAGGTCTATAAAAACTCTGTAACCCCTTTGTTCAGGGCTCAGAGCTTAGGTGCTAACTCCTCTGGGCCCGCCAGTGTAATAAACCTGAGTTCTCCAAGTCTCCGAGTGTGGTGCTTGGTTTCTCGATTACTGGTTTCTGCAACACCGACGGTTGCTAACTCTCAGCCTGTAGGTTTTGAGCTGACAGGAAAGTTCCTGGGACTCTTTGAAATTCTTTTTCTGGATTGTTCTTTGAGGGTGGTATTTAAATATTATGGCCAATGAACAAATGACGTTGGGGAGATTATGAAATTTGGTTTTCATAATGTTTACATACCAGAATAATAAGAAATGTGTTGGCATCAAAACCACTATCAAAATAAAACAAGATTTGATGTGATTACAGAGTAAACCACAGTATGAATAACAGAAGAAAATAGAAGAAAAACTATGCATTTTATAATCAAGAATGGGCTAAAATTCAAACTTATATTCTTTAAAAACAAGATGTGTCCAGTTTTATTTTCAAAGCATGAAATAAATTCTCTGTGCTTTCTCAATTTAAGAAAGCAGACCAAGATTCAATAATCTCAAAAGGTTAATATAGCTTCCCAGATTTCCTGACTGATTCCCAAGGAGAAACTTATCTCCTTAAGCAAAACATCTCAACAGATGCCAGTGGTAGTCTTTACATTGCCCAGAACACACTGGTACTTTCTCTGCAACCAAGAGAGTGGTATATATTTGCATGGCAATCAGAAATGGTTTGCCTTGAACAAAAAATTTGTAAACTGGTGTGTGTCTAGATTGTGAAAGTTCAGCTGTAAATGCTTATCTTTTTATCTATAATCATTTGATTGTTCATTCACTCATTCTACATGCAACATCCATCTGTGAAATTTTGCTTTGCTATTTTCCAGTCACTCTGCTAAATACTGGCTTTCCCGGTGGCTCAGTTGGTAAAGAATCCACCTGTAATGCAGGAGATGCAAGTGATGCAGGTTCGAACCCTGGGTTGGGAAGATTCCCTGGAGGAGGGCATGGCAACTACCCCAGTATTCTTGCTTGGAAAATTCCCATGGACAGAGGAGTCTGGTGGGCTGCAGTCCATGGGGTTGCAAAGAGTCAGACAAGACTGAGCGACTAAGCACAGCACAGATGCTAAATACTGGAGTTATGATGGCATATAACAGTCCACGTTGAGAGGCAGCATAGTATTACACAGGCTTCCTTGGTGGCTCAGACGGTAAAGAATCTGCCTGCAGTGCAGGAGACCCGGGTTTGATTCTTGGGTCAGGAATATCCCCTGGAGAAGGGAATGACTATCCACTTCTGTTTTCTTGCCTGGAGAATTCCATGGACAGGGGAACCTAGTGGTCCATAGTCCATGCGTCACAAAGAGTCAGACACAACTGAGTAACTAACACACTGTCATAATATCATAGAGAAAAAAATAAGGTAGGATTTAAATGCTGGCTCTGGTATTCAACAGCAGCCTTAGTCTGCTTGGACTGCAGTGACAAAATACTATAGATTGGGTGGCTTAAACAGAAATGTATTTTCTCACAGCTTTGGAGGCTAGAAGTCTGAGTTAGGAGACTAGAGCCCCAGCATGGTCAGGGTCTGGTAAGAACTCTCTTACTGGCTTGCAGAGAGCCGCCTACTTACTGTGCACACGAAGAGGAGAGAGAAAGTACTCTTTCTGGTGTCTCTCCTCACAAGGGCACTAATTCCATCATGAGGACCCCACTCACATGGCCTCATCTAAAACGAATTATCTCCTAAAGTCCGCATCTTCAAATACTATATCACACCGTGTGGTGGTTGGGGTAAGGCTTCAACATATGAATTTGGGTGGGGAAGACACAATCCAGCCATAGCAGCAGCTGTGCTACTTTGAGAATCTACTTTGTCTCTTTTTGTCGCTGCTCCTTTCCTGGTAAAAGTTCCCAGTATGGGAATAGATGAGTGAGTGGGGCAAGGAGAAATAAAATGGCAAGTTACTGTCAGATCACTTTCTGACTCATTCTGTAACAACAGTGGGAAAAAAGTGCTGTAGCCACTCATAGAAAGGAGACATTAATTCTGTTTCTGCCCTCTGGACATAGTGAGGGACACAACAGAGGGACATGGAGAAAGCAGTGTCTAAAAGAGAGATTGTTTGGATAAGGTTTTCGAGATGGAGTAAAATATTCTAGGCTAAGAAGTTAAGAAAGACCTTTCAGACTGAACAAAGATGATAGATCCATGACCAGGCGTGGCTATGGTGGGGAATCTGGTGTGACTTGACTATGAACACACATCTCAGGAGCTGAGGAACGCACATTAAGGTAGCTTTCTTTTTCCTTTGAAAGGTCTTCTATCCTTTCATCCTCCATTCTTAATAATATATCATCTATGGGTAAGGAAAATTCATGCCATAGTTCACAGCGCACAAACTGGGAAGATTTCAGAACTCTGGGTTTTGGAGTTTCAGATATAAATGGCTTCACAGGGACTTCCAAATACAAGAAGACACATGGAGGAAGTCTCAGCCTCCTGTGGGATCTGGTGAACCCGCTGAGCAGCTGCTAGTTTATGTCCTTGAAAGGATGTCTGTTAAGGAAAATCATTTTGTACATACTCCCAAATGCTGAAGGTTTCCTTTTCCAGATTGAAAAAAAAAAAAAAAAACCTTTTATATCACAGATAGGGATCAAAGTAAGAGAGCCACTCACATTTACACTTAGAGTATCAGATTTTTCTTCTTAAAATAAAGTAGAAACTTTTTTTATTATAATGGTAGTACATGTTCACTTTAAAAACTACGAGCTACAGACCAACAAAGGAGACCAAAATAAGCCCTCTGTATTCTTATTACCTGAAGATAATGTTTAAATTCTCAGAGATCGTACATTTTATATTTGTTGTATGCAGATAATATTTTACCTTTTTATACAATTTATAATTTGCCTTTTCAAGTCAAGTTTTATTAGAAATAAGATGCTTCTCCAATATAATGGTTACTTAGTATTTTACTGTAAGGTTGTGTTGTAATTTATGTTAATCAATTTCATATTTTTATTTACTTAGCTTATTTTTGGAATTTCTGATATGCTGTTATAGTTTCAAATTTTTCAAAAGTTAATATTTGTTAAGATAAAGTTCTAGAAGTGAAATGTTTCAAGTTAAGGGTACATATACTTTCAAGGTAGTTGATCCGTGTTATAAGTTGCTGGCCACAAAGAACGTACGGATATAAAATTTTACCAAACTTTTATGAAACTATGTCCTCTATGTTTTTGCTAACGCTTGACACTACCATTTCTTAATTGCCTATTTGATATCTTTTTTAAGAGTAAGCTTTAATAGGGTGGAAATACGTGAGCTTTAGAAGAGGGCGAATTGGGGAGAATGGAAATCCAGATAGAAAGACCTGCTTGAGAGTCCACGGATGCACCTCGTCTGGATTATGTTTTGCCCTGGGCTAGCCCTGAGTTGCAGGTGTGTATTCTGCGCTTTTTCCCAAGAGGTCATGACATCATACTTATTAGAGTTCTCTCTCTCTCTCTCACTCACACACACACACACGCACACACACACAAACTTTGAAAACTTCCTCTGTTTTTCTACAAATATGCCATTCTGTCTCACTGGAGTTGCCTCCTCCATTGCAACAATTAAGGGCAAGTCCCAGAGGTCAGGCTTTGGCATCTTTATGGGGGTGTCTGTGTCCTCTCCAAGACCCCCATAACATGGAGTCACAGAGATAGATACTGCCTTTGCAAGCACAATTTTCTCTCAGATTTTAGAGATATTAGGTTACTCTTTATATGATGACACACAGATATTGAAATTTTCACAAGGTAAATTATTGAAGTCATCATGGAAATAAAACCAGCAAAAGGGCTATTTTTTAAAAGTAATGTTTTCAGGAAATGTCACTTATTCACTTGTAATTCACCAAATCATAAACCTGAAGCTGAAAATAAAGAAAGGTCTCCTGCCTTGAGGATGCCTTAAGTTGTAAACAGTAGATGTGTGTGGTTAAGAGCAATGTATGTGGGGAAAGGATGGGTTACAATGTGGTATAAGGTAGTTAGAGGGCTGGTTGTGAGTCAGAGTTGTTTTCGTCGTTTAGTCGCTAAGTCCTGACTCTTTTGCAACCCCATGGCCTGTAGCCCACCAGGCTCCTCTGTCCACGGGATTTCCCAGGCAAGAATACTGGAGTGGGCTGCCATTTCCTTCTCCAGGGGATCTTCCTAACCCAGAGACTGAACCCAAATCTCCTGCATTGGCAGATGGATTCCTTACCACTGAGCCACCTGGGAAGCCCTCTGAGTCAGACAGCTGAGCTCAAATCCACTTCTATTATCTCCTAACTCTGTAACTTTGGCAACAGACTTCTTATAGCTCTTAACTTATCTATAAGATAGAGATAGCAAAAGTCTCCTCAATGGGTGTGTGATTAAATGACATATCTGTGAAGTACTTAACAAAATGTCTGGTTCACAATAAGTGGTCAAAAATAGTAGATATAATTGTAAGCTACATTCTATTAACTATTCCTTTATTGTTTTAGTTTAACATTTATAAAATGTTCACAAATGATACAGAGTGGATACACAAACCTGCTACATTCTTACACAGAAGAAAAGATGTAAGCAGTAGTGAAAGATGACGATGTAGTACGTCGTTGTCCTTGGTTAGGGCAGAATGCAACAGAGAACAGATTTTTTTTTAAGAACAAGTCTTAGTTTCAGTAAGATTTTTTGGACTGAAATAAAAGCTGATTTTTTCCCCCAGTGAATAGGTAATTCAGTGATATCAGGTAAACAGTAAATTTACAAACAGGTTCTTGATACCAAGATCCATTGGTATCTTGGGAAAGTGAGAATTCTGGCCAAATGACAAATCAGATCTTAGAAAAGAAATCTAGATACAGAGATTATTTAACAACAGACTGGAAACAATTGATGAACAATTCAATGATATCTATCTCTGAGTCAAGGTTGCTGAAGATGATATAATGAATGGAGGATGCAAAAGTGTCTTCATATACATAGGCACTCAAGAGATATCATTTCTAATTAATATAAATACATTAGGTTTCATTTTATTATTATGTCTTTAATACAGTATTCTAATACTTTGGTATAAAAAGAGTAGAGTATTATGTATGTACCAATTAGCTTGGGCTTACCTGGTGGTTCAGACAGTAAAGAATCAGCCTGCAATGCAGAAGACCAGAGTTCAGTCCCTGGGTTGGGAAGATCCCCTTGAAAAGGTAATGGCAACCCACTCCAGTATTCTTGCCTGGAAAATCCCATGGACAGAGGAGCCTGGCTGGCTACAGTCCATGAAGTCAATGACTAACACACACAGACACACACCAATTAGTTTAGTGTTTAATTTTAGGAAGAGTCAGCTGTTTTCACCAAGAATCCATTGTCCATAGATGGTAGTCTAACATTTTATCATATGAGCCACACTCCATAGATGTCTACCCCAGACTGTGTAGAAAACTATCCATGCACCCACTGACACTTTGAGTGATGTTAATCGACCTAGAGACATTACTTTGCCAACAAAGGTCCATCTAGTCAAGGCTATGGTTTTTCCAGTGGTCATTTATGGATGTGAGAGTTGGACTATAAAGAAAGCTGAACGCCGAAGAATTGATGCTTTTGAAGTGTGGTGTTGGAGAAGACTCTTGAGAGTCCCTTGGACTGCAAGGAGATCCAACAAGTCCATTCTAAAGGAGATCATCCTGGGTGTTCATTGAAAGGACTGATGCTGAAGCTGAAACTCCAATACTTTGGCCACCTGATGCAAAGGGCTGACTCATTTGAAAAGACCCTGATGCTGGGAAAGATTGAGGGCAGGAGGAGAAGGGGACAACAGAGGATGAGATGGTAGGATGGCATCACTGACTCAATGGACATAAGTTTGGGTAAACTCTGGGTGTTGGCGATGGACAGGGAGGCCTGGCGTGCTGCAGTTCATGGGGTCGCAGAGTCGGACATGACTGAACGACTGAACTGAACTGAACTGAACTGAACTGAATCGACCTAGACAATGTCAAAAATAGGCTGCTGCTGGTTAAATTCATGGCTTGTTCTTGACTATGTTTAATGCACTCTCAGTATAAAATAAAGTATGCAAAACACATGAAAAGACTAAAATATTCACAGGGTATCCCTTCCACAGTTTGTTCCTGTTTCATGAATGTGGATTAAGAAACCAGTTTGGGATTGATATGTACACTCTGCTGTATTTAAAATGGATAACCATCAAGTACCTACTGTACAGCACAGGGAACTCTGCTCAATGTTAGGTTAACAGCTTGAATGAGAGGGGAGTTGCTCAGAGAATGGATACAGGTATATGAATTGCTGAGTCTTGTTGCTGTCCATCTGAAACTATCATAACTTTGTCAATCAGCTATACTCCAATACAAGATAAAGGGTTTTTAATAATAATAATAAAAGAATCCAGCAATGTCTGTAGCCAGAGCCATTAGGCCCAGAGCATGGAACCCCAAATGGCCCCAAGCTCAGCCACTGATTCAAGAGGACGACTGCTCACCTGATACCAACTGTAAGAATAATAGAAATTTGCTTCTAGAATTCCATCACATCTCGTAATTGCCCAAAGGTACACTGAGTTCACAGAACAGATTGTATGAAGTACATTGGGGCTTACTTGCTAACAAATACTTACTTAGTAAATGTCTGGCTGGGTGGCAAAATTGGGCTCGGAGTGGTTTTCATTGACAAGTTGTGCTTGCAGGGGTGACAGTGGAATCTTCTCACTTGGGGTTTCTTCAGGGGCGGCTGACCGCCAGAAAATGCCTGAGAGCTAGGCATGACCCAGCCGGCTTGAGTGAAATTCACAATGCTCTTGTTTGCTCTATACTATGGCCTGTTTATTATTATTATTGGTACTAGCGACTTTTGGAGGAAACCCTCCTTGTTCAAGGGCTTCCCTGGTGGCTCATATGGTAAAGAGTCTGCCTGAATTGCGGGAGACCCAGATTCAATCCCTGGGCTGGGAAGATCCCCTGGAGGAGAAAATGGCAACCCACTCCAGGATTCTTGCCTGGAAAATCCCTTGGACAGAGGAGCCTGGCAGGCTACGGTCCATGGGGTTGCAAAGAGTTGAACACAGCTGAGTGACAACACTTCACTTCACTTCACTCCTTGTTCAGGAATGTTGGGAGCAGATTATGCAGATGATTCTACAATTCCCAATTATTGTTTAATCGCTAAGTCATGTCCAACTCCTTTGTGATCCCATGGAGTCCACCAGGCTCCTCCGTCCGTGGGATTTCCCAAGTAAGAGTACTGGAGTGGGTTGCGATTTCCTTTTCCAGGGGATCTTCCTGACCCAGGGATCAAACCCCCGTCTCTTGTATTGATCCATTCCCGGGAGGATTCTCTACTACTGAGCCACCCGGGAAGCAGTGCTATTATATTTATATTTTTAATGTAGATATTGCATTTGCTGTCTTTCCTCGGAGTGTAGTAGACCGTGATGTTTGGTTATGGAGTCTGGCATGTGTGCTCAGTCATGTCCAACTCATTGCAACACTATGAACTGTAGCCTGATAGCCTCCTCTGTCCTTGGAATTTCCCAGGCAAAAATACCAGAGTGGGTTGCTCTTTCCTCCTCCAGGGAATCGTACCGACTCAAAATCCATGTCTCCTACATCTCTGCATTGGCAGGCAGATTCTTTACCACTGAGCCACCTGGGAAGTCCTGTTTGGTTATGATGGAGGTGGAATAACTTGCCTTCAATTTTCCCAAGACGAGGTATCAGTAGAGGAGGAGAAATGGCTTGCCCTCTATGCCCAAAGGACAGAGACGTGAGCAGAGCGTTGGTCACAGTGAGAATTTGGAGGAAACAAGAGGAAAGCTTTTCTCAATTAATAGTAACTTTATGTCAACTGTTTACTGAGGGCTTCACATGTGTAAAGCAATGTGATAAACTTTCAGCACAGATTCTGAAATAGTTACTTTAAATCTCTATGAGATGGTTATTATTTTCCTCAGTTTATGGAAGAGAAAACTGATGCTCAGAGATGTTAAACAATCTGCTCATTAGTGGTGGTGACAGAAATCAAACCTAGGTCTCAGAGTTTAGAACCTGTAGCTCTGCTAATCAGAAACAGTCCTTCAAGGTCTCCAGACTTTCTTTTTTATCTATTCAAGAACAGAGGTTTCGACTTACTTTTGAGGCAATTCTATACTTTCATACATACATTATTATTTATTTTATATTCTTTCAGTTATTTGATTACCTCTTGTGCTGATAGTTGTAAAGATTCTCTGCCTGGGAAAGGAAGGGAAGCAAATGTCTCCTCTTCTCTGTGACCCTCATTGTCACACCTCAGCACAATTTTGAGTATTTTGGATGAGCTCCTACTTGCAGAAATGTCGAAGGCAGATTATTTACTGATAGATCATTGTACCATCTCAGAAGCAGATGAAAATATTTCCTCTTCTTCCATTTTTAAAAAAAGGAAAATAGAAAATCATGCTTATGAGGGGAATATTAGAAAACAGTAAGCAAAAGAAAAAGAATCAATAATAATAATATCACCACTGTTAAAGGTAGTTAGAGGATATTACTTTAAATTCTGGGGATGTATCTCTTTCAGATTTTTTCCCCCAGTGCATATACAGTAGCAAAACTGAATTGCATTATGGATACAATTTTATAACCTGTCTCTTATCTTTCTGTGACTAAATGGAAACATGTGAAACATATAGTCTTTATTTTTTATTTTACTTTGCTGAACTTTGTTTAAAGTAAAAAAAGCAATGAGCAAGTTGCACAAGTGCTGACTGATTGTAACATCATGGACTCTGGCACATGTACAGATGAACAAGGGCTGGGTTCAGATCTAAGGTAGATTGTTCATTATTTAATTTTATTGGAGTATGGTTAATTTACAATGTTGTGTGGGTTTCATGTTTACAGCAAAGTGATTCACTTACACATACACATGGAAATGTATCATCTTAATTTAAGAATTGTAATTGATTTCAGCATTATATTTGCCCCCTTCCCCCAGGAACTCTTGAAATCTCTTCACTATAACTGTGTTGGGGGAGTATGTGTGACATTGCCACTAGAGAGAGAAAAAAAGTTGTTTATCAAATGTTTCTTACTATTCTCTCCCAGCATTGTTTTGACAGGAACTATAGTGTTTTCAACAAAAGTATTGACAAACTTGAAAATCAGCCTCTCCTTGATCATCACAGATGGCATCGATGAAGCCATTTGATGCTGCTGTTGTGTAAATTTTGTTACATTTTGTTCTGGGAATGGGGTCAATATGGTCATAGATCGAAACCTGGGCACTTGGGCAGCAGTGAGATCAATGCTGTTCTACATTTCTTTCATCGATAAGCTCTGGAGAACCACACTCAGACCCCACTCTGCATTCGTATTTCGGTAGACATTTCTCCAAAAAAGTGGATATTAACTCTTTCCTATCTGATAGAAATAACCAGCAGCACATTCCTACTTCAAGAATCAGAGATTTATAAACTCCCAATAAAAGTTTTTCATGATTTAATTTGTTAGATCTCTAGGATATTCTACACTTTGTCCTCTCTTGGTGCACCTGAAGGGTACAATTGTTAATCTTAAGAAATTAATAGACAAACATAGGTATCTCTACAGTATAGTTTTGTTTTTTTTTTTTAATCTCAGTTCTTTATGGATGATACTCCAATTTGAAGATAGGAAATCTTGCAAGTGAAAAAACAAAACCAGATACGATCCTCAAATCACGCAAGAATACCAAAAAGAATTCAAAGTTTTTATCCGCTGACTTAAGAGGAGAGAGAAGGCGCTTTGTTGATCCTGCCTCTGCTGGTGTTCAGTCTCTCAGGCCTTCCTTGGTTTTCTGCACCAAGAGCCCCTAGAGGGGAATACGAAGTTGAAATATACTAACGTGTCAAAGTGTGGGAAGGGGAATCTCAGCATTTCCCATGTGGATGTGTTTTGATTTCATGTCGATTTGCTTATTTTCTCTCTTACCAGGAACTTCAGAGGCTGAACCTGCAAGTGAAGAAGATCCTGACTGAAATGAAAAATAACTGCGTCAGTGGCTGTGGTTTAACGTCACCCAGTACTCAGCATGCAGGCCATCAGGCTCGAGGACAGTTCCCTTTTTTAAATTAATTTTACTGGTGCACAGTTGGTTTACTATGTTGTGTTAGTTTCTGCTGTACTGCAAAGTGAATCCGCTATACGTGTACATATATCCCCTCCTTTTTGAATTTCCTTCCCATTTAGGTCACCACAGAGCAGTGAGTAGAGTTCCCTGAGTTATATAGTAGGTTCTCATTAATTATCTATTTTATACATAGTGCCAATAGTGTATGTATGTCAATCCTTATCTCCAAATTCACCCCACCCCCTCTTTCCCCATCTTGGTATCTATACTTTGTTCTCTACATCTGTGTCTCTATTTCTGTTTTGCAAATAAGATCATCTATACCATTTTTTCCCTAGATTCCACATGTATGTATTAATATATGATATTTGCTTTTCTCTTTCTAATTTACTTCACTCTGAATGACAGTCTCTAGGTTTGGAGAACACTTTCTTTATCTGTTTCTTTTTAATCCCCAATTTATTACAGACTGGTACTTTGGTAGAATCCAAAATCATGTTCTTAGTCATCATACATGCATGTTAAGTCACTTCAGTCGTGTCTGATTCTTTGCAACTCAATGGACTATAGACCACCAGGCCCCTCTGTCCATGGGATTCTCCAGGCAAGAATACTGGAGTGTGTTGCCATTCCCTTCTCCAGGGGATCTTCTTGACTCAGGAGTCGAACCAGGTCTCCTGCACTGTGGGCAGATTCTTTACTGTCTGAGTTATCAGGGCATGCCAATGGTTGTCATAGAAATGGCAAATTGCTATAAAAGCTTTATACACTTACTCTCAATTTCTGTATCAGTAAATGGCAACCCACTCCAGAACTCTTGCCTGGAAAGTCCCATGTACGAAGGAGCCTGGTGGGCTGCTGTCTATGGGGTCGCACAGAGTCAGACACGACTGAAGTGACTTAGCAGCAGCAGCAGCAACAACAATTAGAGAATGAATTAAAGGTCTAGTGAACTAAAAGCTGAGGTACTAATCTCTATTTGGACGCTCAAAATTTCAAATGACCTAGTGAAATCATCTAACTTTTTTGGGACTCTCTTTGTTCAAGTTTTAAGTTTCTCAGGGTTGTTTTAGGATCATATGAGATATTAGATTCTAAACAACTTTAATTAAAAATGCTTTAAACTCTGTGCATAACCTGATGGGAGAATTTGCTACAGCTCCTTGATAACCAAGAACAACTTCAGTGTATCTGCTCTCAACATTTTCTGTGGAAATTTATTTCTTGACTGAGCTGCTGGAGAGAACCTTTAATAACACAAAACTAAGAATACACACACACCACACACATACACACTTGCATGCACAAGTAGTACAGCCATCATAGATATGTGTGACCTTTGGAGACAATTGTGTAGGAAACCTGAATGGATCTAAAATATATGAGATTGTGTCTTCTTTTACATTCTTATAGTTTCTTTTTTAGTTTATTTTTACTGTAAGTGAAAGTGTTGGTCTCTCAGTCATGTCCGACTCTTGCAATCCTATGGACTGTAGGCTTCCAGGCTCCTCTGTCCATGGAATTCTCCAGGCAAGGATACTGGAGTGGGTAGCCATTCCTTTCTCTAGAGGATCTTCCCAACCCATGGATCAAACTTGGGTCTCCCGCATTGCAGGCAGATTCTTTACTGTCTGAGACACCAGTTGGAGGATAATTGCTTTACAATGTTGTGTTGGTTTTTGCCTTACAAAGGATGGATTGGCCATAAGTATACATATGTCCCCTACTTCTTGAAACTCCTCGCCCCCCACCCTCCATCTTGTAAGCTTTTTGAAGGAAGGTGGATTTCTCACAGAGGAAGTGCCTTGAGGGATCCCGATTATGCTTACTTTACATAGGTACCTATTTTTTTTCTACTTACTCTGAGGTAAGGACCATTGAAAAGGAGAGCTATGGCTTAGATGAAATGGGTTTATTAGAGTTTGCAGTGAGAAACATTTTATCAAAGTTGGAAGAAGCTCTAAAGCATCTGAAAACTTTTTGAACCCGTCTCCAAGATAGGATTATAAATGCCTGAAACGTTTATAGATATGTTGCTCCTGGGATGTTCAATGTCTGTATGCCATCCCATATCCTCTTCCCAACATTCATGGCACTCCATAAACAGGCAGGAAGTTTGCCTAAGCTGACTCAGAAGAAAATAGGTGAGCAGAACCCATCCAAAGGCATCAGCAGCCAAACAGATGTGGTAAGAATGATGTTTCTGATGTTACAAGGCACCTGGCTACTGCCTCCCAGATTCAGCAAAATGGTACCCAGAGAGTTCCTCTGGAAATGAGTCAAATGATCCATGATGGGAGAAGCTGATTTACTCGTCTAAATTTAGGCAGGAAGCATTGAAACTCCCCCCACTCATCAAGGTTTATGCAAGGCCATTATAATATTTCTACATTATCTCTCCCTTTATTAATTCATCCAAGCAGTCTATTTGCTTTTTGGCCCAGTGTAGCCCACTGAGCAGACATCTTAATTGAGCTGTTCATAACGATGCCTATATCTTTCTCGTGAAAAGTGCCAGCTCATTCAGAGCCCATCAGACCCATTAGTGTGCGGGAACTTTGAATGGCTTTTTCCAACATGCATTACTTTGCAGTGAACTACTTGGGAATGGGTTGACCATGCATAACCCAATCCATTTCTCTTTTTAGTTTCTTCGGGAATACCACAGAATCATCCAGGCTTTCAGTTACCCATAAAAGTAATGCTTTGATCTCATTGTTAAACTGATTGGCCAAATTTAATTTCTTCTTTCTTTCAAGACTCACATTTTCAAAGTTCCTTCGACTAGGAAAATCCTAAGGGTTTTTATTTCAAGCCAAAGCCTTTTTTCTTTCAAAAATACTTATCTGAAAAAAGTTTCATGAGACTTCTATCAAACCCTCAAAGGAGGCAAATTAAAATATATGAAATACCTTGTGGAGGAAATATATTTTAACATTCAACCAAGATAATGGGTTCTACGTGGAAATCACATATAATTTTGCATGTATTTGAATCTAGCATTGTCCTGATTTTGTTTATAGTCTATGACTTGAAAATTATTGAATGAGTTGTTTAAAGAACTCGAGGTTAATGGTCTCTCAATAATGAGAATTGAAGACTGGAAGCAACTTTTAGTGTCCATTCTGCCAAGAGATAGCTTTAATTTAAGTTTTTCTAAGGAGATGGACACCTAACACTGAACAAGGAGAATTATATTCTGTGTTGACTCTTTTTACTTTACCGGTAACTTTACAAATATGAAGTGAAAATCAATCATAATATTTGGTTCTCTGGAGTATGGAATGTTTAGATTAGGTATAAGGCTAACTTACTAATTAAATCTGTTACTGTTTCAGCTTTGACTTGAGGATGTTTCAAAGCTACATTGAAAATAATTCAGAAGTCTTCAGAATCCCAGTGTGGTTATCACAGAGAAAAATGCTTGCGCCATGTGGAAACATGAGATTTGGCTGCAGCCCTGTGGACTTCCATGGCTCACCCATCCTATATCCCCATGCTATCAGTACTTGGTCTCCTGTGCTTTGCCTCATTTTCGTCAAGTTATATTTAATAAAGAACTAAATACTGATCACGTGATGCCATTGATATATTCATTATGATTGACTTAGGACCTCAGTATAGTGTTAATAGTGGTAGTAGTAATAATATTCATCATTATCCCTAATGATATAAAACAACAAATATATTTATAGTTTGAGAGTAACATTTTCCTGGTAATAGATCAGTCAATGGACATTGTCTGATTCTTCATCTCCGGAGTCTTAAAAATAATTTAGACTTGAAAGTGCCAAAAGGAAACAATCAATATTGCATGTGCCAATGCATATATCTGCCAAGAGTCCAAATGTAACTTCACAAATTTCAGATAGCCCTTTGTAATCACTGGAGGATTGTGATTGCCAAGGATGATCCAGTGAGATGCTATTTATTGGCAGCAGTTTCTCTTGGAAGATAGAAGCTGAACATCATGCTCAATTGGCTGTTTAATAAATGATTTTAATGACAATGATGTCAGTTTTATATGCTGCATGTCATCATTTTCAAAGTCCACTTTCTTATACAATTTGCCTACTCACGTCCTTCTGATGTTATCAATTAGTTCCAGAACCCTGGATCCTCTCAAACTCCCTGGAGAAAGATTGGCACTCACTGGTGACCCATGTTGTTCCGAGAGAATTAGCAACAAAGAAGATCTGCAGTGACCTTTCAATGATTTGATTATTTAGATCAACATCTATGCTATGATTTACATAATATTGATGCACTGAGAACTCGAACTTGAACAATTACATGTGAAAAGGAAATGTGATATTTTCCTGTGATGACATTTTGCTATACTCTTTCCCAACTTAAAATCGTGGAATTGAAAAATGGAGTAGGACCTCAGAATCCATCATTTCCACTCTGAATGCAAATAGATACTCAACACTTCTTCAATGACAAACCAGAAATACGGACCCTTTTTATGTTTCATGTTCTTAGCAGTCAAGTCATTTGAGAACAAAAATGATTGTTTACTGTAGTTTATTGGTGACGCTTGTTAAATGCAGGTTATTCACACATTTTATTGGAAAAAAAGGCATCAACACAGAGAAACAGCCATTGTAATAGAAAACTAAACTTCTGATGCCTGTGAAAGAGACATAGCTGTCGAATCCCTTTCTTTTTCACTCCAAGGATCTTAATTATTGTGTTTAGAATATCTGAGTAGCCTCTGGAGTGTGCCATCATTCTTCTAGCTCAGTATAGATGTCTATGAAACAAACCACAGCAACTTGTATTTTATACTCAGAGCAGAAACAAAGTAGCGAGCATACACCAATAAAATCAGAATTGTGAAAAGGAAAAATGGGGAATAAAGAGAGTATATTTGATGTAGTTCTAAAATAAAAAGAAATCAGCAATTATGAGAACGTCATAAGGAAAAGAATCAAGCTGGAAAAGTCATATTTTAATGCTACAATATAATTAGGATTTGTTTCTTAAGAAAGAAGACAAAACTGATCAGATAAGTGTAAAAGGGTAATATTTAAATACCTCCCTCTGTGTGTGTGTACACGTTTATTTGAATATTTTCTTTTTTTTTTTTTAACAAATTTTACTGAATTTTTAAAAAAATTTTTGCTGCACCTTGAGGTATGTGGGATCTTAGTTCCCTGACCGAGGATTGGACCTGTACCCCTGTGTTGGAAGGTGGAGTCTTAACCTTTCAGATAGAAGTCCCTATCCGAATATTTTCAATCAACTTGATTGAGGTATAATTTACCTGTAAGAAAATAAACACATGTTACACACAAAATTGAATGAGTTCTGAAAATTCATGTCCCTAAGTCAGCTCCACACAGTTCAGATACAAGACATTTTCTTTTACCTTAGGACCCTTTCTGTGGTTTGAGAAAAGGTGCAGTAAACCATAAACTCTTCAAAGCAAGTTTTGTAAGTTTTATCAGGGCTCTTAGTTGAGCAAGGAATATTAGGCTCAAGTGCTTGGGTGTTGAAGTTTGAGGCCAAAGTTTCGATTTTCCAAACAAAAGACTTGGTGCTATATGAACTTTTTGTAGGACTCTCTCCTTCTCTTTGTCTTGCTAAGAATTTCCTTGGGCTATGGAGATAGAGATGAGTTGGAAAACAAAGATTGAGCCTGGGCATTCCGCTATCATGAAGTACCAGGGTACTAGAAATAACCAGGGGTGTTTTTTAGCACATGGGGCCAGTTCCTCAAATCTCCAGCAGCCCACCCCACCCGCCCCGAGCTTCTCATGTCCAGGAGAAGGAGTGCCAGAGAGTGGACCCGAGGGCCTGGGAGGGTGGACACGGTGCACTGGCTGTGAATTGAAGGCTGATAGGACCTCAGGCATCAGCAGTGGCCACTGAAACAAGGGAGGCATCAGCCTAAAATGGAGAGCTCTCTCCTACCTTCTCTCTTTGTAGCCTAGAGGTAAGATAAGATCCCCACTACTCAAGGGAACCCTGGGGAGAATGGAGATGGGGAAATCATGCAAAGTCCAGAAACCCAATATGACTAAAAGCCTGACAGAAATTGAGCTCTCTGTCAGCTGGTGGAATAGGGTGCAAAGCAGAGATTAGAGTGAGTTGTTGAAAAAGAAAGTTACATTCTCTTTTTGTGCCTTTCTAAATGCTGATAATGTTGTACCTATTTATAAGCTGAATAAATAAGTGCTATATCATATTGGGAACTAAAATTAGTAATGAGTGGACATTCCTCAATGATATTGACTAATAGTATTCATATGGCACTTGAGAGCTGACAAGCGGTTTTCTGTACTTAATCTCATTTCATCCACTCAGTAGTCTGCAAGGTGAGCCAGCCAAAAATCCTTCCTCCACCTGAAAATATAGACGGCTATGAAACACCATCTGTGAGTAGTCATTGATTATATCCATTGAAGAAATCAGTGGAACACAGCTACTCGTCCTACTTGACATCCCATTTTTCCCTGGAGTGCAATTTCCAGAGGCTGTAGGATATGAGGCAGGGTCATGAAAGGATCATCAAGGGTAGAAATGACCCTTGGCATGACCAAGGAGTGGCCACGCCCATACACAGAAGTAGGCATGGAAGGTGAAAGGATAAGTTCTTGAAAATCTATGTTAGCGTTGCGAAAAGGAAGGAGAGCTTGTTAGCGACATCCTAACACAGCAGGAGGTAATTTAGTTGGTGGGGAGAAGGTGCAAAGTTCCACAGGTGGAACAGCCTTAGTGATCCACTCAGGGGCTTGCAGAGGTTTATTGGTAGCCCTGGCTGGTGGTGACAAGGGCTTGGAGACATGAAACAGTTCAGAGACTGATCTTTGCAAAGGATCAGTGTGAGGCATCCTTGAGCCTGGTCCATAGCTGGGTAAGCCCAGACATATAGACCCGGACAAAGCACCTGTCTTCCCAGGAGCATGTGCTTGCATAGCCTGCCTGGTGGCTGCTGAGACCACTCACAGCATATGCTCAGGCCTGGGTTGGGATGTACAGATTCATTCTAGCAGTTTGGGGAGGAGAATATAACTTCAGCTCTACTGCGACTGGAGGCCTGGAGGGAAATCAAGGCATAAATCCAGTCTGTGCTCCAGGCCCCAGGAGATGGCGGGGAGAAGGGAAGGGGTAACAAAGACGAGGTTTAGTGGCTTCCCTGCCACCGTGGGCTGAGGTTGACCTTCTAACCCCATCAGGGTGGCTGTGGAACTCAAGGGACCCTAGATCAGAGGCCATTGGCAGTGCCAGTGAAGAGTCTAGAGAAGATAAGGATTGAACATGATGACACCCACACAGCTAGGATTTGAGCTAGACTATCAAGGAAACCCAGTCTATGGAGTATGCTCGGCATCCATTTGACACATTGCTGACATATGAGACCTGATTAGAAAATAATGCCTTGATCAGTAAGTCATTCATCAAAAAAAAAAAAAAAAGCTGAAATAATTTTAACCAGACAGCTAAACAATTTGTTTTATTGAAGTACAGTTGATTTGCAATACAGACAGCTAAAGGATTTTGATAGTAATTTGTAATTTTAATGTGGTTTAGGCAAAGGAAACTTTTTCTAGATAAACAGAAGGAAATGTCAAACCTAGACTCAAGAATTTCATGAGTAGAAATAATATTTCTGATTACTTCTATCATATATAGAAGAGCATGGTCTGTTTGACTATTCATCTGACCAGCCTGGTCTCTAGAGAACTAGCCAGACTGGTTTCATGATTTTGGTATCTCCTCTAAGTCCTTAGATCCTGCAGCCAGTTTTAACAGGACTCTAACAGGGGCATTTCGGAGCAACTGATTTGCTTTTGTTTTCTTTTTTATTTGGGGAGCTTTCATCCTCCACGTGTTCAGGACAAAAGAGTATCAATTTTGAAAGAACAGGAATAAGCTCCTATCATATGTAACACCTGCAGTCTCTAGTAATGTCGCTATACGATTTTAGTAGAGCCCAACATGCCAGATGATGAATCTTTCATTTTATTTATTCCACTTTTTAGAGCATTTTGAAGCAACGTTTCTTTACAAGTGCCTTGTTTTTTCCCATGTAGAAGAAATAATAAAGACAATAAGAATGAGCACGGGATGTGTACTGTATGCTAGAGATCCTTTGAGGTGCTTTGCACAGATTATCTTATTTTGTCTTCACAGCAAGCCTAGGGGCAGGTACTGTTATTACCCCCATTTTCCTGGAACCTAGAGAAGCATGTATCCATGGAATCTTAGATCTGAAAGACAAACATGTTAATAAACGTGGAGCCCTGTTTTCCAATAGCTCTCGTGGAACACCAGCGTCTCACAGGTGTAAGAAAGAATGAGACACCCGTGTCTTATGTGAATAGACACTGAAGCCCAGATCAGTTAAGGCAGTTACCCGAGGACACAGTCTGTTATATGACAGACCTGGAATAAATGTAAGTCATTTCACATTCATTTATCTTTTTGCTATACAATACCACCTCTTAATTATAATTAAGAAAGAAAAGTAGTACTCCTTAGAAATACAAATATAAAAAATAAATGAGGTCTAGTACAACCATCAGGATTTAGTAAATGAAATTCTATAGAAGCTGCAATATATGTGCATGTACATATATGTGTGTGTGTATCTATATATATGCATATATTTGCACACATGCACATATATGTACATATATATTTTTCACATATGCTGGCTTTAACAAAGCATAAGCAACAGAAGTAATAAGTACATTGAGATCAAATCCTTGGAAGCTTGCCAGACTTTCTGATGACCAAGTGTGTGTCAATGGTTTGCAGGCACTTTGATCTTAGCTCCTACACAGGATCCGAAGAAGGTACCTATTAAAATTTCATAGGTCATAATTAATGATCCTGCTCATAAAATTGCTTCTAATATCTCTGGCTCAAGATAGACAGCTTACCTGCAGGGAGAATTTTCTTTGCAGCAACACATGGAAGATCATAAATTGGCCTGGTTCAGTAATTTAGTGAGTCTTGAAGAGTGAAAACCTCCCTCTTTCTAAATCGGTGATTTCACAATAAGTTTACGGCTGCAAGAAATTGAGAGCTTGTTATATATCTGTTTTCTACATCTGCTACCATAGCTGGAGGTTTTGAAAATTCAAGGAAACTTGCTTTCCACCTTCTGTGGCTGTCTTCCAATGTCCCCATCTTCTTGTGCTTCCACAGCTCTAGAGGGGGACATGGTGAGCCCAAGGAAAATCTGCTTCTTCAGTGCTTCTACTGCATGTTCCTCCAGGGTGAGCAACCAGGACCAACTGCATATTTGTTGCACCATTCAGGCCCTTCCTTTCACCTACTATGTTCTCTTCCTCCTCTATTTCTCCCTCTTTTCCCTTCCCCTACCTTTTTTTTTCTATTTTAAATGTATTTATTTTTAATTGAAGGATAATTGCTTGACAGTATTGTGTTGGCTTCTGCCATACATCAACATGAATCAGCCACAGGTATATATGTCCCCTCCCTCTTGAAACTTACTCTCACCTCCCATCCCATGCCACCCCTCTAGGCTGTCAGAGAGGAATGGTTTGAGCTCCCTGAGTCATACAGCAAATTCCCACTGGCTCTCTATCTTACATATGGTAGTGTATATGCTACTCTCTGTTTGTCCCACCCTGTCCTTCCCCCACTGTGTCCCCAAGTCTGTTCTATATGTCTGCATCTCCATTGCTGCCCTGCAAATAGTTTCATCAGTACTGTCTTTCTAGATTTCATATATGTGCGTTAATATATGATATTTATTTTTCTCTTTCTGACTTACTTCACTCAGTGTAATAGGCTCATTAGAACTGGTTCAAATGTGTTCCTTCTAATGGCTGAGCAATATTCCATTGTATGTATGTACCACAGCTTCTTTACCCATTCATCTGTCGATGGGCGTCTATGTTACTTTCATGTCCTAGATATTGTGGTCAGTGCTGCAATGAACATTGGGGTGCATGTGTCTTTTTCAATTGTGGTTTTCTCAGGGCACATGCCTAGTAATGGGGTTGCTGAATCCTATGGTAGTTTTATTCTTAGTTTTTAAAGAAATCTCCATACTGTTCTCCATAGTGGCTGTATCTGTTTATGTTCTCACCAACAGGGCAACAGGGTTCCTGTTTCTCTGCACCCCCCACCAGCATTTATTGTTTGTAGATTTTTTCTGATGATGGTCATTCTGACCAGTGGGAGGTGATAGTTCATGGTAGTTTTGATTTACATTTCTCTAATAATGAGCGATGATGAACATCTTTTCATGTGTTTACTAGCCATCTGAATGTCTTCCTTGGAGAATTGTCTGTTTAGGTCTTCTTCCCACTTTTTGATTGGGTTGCTTGCTTTTGTAGTATTGAGCTGCATGAGCAGCTCTTGGAGATTAATCCTTTGTCAGTTGTTTCATTTGCTATTATTTTCTCCCATTCTGAGGGTTGTCTTTCCACCTTGCTTACCCTCATGTCTATTATTCCACCTCAAAAAACCCCTACCATCTTCCAATAATAGTTTCTTATTGTCAGTGTACAATTGAGCCAGGAAAAGCATTTCATCCCCGCTCTGGCTTCCTTCAACCTCTTAAAGTGTTCTTTTTGGTCTCCCTGCCACTGCCACAGGAAATGACGTACATGGATGAGACATTGGTTTGACTACACTTCTCAAATGCCTGTCAACTTAATATCTGCTCTTGGAATGTATAAGGGTAATGCTATTAGGGGCATTAAAGAGTCGGACATGACTGAGTGACTAAGCATAGCACAGTCACATCTTAAATTAAAAAATAAGATCCATAAGCCCATTCATCATTTCTGATTATTTGCACTGATTCTCTTCCGTTAGGGATTGTTAATTGAACTTAGCATTTTATCTGAAATAGTTTTACATCCTCCATAGAGTTTTTGATGGTGAAGCAGTGAGTCATTAGTTGGTGGAGAAGGGACCCATTTAATTTACTATAAAAATAGACCCAAGGGACACACCATACCAACAATGTTGACTTAGTTTCCCAGATCTTGTGGAAATAGGTAAGGGGGAGAAAGGGAAATGTGTTAAATGCAAAGGTGAAGATATAATTTGCTCTTGGTTATCAAACAATGTTGTCAATAGCATATTTTTGCTTTGCCCTGGGCTAGCTAGAAATGGTAAACTTATCTCCAATCCAATCAACTGGCACCTGCCATTCATGGAGTGAATAATATGGTGCTTAAAACTTGATAGAACAACCCATCTTGTATAGGCCTGAACCATCACCACTTGGAAATTACATCTCAAGAAACCAGAATCAAATATGACACATCGACCTAAAGTAGAGAAGGGTCAATAGCCCATTAACGGTTCCCCAGAGGATTTGTGTTATAAGTGACCTTCCCTTGCTGCTGCCACTCTTCCCCAACTACATCAAGGCTGCTTGGGGAAGAGGCAAACTAATCACTTGCATATACTAAATTCGCTGCAGGCCATTGTGTGATAAATTGCCCAATTTCACTAAGCAAGGTAGCTTGGAAAAAGAAAGAAAATTCAGTCTCACTGAATATAAAGTCTTTGTGTGATTGGATCTTCAGCTGTAACACAGGACTAAAAATATCCATGTTTTCCAGCAATGTCTCCAACTTGCTGGTGCATGGAAGATGTGACTGTTCTGATTTCTTCCTATTATTTAGGAAATAGCAGCCAGATGAGTCTCCCTGGTTAGGAGGACTTGATTTTTTTTTTTTTTTAACTGATATGGCATCTCATTGATTTGAAGTGGCATTTTAATAAATTGTTTCTTTGAAGAAACTGAAGCATAGATTATGAACTCTTAAGTCTAAAGTCAATTTGAAGTCCTATGACCATGTACTATGACTTGGTCAACTGGTCAACCTGACAACCTCTGGAACATATTTCATTGGCTTTAAAAATATGAGCAATAATCTGGGTTACTGTAGTTTGGGTATTGGAAGTTATGATATAATAAATTTTACTTCTTGACATAAGGATTAAGGGTACTACTTGATCTAAGGGTAGTCAAGGCAAATTCTAGTGGTATTTTGGCTTATAAAACATATTAATGCTGAACTTTGCTTGCTCATTTTGCCCCACAATTTCTAGGCAGTAGTGTTTGGGATTTCAATCTTTTTGTTGGCCAATTTAGAATATACACAGGGTTAGGTGGTGTTAGAACATGGAATAAACATATATCTTGTCTCCTCTGTTTGATCTTGGCCATGTTTGTTATATTGTTTGTGTGTGTGTGTGTGTGTGCAGTTGCTCAGTTATGCTGAACTCTTTGCAACCCCCTGGACTGTAGCCTGACAAGCTTCTCTATCCATGGGATTTTTTCAGAAAAAAATGTGCTTGCATGCCAAGTCACTTCAGTTGTGTCCAACCTGGGACCCTATGGACTGTAGTCTGCCAGGCTCCTCTGTCCACAAGGTTCTCCAGGCCAGAATACTGGAATGAGTTGCCATTCCCTTCTATGGAGTGGATTGCCATGTCCTACTCCAGGGAATCTTCCTAATCTAGGGATCAAACCTGCCTCTATTGGTCTACTGCATTGGCAAGTGGATTCTTTACTATTGTGCCATTTGGGAAGCCTGCTTGTTGTATATATGTATTCCATCTCATATATTAATTCTTTTCATTTCTGGAGTACCTTGGCCAGCCTTCATTAAAGATTATGCCTCCCAAAACTGTTACACAGCATGCAAATAAGATCTACTACAGAAAGGAGTCTGAAGTGACTGAGAAACTCTGGATTAAATACAGTGAAATGGGTACTTTCATAAAGTATTTCTCAGAGCTTCAATTTACTAATGTGCATTGTGGCTAACCAGGAGTGGTAGATAGTGTGAAGCATATACCAGATTATTTGTCCAAATATTTTGTTTGGTAGATGGAGATTTTACGAAAGTGTTATTTTGTGGGGGGCATACTCAGCCAAACAGTTATTTTGTTCAATTCCAAATGAATGGAGTCATTTAAAATGATCTGCAGTGCCTCACCTATTGAACCTGCTCTTCAAATATAAATATAATTGGGATGGCAGTGATATGCAAAACAGAAACTTCAGTGTAAACTGCCATCAAGAAAGATTTGTTTAAAAATCCCAGACAGGTGCACTGAATGATGTGTAATTAAGAGACGTCTCACAGCTGTGAAACTAGGAGACTCATGAAAGTCTTGAAATGTCTTTTTTTTTTTTTTTGGTAACAAAGCAGCTCCTGGGAATTGTGAGTGGACATGGAGGGGAAACTCACCTGGTAAGAAGTGCAATCATGGAGGCATCCTGTAGAGATGGCACTTGACCCTGCAGGAGAGCATATGTAACCCCACAAAGACCTCTTCTTCCTGCACATGCTCTACAAGACTACCTTTTCCTCCAGGACAAGATATATCCATGGCCAATCAGAATTCTCACTGCTGCTGCTGCTAAATCGCTTCAGTCATGTCTGACTCTGTGCGACCCCATAGACAGCAGCCCACGAGGCTCCCCCGTCCCTGGGATTCTCCAGGCAAGAACACTGGAGTGGGTTGCCATTTCCTTCTCCGTTGCATGAAAGTGAAAACTGAAAGTGAAGTCGCTCAGTTATGTCCGACTCTTAGCAACCCCATGGACTGCAGCCTACCAGGCTCCTCGGTCCACGGGATTTTCCAGGCAAGAGTACTGGAGTGGGGTGCTATTGCCTTCCCCGAGAATTCTCACTAATGTTGTTTATTTGGGGGTAGGAAAAATGCATGTGTGTGTTAGTATTAGTCACTCAGTCGTGTCTGACTCTTTGCAACTCCATGGACTGTAGCCCACCAGGCTGCTCTGTCCATGGAAATCCCCAGGCAAGAATACTGAAGTGGGTAGCCATTCCCTTCTCCAGGGGATCTTCTCAACCCAGGATTTGAGCCTGGGTCTCCCTCATTGCAGGCAGATTCTTTACTGTCTGGGCCCCCAGGGAAGCCCCAGGAAAAGTACATAAAAACTGTGGCTCCTTATCATTTTTAGGTTAACATGAATAATTTGGAAAGCATCTATAGTTAAAATTCTCAATCGAGAAATAGAACCTCTTTTGTTATTTATTTATTATTTTACTTTTGAATCTCTTAACAATTGTAAGCTATCTTATATTTTTGTCTTGTATATTTATCTCTTCTCTTCTGTATTTTCTGTTTTTCACCTTCCCTTGATCTCCCCATCCCTGTTTCTAACCCCCAAAGTGAGCATTGATGGATTTGCAACTAAAGTCCCAATCTCTTCATATTAACAGGAACACAAATAAATCCTCAACCAGAAAAAAAAGTATAAAATTTTGAAATGGAAGCGGACTCAAAGAAGAAGAGACAAATTTATTGAGACATTTTCTGCTTCTTCAGGGAATAAAAACCCTATATTCTAGGACTCACGTGCATTTACTTGAAGAAAAAGTCTCAATGATCAGTTATCTGAAAATTAAGCTGATACATATTTGCAACTGAAAATGTAGATAAAACAATGTCTGCAAATTTCTTTTCTTTCTCAAGAAGAAATTTCATTTCTTTCTCAAGTAAAATTCCATTAAAAACATTATCATATTAAGGAGTAAGTCATACTTCAAATTTGTGTTTACTTGCATTTAAGCAGATCTGTGTCTATATTTCTGAATTTTATAACTAAATCAAATTGTTGTGTTGTTTTATTGTTGCTTATCTAGTTGAATACAAACATGTCTTCTCCAAACTTTTTTGTTTGCTATTTAACACAATGATGGATAAGTCCTTAAATAGCAATGAATCTTGTGAGAATGAGTAAGTACTACTTTCTCTGTTTTACAGGTCAAGGAATAGAACTTTTAGATCTTTTTTGCTCAAAATTCAGGATTATGTCTATCAATACATACAGCCACTTCAAAATATCTAATGCTTTTAAAGCCAGAAGCATTTTGTGTATTCATCATTTCTCACCAAATATAAGAACTGCCATAGAAATGCCTAGCTTTTAAAATTCCATAGCAGAATTAAATAAGCTCAAGACTAAGCAGAAAATAAGAATACTGAAGCTAGAAAAAGAAAAATGAATATAGCTTAGCTGGTTTCTGCTGACAAGCCAATTTGTAGTCTTCTCTTTAGGCTGGAGTGAGCCTACAAAGCTCTGTGTTTGCAGCCATTGCACTAAAATCTTTAGCTTTGATCACTGGGCTGTTGTAGGGCTGACCACATCCACTCAGTCTCTCCTTTCCTCTGAAATTCTCAGGGGGCTCACGGGCTGTCATGACAAATGCACCATAAGCCAGAGCTTCTTCACCACCTTGTCATTCCAGGGCAGAGGGGGATAAAGCCAAGTTGTGAGGACGCTTGCTCAAGGTTACAGAAACGGAATTAGCCTCCAGGTTCTTGACATCTAGACTTGCCATCTTGTTCTGGGCTCTCCCATGCTACTGCCTCTTAAAACTGCAAAATTCAACAATTCTTGCTGTCTCTATTCAAAATAACTCACCAAACATTCATTTTTTTTTATTAAAAATTTTTTTTTTAATTAATTTTTACTGGAGTATAGTTGCTTCACAATGTTGTGTTAGTTTCTACTGTGCAGCAAAATGAATCAGCCACACATATACATTGGAGAAGGAAGTGGCAGCCCACTCCTGTATTCTTGCCTGGAGAATTCCAAGGACAGATGAGATGGGAGTCACAAAGAGTCAGATACAACTGAGAAACTAACACAATACATATACATATTCCCCCCGCCCCCAATTTTGGACTTCCTCCACATTCAGGTCCCCACAGAGTGTTAAGTAGAGTTCCCTGTGCTATATAGTATGTTTTCATTGGTTACCTATTTTACCTACTGTCCTTAAACAGTAAAGATTCTAACATCCCAGTCTTTCTGGGGAAACCACCTTAGATTTCCGTAATTACCAAGCAAATTCTAGATGCCTGGATTAAGCTTGAGAAATCATTTTTTAAAAAAGAAGCTAGTCAAGAATAAAGAACTCTTACTGAAAGAAAGAACCTTTTAGGTAAACTTGGAATATTCATTGATAAGTTGGCAATTTTATTAGATGTCTTTTTTGAGGTCATTCTGCTAATTCTCTGTGTCTAGAGCTCCTTAGAAAAGAAACAGGCAAGATTTTTTTTTTTTAGTTAGGGTATAGTTACTTTACAGTGTTGAACGTGGAAGTGAATCAGCTTTGTATACATACGTATATGCCCTCTCTCTTGGATCTCCCACCCACCCCCATCCTGTCACTCTAGGTCCTCACAGAGCACTGAGCTAAGCTCCCCGAGCCACACAGCAGGTTGCCACTAGCTATCTGTCGTACATATGGCAGTGCACATACTAATCCCAACCTCCCCATTCTTTCCACACCCCCAACCACCCCCTTGCCTCACCACCGTGTCCACATATCCATTCTCTATACCTGTATCTCTGTTCCTAAAAATAGGTTCATCTGTACTGTTTTTCTAGATTCCGCATATATGTGTTAATATACAATATTTGTTTTTCTCTTTCTGACTTACTTCACTCTGTATGACAGACTCTAGGGCCCTCCATGTCTCTACAAATGACCGAATTAGATCCAATATCTGAGTAGTTTCTACTGTCTTTGCACTTAAGACAGTTTTGTTATTATTATCACTGTTATAAAGGGATGGCAACTTATTTTAATACAATTGCTTCCTATCATTCAGTGAAGAAACTTTAGAGTCATGATACTTTTGAGCAGACAAGGAAGGTGAGGCCTGATGAACTCAAGTGATTTATCCTCAGAGTCAAAACTGAGTCCTCGACGGGGCTGGGATGAGCCCTAGGTCCTTACTCACATGAAGTATTTATACTTTTTAAAGATTTTAAATAAAATTTTTTTTTATTCTCTGCACAATATTCATTAGTTCTAATCATATTATGGTCCCAATGTAGCTATTTTAAAGTGAAATTAAAAGGCAGCCTAGCTTTGGAGGGTAAGAGTTATTGAAAGAGGTGTCTAGAGAGCCATTTAAAATTTTCAAGTAAAAAAAAAAAGCGAGAGTGTGTGTGAGAAAGAGCTGTTTTCCTTTTAAAAATTAAGAAGTCAAATATAGAAATAGTCTAATCTGCATTAATGATCTGCAATCTATGAAACAATTTTTAACCATTTTAAAGTGAAAGGCTGGTGATTATGTGGGAGAATAGATGGGAATAATAACCATAAATCTTTTAAAACTGTAGGTGTTCAAAGTAACATTATGTAAAGATGAGATTGGCTAGGTTTCTGGCCTGAGAACTGTCACAGGAGAACCTAAGCCATCATTCTGAGCTCTTGGAAGAATGGCCATTACTATTTCCATTTGTCCTTATACTTGAAGGGCTGGCCTTTGCCTTCCTGAATCCTGAATCCCGATGCCTTGTGCCCGTTGTGTGAGATGTAGTTAGATCCCCAGAGATGAGCACCGGTCCTTCTCAACCTCCCTCCCAGGTTGAGTAGGGCCAAGGACGGCTCAGGAAATGGGAAAGCTGGATGTGCACAGTGAAACGTCTGCTGAACCGCCACTCTGCTAGGTGAGTTCCAAAGGAGAATCCATCCTTTGTGTTACAAAGGACTGGGAGTTCTTTTCCCCTAAGTTGTGCCACAAAAGTATGGTGGGCACTGGCTGCTGAACTTTCATTCGGCTTCCTTGCTATACCCAGTCTCTCGTACAGAAACAATATTGCTCCTGGAGTAGGAGGGACTGAAATGGAGGGTGGAAGGATGGAAGATGGAGATGGGAAGGTGAGATATGTCTGAACACTCCTGTGAGTAGAACAAATCCCAGATCATATACACAGGGAAGCCAGTGTCCATCAAATGACGCTGCTGAAAAGACAGAAAAACAGATAGGAGGTGTGTAAATTGCCCTGGAAGAAATGCTTAGAATTAGAGACCTGGTTGGAAAAAGAATCTACATGCTCTCTTTCCCAGTTCTAGATTCCACGTCATCACTAGGGAATAAACATCTTGCAGCAATCCACATGTAAAGCCCAGCCAGAAACCAGTTGATTTAAACATGCTCAGTGCTACTGTCAAATAAGCCATGAACAAGGAATTCCCTTCCTCTTGCTGGAATCAGAACACTTACATGCAATGGAAAGTATGCTCGATTGTGCTATGATAAATACTATGTTTCTTAATCATTTTGATATCCCAACTGTAACCCAAGTCTCTTAAGATAAATAGTTAATGGCCATTATGTGTGAATGTCATACTTTAAGGGAGCCCTGAGGTATGGGTTTGGCTTAATCTGACAGGTCAATACTATGGAAAGAATTTCAACTTTCAACCTTATTTTTAAAGATAAAAATGGATTTTTTGGAAAGTCTGCAGAGAATTGGTTCTAGCAATGCCATTATGTGTTATACATATTAAAGAAGGGGGCATGGCATGCACTCAGAGAGTTTTAGAGGAAATCAGAATGCTACAAATGATGCCTTTTCTTGAATCCTGAAAAATTCCACTTTGATTTAGCACCAGTGGAACTGTTAATAGAAACTTCTTTGCGTGTTGTGTATAAACAGCACAGCCCGGCCTGTATCAACTTTATACTCCAATAAACAAGACAATAATGACAAATTATCAAAGCAGGCCTCAGATGTGACCCTCAATTGGGAGAGCAGCAATTTAATGAAGACAAAAGCTAGGTGAAAGCTGCTAATATCATTTACTGATAAACAGATTTCCTCGAGAGGCTCCTAGCTGAATCCCCTAAGGTCCCATAAACCTGCATAATTCCATTTAAAATATTGCGCAATTCACTAAATTAGTCTTTGAACATCCTTACTATCCAATTACGAAGCCCCAGCATGGACAGAATAATGAAATTTTTCAAACTGTGGAATGCATGTGGTCTTAACAAACTTATGACAAACACCAAAATTAGCTTTCAATTTTGAGGCCAATGTAGCTCTCTTTAATACCTCAAGTCAGAGTGGCAACAATAAAACACTATTGCAGGGCTAAGCAGAACAGAAGAAAAATAAATCTTGACTTACTCAGAATTCTGAACACGGTCTACCTTCAGGAAAAAAAAATCATAAGAAGTTGAATGATGTTTTGCATTTGCAAGCTATTTGGTCGCTTAAAATCTAGTAAAAGCTTTACTGAATAAAGGGTACGAAATACCTCCTGGACAGTTGTATCTTCCAGGCAGGCAGAAAAAAAGCGAGAGTTTGAGGAAGTGAAATTTATTTCTGTTCAAGCATTGCAAGCTGCATTATTAAAGTCATTTGTCATGGTTTGAATATTTCTGCCTGATTCACCATTAAATTGGCCTTCTAATTACCAACTTTGTCATGAAAAGTGGTCTGGCTGTTTCATTCACCAGAAAACTTCAATTCCTTAATCATCACTTGCCTTCATAGGAGAAGAAAGGAAAGAAAAAGGAAAACAACAAACCATACATTTTTATCCCCAGATCTTAAAATACATCCCAACACAGTAATGCTTAAATGATCTCAAAGCCCTACATTTTTAAGATGCTGATAAGTACTTAGAAAATGAGTTATCATTTCATCTTTATAAAGAAACTTGCCAGCATTCACCTATTATTTGGTTACATAACTCAGTCTTGCAGTGGACACACAACCTCACGTCATAGTTTCCGAATCAACAAGCGCTAACCATAATCAAAACATGCCAGGCGAGTTATTTCTCTTTCCCATATATTCTAGCTTCTTGGCTGGTGTATGTAACTCTATCTACAGAAAAAGATGTGGAATCCATAGTTTCTCCAAGCAGCCTAGTGAAGACATTGCCAAACTGCCTACAGCTTGCTTGATCATACTTTCAGATGGACAAGGATGGGCAGTTGTGGCTAACAATGACATGGATTCAGTAGCTTTCCTTCTATATTCATTTCTGTTGGATGATGGAACAGCAGGCACTCATATATATATATATATATATTTTTTTTTTTTTTTGGTCACACTGTGAGGCATGTGGTATCTTAGCTCCCCAATCAGGGATTGAACCCACCTACCTCCCCCCCACACACATTACCCCACGTTTGAAGTGCACAGTCTTAACCACTGGACTGACAGGCAAGTCCAAGCACTCATAATTTAAACTACAGAGTATAGCTATCTCAGTGTTTGGGAGAAACAGGACTAACCTACTGACTTTGTTATGAGAAAACCGACAAAGGCTTAGTAAAACAACCATATTTGGGAAGCTTCCATATAACAAAATAGAGACTGGCAAACATGTTTTGATCCAAAGCACACCAAACTGAGTTGTTTTACCTTTTACAGATGAGGAAACGAAAGCATAGAGGGATTTTGTCAGTTTCCAGAAGGTCACATAGCCAATAAAAGCCAGTCAGACCTTCTGGAGCCCATGAATGTGACCATCTCTCTGAGTGAGTTGAAAACAGCACAATGCCTAATATGGGTGTGTGCATCAAAACCATCTTTAAAATGTGTACACAGTTTTTCAAATGACATTTTCATTCCTTAAGCTCCAAATGAAGAATTCCATGTTTTAATGGCTACAAAGACAATTGACACTAAATCTGAAGAACTTGAAATTACATCTTTAGGGTTCATATTATGAGATTCGTGATTTCATGATTAATAGATGTCTTCTTTTATGAAAGCAATCTTTGGGCACACATTTTATCTTATTATTTTATTTTTTAAATATACATTTTTTTTAATGGCAGAAATTAGCCTGCTTTGAGACATCTATTTAAAAAAAGAGAGAGAGAGAGAGAGAGAGATAATGTACTCCTATCAGAATTAAAGTATCCTTCAGTTCAGGTCAAGGGAGCTTCCCTGGTGGCTCAGACGGTAAAGCGTCTGTCTACAATGCGGAAGACCCGGGTTCGATCCCTGGGTCGGGAAGATCCCCTGGAAAAGGAAATGGCAATCTACTCCAGTACTATTGCCTGGAAAATCCCATGGACAGAGGAACCTGGTAGGCTACAGTCCATGGGATCGCAAAGAGTCGGACAGGTCAGTTCAGTCTGTTAGTTGTGTCTGCCTAAGAGACCCCGTGGACTGTAGCATGCCAGGCTTCCCTGTCCATAACCAACTCCCAGAGCTTGCTCAAACTCGTGTCTATCCAGTCAGTGATGCCATCCAACCATCTCATCCTCTGTTGTCCCCTTCTCCCACTTCAATCTTTCCCAGCATCAAGGTGTTTTCAAATGAGTCAGTTCTTCACATCAGGTGGCCAAAGTATTGGAGTTTCAGCTTCAGCATCTGTCCTTCCAATGAATATTCACTGTTAATATCCTTAAGACTGACTGGTTTGATCTCCTTGCAGTACAAGGGACTCTCAAGAGTCTTCTCCAACACCACAGTTCAAAAGCGTCAATTCCTTGGTGCTCGGCTTTCTTTACAGTCCAACTCTCACATCCATACATGACCACTGGAAAAACCATAGCCTTAACTAGATGGACCTTTGTTGGCAAAGTAATGTCTCTTCTTTTAAATATGCTGTCTAGGTTGGTCATAACTTTCCTTTCAAGGAGCAAGTATCTTGGTTGCAGTCACCATCTTCAGTGATTTTGGAACCCCCCCAAAAATAAAGTCAGCCACCGTTTCCACTGTTTCCCCATCCATTTGCCATGAAGTGATGGGACCAGATGCCATGATCTTAGTTTTCTGAATGTTGAGCTTTAAGCCAACTTTTTCACTCTCCTTTTTGCCCCTGCTCATTGCAACTAGAGAAAAACATAAGAGCAGTAATGAAGACCCAGCACAGCCAAAAAATAAACTAAAAAATAACTAGAACATCTTTGAGAATAAAAAGAGTGTTACTAATAATTATTGAAACAATAATAGCTAAACAGTAGGTTCCTAAAAAATAGATGATGGTAGGTAACATTTTTAGCATCCTGGTATGTCTAGATATGTATTTATTCTACTCTCAGACCCAATTGAGAATAGTGAGAATATAAAATTTTTGGTTTAAAGTCATTTCATCTTAAGAGTTTGAAAGAAATTTTCCACTTCTTCTAGTTCCCTATGTTGTTTTTGAGAAAATCTGTTGCCATTGTGATTCTACTCTTTATATATGTGGTCTGTTGCTTGTCTTTTGACTTTTTCTAAATCTCTTTCTCTGTTTTCTTTCCTTTATTTCTTTCTTGAAATAGTAAATATTTTGTGTTTATCCTTGGTGTTGTAAAAATTCATGATGATGTGTCTTGGTTTGGTCTTTTTATTTTTTCCATTTACAGGTATTGGACTGAATACTTAGAGTATGCTTACAACCAGGAGACAAATGCCTTCAGTTCTGAGTGTTTTTCTTGTATTACTTTATGGATTCTTTTTTTTTTCTCTCCATTCTTCCTGTTCTCTCTAAACTTTCTATTAAGAAAACATTTTATCTTCTCAACTTCTTTTTTATTCATCTACTTTCCATTTCTTTATCATTTTGACATATTCTGGGAAATTTCCTTGTCTTTATCTGTCACTTTCTACTAAATTGTCATTTTGGCATTCTTATTCTTACTTTATACTAGCTCTTTCTTGTTTTGGTTTTTCTTTTTCACAGCACTCTGCTCCTGTTTTATGAACACAGTATCTTTTCTTGACTCTTGAAGGATATAATTATCTTTATTATTGTTATTTAAGTAAGTCCTCGTTGTTTATCTGTTTTATATATAATGGTTTGTATCTGTTAATCCCATACTCCTAATTTATCCCTCCTCCCCTATCCCTTTGGTAATCATCATTTTGTTTTCTATGTCTGTGAGTCTATCTCTGTTTGATAAATAGGTTCATTTGTTATTTTTTCAGATTCCATATATAAGTGATATAATACTTGTTTTTCTGTGGTGATACTTGTATTTTTAAAGGTTTCTTCTGTACTCTGCCTTGTGTGCCTGCTCTCAATTTGTTTGTGTGATTATTTTTCCATTCTTTTTCTGATTGCTGGCTTCTTCAAATGCTTGGTGATCCCTTGCTGCTGTTAATGCTTGTGAATGAGGCACTAAAAAGAAAATCAGAGGCTCTGTATGTGTAGATCGAACTTTTCCACTGAGGGACTTTATTGCAGGCTCATCAGAAAGCAAGGTGACCTTTTCATTAGAAGCTCTCTAAAAGTTGGTTCAGTTTCCCCAGAGAAGTTGCTTTCAAATTTCCTGCTTTCTAATTGGTGGTGAGATCTCTTAAGGAACTTGCTTTCTTTTAATCAAATCAGTGTTATCAGCTCCATGTCATGACCCTGACTACTTTTATGCTGGTTGCACCTGAATCTGGGAAGTATCTGCTCAGCTTGTTCCATAAAATAAAACTCTCATCTTCCTGGGAACGTCAATGACTGGCTTTTTGGCTTTGCACCATCAGATATGTGATGTCTCCAAGTGCAGAAAGTCTCAGGTTTTATGGGACAAACCAGCTCACCTGTGTTGCTGCTCCCTCTCTGCTGGCATTTATGTTCTAACTTCCTCTACTCTGTTCAATCCATTACTACCCTTCCATCTGCTTTCTATGTTTCAAAAATGTGATGAAAACTCTCCACATTTTTACAACTTCAGTCTCTGTGAAACCCACATAGCTCTAAAAATCAGCTATGGTCTGATTTTTAGACCATCAGACCTGGTCTGATGACTAAATTCAAGTGATAATGAGATGGATGGATACCTGTCAATGTCCAAATTTAGCAATTGTTTCAGAGGCTACTGAAAATCTAGCGATCAGGCAAAAATCCAGATCAGAGATCTAAAGCCAAAGAACATTCTAACTTCACAAGATTCCCTGCTGAAGTATCAAAGCAGGCAGCCTCCAGCCAATAAGGGGTGAATCAGAAAAGGAATTGGAAAAGAAGTGGTGAGTTTGCAGAGGAAAAAAAAAAATTTTCTTTAAGTAAAACAGACCTGCAGTGTTAGCAGATGACATTAAAAAAAAATTTAAATGATGAGCCTGTGGCTTTAATATTACTGCTCTATCCAGCCCTCTGAATCTTTTTATCATACCTAAAGAATTGTTCATTCATCTTTCAGGAATACATTAGAGCAAGAGAGTTTTCCCATAGGCAAAAGCATTATACATATTTGCAAATGTCTTACATAATGATGTGAACGCTATGCATAGGGATGTTTTGAAGAAAGGTAGAAGCAATGCAGCAATTTCCATTCTGTTTCATTAGCTATGATACTCTCAAGTAAAGGGAGTTTCCCTTGTTTATGCTGTTTTCAAATGTTAAAAGGCTAGCATTTTGAATTCATGGTACTGCCTGTAAATAGGAACACTGGTTGTTATGTGATGAAAAAGCTTTATTTCTTCATACAGATGTTTCATCTTACATTTCCAGTCATTATTTCTAATAACTTATATTCAAATGGCTCCTTATTCAGGAAATAAGACCAATTTTTTACTGGGATCCAAAAGTATTCTCAATATATCACAGAGAGGGAAGAAAACTGTAAATCTCAGTTGTACGTACAAAATAAATTGTCTTTTAATTTAGTTTGTTATGGTCAACTCAGGTTAAAATTTTTGTTTTTGTAGTAGAGCCTTCATGACTTATGTTAGGACTCAGTTGTCAATGTAAAAAAATAAAAATAGAAGTCCCAACAGTTTAGTGCCTGCTTTGCATCCACATAAGAATTTCCCTTTCATTATACCCCAGATTCTGGCAGCTTATTATAGCCATTGTTAAATTTGTGCTTTGCTTTTACAAATGACACTTGTACGGGTCTCTTGGGCCTGCTGAGAGAAGCCAGGCCCCTCTCTTTTCCTTGTGTCAATTCTTCTGTGAACCTTTGTAATTAGCCACTTAACAAATTGAGGGAAATGAACCTTCAGCTGCAAAGTATATCCTGGAGTTAAGTCAACCATATGACAGGCAAAACCGATACATGAAAATCTCCTTAACTCAATTGTTGAGTTGCCTCAAGGGTTAAGAGGCATTCTACCAGCAACAGCCTAAAAGAAAAGCCTTAGAAGTGATGTTTTTGATGGTTCGTTATCCAAATGCCTGTTAGCTTTTCCAAGAAACATCTTGCATTAGAAGAAGCACACATTTCGTTATGGGTACTTATTTTTACAAATCTTTTGTTTCCCAGAAGAAAAATGTCAAAAATTGACTTTTTTGGACAGAAACAAGATCCTCAGGCTTCAAACTTACCCATTAAATGTTTAAGAAAGAAAAAATAAATAAATAAAGAGCGGATGGAAGGGAAAAAGGAAGGAAGATGAAAGAGAAAGGAAAAAGCTTTTGGGCTGCAGTATTTAGGTACAGAAAAATGACATCATATATATTAAGATATTCATGAATTTGTTTTCAGAATCTATAATAGGGACCCTAAGAGCAGGGTGCTATCATTACGAACTCTTCCCTTTTTATTACTAATTAGACTTCTAAATGTGAGGGTAAATGTACCTCAGAGAGTATGTATTAAAAAGTTGCATATGCATAAGCGATCATTTCAAATTCATCTTCCAACAAAAACTTCAACTTTGATATTTTCTCATGTTCCCACTTACACCACATTAACATAGTCTTTTATATTTAATTTCTAAATTCCATTGTGATCTTTCTATCAAGGTATTTACATTGGGGAACTGTCTAATATCTTAATCCCTGGTTCAATAGCCAACAGTCAAATATTATCAATTTAATGTATCCTATTAACCTCAGCAATTCTTTTTCAAGTTTAATGTATATTGCCTCTCATGTATACCATGAAATTGATCTAGTTTAGTGACATATCCAAATCAAAAATGTAGATGATACCTTTTACACAGAACTGGGGAGATATAAATGAAGTTTATATTCTATGAGAGTGTAGAGTATTTTAATATTAGAAGATAAAAAATTTTAAGATGCTATAACATAGTAAGATACCAAAATCCTTTATGTCTTGAAGGTAATAAAATGAAGCACAGTAGCATCTCTATAGTTGTCAGTGAGATAAAATGAGACAGGTTTCACTTCACACAAGCTTAAAGTTTTATTGTAATTAAAAATTTTACTTTTATTATAATACAGATCCCCAATATCTTAAAGGCTTACAGCAGCAAGCCATTGGTTTCACTGACTATTAAATCTGCTGCATAGTCTATTAAACCGGATAGGTGACATTGCTTTGTTAAGGCTGCATCTCTGCAAGATCTGTGAATTCATCCATACTTACCTACCTTTTTTTTTTTTTTAGCTTCTATTGATTTGGGGCTTCTACTTAGACTTCCCTGGTGGCTCAGATGGTAGAGAATCTGCCTGCAATGTGGGAGATCTGGGGTCAATCCCTGGGTTGGGAAGATCCCCTGGAGAAGGGAATGGCAACCCACTCCAGTATTTTGGCCTAGAGAATCCCATGGAAGAGTCGGACATGACTGAGCGATTTTCACTTTTACTTTTCCAACACACAACATAACAACAATATTCCCATATATATGTATATATATATGTATATATACATATATATATACTACATTTTTTCTTTTCATCTGTTGATGGCATTTAGGTGTTTATTGTAAATGATGTGGCAATGAACATGCAAGTCAGTAGCAAAAATCAAATAACCTGATTTAAAAAAAGGAGAAAGGACCTGAAGAGGCATTTCTCAAAAGAGGACATAAATGTCTAACAGGCATGGAAAAGGTGCTCAATATCACAAATCAAAGAAATGCAAAAAAATCACAATGAAATATCAATTAGCATCTGCTAACATGCTTGTTCGGAGAAGGCAATGGCAACCCACTCCAGTACTCTTGCCTGGAAAATCCCATGGGTGGAGAAGCCTGGTAGGCTGCAGTCCATGGGGTCGCTAAGAGTCCAGCACAACTGAGCGACTTCACTTTCACTCTTCACTTTCATGCATTGGAGAAGGAAATGGCAACCCACTCCAGTATTCTTGCCTGGAGAATCCCAGGGACAGGGGAGCCTGGTGGGCTGCCGTCTATGGGGTCCCACAGAGTCAGACACGACTTAGCAGCAGCAGCAGCAATATGCTTGTTATCAAGATGAGATAACAAATATCTGTGAGAGTGTGAAGAAAAGGGACCCCTTGTGGACTGTTGCTGGGAATGTAAATTGGTACAGCTTTGTGGCAAACAATATAGAGATTCCTCAAAAAGTTAAAAATAGAACCACCATATTTTATTATCCATCGATCCCACTTCTGGACATGTACCTGAAGAAAATAAAATTGGGATCTCAAAGAGATTCCTGACTCCAATGCAAATCCTTATTGTATGACTGACAGTGTGCCAGGCACTGTTCCAGGCAGTTAACATACATGAATTGGAACTTCCCGGTGGACCAGTGGTTAAGTAGACAGTTAAGTGGACTTCTCTGGTGGCTCATTGGCCATGGGACTGAGAAGCCCACACACTACTACTAGAGAGAGTAGACCCCTCTTGTCACACTAGAGAAAGCCCACACACAGCAACAAAGACCGAACATGGCCTCAACCCACAAAAAAATACTTAATATAATCATCATTGCAACCCTATGGGAGAGATACTTGTATCATCTTCATTCTACAGATGAGAAAACTGAGACCAGTGAGGGTAAGTTCACATGGGCAGAAAGTGGGCAAAACTGGGCTGTGAACCTGGCTGCCTAGCCTAAGTCTATGAGTTTGACCCCCAGCCACAGTGATTTGTTTCCCTGACCTAGTTGTCCAGATCTGTTGCCCAAATTGACTTGTTTTTCAGTATCGCATAACTAGCACAAGAAATCTCTCCAGCAGTTCTCCTTGACTGTTGTTGTTCAGTCACTAAGTCATGTCTGACTCTACAGTCCCACAGACTGTAGAACACCAGGTTCCTCTGTCCCTTATTATACCCTGGAGTTTGCTCAAACTTATGTGCATTGAGTCAATGATACCACTGAACCATCTCATCCTCTGTCACTCCCTTCTCCTCCTTCCCTGAATCTTTTTCAGCATCAGTGTCTTTTCCAATGAGTCGGCTCTTCGTATCAGGTAGCCAAAGGAATGGAGCTTCAGCTTCAGCATCTGTCCTTCCAATGAATATTCACGGTTGATTTCCTTTAGGATTGACTGGTTTGATCTCCTTGTAGTCCAAGGAACTCTCAAGAGTCTTCTCCAATACCACAATTCAAAAATTCAATTATTTGGCACTCAGCCATCTTTATGGGCCAACTCTCTCATCCATACATGACTGCTGGAAAAGCTAGAGTTTTGACTATACACACCTTTGTTGGCAAAGTGATGTCTGCTTTTTAAGACACTGTCTAGGTTAAAGATATGTTAACTTGTCAGTAGCCTTCTTTCGTAAATTGTTGCTTAATTTAGAGACCTGTTAACTAAAAGCTGGTCAGGTAGCATTAAAGGGACCATATAATCTATTGAATTGGGTGGGACACTTTAAAGAAAGGAACTAGGTGGTATTAGTAATCATACACTCGACAACAGGCAAAACTGGGACTGTGTCAGGCAAATCTGGGCATTTAGTCTTCCTAGCAAAATGTCTCAAAGCCTGGAAGTTCAGCATTTTTATGGTGTGGACAGAAGAACAGCTGACAATTCGTGCCAGTTCTCCGGATGCCCTTGCAAAATGGCAGCCAATAATATATCCAGATGGAGACACTCTAGCTACCCTTGAGAATAGCCTTTATCCAGATTGCTGATTGAATGAATGAATGAATAGGTGATAATGGGGGAAAACTGAACACGCTGGAGCACACAGCACTGCTGTGGGATCACAGATTGTGTCTTCCCAGCCCTTCCTGATTTACAGAACAGGTTGTAAAATGTTGTAACTGAAAGTCAAGTTGCCTATAAAATATAGAAAATCTACAATCTTTATTCCTGTTTGGCCTATTAGGGTAGATTAATTCTGGTGGTATGGCTGCTAAGACACCTATAATTTGATGATAATGTTCCTCATTTTCAAAATGTTGTTCCAACTTTGATGGCTGGAGTTAGAAAAAGTGTAATTCCATAAACGTGTGTCTGCCTATGTACTGAGGTGTTTCCACTTCGGAACTTTTTTGTTTGTTCTTTCCTGCATCGGATGCCCTGGCCCTTCTCCAGCCATCTAAGACCAGCCTTTTCTTGACAATCAGACTCAAGGTTAGCTTCTTTTGTGATGGTTTTCTCCACTACCGCCCTCCGGAGTGAACTCTCACCCACCAAAAGCCTAGAGCACATTCTATGTCTTTCATCATAAAAGATACAGTAAGTGCTCCTTGAACTGGTGGACACACATTTATTCACATAATAAATTAAATAAGAAAGTTTTTTACAGAGCAGATGATCTTTTGTGTCCCTGTTACTGAAAAAAATATATATGTGATGACATGTGAAAGTGTTACAGAATTAATTCTCAGGCTTCCTTTTATTGTAACATGCTTTCCCGGTATCTCAGATGGTAAAGGATCCACGTGCAATGTAGGAGACACAGGTTTAATCCTTGAGCTGTGAAGATTCCCCTGGAGAAGGGCATGGCAACCCACTTCAGTATTCTTGCCTGGAAAATCCCATGGACAGAGAAGCCTGGCAGACTACAGTCCATGGGATCATAAAGAGTCCCACAAGACTGAGTGACTTAGCATGCATGCATAGTTCTCTAAACACAGCCCTAATGTTCTAAAAGTTACAGCATCCCATGTGAGTACGATGTGTACCAGAATTCAAGTGAAGGTGGCCTGTTGGGTTTCTTCTTCAGTTTTCCAGCTCTACCAGGGAAGAAAGAATAAAGAGTAAACTCAGGCGCAAAGATCCTTGTTATTTTCACAAAGGCCACTCAAGGAGGTTTTCTGAGTACTTACTCTGTTTTCTTCTTCAGTATGCCACATGATGAATTTATATTTTTTAATGGGGGTGAAGTATTCCAACCTAATTATGACCAACTTAACATATTAAAAAGCAGAGACATTACTTTGCCAACAAAGGTCCGTCTGGTCAAAGCTATGGTTTTTCCAGTAGTCATGTATGGATGTGAGAGTTGGACTATAAAGAAAGGTGAGTGCTGATGAATTGATGCTTTTGAACTGTGGTGTTGAAGAAGACTCCTGAGAGTCCCTTGGACTGCAAGGAGATCCAACCAGTCCATCCTAAAGGAGATCAGTCCTGAGTGTTCACTGGAAGGACTGATGTTGAAGCTAAAACTCTAATACTTTGCCCACCTGATTCATTGGAAAAGACCCTGATGCTGGGAACGATTGAAGGTGGGAGGAGAAGGGGATGACAGAGAATGAGATGGTTGGATGGCATCACTGACTAGATAGACATGAGTTTGAGCAAGCTCTGGGAGTGGGTAATGGACAGGAAAGCCTTGTGTGTTGTAGTCCATGGGGTCGCAAAAGAGTTGGACACAACTGACCAACTGAACTGAACTGAACTGAAGTACACCAAGGACACTAGCAGAAGAATGAAAGTGAAAGTGAAATCGAAAGTTGCTCAGTTGTGTCTGACTCTTTGTGACCCTATGGATTATACAGTCCACGGGAATTCTCCAGGCCAGAATACTGGAGTGGGTAGCCATTCCCTTCTTCAGGGGATCTTCCCAACCCAGGGATCAAACCCAGTTCTCCTGCATAACAGGCAGATTCTTTACCAGCTGAGCTACCAGGGAAACAGAAGAATGAACCTCCACATTTTTTCTTCTTCTTGTTGCCATCTCTGGTAACTGTCCCTGATTGGCAAAAGCAGAACTTAAAACAGTATCATGATGGTAGATGTTATTACAGTCCTTCTGGTTTCATCTCCACACTTTTCACATAGTTCAGTTCAGTTCAGTTGCTCAGTTTTATCCAACTCTTTGCGACCCCATGGACTATAGCATGCCAGGCCTCCCTGTCCATCACCAACTCCCAAAGTTTACTCAAACTTATGCCCACTGAGTTGGTGATGTCATCCATCCAACCATCTCATCCTCTGCCATCCCCTTCTCCTCCTGCCTTCAATCTTTCCCAGCCACATGGTCTTTTCCAATGAGTTAGCTCTTCTCATCAGGTGGCCAAAGTATTGGAGTTTCAGCTTCAGCATCAATCCTTCCAATGAATATTCAGGACTGATTTCCTTTAGGATGGACTGGTTGGATCTCTTTGCTGTCCAAGGGACTCTCAGGAGTCTTCTCCAAAACCACAGTTCAAAGCATCAATTCTTTGGCACTCAGCTTTCTTTATAGTCCAACTCTCACATCCATACATGACTACTAGAAAAACCATAGCCTTGACTAGACGGACCTTTGTTGGCAAAGTAATGTCTCTGCTTTTTAATATGATGTCTAGTTTGGTTATAACTTATATTCATGGGTGCTGTTAATGGAGAATTCATACTCAAAATGAAGGTGATTTGGTAGAGCAAGAGTGAAAAAAATTCTCTAATTCCTGAATAATGCTGCAAGGGGCAGCAAGAAATTTTGTGGCATCTGGACACAGAGTAATGTTTCCCTTATTGAGTTGGTTAATTGAGAATGTGGGTGTACAGGAAAATGGAGTTAATGCAAATGAGCAGTATATCCAAAGTGTCACAGGTTCATGGGAAAACAGGATGCAGGGATGTATTATATATTTTAAAAACATGATGCCTTTATAGCAATTTTATCAATTCTTTTGTCAATTTCACATATCTTGCTTCCCAGTGACAACTTGCAATTTTAAGCATATTGTTCTTAACTACATGATCATGATGAAGAGAAACAAAGTAGTCATATGACACTATGTAGCAGGTGGTATTGACCTATTCTAAAAGGCATTATCGGACCAATTTTAAAACAGAAGAATCAAAGTAATTGATTGGAGGCTGTGGGAATGCTGCTTCCATCAATATTTCAGTATATTTTGAATTCTGTATGCAGTTAAGCGAATCTAGTTGAAGTTCAGATAAGCATGATTTTTGATGCAGCAAACACAAAGAAAATATTCCAAAGGGCAAATTTTTAAGCTACATCACTCCAATACTTCATTCAAATAAAGAATGTTAGCATAAAATACCATTTCTTCATCATTTGTGAAGTAGGTTATTTTCACTTTGAGGAAAATGTATTTTAGAGAACTCTCCAACATGAGTTTTGAGGAATAATAAAATATCTAAGATTTATTGCCAAAATGCCAAGAATGTACAATTTTGAGTTATAATTTGCCAGTCTCTACTAGAATAACTCTTGTACTGTAGGTTTTATCTAAAATATGTTGAGTAGATGCATTGTTTCTACTGCTTTTTCCATTACCGTATTCCTGACATTTTGTTGTTTGCTTAGTCGCTAAATTCTGTCTGACTCTTTTTGTACCTCATGGACTGTAGCCCCCCAGGCTCCTTTGTCCATGGGATTTCCCATGCGAGAATATTGGAGTGAGTTGCCATTTCCTTCTCCAGACATATTATGGTATCTATAACTTAATTTCTTTATGATCCTTAAATTACCTTTGCTTAAAGATGATTAAGCAAATTCCTCTTGATTTTGTTTCATTATTTCATTCGGGAAAACCAAGACACGTCTGGTTGCATGTGTCAAGCTTTTCATCTTCTCAGACACAAAACAGTCATGAGGCAGATGGACAAATGAAATCAAGTTTCAAACGAATTGCATTTAACATGTAAGAAAGTTCTCCTCTTAATGAAAATTCACCGATTACTGTCATGGAGGCCTCGCTTCTCAACTGTCCCCTATCTTGTTTTCACGGTTGAGAGAAGCTCATCTTTCTTAAGCAGATTTGGGAGCCCCCTGAGCACACAGCCATACAATTGACACATGAGTTGATCTGCTGATATCTTGAAGCTCAGCCCATACTAATGGAAGGCATTCAAACAATCCTTCTCCACCCTTCACTTATCAAGCATAATAATAAATGAGTATTTAAAGTATCAGCAAATATATTAACTGGAAATGAGTAGGTTTCAGTTGTAACCAGTGCCTACAGGTTGATTAACAAGAAGGAGCTTTGGTGTTGAGACCAGGCTCCCTGATGCTGCCTGGGCGGGTGCCATTAAGAGCCAGTGATCTCTGCAGGGTAATTACCAGGTACCAGCGTGCTCTTTTGGAGAAGGCAATGGCACCCCACTCCAGTACTTTTGCCTGGAAAATCCCATGGATGGAGGAGCCTGGTAGGCTGCAGTCCATGGGGTCGCTAGAGTCAGACATGACTGAGTGACTTCACTTTCACTTTTCACTTTCATGCTCTGGAGAAGGAAATGGCAACCCACTCCAGTGTTCTTGCCTGGAGAATCCCAGGGATGGGGAAGCCTGGTGGGCTGCCGTCTATGGGGTCGCACAGAGTCGCACATGACTGAAGCGACTTAGCATCATCAGCAGCAGCAGCAGCAGCAGCATGCTCTTTGGTTGCTTAAAAAAGTGCTGCCTGCCATTTGCCTAAACCTATAAACCATCATCTGTGATCCACAGCAGCCATTAAGTGAGAAACATCTCCTCATCAGAGACTTGGGCAAACAAAAGAGACCTTGTGGTATTTAAGGAGCCAAATGGATATATTTGAATGTCAACTTTAAAGATCACTTTTTCAATAGTGGAGGATTAGACAGAAACATTTGGTACTACGTGAAAGAGGAAACACCGAGGTATTTAAATAAAAATGAAACTAGGCATATGTAATAGTCGAAGGAGCATATCTTTCAACAACTTTTGGTTCTAAAACCTTCGAGTGGTTAGTAGACTTAATAGAATATAGAAACTTAACTTGTCCCCTTGAACACAATTGAGTCACCTTTGTCTTATTAATTCTAACCATCCATATGCATCGGGAAAGGGGGGATGAAGAAGATAGTGGAAATTCCCTCACAGTGGGAGGGTGAAATTCTAGCAAATAGGCAACATTTTCTTCAGGGCATGAGTTACTAATTAGTTCTACAAAAAAAATAGCTAATTACTGAAAATGATATATCAGCACAAACAAAAAAGTAATCTTAGACCTAGAGATAACCTTCTATCACAAACGAATTGATCTACAAGTTTAAAAAATGTACCACTTAAAATGCCTCTGTAAGCATAGTAATAGTTCCAGGAGCAATAAACCTTCTAAAGGCACCACTGAGTTAGTTCAATTAATTGTCTGATTGGAAGAATCTCCAAAACTTTGAGGAAGCTCTTGTTTTTAATAGTTAAGGATCTTCTGGGCATTTAGTTGCCTACATTCAACAATGTTGTCTAACTGCTTTGTATAATTGGTAGAGCTAAAAGGCTATTCTACTACATTAAAAAACACAATTATAAATGTATGAGTTTCCCCCAGTCAGAAGGTACTGATTTTTTTTTTTTCCTGATGCCAAAAGAACAGCATTTACAAATGTTTTCATGAACTGTGAGAAGCTAGTGCTGACTGTGTTCTAATGTGGGATTAGGTCAACAGCTCTCTTGAAAGAACGAAAACCAACCCAGGGCCAAACAGGCAGACAGGCCTAATTAAGCACCCCAGAGGAAAGAAGCTCTCAGAGAACTTCGAGGGACTTGACCCCTGCTTTGTACTTCACCAGGTTTCTCTGTACCCTTTGCCACTTTCCTCTGGATTTATTATTTTTTATGAATTATTTAAACATGGCCATTTCACATCTACAATTAGTTTTCAAAGAGAAGGCAACAGGAGAAAATAATCACAAGTTACCCAGCTTGAGAACGGCTCCAGTTTTGGCAGGACGTGAAAGGCCTGGCCTTGCATCAGAGCCCGCCCTTGGTGGTGGCTTCCCAAACCCCATTTCGTTTTAAGTCCCTTAGATTCAGTCTATATGTCAGTCTAAACCTCTATTTCCAACAGGGAGGACATGCAAATATCAGAGAGTCAATTTTCTGGGTTATCTGCCTGTGTTCCTTTTATGCACACAGATGGGAATTAATGACCATAATTTTAATTGTAGGAAAAAATAACCTATGAAAAATGGGATATTATTCATTATCATTAAGGAGTAAGGATCTATTGAAAAACGGACCTACTAGTACCACTGTGCTGTGCTAAGTCACTTCAGTTGTGTCCAACTTTTTTTGACCCTATGGACCATAACCCGCCAGACTCCTCCGTCCATGGGATTCTCCAAGCAAGGATACTGGAGTGGGTTGCCATTCCCTCCTCCAGGGAATCTTCCAGACTCAGGGATCAGACCTGCGTCTCTCATGTTTCCAGCTTTGGCAGGTAAGTTCTTCACCACTAACCCCACCTGGGAAGCCCACTAACCCCTTGCAAAAAGTGATGTGCTTAATTGTTTTATTCTAATCATGCTTCCCCCTTCAGCACACAGAACCCCTCTAGTAGGGCAAGGCCTCCAAAAATCTCAGTATCCTGACTCCTTATTTCTTATCACAGAACTATTCAGCTGAAATAGACATCAAGAGACCATCAGATTCATCTTTCTGCCCTCAGGTAGGACTACACTCTGCTAGAACTCATAATGTGTGTGTGCTAAATTGGTTCAGTCGTATGCGACTCTTTGCAACTCTTTGGACTGTAGCCTGCCAAGCTCCTCTGTCCATCGGATTCTCCAGGCAAGAATACTGGAGTGGGTTGCCACGCCCTCCTCCAGGGAATCTTCCCAACCCAGGGATGAACATGAGTCTCTTTTGTCTCCTGCATTGGCAGGCAGGTTCTTTACCCCTAGCAACACCCGGGAAGCCCGGGAACTCACCATACTGTAATATAATACCATAGAAAGTGTTTTATCCACCACACTGAAAACTTTTCCAGGGTACAAGCTGAAGCCCAACCATTAATTTTTCTCAGAGCTTGGCATGTAACAGATCTCTAAAAATATCTGTATATGAAATAACTAAAACCCCAACCATGCAAAATGTATCTTTTTTTAAGGAAATATTTGAGGGAGAAGGACTTTAAAATTCACTCACCAGTCCTCTCTGCCCATTTTGATATTTCACAAGACTCCCTCTGCAATATTCTTTCCAGTGAATCAAACAGCAATTTTCATTCACTTCATTGTTATCAGTCCAGTGGAAGAAATACCTTGAAAATTTTCTAAAATGCATATGGACTCAATAGTTCCACTTATATTTGAAATTGGGGAAAATTCATTAATCTCTTGTATGGGTTAATACATGACTAGAAAAAGTTGTATTTGTATAACATTGAAACTATAAAAGATTATAAATTGGCATTTATTAAAGAGCTCCCCTGGTAGCTCAGCTGGTAAAGAATCCATCTGCAATGCAGAAGACCCCAGGTCTATTTCTGGGTCGGAAAGATCCCCTGGAGGAGGGCACGGCAATCCACCCTAGTATTTTTGCCTGGAGAATCCCCATTGACAGAGGAGCCTGGTGGGCTGCAGTCCATAGGGTCACAAAGTCAGACGTGACTGAGCGACTAAGTGCACACACACACAAAGAGCTACCATTTGCCAGGTATTCAACAAAAGACTGTCACTGTTATTGTCAGACTGTTACTCTGACCATATTACAAAATACATTTTGCCCTCTCCAACTGACAGACATGGAGATTGAAACCCAGGGAGGCTAGATGACTTTCCCAAGGTCACACAACAAGGAGGGGGAGGGGCAGAGGAGCCAGGTTCCGAGGCTGCACCAGATGCCGATTATCCGACTATGCCTCGGCCGCCACTTGCAGCCAGTTTCTTCTCTGTGATTAAATAAAGTCTGAATTAAGGTTAGACTTTTCTTTTAAGTTAGAGGCTAGAATCTACAAGTGGTCATGACCACAGCCACTTTAACTACAGTGAGAAGCGGGCAGCGGGCCCAAATCAACTGTCCCTCTTTCATCCATAATTTAGTTGTTGTTCGGTTGCTAAGTCATGTCTGACTCTTTTCAACCTCATGGGCTGCAACACGCCAGGCTTCCTTGTTTTTCACCATCTCCCATGATTCAGTGGAGTCCCCATAATACTATACTGGGGCCACATAAGCATAGGATTGAGATGATCGAAATGCCAGGATATTTTGAGTTCTTCATAAGGAGGATGAAACAGGACTCTTTCCTTGGTGCCTCCAGAGTGAACCTGTGACCCTTGGCAGGAGACAGGGTCCTACCACCAGCATCTGCCACCCAAGAGCCAGCGTGTGAGGCCCTGTCACTAATGCCCAACTTTTTCCTGGTGATGACAAGTCTCTAGTTACTTCTCTGCTCATTAGTCCTTACACGTGAGGATGTGATGGAAAAAGGAGAAAAATCCAATCGGCTCAGTTTAAATGTTTCCCTATTTGCTAGTGAAGCAAAATGAAAATGGTGTTTCTAAACCTGGACTTGAAAACCAATGGTTTATCTGACAAGTTCATGGAATAGTAATAGTCACGTAACCATTACTGTTATTTAAGGCTTTGACAATATCAGGTTGAAATCTGATGTGTTCGCAGAAGCTCTCTGAAAGCCATCACTTGAATACCTGAACTTTTTGAAGTGAAATTTCAGGAAGACCAGGGGTTTCTGGTTTGTGTACCTGGACTAAAGAGAAAGGAACAGTCCATGAACTGTGAGAGTAGCAAGAAGTGCGGCTGTGGTGGGGTCAGTGGGCTCCTGCCTCAGCAGCCTGTCGCCTCAGTGGCCTGTGAAGCAGCCAGTTGGAGGATGAGCTGCCCTTTCCTACTCTGGGGTCCGTGACTGCACAAGCTTCTAGTTGAGGGCTTCCCAGGGGGTGCTAGTGCTAACCCTCCTGCCAATGGAGGAGTTGAAGAGACTCAGGTTCGATTCCTGGATCAGGAAGATCCCCTGGAGGAGGGCATGGCAGCCCATTCCAGGATTCTTGCCTGGAGAATCCCATGGACGGAGGAGCCTAGCGGGCTACAACCCATAGGGTCGAAAAGAGTTGGACACAACTGAAGGGACTCAGCACAAACTTGCATAGGAGTTGGACTCTGTCAGACCCAAATCTCTTAGGTCACCACCTTTATGGACAAAAAGGGAAAAAGAAATGAGAATAAAATATGATAAGGGCAGGACTGGATGGCATTCTAAATCCTCCAGTGGCTTCAGATTCATCTCAGAGGGAAAGTCAAGGTTTTATGCAATCTCCCTTCCCTGCCCACATTCCTCTCTAAGCCCAGACCCTGCTCCTCTCCCCAGTCATGTGCTCTTCCAGAGGCTTTGCCCCCTCGTTGTGCCCAAAACGGGCCCCATACATTCACATCTTAGGGTTTCACACTGGTTGTTTCTGCTGCTGGGATGTTTTTCCCATTAATATCTGAATGACCCACTCCCTCCTCTCCTCCCAGTCTTTGTTCAACTTTGCTTCACACCTAGTAGGCACTGAATTAACATTTATTGAATAAGTAAATGAATAAATGCTTGGATTGATAAATGCCATTTATTCATTGAATGAAGGTTAGTATGAAGCTATTATGCTAAGCACATTGGAAATACAAAGCTGATTTAGACCTGCAGGGAGCACTTCTATAATAGTGACTTCAACCTGTATAAACATACCATTTTGTAGAAGAAGTGACAGCTTCCCAAGAGAGGTGCAGCATGATGGGATTTTTATAGGGACTTATTCAAGAACAGATTCCTCAAAATGAAGTTATGAGAATTAAAAGGGTTAAGATTATGCACAGTGAGGGGAAATTAGCAAAGACCTCAGGAAGCAGGTGGTATTTGAGTTGACGCATGGGGAAGACTGGATTTGTCCATGTTGAGCTGAAGCCAATTGGAAAGTGAGAGAGATTTTACCAGGTGGAGAAAGTAGCAAGGATGAAATCATCCAAGAATCTAATGACTAGTGAGCAAGCTATTTGTTTTTGCTGAAGCACGAAGAATATAAAGGGTACATTGATTTACAGTCAGAGAAAGCTTTAAATGGTAAAGGCAGACATAGTCTTAAGCTGAATAGTCTGGGCCATCGTGCATAGCGTGGTCCTGAGTTGGGGAAGCCAGACACAAATGAAGAAACTTTTGCCAGGGGTCCAGAAAGGAAGGCAGGTAGTGGGGCTGAAAGGCAGTGAAAGGTAGTAGCAGTGGAAATACAAAGAAGCAGTGAACAAAGATTATGGAAATCAATTTTAAAAGGAAACTAATTATGGAATGTATGGGAGGTAAGATAAGAGAAGATAGTAACTCACATGTTCTACTTATTAACTCCCCCCCCGCCCCATCATAATTTAGGAACTAACCTGGTAGCTCAGCAGTAACGAATCTGCTTATAATGCAGGAGACACAGGAGACATTGTGAATTTGATCCCTGGGTCAGGAAGATCCCCTGGAGTAAGGGAATGGCAACCCACTCCAGTATTCTTACCTGGAGAATCCCATGGACTGAGGAACCTGGTGGGCTACAGTCCGTAGGATCGAAGAGTCTGACACGACTGAAATGACTGAGCAGGCACACATGTAGGGGTATTTATAGATGTTGAAATGAACTAAATAAATTAAATTATATGGCATGTGTGCTAAGTCTTGTCTGACCCTTTATGACCCTATGGACTGTAGCCCACCAGGCTCCTCCGTCCATGGGATTTTTCAGGCAATACTGAAGTGGCTTGCTATGCCCTCCTCCAGGGGATCTCCCCAACCCAGGGATCTAACCCATAACTCCTGTATTGCAGGCAGATTCTTTACTTCTGAGTCACCAGGGAAGCCCAAATACCACCACACTTCAAAGCAAGTCACTTGTTCATTCTACCACTCCTTAAAGCAAATAAGTGAGACACGAACAATTGTGGAATGAATTTGGCTTGATTCTGAGCTGTGATTTCAAGGAACAGCAATCTGAGCAGGAGATAAGAGGGGCCAGGAGGTGTCTCCATCTAGACTGATTCATGTATGGAGGAAGACCCCATAAGGAGGGGCGACTGTGAAAGCCTAACAGTGAACAGAAGAAGGTAAAGCAGCCCTGATGTGGCATTTTTAAATCTGCATTTTACACACAAGGAAATTGAGCCTTAACATCCTTAAACTGCATGAACTTGTGTAGCTGGAAAGTAGCTGCTTAAGGATCTAATTCAAATTTTGATTCCAAATCCTATGGGTGTATCTACTAGAGAAATCTGTCATTTTTCTAATTCAGTTCAGTTCAATTCAGTCGCCCAGTTGTGTCAGACTCTTTGCAGCCCCATGGACTGCAGCACACCAGGTTTCCCTGTCCATCATCAACTCCCGGAGCTTGTTCAAACTCATGTCCATGGAGTCAATGATGCCATCCAACCGTCTCATCCTTTGTCATCCGCTTCTCCTGCCTTCAGTCTTTCATAGCATCAGCGAAATTCTAATAACCAACTGAATGTAAAAGCACATACTATGTTCTTTGGGAAAATCTAAACAACCATGATTTATTTTTTGATTTAATTTAATTATTTAATTATTTATTTTTTTACTGTGCCACACAACTCATCAGATCGTAGTTCCCCCACCAGGGATCAAACCCACGCCCCCTTCAGTGGAAGTGCAGAGTCTTAACCACTGGACCACCAGGGAAGTCAAGTATTTCCCCCTTGCTGACCTTTACAGTAAAAATATACTTTAAAAAAGCATGGTAATATGTGAATTTATATGGTGAAAATTATATTCGTATGAGATAGCTTTCAAACACCATGAAATAAAATACTACATTACTTAGAACTAGAGGCTATTAACCTAATTAGTGTACTAAGCATGAAATATAAATGACTATACTATATGGCAAAAAATATATAATTGAAAATAATGGCTAGCTACATTTCAGAATTATACAAATGATACAATTATTTTACCTTATAAATGTTAAGATGACAGGAATATTGTTTAATAAATGGATTAAAAAGATGAGTTTTAGGGAATCCTATCATTTCAATATTACCTTGCTAGAACTGGGATAAAGCTTTGAGTATAGTTTAAGTTGGCTACTTTGGGGCTGGCTATGGAGAGACAAAACTTGCCTGACATTGCTCTGTGGTTTCTTTCAATTATTTTCTCCATCTGCTTACTTAGCATAGACAACAGGCTTAGGAATTCCAAAGAGAGGTTAAGAGGGGTGCAAATAAATATAAAGCAGACCAACCACTCTTTACAGTTGTCTTTGGTGAAAAAAAAGTAAACATGTTAGTCCCTCAGTGGTGTCTGACTCTTTGTGACCCCATGGAATATAGCCCATCAGGCTCCTCGGTCCATGAAATTCTTCAGGCAAGAATACGGAAGTGGATAGCCATTCCCTTCTCCAGGGGAGCTTCCCGACCCAGGGATCAAATTCATGAATAGGTCTTATGAATAGGTCTCCTGCATTGCAGGTGGATTCTTTATCATCTGAACCACTAGTTAAGAAATGAGGCTCAAATTTAAGTATCAAAAACAAAAAGAAAAAAGCCATGGAGCCCACAAAATGGAGAGCAGAAACCATACTTTTTGGGGAGTCATGTGCAACTGTCCTAAGATAGTCATTGAATGAAGAAATGGTCACTAAACAAAGGAATAAATTACAGAGGGGATTCTTCTAAGAGACAAATCTAAACATGACCCCAGGGACTCCCCACCACCAAGTGGTAGAATTCAAATTCTATAGCGGAGTAGTAGAGGGAGGCCTGGCGTGCTGCAATTCATGGGGTCACAGAGTCAGACACGACTGAGCAACTGAACTGAACTGACAGAGTCAAAGGCTTTGGCATAGTCAATAAAGCAGAAATAGATGTTTTTCTGGAACTTTCTTGCTTTTTCAATGATCCAGCGGATGTTGGCAATTTGATCTCTGGTTCCTCTGCCTTTTCGAAAACCAGCTTGAACATCTGGAAGTTCATGGTTCATGTATTGCTGAAGCCTGGCTTGGAGAATTTTGAGCATTTCTTTACTAGCATGTGAGATGAGTGCAACTGTGTGATAGTTTGAGCATTCTTTGGCATTGCCTTTCTTTGGGATTGGAATGAAAGCTGACCTTTTCCAGTCCTGTGGCCACTGCTGAGTTTTCCAAATTTACTGGCATATTGAGTGCAGCACTTTCACAGCATCATCTTTCAGGATTTGAAATAGCTCAACTGGAATTCCATCACCTCCACGAGCTTTGTTCGTAGTGATGCTTCCTAAGGCTCACTTGACTTCACATTCCAGGATGTCCAGGATGTCGCATTCCAGGTGCAGTTGCATGCTTTACCATTAACCCTGTGCCCCACGGTAACAGGTCCTTGGGAGACCCCTTAGCTGCACCTGCTTTCCCTCAAGGTCTTCAGTCCCTCATCAAGACCGCTTCTTTAAAATTGTCCATGTTATCTTTTTTTTTTTCTCCTTGTTTCCCCTCTACTATTGCTATACTTATGAACAGACTCAACTAGAAGTCTCTGTGTATCTTAGACTGGGAGCTGAGTCTAACTCTGAATACCCATCACTCACATGGTCTGGCTGCAAATGAGGCCCTGTAAAAGTTCTTTGAATGAAAGAAGGGATGTGGGGGAGAAGGGATACCTGAAACTATCACAACATTGTTAATTGGCTATACTCCAATAAAATAAAAAGTTTAAAAAAAAGAAAAAAGGAACAAGGAACAAAGTAAGGAAAGAAGCGAAGAGAAACTGAAGCTCAGCTAGAAAAGGGAACTGTTTTGCAGCTGAGTGTGCACAGTAGCTACTCTGAAAAGATACAGCTTCTAAAGTCCCTCTTCAACATCTGGAACTGAGTTTACATGAGACTAAAATGACTTGGGTTTTGATGAAAAAAAATTACCTGTTGTTTGGCACTATGTGAGCTGAAAGAAATGACCATTTTATTAATTTTGTACTAATTTGTAATTTTTCTTTTGAAAATGTCAGACTTGTGGAAAGGTTGCAGAAATAGTACAGCAAATTCACATTCACACAATCCTCTAAATATTAGCATTTACCACTTTTTTTTTTTTTCTGAGTAATTTAAAAGCAAACTACAGGGATTAAGCCTACTTTATCTCTAAATACTTTGTTGTGTTTCCTAAAAACAAGAAATTATTTTATGTAACTCTGTACATGGGCTTCCCTGGTGGCTCAATGGTAAAGAATCTGCCTGCTTATGCAGGAGATGCAGGTTCAAGTCTTGGGTCAGGAAGATCCCCTGGAGAAGGAAATCGCCACCCACTTGAGTATTCTTGCCTAGGAAATCCCATGGACAGAGGAACCTGGTGGGCTACAGTCCATGGGGTCACAAAAGAGTTGGACATGACTGAGTGACTAAACAACAACCTCAACAAACTTCTGTACAATAAACAAAATCAAGAGTCTAACGCTGCTGCTGCTGCTGCTGCTAAGTCACTTCAGTCGTGTCCGACTCTGTGTGACCCCATAGACGGCAGCCCACCAGGCTCCCCCATCCCTGGGATTCTCCAGGAAAGAACACTGTGGTGGGTTGCCATTTCCTTCTCCAATGCATGAAAGTGAAAAGTGAAAGTGAAGTCTCTCAGTCGTGTCTGACTCTTCGAGACCCCATGGACTGCAGCCCACCAGGTTCCTCCGTCCATGGGATTCTCCAGGCAAGAGTGCTGGAGTGGGGTGCCATTGCCTTCTCCAGGTCTAACGCTGAGACAGTGCTATTATCTAATCTATAGACCTTCATTCAGATGTTGCCGATTGACTTAGCATCTTTTGTAAGAAAGAAAATCCAGAGTCACGTGTTTCATTCAAGTCATTGTGTCTCTAGTCATCTTTAATCTGGAACAGTATTTGAGTCTTTTTTTTTTTTTTATTGTATTTCAGGACTTTTAAGAGCACAAACCAATTATCTTATAGGATGTCTCTCATTGTGGGTTGGTCCGATGTTTCACACAAATTTAGAATTAGGTTTTACACTTTCGGCAGGAATGTTAGAGAAGGGAGGCTGAAGTTTTCTCAGGCCTTCACGTCAGACAGCACTGATTAGATTCATGCGTTTGCTGATGATGTTAACTTTGATCATTGTGTTATGGGAAGCTTCACGTGTTTCTCCACTATCAGGTTCCCATTTTACCCTCTTTAATGAGTAACCATTCTGTAGAGAAATACTAGGAAATTCTATAAATAATCCTCCTCAAACTTCCACCCCCAACTTCCAGTGTCCATTAAGGATACTTCTCTGAATTGATTTTGATGATGATGATGATGGTGGTTGCCAAAAGGTGATTTCCTAATTTCACGCTTTTTTCACCTTTATTAGCTGCCTTTCTATTGTAAGGGAACGCTTTTCCTTCTCATCAACTTATTTATGTATTCATATTAATGTAAACTCAATGTTTGTGTTAGCTTGAACTCATGGAATTTTACCCTAGTCAGCAGGTCACAACTTTTATTCTTATTATTTATTTTGATTCCCAAATGGTCCCAGATTTGGCTGATAGAAAACCCTCAAGCTGGCTCTGAGTCTCCTTGGTTTTTAATGTTTTTCAGTGGCTCCCTTTGCCTTTGTATTTGATCTCATTGTTTGCGTGTGTGTGTGTGCGTGTGTGTGTGCGCGTGAGTGTAGTACTCTTCCACCACTTATCACTGAAGGTTTTATTCTTCATAATTAAATTTTATATAGAACAAATCCCAATACAAATTTATGACCATAATTTAACACAGTAACAGCAATGAATGAGTTTTTCAAAGTAAACCTGCATTTTCTTTTTTTCCTAACTGCTCCTTTCTTGATCATTTTATTTGTAGATGCAGAAATGGCTCAACTGATAAAATATATATATATAATATATATGTATATATCAGTTTAGTTCAGTTGCTCAGTCATGTCCGACTCTGAGACCCCATGAACTGCAGCACGCCAGGCTTCTCTGTCCATCACCAACTCCTGGAACTTACTCAAACTCATGCCCATCACATCAGTGATATATATATGGGTTCTGTCAACATAGGCAAGGTGAAATAGCAAGTTGAAGAAATCCCCTGGGTCATTATAGTAAAATGCCATGTCTTTCTGTCAATGAAAGAGTTATTAACTTTCTGCTTTGTTCTTGGGGCTAAGAGTGTATGTGTGGGTGCAGGGCGGTGAGCCCAAGATGGAAAGGGGTGAGAGGTAGTGTGGCATAGGGCTGCCTACCCCCGAAATCTTAACAGTCTACAATGATAACGTGTAAAGAACAGTTACTCAATAGGGCTTACTCTGCCTATAACAATATATTTGTCTCTATGAAAATACAGAGGCAGATATATTTATTTGCATTTATGAATGACATAGGATTTCAAGGTTTCCACAGCTATTTTTTTTTTTTTTTTTGAAGTTTGATGTCAGTAGTTTCTTTTGGAAACAAAGCATTGCAGGAGACCTGCCATACTTTCCTGCTTCCCCAGGGCTCAGACTTAGGCTAGGAAAGACAGACATTATAATCTGGGTTCAACACTCAAGTTGTGTAAACACAGCGGCTGGTGGGCCTGTGGTTTCTAGGACAGCTGGCTTGTTCTGACAGTAGTACCCCTCACTCCATGTCTCTACTGACCAGGCCTGAAAGGCTAATTTTAAGACAAGCAATACCTCAAGCAACGTATATGGAGGAAGTAATATTTATCCTTTATGACTACCTTTTCAAACACTAGAATGTCTTGTGTAAACTCTAGCAGATACAGGCGTAAAAATGGGTGGTCATGGGTCTTCAGAGGGCTATGGATCCTCCAGCAAGGGTGCCCTGTCTTTGCTGAGCTAACCTCTCCAGCCACGACTGCCAAGGACACATCCCACAATTGACCCAAGCGAGTCTAAGGAGGAAATTCACCAGAGTGCAATTCCCCAAATTATTATCTGGGCATAATTGTGCGTCAACAGTTGTCCTATAGTTAGCTTCCATGATGATGTGGGCTGGGTTTTTTTTTTTTTTTTTTTTCCATTGGAGTATAGTTGCTTTTCACTGCTATGGTGGTTCCTGCTGTACAGCAAAATAAGTCAGACATATATATGTATACACATATATCCCCTCTTTTTAAAATTTTCTTCCCCTTTAAGGTCACCACAGAACGTTGAGTAGAGTTCCTTGTGCTTTATAAAAGGTTTGCATTAGTTATCTATTTTATACATAGTAGTGTATATATATTGGGGCTTCCCTTGTAGCTCAGTCGGTAAAGGATCTGCCTGCAGTGCAGGAGACCAAGGTTCGATCCCTGGGTTGGGAAGATCCCCTGGAGAAGGAAATGGCAACCCACTCCAGTATTCTTGCCTGGAAAATCTCATGGACAGAGGAGCCTGGTGTATATATGGGCTTGCCTGGTAGCTAAGACAGTAAAGAATCTGCCTGCAATACAGGGGACCCAGGTTCCATCTCTGGGTCAGGAAGATCCCCTGGAGAAGGAAATAGCAACCCACTCCAACATTCTTGCCTGAAAAAGCTCATGGAGAGGAGCCTGGCAGTCTACAGGGTTTCAGAGAATCAGACACGACTGAGTGACTAAGCATACAGCACAGTGTGTATACATGTCAAGCCCAGTCTCCCAGTTCATCCCTTCCACTTTCCCCCTCGGTATCCATGCGTTTGTCCTCTACCTCTATGTCTCTATTGCTGCTTTGTAAATAAGATCATCCGTAACATTTTTTCTAGAGTGCACATATTTGTGTTAACATGCCATTTTTGTTTTTCTCCTTCTGCCTTATTCACTCTGTGAAATGTTGTTTTGCAGCTTTGCAGCCATGATTGCATATCCCTCCATCCTCTTTTCCTGACTAGCTTGGATTGCTGGAGCTCTATTTCTGCGACTCTAAGAAGTTCAGAGAAAAGTCGGGCAACTGAATCCACCTGCTCTCTCAATTGCAGTGTTTGCCTGCGCGCCCGCCTGGCAGACGTGCCAGGCAGATCATATACGATTAGTTGATCAAGCTGGAAAAGCACACTCAGATTTTCAAGCGGAGCAGTCACTGGAGTACTTTTATGTATCGTGTTCTCACCCCAATTCCGTCCCCAGGGGAGGTAGTGCACAGCAACAGTAATCTATCTGCCGTTTCCCTTCAATATTAAGTTTTGCTTAAAACAGAAATGCTCCTGTCTGTACAGTAGGAATGCCTGTCATACACATGGCAACCAGCAGGTGGCGCGATCTTAACATTGACCGAGGGCTGTCAGCTCCACGGTTGAATCCAAGCAGATTTATTCGTGAAGATAATTGTTTCTTGCGCCCTGGACATTCATCTATGGGCTTATGTCTGTCCGCAGTGCATACCCATAAACCCCGTCTTATGTCTGGAAACACAACTCTTTGTTTCCATTTTCTTTTTATCCTCCTCCCCCTTTAAAATTAATATTGTTTTGCTTTATGCTTTAGAGGACTTGAATATTGCTCTGTGCTAATCTTCCTATTAGAAGAATTCAGGTATTGAAAGCTAAATGGAGCCTCATGCTTTGAATCTTGCTTTTGTCTTATTTGTAACCAATTTGCAACATATGAAGAAAATCTAAATTTTATATTCATTCATTAAAAGAGTTTCTTTTAAATGGCAATTAACTCTTTGGTCAAAATTAGCAAAATGAACTACTCACCTGGAATAGGGTGCATGTACAGAATTTTAAAAGGCATTCTAAATTCCAGATGCATCAAACATTGCATTTATACCTCAGATTCTATTTTAAGGAAGGGAAATACCAGTGAAATTAACTAGTATTTCTCTTTCATTAAGAGAAGAGACAAGCCTTAGTTTTTTATGAAACCGGTTTCATTACAATACATCAGAGACCTTAAGAGTAAAAACAAACAACATTTAAACAAGTTTTATAGCAATAATGAATGCTGGCAAGTGGGCACCATTTCAATACTCAAAGAAATACCCTTCTCCAGTTACTCTTCATTTGGGAATAAAACAAGTGTGCATTTTCTTGGTGAGCATCGCTGTGTTTATGACTTCTTTCTTTGTTATTTAAAGCGAGAGTCCAGATTGAAAGTGACCTCTTGTTCTTCAATATTCTTCTGGACAGCTCTCTTTACTTATGACCCCCCTGTGCTCCCCACAGACAGGAATTTCTGCCTAAGCTCTTCCTTTAACTTGGCCTTCGAGGCATTCCCCCCTTCTGCCCCCACCATCTGGCAGGCTCTGTGTCCCTGCCTCTTTCCCCCCCTTTCTTCCCAACACGCCTGTCAGAGCACTTCTTGGGGGGGTGCAGCTCTTTCTGACTGGTACGTTTACTCAGCCCTTACATGCTGGGCAGTAACTAAAATTAATTGAGCTGAGCTGCCATTTGGTTTTGTAGAGTCCAGATAGCAACAGCAAAAGGAAATATATACATATATATATATATATTATATTATATTAGTGTGTAGGTATACACTGATACTCCTCCCTGGTGGCTCAGTGGTAAAGTATCTGCCAGTTTTTGTAGGAGATGTAGGTTCTATCCCTGAGTTAGGAAGATTCCCTAGAGAAGCAAATGGCAACCCATTCCTGTATTCTTGCCTGGGAAATGCCATGGACAGAGGAACCTGTGAACTACAGTCTATGGAATTACAAAAGATTTGGACATGACTGAGTGGCTAAACAGCAACTACAACACACACATATATACATAATAACAGCACAAATCCTGAAGCAATGGCTAATTCTTGTAGGCATCTCGTCCAACCAAGACCACCTCAAAAAAAAAAAAGACAATAAACCAGATTCTTCTTTTTAAATTAATTTGTATTGGAGTATAATTGATTACAATGTCGTGTCAGTTTCTTTTTACAGCAAAGTGAATCAGTTATACATACACATATCCATTCTTTTTTAGATTCTAATCTCATATAAATCATTGTGTACTTAGTCAATTGTGTCTGATTCTTTGCAACCTCATGGACTGCAGCCCGCCAGACTCCTCTATCATGCAGATTCTCCAGGCAAGAATACTGGAGTGGGTTGCCATGCCCTCTTCCAGGGGATCTTCCCCGCCCAGGGATCAGATCCAGGTCTCCCACATTGCAGGCAGACTCTTTACTGTCTGAGCCACCAGGGAAGCCCATATAGATCATTACAGAGAATTAAGTAGAGTTCCCTATGCTATACAGTAGAGTTTTATTACTTATCTATTTTTTATATATAGTAGTGTGTTTTTGTCAGTGCCAATCTCCCAGTGTATTCCTCCCCCCGTTTCCTCCCTGCGTTTGTTTTCTACATCTGTGACTCTATTTCTGCTTTGTGTATAAGTTCACTGATGCTTGTTTCCTAAGAAAATGGAGACAATAAGCATCACTGAAGTCAAATGTGTGAAGTCTATAACTATAGCAGATTCTTCCTGTTAGACATTTTTTAAAGTCTATTTTATAAGTATAAACAGGTCACACCTCAGAGAGCCCCAAAGCTTTATGTCATATGTTCTGACCTCCACCTGCCATGTATTAGCAGCAATAATAGCATTTGCTATTTCTCCCAGTTCTATTTCTACTCCTGCCATAAAGAGAAATAGAAGCTTAACCTCATACTGGCTCCCTGACATTTTCATCGTTGCCTCAAGGCTCTGGAATACCCCAGCATATGCCCACTCTGGCAGAGATTGGAGACCAGCAGGCTCAGGGAGGCCATATGGCCAGGAGCCGGCCTGCTGCACTGGGTCGTGATGGGCCTCGGGTGCCCCCAGGCTTAGATCAGGTCTTCCTCTCCAGGGTCACCCTAAGAAGCCCTCTGGGGTGAAAGTCCAGCCCATGGAGGGCTGAGAATAGTTACTTCAACCTGGACATATTTCAAGAATCTATGTTAATCGAGCTGAATTGTCATTCCGTTCCTGTGGCTCATGAATTATAGCCCTTTTCTCCTCTAGGATAACTGGTGACGACTATTTACATCTCTCTTTTTAAAAAAAATGGAATATAATTGCTTTACAATGTTGTGTTAGCTTTGTACAACAAAGTGAATCAGCTAAATGTATGTATATATATTCCCTTCGTCTCGGACCTCCCTCCCACCCACCCACCATCTCTCCCATCTAGGCCATCACAGAGCACCTAGCTGAGCTCCTGTGCTATACAGAGCTTCCCGTTGGCCATCTTTTATAGTAGATGATGCAGGTGCTGCTAGTGGTAAAGAACCTGCCTGCCAATGCAGGAGATGTAAGAGTTGCAGGTTCGATCCCTGGGTTGGGAAGTTCCCCTGGAGAAGGAAATGGCAACCCACTCCAGTATGCTTGCCTAGAGAATCCCATGGACGGAGGAGCCTGGAGGGCTACAGTTCATAGAGTCACAAAGAGTCGGACACGACTGAAGCAATTTAGCACGCACACATTCATGCGCTTGTATATGTCACACAGTAGTGAATGTATATCATTCCCGATCTCCCAATTCGTCCCACCCTCTCTTTCCCTCCCATGTCTACATGTCCACTCTGTATATCTGTGTCTCTATTCTTGCCCTGGTGATAGATATTTCTGCCCACAGCCTGGTGTGCTGCGATTCATGGGGTCGCAAAGAGTCGGACACAACTGAGCGACTGAAATGAACTGAACTGAACTGATTCCGGCCCTGCAAATAGGTTTATCTGCATCATTTTTTTAGATTCCACATATATGTGCTAATATAAGACACCTATACAATGGAATATTATTCAGTTATGAAAAGGAATGAAATTGGGTCATTGGAAAGATGTGGATGGACCTAGAATCTGCCATACAGAACAAAGTAAGTCAGAAAGATTATTTACTTCCATAGGAGGAAAGGCAGAGACAGCTGCCACTCTTCCCTGACATAGCCTGGGGATCTTTAGGACTCGAGTTTTCCTCCTCCTCCCCAACTGTATAATCCCAACAGATGCATACCTTCTCCCAGATGAAGGATCAAGTTTCAGGTTTCTTTGCTGGGCATACAGCAGGTGCTCAATAATTTTAAAGGGATCAAATAATAAATTCTCAGGTGTTTGGAGTTAAACGTGGAGGTGGAATTTCATCCTGAAACTTCCCTTCTGGTCCCTCTCCTCTCTTCTCCACATCATACAGGTCCTGCCTTTCCATTTCTCTCCAGTGTCTACATCAGAAGGGACTTGTCTCCAGTTTGGGAGGTTGGGGTGGAAAATTGTACCGCAGATCACACAACGGTCACCTAAGTTCTCATAATGTTTCCTTAATAAACATGATGATTCAAGTCAACTCATTTCAAACTTCAAAATTGCAGAATATGGTGAATTATGTAGATGTAAAATGAAGATGGCAAACCAGATCTAGAAAGAAAAGTCAGAATGAAATGCAAACTAGAAAAAATGTGAGACTCAGAAAACAAGAAAGAGGTAGAGAGCATGAACTGTGATAACTCTGTGCTGAAGAAAAATGTGATTACTAGGCCAGCGAGTTTTTTAATACTTGCAGTTTGCTAATTTATTGATTTTTCTGCCCCTTTTTTTTTTAAACCAATTTTATTGACAAATGGCTTCCCTGGTGGCTAAGTCAGTAAAGAGTCTGCCTACAATGTGGGAGACCTGGGTTCAATCCCTGGGTCAAAAAGATCCCCTGGAGAAGGAAATGGAAATCCACTTCAGTATTCTTGCCTGGAGAATCCTATGAGCAGAGGAGCCTGATGGCTACAGTCCACAAAGAGTGGGACACGGCTGAGTGACTAACACTTTCACTTTCATTGACATATAGCACTGGATTCATTTTAGGCATGCAACACGATGATTTGATATATTGAGAAATGATCATAACAACAAAATTTTTGTTTATCCCCCATCACCACCAGTGATTTTTTTCTCACTTTTTAAAAATTGAAGTATAGCTGATTTACAATATTATTTGTTTCAGGTGTACAGTATAGTGATTCTGTATTTTTACAGATTAAAAGCTTAGTAATTCAGCATTTTTATAGATTTGCTGTTCAGTCACTCTTTGCAACCCCTTAGACTGCAGCACACTAGGCTTCCTTGTCCTTTACTATCTCCTGGAATTTGCTCAAACTCATGTCCATTGAGTCGGTGATTCCATCCAACCATCTCATCCTCTGTTGCCCCCTTTTCCTCCTGCCTTCAGTCTTTCCAAGTGTCAGGGTCTTTTCTAATGAGTCAGCTCTTTGCATCAAGTGGCCAAAGTAGATTACACTCCATTAAAAATGTTACAAGATAATGGCCATAATTCCCTGTGCTATGTAAGACAAGGAAGTTTCACCCTATATACAAACAAGTTCCAATCCCAGAATATGTTCATAAGCCCAACAAAGTTAGCCTAGGTATCCAACTAACACAATTGCCTATACAGTACTGTATTGTAATAGGATTATAATACTTTGCACAGAAATCATATATAAAAAACAAATATAAAAAATAAAGAAAATATTTTAAATCTTACAGTACTATACTTGGAAAGTAGAGTAGTACAGTGCAAAAGCTGGCACACAGAGGCTGCCATTGCGTGAACAGGCAAGAAGAGTTACTGACTGGAGGAGAGAGAGGATGTGGGAGATGGTAGAGCTGAAGGATGATCAGCAATAGGAGACGGAGGGCAATCTCAAATTTCACTCATCGCTGGTGCTGATGGAACTCATCTGCACATCTTTGAAAATTCACAACTTGATGGCTTGTATGTAGGGGAATTACTATATATCCTTGTTGCTTATGTATTTTATGCATACTAGGTTGTATCTCTCAGTCTCTCACCTCTAACTTGCTCCTAGCCCACTCTTTTTCCACTGGTAACCGTAGTTTGTTTGTTTTTTTTAAACTTTGGCTACACTTTATTTTTTGCTTATTTTTTAAATTGAAGTATTGTTGATTTACAATGTGTTAATTTCAAGTGTATAGACAGTTTTTTTTGAAAGGGCTACTTTTCAATCTGTGGTGCTGCTGCTGCTAAGTCGCTTCAGTTGTGTCCGACTCTGTGCGACCCCATGGACAACAGCCCACCAGGCTCCTCTGTCCACGGAATTCTCTAGGCAAGAATACTGGAATGGTTTGCCATTTCCTTCTGCAGGGGATCTGCGTAACCCAGGGATGGAACCCGGGTCTCCTCATTACAGGCAGATTCTTTACCATCTGAGCTACCAGGGAAGCCTCTCGTAAAGGTTAGCTGTTTTTTTTTCCCCTTGTGGGCAAATCAAGATTCTAAAGATGTCATAGTGTCACAAGTTAATTTTTAATACCAAATTTAATTTTTACATTTAATACAATCACAACAGAGATCCCAGTTGTACTTGGAGTAAAAATAAATTCATAAAACTATTGAATGAACCTAAAAGAATTTTAAAAATGAGAAACATTTCCAAAAAAGATGAATAATTCAACCAATGTATTTGTTTGTTCTAAAGCAAGACTTCATGACAGCAAGAAAGATGCATGACAGAGAAATCAGCAAATTGCATTCGCCGTCGTTCAACAGACCCAGAAAGCTTCTTTCAAGAAGCATCAAGTACCAAATCTCATTTAAAAATAACTATTTGGAAACATCTTGGTGGCCTTTTTGGCCACCATATACGAAGCACTACATGAAATGTCATTTCCCCCTGCGACACTGTCAGATAGTAAAGCACTGGGAGCTCAGCTCGGTGCTCTATGGTGACCTGGATGGTGCAATGGAAGGGAAGTCCAAGAAGGAGGCGCCATATGTATACACAGAACTGATTCGCTTCATTGTACAGCAGAAACTAACACAACATTGTGAAGCAATTATGCTCCAATAAAAAGTATTATGAGGAAAATAGAAATGCAGTCTCTGGCTTCGCAGGGGAGCAGACATCTTCCCTGCTTTGATAGCTCTCCCTCCAGTGGGAGAGCTTGACTCCCCGACAGGTTTTCCTTTCGATGGTGAAATCATTTTAGTCAACCCTCACCTGGTACTGAGAACCGTAATAAATATGAAGTGGATTGGAAAATTAAAACTTGTAATCAAAATATGCTTGAATAAAGTACAGGTGACTATTTATCTCTGGGGCTTCCCAAGTGGTACTGGTGGTAAAGAACCTGCTTGCCAAAGCAGGAGACTAAAGACATGCAGGTTTGATCCCTGGGTTGGGAAGATCCCCTGGAGAAGGGAACGGCAACCCTCTCCAGTATTCCGGCCTGGAGGATCCCCATGGACAGAGGAGCTTTGTGGGCTACAGTCTATAGCGTCATAAAGAGTTGGACTCTACTGAAAGGACTTAGCACACATTTAACTCGGGTTTATAAAGGCCTTTAAAAAAATTTCACTTCCTGCCCCCACCATTTTTATTGAACTATTATTATTATATAACGTGTCAATTTAAGGTGTATAAGGTGATGATTTGATATCTGTATATATTGCAGACTGATTACTACACTAAGGTTTATTAACACCTCTAGGATCGCTAGAGTCGGACACGACTGAGCGACTTCACTTTCACTTTTCACTTTCATGCACTGGAGAAGGAAATGGCAACTCACTCCAGTGTTCTTGCCTGGAGAATCCCAGGGACGGCGGAGCCTGTGGGCTGCTGTCTCTGGGGTCGCACAGAGTCAGACATGACTGAAGCAGCTTAGAAGAAGAAGAAGATCCTCTCATATAATTACCATTTTTAAAGGACTTTTAAGTATAAAAGGAAAGGATAATTGATGGCTATGCTAAATTAAAAAATTAACTTATATATGTGAAAATATCATAAAAAATTAAAAGGCCATTGACAAATTGGGAGAAATATTTGCAGCAAATATAACAGGCCTAGGCTCAATATCCTAAATGTAGAAATAATTTTTGAGATTAGAAAAACCCTCAATGTGCCAATAGAAAAGTGAGCAATGGGTATTAACAATTAAGAATTCTTAAAAATTAAAATTAATACATTGGGCAATATATATAGGAAAATGTTCAGCTGCACTAATAATCAAATAAGTACAAACTAAAAGAATATTTTCAATTACCTAGTTATTAAAGATTTTTAACTTTCATGAAGTAGGTGAGATAGTCATATGTTCTGATAACCAGCAGGCAAAGATGCGACAGAAGACTTTCTTAATGTGACTTGGCAACATACATCATCATTTTTTTAAACAACTGGATTTTTGAGCAAGTGGATCACCTTGAGAAATCTATTCCAAGCAGTGAGTTAAATTTAAGCCAAAAGTGAGTGAAAATTGCTGTCTTGTCCAACTCTTTGCCATCCCGTGGACTGTAGCCTGCTAGTCTCTTCTGTCCATGGAATTCTCCAGGCAAGAATACTGAAGTGGGTAGCCATTCCCTTCTGCAGGAGATCTTCCCAATCCAGGGATTGAACCTGGTTCTCCTGCACTGCAGGCAGATTCTTTACCATCTGAGCCAACAGGGAAGCCCCAAATTTTAAGGTGAAGATTTTCTTATAAAGTGAAAAGTAAGATATGACTTCAATGTACACAGGGAAAAAGCTGCATATTCTTTTATACCTCCATAGGGGGAGTACTGTATTTCCACTGGAAGTATTCTTAAATAATTTGGGGAAATGATCATAAGATTAAGTACAGTGACAGCAGCAGGACAAAGTTATCTGACTAGACTCCAACTGAGAAATATAATCATAGAAAAAAGAAGATTGGATGGTTTTGATTTTTTATACTTTATTTTCTGAAAAGTTTACAAAAAACATATCTTTATAATCTGAAGAGGCTTTACTGTTTTTTGTGCACTTTTACTTTTTCTACTTCTAACAACTCTCCAATGTGAAAGATGTGTAGAGATAAAAAGTAAAGATGAATACGATTAAAATAGAGGTATGATCAAGAAATTTCTAGAGGTCATTAGCATGAAGACAGAAATACATTTAGTTATGAAGTGTGGGAGGGAAGTGAGAAGAGCTAGGAAAGGAAAAAAAAAAAACAATGTGAAGAAGCAAACTAAGATACCAATACTTTGACATGAGTAATATTCCTGGGTCACACCCCCAAATTCACTGAGCCCGTAGGCTTCAGAAGGCATCTGGATTGAAAAGTGACTCGTCATTTAAATCCTCACAACTTAAAACTGGAAGCTGAACTCTGAGTAGATTCCTCCTGAGCCAGCAGAATGAAGCGGATGCTGTGGTTGGAAGCAGCCATTACCAAAGCAATACTACCCTGGGGGCGAGAGAAAGCCAGTCTAGGTCTTACTGGGCCAGAGGTCCCCACCTGTGTCAACATTAATTCCTCATCGCTGGTCTGACAATCAGAAGACTGCTCTGTCCTAAAACCACTGACCTGAAAACTCCCTGCGGAGCCCGTCATTCCGGTGCTGTTGTGATGGTTTATGGGCTGCCTACGCCAGTCTTGACACTCTGTGGTCAGCTGGAGACCAGGAACGTGGTGGTCACTCCAGAGACGGAGGCCACTGTCTGCTACAGCGGTTGCTTTAATGTTGGAATGTGAGCTCTTTGTCACCAATCTCTGATGTGTCCTTTTTTTTTTTTAAAGATAGAGCTACAAACCTGGATTTTAAAAATGATAAATCTCTCTCCTCTTAAAATTGGCAATTAATTGAAAATACTTAAGATTTGTGCTGGGCAACTCTTTGTGGGCCAAACAGAACGTGTCTGCTGGTGTCATCCAGCCCCAGGGCTGCAATTTGAGACTTCTGTTCTACTGCATCAGGTGGGACTAAATAGTCTTCATCCTAAAACCAATGTGCCAGACTCTGAGAGGGAGCAGAGTTGTAAAGATGAATAAAACAATTTCTCTGCCTTAAGGAAGTTTTATGTCTAGCACAGGAGACAGATCTTTAAGAAGGGAAGTCATAAGACAATCGTGTGGTGCTGATACAGAGAAGAGAAGCAAGTGCTGCCTGACGCAGAGGTGATTTTGTCCCGGAGAAATCAAGAAGGGCTCAGTGGAGGAGGTGGCGCTAGATCTGGGTGTGTGCTGTGGTTCCCAAACCGAAGGGACCACACTAGGAGGGTGTGGTTTACTCCTGGAGGGAAAGAAGTCATCCAAGCTGAAACCAAAAGAAGCCTTTTGTGATCAATGACAGATTTTTTAGAGGACGAAAACCTTTCCCTCCTGGATAAGTGAAAGCAAAAAAGCAAGAAAATGGTGGACAAAAGAAGTGGATGATGTTTAGGAGAGAGAAAATAATCATAAAAGAACCTGAAAAGAAAATGTGAAAGGATGAGAAGCCACACGAAACAGAATGGTGACCTGAGAGGAAATTCAGTAATAGATGTGAGCCCGTATTGATTTCCAGTGACGCCTGAAAATTCTGGCATTGTCTGGACACTTGATTCCTTGTGGAAGAAGGGTGGGCAGTTTGGTAAATGATGGGTGACTCAGGCTCAACGGTTTATTTCTTCTCACGGGGAGGGATTGGAGATCGAAATATTAATACCAAGAGCTTTCTCCTAGGATGTTGACGATAATTAGTGGTGCACTGTAGACTGTCAATGCTTAATAAGTTGGTTATAACGTTATCCTGTTTCCCATGTTGAGCTAGCTATTTTGGGGATGAACTTTTCACTTAATGTCCTAATTAAGTAACCCCAATCAGATATTTGTGGCATTAATCCTTTGGTTGCTCTAGCAGTGCTCCAGAAGGCATATTATCCTTGACTGGCTCACCCTGTGTACTGCATACTCAGTACACAGAAAAGAAGACGTATATGAATAGATGTGGTTACTCTGTTCTTACATACAATTAGCTCATAATTATCTTTCAAGGCAAATACGATTACCCTTTTCATTCCACACATAATTCTTAGGTTGAATATTGCCAAGTTGGGACTTGAGTTCCATTTCAAGGCTTCCCTTGATGCTAATTTTAACCTGAATTCATCTGGATAAAAACATCTATGAGACAAGATAGGGGCATGCAGTATGATTTTCCCTGAACACTAACTCCTCCAGAAGAGAAAAATGCTAGTCCCCAGGTATGCTTTACTGGTCAAGATGGGCTAGGTTATGTCGCAGTAACAACAAATCTGAAAACCCCAGATGCTTAATGTAACAAAAGTTTATTTCTTATTCATATTTCATGTGCCAAAGGCTCCATTCACTCAGATTTCCCTGCTCACAGCAGCAAGAGGAAGGGGATGTGGTGACTTCAACTCTGTCTCTTAAAGCCTCTGTCCAGAGATCACCCAATCACTGCTATTGCATTGGCTAAAGCAAGTCATACTGCCCTAACTTCAAAATGCGCAGGGAATTGCAATCCTACCATACACCTAGAAGGAGAGAAGAAATGGAATATTTATGAACAGCTCTAATGATTACCCTTGGTGTAATCCCTGGCAAGAGAAGTTTCCTCTTTAGGTTATTGCAAAGCGTAAGCTAGTAGGTACTAGGAAATGAGATGGGTCATTTGATCCATGCCCCAAGTCATCATCACTCAAGAGATGGGACTTAGGGGTACAAAAATGAGCAGTTTACCCTTTTTTTTCTCGAGAAGTTTACAAACCAGTGGCAGGGAGAGAGAGAATGATAAGCATAACTGGGATGGAGAGAAGCACAGTGGGATCATGGGAAAGGGAAAGGATTTACAAGATGCATAGAGGATACAGGACTTCCCTGCTAGCTCAACTGGTAAAGAATCTGCCTACCATGCAGGAGACTCCGGTTTGATTCCTGGGCCAGAAAGTTCCCCTGGAGAAGGGATAGGCTACCTACTCCAGTACTCTTGGGCTTCCCTGATGGCTCAGACAGTAAAATATCCACCTGCAATGCAGGAGACCCTGGGTTGGGAAGATCCTCTGGAGGAGGGCATGGCAACCACTCCAGTATTCTTGCCTGGAGAATCCTATGGACAGAGGAGCCTGGCAGGCTACATACAGTCTACGGAGTCTCAAAGAGTCAGACATGACTGAGCAACTAAGCAAAGCACACAGCATAGAGGATACAAATGAGAGGAGCTGCTGATCAATGAGTTATTGAACATGAAAGAGACAAACCTTGGATGATTTCCAGGTTTCTGATTTGTTAACTGGATATACATTGATATACATTAATCAAGAAAAGAATCACAGGGATAAGAATGACTTAGGGCAGTAGTAAGGAGAATGCGTGAATTTTGCTTGATCCAAGTTGTTCTTAAGTACTGAAGAGATTGAAGCAGAGATGTTCAGCAATTGTTGAAACTTAGTGTTCTGGGCCAGAGAGAGCTGTTTGCATTTAGTGATTATTGTTTAGTTGCTAAATTGTGTTCAACTCTTTGTGACCTTATGGACTTTAGCCTGGCAAACTCCTCTCTCCATGGGATTTCCCAGGCAAGAGTACTTGAGTAGATTGCCATTTCCTTCTCCAGGAGATCTTCCTGACCCAGGGATCGAACCCATGTCTCCTGTATTGGCAGGCAGGTTTTTTACCACTGAACCACCTGGGAAGCCTGCCGAGCAGCTACTTATTGAGCAACCGCTTATTGAGCAACTACTCTCTGATGTACTTTGCAGGAAGTTATGGATACAAAAGTCTGTAAAACGTAATCCCTGCCACTGAAGAGTTGCAGCTAGAGCAAGCAAAAGACACGTGAATAGCTAATGGCCTTGCAAGATGGCCCCTGTTAAAAGAGATGTGCAAAGTGCTCTGGGAGAACAACAGACCTTCTAACTCAAGTTTAGAAGGGTGATGGTATTATTCAAGGAAGTCTTATTGGAAGTGATGCTTAAACTGAGTGCCCAGAGTTGGCTAGAAACTCTTTGGGTATAGTGAAGTGCAGCACTATAGAGTTTAGGACTTGGTGGGCTACAGTCCATGGGGTTGCAAAGAATCGGATATGATATGACTGAGTGACTGAGTATGTGTACAGTTTATGTGGTCATAATTTCTGGATTCAGATCCTGGGTCTCTTCTTTCTTGTGCAAGTCACTTAAACCTCCCTATTCCTTAGTTTTCCATCTCTAAAATGAAGATAATAATAATTCTACAATACCTATATTAAAGTATTTCTGAGGATTAAATGTAATAATGGTATGTATCAAGAGCAAGGTATAGCTCCAGACATATAGTAAGTGCTCAGTAAACATGATTATTATGTTGATTATTTGCAGAGATAGGATGGCAGAAGGATATTACAGACAACAGATATACCAAAACAGATGTTTATGAAATCATAACAGCTGGGTTATTCTGATAGCTCTAAGCAGTTTACTATTGCTAGAGCTTAAAGTGTGAAGCAGGAAATAGCAAGAAAGGAACCTGGGGAGGCCTTCATAGGGGAGACAACACAGCCTTGGGAATTACTAGGCAGAGAGTCATGGCTATTTAGGGATTTTAAGAAAAGGAGATGATATTTCTGTGGTTAAGAACTTTTCCTAGCAGCTGTTTGGAACTGTAGGAAAAACGAATAGAAGTTGAAACACTCAAGGGGTAGATTTTAATTTTTGTCTATCAGGAAAGGATTAAGCCTGAATTAGTCTAACTGTGGGGAGAGAGCAGAGAGAAGAGGGTAAGAAATACATAGGTGGTAAAATCAGCAAATTCTGTGATTAGATATGGCCAGGATGAAGGAGAAGGATGTTTCTCTCAGAGTTCTTCCTTGGGTACCAGGAAGATGTTAGTGCCACCAACTGTGCTGCAACACAGGAGAAATACCAGGTTTTGGCAGGGGATGCTGTAATTATAAAGCTTGAATGTGAAAGCTCTCAATTTGAGCTTGGGAGACATTTAGAACTGCAGATAAATAATTTGTGTATCGATAGCATGTATCCTCCCAGTAAAATTAGAAGAGTGGGTGGTCTTTAGGAGCATGTGTCAACAGGAAAGGCTAGTGGGCTGAAGATAAAACTGGTGAATCCTGACATTTAAAAGATGGAAAAGGAAGAGGAATTCATACAAGAAAACTAAAGCAATGGTAAAAAATGGAAAAGAGATTTTTTTTAACAGGAAAGTCTGTTTATTCAGGAACTGAGGGAATAGCTCTTTATTTAACCAACCAATAAATACATTAAGCATCCATTCTGCCCAGCACTATAGCTAATAGAGGCATATTCAGAAAAAAAAAAAAGTACGAATAAAGTGAACTGACAATTGTCCATTACATTGGGTCATGAACAGTTTTATTGACCTAAATAGGAGCAACTTCTGTGAAGTGTGGAAAGCAAAAGGGCTGAACAATTGTACAAAGCATGAAGGACGGGTGAAGAGGAAGAAATGATAAAGTAGATAAGTCGTACATAAAGTTTCAGATGAAAATACGTAGAGAACAGAGAAGAATACCAAGAGCAGAAGCACAGGACAAGTGAACAAAGAGAAGACGATGCAGAAGACAGAGAGGGATTTAACAGATTTAGACTAAAATTGTGAAAGGGGTTGCATAGTGGAAGGCAGAGGGAGAGAATTCTTAAAATTAAGAAATAATAATTCATTTCAGATAGTATAACTTTTATTTCTTTTTTTTTTTTTTTTTACAATTTCTATTTCTCTTCCAAGAACTTTTATCTTTCCATTAATTTCAAGTGTGTTTTTCCTTATCTCACGGAACTTATGTATAATAGCTACTTTAAAATCTTTATCTGACAGTTGTTTACATCTGGGTCATCCCAGTTGTCAATTATTCATTCCCTTTGGAATTAGTCATATTTTCCTAGTTCTTGGTAATTTGAATAATTTTTGACTGTATCTTAGAAATTTTTAGTTTTAGGTTGTTTAGAGTCTAGATTCTGGTTAAATCCTCGCGAGAACGTTGATTTTTGTCTGTTACTTTTACCAGGCACACAACCCATAGTTTTCAGATGGGAATTTCTGCCTGTATTCCAGGGATGGAGCTTCCAGTGCCAGTTCAATTGTCAAAACTTTGATATTCTACTTTGGGTCTGTTGTGAGCATGTGCCACTCAGCGGTAAGCCTGAGACCTGGGTGATAGTGTAAAATAAAGTTCAGTGCTCAAAGATTTTGTGAGATGTTGTGCTCCTTTGGGTCTAACTTAACTACAGCTCATGAGTAATCCTGAAAGTTATATTCATTCAGTCAGAGAATTAGGGAACCCCCTCTCCAAACTGCTCCTCCCCAGGACTTCTCTCACATTCTCTTATTGCAAGAGATTCCTTTCAGGAGCCTCTGGCCAAAAAGATGGAGTTTATCTTGGAGTTTAGCCTGCATCTGCTGCCACTGCATAATTCCCATGACTGTGGCCACCCTAGACAAACTGAAGAGAAAAGAATTAATAATAATAATAATAAAATCAATTTTAAAACTAGAGAAAGAAAATAGGACTTCCATACTCTCCTGATTGCAGGGGCTGTGTATGTATGTGTGTGTGCTCACAAAGTGTCTGACTCTTTGCCACCCCATGGACTGTGGCTCACCAGGCTCCTCTGTCCATGGGATTCTCCGGGCAAGAATACTGAAGTGGGTTGCCAGTTCCTCCTGCAGGGGATCTTCCCAACCCAGGGATCGAACCTGCATCTCCTGCATTGGCAGGCAAGTTCTTTATCACTGAGCCACTGGGAAGCCTTGACTGCAGGGGCTCCTTTGCCCAGTTCTTAAAGCCAAAGGACACAGCCCATTAGTTTAAGTTTACAGTGCCCCCCACACCATGGACTCCACTGGGAGCTCACCCTTGACAAGCCATGAGAGGGAAAAAAAGACAAATGGCAATTTTCCCCCATATTTCTCAGTTCACAGAAGTTTATATTCCAGTCTTCTGGCCAGAAAGACAGAATTTATCTCAGAGTATTAAATGTCCATGACATCGCCATAGCAGTATATTTGACTTCCCTCAGCAATCTACCTGCTTTTTCTTTATTTTTCAGAGTCCTCAGACATCTATTCTATGTGACTGTAGTGACTGTAGTCACTACAGTGACTGTAGTCATAGTCACTATGGAGAAAGAACTGTAGCGGGCTTACTGCATCCCAGCTGCACCAGAAGGTCCCAGAAGTAAATAAATACCAAGAGAAAACTGGGCAAAATTTAAAGTCTGCACATTATTTGTTTTATCTAGTTCTTAGAAAGTTATTGGAAGCTTACATAAACTCAGTGGAGTGGGGGCCAGAAACAGGATTGCAGTGCAATGAGGAGTGAATAGGAGTGGAGAAGAGGGGATTGACATAAGTGACCAAGACTGGCTGTGAAGGGACTCCCTGGTGGTCCAGGGGGTAAGACTCTGTGCTCCCAGTGGAGGGGGCCTGGGTTTGATCCTCGGTCGGGGAACTAGATCCTGCATGCTGCAACTAAAGATCTGATACAGTAACTAAGACCTGGTGTGGCCAAATTAATTAATTTATAAAAAATATATTGTTTGTGGAAGAAGATGAGAACAAGAGCAATAGGAGGGGAGGATAAAGACAGTGACATCATTCAAGAAGAGAAGATAGAGTAAATGTCCAAAGAAAAAGTCAGCTGATAGGTTTGGTGGTGGTAAAATGAGATAGTTCTGTTTGATTTTCTATTTCCTCCTGAGATACAATATGCGAAGTTATCATCTGAGAATCAGAAGAGGGAGGAGTTGTTGAAGGTCCAAGAGGAGAGACATGCAATAACCATTTTAGTAAGAAAGAGGCTTAACTTTTCAGTGAAATTGTAGGCTTGAGTGGTAGTAAAGAGGGCCCTCTATCTTTTGTGGTGCTAACCTGAAAAACCAAATTCATCCATTCTACTAACTCCACACTTTCTTGCCTTCTGGTTCTGGGTTCACCTCTGGTTCTGGAGGTGAAAGCCACCTCCAACCCACATCTGCTTGGCCCCAGTCTATACCCTCTGGTTATCCATGTCTGAGTCCTACCTGAGAGAATGAGGCAGTAGGGATCAGATCAAGCCACAGAAAGGTTACCTTCAAGGTTATTCAGAGAATCATAGCATCATAGAAGAGAGAAGAAAGCAGTAGGTAATGAGAAGATTTCAGTTTCCAGACTAGAAGGAAATTAATCAACCACCGAACTGAAAGTGCTTAAATGATGACATAAACGGATGAAAAGTTAAAAGACTCTAATATATCAATCCAGGAGTTTAAAGTGAGGAGTGAAGCTGGATGAATCAGGAGGTAAAAAATCTAAACCAATGGAATCTAATGACTGTAATTAACACAGATGGAAAAAGAAAAAAGAAAATGATGGGGATCTAGATGGTCTTTATTTAGTAAGGATGAAAACTTCCAAATAACAGATAGAACCACCAACTCAGAACTGCTTTGCATCTAAAATAAAGTTATAACATTCTACTCTGGCTATAATTTTTTACTGTTATCATACTTGCTGTTCATCTTCATCAGTTTTTTTAATTCCACAGTTTAATCCCACATGGTTCTCAATGGATTGGCCCATTCTCACAGCTCTTATTTAGTCCTCATCTGTAAACACTGGCCTTTCATTTCAGCCTCTCTTCCTTGGCACCCACAAATCTCAGACACCATTTCCTTCTTTCCATCTGTCTTGCAGCCAACCTCCTTCCACACTTAGATCAGGCCGTGCTTTGACCTGTCCCCTCTGACTCAAGCTAATGAGCATGGCTGAAACGCCATCACAATAAGCCCCTAATTGGACTGTTCTTGTGTCTTCCACCCTTACACTTAGTTCAGAGTATCATCTCCTTTGTCCACTGCACCAGCTTTCAGATCAGCCCCTTCCTTATACTTTTTTTAAAAGACTTTTTATTTTTGCTATAGACCATTTTCAAAGTCTTTACTGAATTGGTTACAGTAATTGCTTCTGTTTTATGTTTTGCTTTTCAGGCCATAAGACATGTGGGATCTTAGCTCCCAGACCAGGGATCAAACTCACACCCCCTGCACTGGAAGGGGAAGCCTTAACACTGGACTCTGAGGCAAGTCCCTGACTTAGACTCTTGACCATCACTAACATCTCACGTAGTCAGCCCTCCAGACAGCAGTCAGAGTGACGCATATAAAACAAAGCAGTCGACCTGCCTTTCCTGCTATACCCCTTCCAAGCCTTGCCATTTCCATTAGAACTCTGACCTACTTAATTTTACCCCCATGATCTGACCTTCCCCAACCTTTCCACAGCCAATTCCCTCCTCCCCTACTCCTCACCCACACTGGCCCTCATGCCATTTCTTGCAAATGATAGGCTCATTCCTACCCCAGGCCTACTACATTTGCTGTTTCATTTGCTCAAGTCTCCACGCATTGTCTTCATCTCACACAGGTCAAGTTCAAAGTCTCCCTCTTTGACCCTCTGTGTAAAATTGCCCTCCTTCCTTCATTACCATCATTGCCTTCATCCAGCTTTGTTTTGTCATAGTAATTATCCCACTAGAGAAGCGCATACTGGACCACATCTCCTCAAAGGCAAGACCTTAACCCTATTTTGTTTGGCTATTAGATCTATAATTCAAAACAGCTTCTACCGTCAATAGATATTCAGCAAGTGCTTATCTGATGTGCTGAATTATAGGCATGAACATTAGAATCCTGTGGGATGGTGCTAAGAGTCGAGGAGGGAATGAGGCCAGGATCACCTGATGAGCTGAATGGAGGGGAACTTCACCATAAGTGGAGGAAGACCAAACTGTGATGCTCTAAGAGTTGTTGCCGCATTAAATTTTTTATAAGAAATCTATATTCAAACATGCTGTATATTTGATTGTGGAGTTGGAGGACAGTGTGGCCCACTGATAGGGTTTGAAGGTATCATCCATATCATCCTCAGTTTCACAAGGAGAATGTTGCTCTATGAAAAGACAAGCAAGTAGCTTAAGCAGAAGTAGTTAGGTATATTTTTCAATTTCTGTGGTCCAAGTATGGAATGGTTCCAGGGCATGTGGAATTAGTGACCAGGGAAAACTAAATATATAGTGAATGCAACAAACTTCCCAAAGTATTTGCTCTATGCAGCAGTCATCGTTTTAACCAACTCCACATATCCCAAGAAGACATTTCCAAAGTTTATCATGCTTTTTCTGTGTTTCAGAGGGGAAACCAGGAATTTAATTGATATAAGACAGATGTTGGAAATTGGAGGGTAACTAGAAAATGTAGAAGAATCAGTTAAGACAAGTGGCCTTAGAATAATGTCCAGGTTTAATTAGATGATTTTGAAGGACCCTTCAAGCTCTTTAGTGACTGTCACTAATGTTATTAATAAAAAGATTATTGACAGTGTTAGGTCTGGAGACCCACAGATAAACTATTCACAGCCTTGAGTATGAGCCTGGGGTTCTGAGTGTGACTCCCAGACTAGCAGCATCAGGGCAAATTCTCGGGCCCCCTGCAGATCAAATGCAGAAACTCAAAGGATGCAGCCCAGCCTTCCAGGTGTCTTTGCATTTGGATATATGTAAGAGTATTGATATGAGTAAACCTTAACAAAGTATAATACCAAAAGGATACAGAGAAGAGGACTTCTGTGATGGTCCAGTGGTTAAGAATCTGGCTGCCAATTCAGTGGATATGGGTTCGATTCCTGGTCTGGGAAGATGCCACATGGCATGGGGCAACTAGACCAATGCACCACAACTATTGAGCCCACCTGCCTACAGCCTGTGCTCTGCAATAAGAGAAGCCACAGCAGTGAAAAGCTCAGCAATGCTATTAGAGAGTAGTTCCTGCTTGAGGCAACTAGAGAAAGCCCGTGCACAGCAACGGAAATCCAGCTCAGCCAAAAATAAATATTAAATAAATGGAAGTTAGATCAAAATAATAAAGAGGAGGAAGGATTGTCTGTAACATTTGGACCTTGTCTCATGAACAAGAATTCAGACAAAGTTGGGAAGATCTTCCCAGGCAGGGAAACAGGTCAGGGAGGTGGGAAAGACCAGACTGAACCCAAGACTCACATGCTGGGTGGACTTGGGTAGCAGGTGGCACCCTTAGGCATCCTTCGCTCTACTGACTCCAAGATGCTGGTGGTGAAGGGGACTCAGTCATGGGGGAGATGGAAGAATTAAAAATAGGATGTGTAATTTGGCAGCCTTTGGGGCAAACCATGCTTATAGATGAATTGTATTGGGCAGGTGCAGTATCACAAAAATAAGCTTGAGCCAACATTTAATGATGAATGATTTGAACTTTAAAGAAAAATCCTTATTTTTGGCATTTATTAAAGAAAGGGACACTTTCATCACATTGCATCCACGTTTCTACACAGCAACAATTTGCTGCTGCTGGCAGCTGCTGCTGCTTTTCATCTGGTCACATCTTCCCCATTTTTTCATAGTCCTCACCACACCCTTTCACACCCCCAGTAATCATTACCCTTGGACTATTCTTCATAAAGAAACTGTTTTTATGTTTCAATCAAAGATGGAACAATGCAAGAAAGGCCAGGAAGGCTGCCTCTTTCAAAAACAAGTTGAGAAGAACATATGTTATGGGGGAGGATGAGAGTATTTGTATAGATTTGGTAATTATTGCAAAGAAACTTATACACAAAATTAAAGGGAGAGGAATAAATTAGGAGTTTGGGATTAACAGAGACACTACTATGTATAAAATAGATAAACAAGAAATGACTGTATAGCACAGGGAACAGCATTCAATACCTGGTAGTAACCTATAATGAAAAAGGATCTGAAAAAGAATATATATGTGTATATATGTAACTGCACCATTTTGCTGTACATTTGAAACTAATGTAACATTGTAAATCTACTATATTCCAAGAAAAAATAAAATGTAATAGGAGTAAAAAGGAAAAAGGGATAAACTCTGTCTTGGTAAGACAAGTAAGACCTGTTTCTTCATGAACAGAGAAGGGTATTAAAGAGTGAATAGGAGTTTTCCAGGTGATAATTAACCCCTTTGACAATCAGTTTTCAATCAAATGTGGGGTCTGAGGCAATTTATTACTTTGGAAGTATGTGCCTTTTTTGTAATTAAAATAAATTGATAATCTCTCATCACAGGGCCACACATCCTATGGCCTGGTTGTTCAAGGCTATGTTTTAATTACCTTAGCCTGAGGCCCTCCTTGAGCCCAGGGGTACCTGGAAGTCCTTTTTAATAAGGAGTTAATGCTCAAGGCTCCGTGCAGAGCCATAGCCACGCTCATCTGAAAATGAGGAGTGGAGATACATTCCATAAATCAAAAGCCTGAGGAAAAAATAGTTAACCCAATGTGTTCTGAGCTTCTCCATGCTTCCTTGAGGGGGTTCATTATGAGCGAATACTCTGCTAGGTCACTGAAATATTTAAAGGCGGGAGGGAAAAAAGCATCAGAATCCAACCTTGTGTGCGTGTATCTGTGTGTTTTTCAAACCAATGCATTCCTGACAGAGGCTAAGGCAAGGCAGCTTTCCTTTAGCATCCTTGCTGGTCACCTACACAGAAGCAGAGGTAGTGGATGCTCATGCCATTAGCAAATGCAGTGTGTTTGCTTAGTCACGCAGGCATGTCCAACTCTTCTGACCCCAGGGACGGTAGTCCACCAGGCTCCTCTGTCCATGGGATTTTCCAGACAAGAATCACTGGAGAAGGTTGCCATTTCCTACTCTAGGAGATCGCCCTGATCCAGGGATTGAAGCCGTGTCTCTTGCGTTGGCAAGGGAATTCTTTACCACCGCCCGTGGAGCATGGTGAGACCCCTTCCCCGTTCTAGCAATGGTTTGTTGTCCTGGGATGGGGGTGGCCAGTTCAGATCCAGGTGGAGACCAGTTTCTCATGGAAGTGCCCAGTGATGGGTCCTGATAGCCGGTGCCGAGAGCGCAGCACAGGTGAGTTTGTGTACAGCTGCTGGAGAAGCCCCCATGCCAGGGACACGCGCCCAGTGCCGCTCAGCCTGGTCTGATTGTGTGCTTGACATCGAGTGCTTTGCAGCCAGACAGGGAGCGTGTAACGGCATCCCCTCCTAGCTGGAGGCCTGGAAAGAGGATGCAAGTGTGATTACTGCTGACAGCTAATGGAGCATCACCGTGAGAGCCAGGAGTGCAGACGCTGCTTTTGGATGTCAGCTCCTTTGGTTCCCATCCCAGAAAATCTCTCACAGGGCACTGATTGATCTTTCAAACAAAATGACTACATCCGCCAAGTTGTTTTCGCTTCTTTCATTATAGTTCCTCATCCCTGAACCACAAAGAGAGATGGCAGTTTGGAGGTGAAATATTTGTAGGACCACAGAAAAGAGTAGAGTGAACACCCAGAGGTCTTTGCCATCACCCTGTAATCTGTAGAAGATGGTAATTGGCTGGGGCAGGAGTAGGAAAAAAATGAAAGCTGTCACTTGCCATTTGCATGGATATGAACACACACTGGGGCTTCACTGGTGGTTCGGGGTAAAGAATTCACTTGCAATGCGGGAGACACGGTTCAATCCCTGGGTCAGGAAGATCTCCTGGAGGAGGAAATAGCAACCCACTCCAGTATTCTTGCTTGGGATATCCCACAGAGAGAGGAGCCTCGCAGGCTACAGTCCATGGCGTCGCAAAAGAACCAGACACAACTCAGCAACTAAACAACAACAACAATCATAAGAATAGTAGCTAGCATTTATTGAATGCTTGCTGTTTGGAAGGCAATGGCACCCCACTCCAGTACTCTTGCCTGGAAAATCCCATGGATGGAGGAGCCTGGTAGGCTGGGGTCACTAAGAGTCGGACACGACTGAGTGACTTCCCTTTCACTTTTCACTTTCATGCATTGGAGAAGGAAATGGCAACCCACTCCAGTGTTCTTGCCTGGAGAATCCCAGGGACGGGGGAGCCTCGTGGGCTGCTGTCTATGGGGTCACACAGAGTTGGACATGACTGAAGTGACTTAGCAGCAGCAGCAGCAGTGCTAAATAAAATATAAATGAATTTGTTGAATTTTCAGATCACTCTTATTGAGTAAGTGACATTTGTATTCTCATTCTACAGGTGAGAAAACCAAGGCTTGGAGAAAGTTTAAATGTGCCAGAGGTCACACAGATTTAAATCCATATATGACTTGAGATCTTTTTCCACTGTGCCCTGCTGCCTTTCGGTGCCACTTTGAGATACAACTTTTAATGATGTGAGTGGGGGAAATCATCTTTGAAGTCCTCTTCAAATTGTAATCAACTTTGGTTTCGTTATCTAAAAATCTCAACTTCAGCAACAGTGAAAGAGCTACCAGTTTTTGTGGACTTTGTGAATCCAGAACACTGTGCTGGGCACTTATATCTCTTACCTAGAATCCTTGAAGGGTAGACAGCCTATCCCCACCTCAGAGGAGAAAAGTAAGGCTCTGGGACATTGTACACATTACCTGATGTCACAGAGGTAATTAGAGGTGAAGAGGGCATTTTCTTCGAGGTCTCTGAGACCCCCAAATCCAAGGTGTTTGCACCTGTCACATTATCTTCCCTGACTTTTAAATATACAGTACCACAAGTACCAAAACCTAACAGAAACAATGCAAAACTCAACACCTTCTTAACTTTTGTAAAAAAAAAAAAAAGCACCAAACACGGGAATGATGGAGGGTCCTTAAAAGTTACTATATGATCCAGCAATCCCACTCCTACATATATCTGGCATATATATATATATATATATATATATATATATATATATATATGCCAGAGCAATCCCACTCCTATATATATCTGGTATATATCCAGAGAAAACTCTAGTTTGAAAAGACACACGCATCCCAATGTTCATAGCAGCACTATTAACAATAGCCAAGACCTGTAAACAACTTAAATGTCCAGCAGCAGGTGAATGGATTAAGGAGATACGGTACATGTATATAATGGAATATTAGCCATAAAAAAGAAACAAACTACTACCATTTGCAGCAACATGAATGGATCTAGATGATATTATACTTTGTGAAATAAGTCAGACAGAGAAAGACAAATATCATATGATACCACTTATACGTGGAATCTAAAAAAATATTACAAATAACCTCTATACAAAATACAAACAGATTCACAGACATAGAAAACAAACTTACAGTACCAAAGGGGAGAGGAGGGGTAGAGATAAATTAGGAGTATGTGTTTAACAGATACAGAAGATTATACATAAAATAGATAAACAACAAAGATTTACTGTGCAGCATGGGGAACTATATTCAATATCCTATAATAACCTACAATGGAAAGGAATTTGAAAAGATATACAGCATATATAATATACATATAATATATACATTTTATCATATATGTATATATAATTCATGCACATATAATATATGAGGTGGCACTAGCGGTAAAGAACCTCCCAATGCAGGAGATGCAAGAGATTCAGATTTGATCCCTGGGTGGGGAGTTTCTCCAGGAGAAGAAGTGGCAAACCACTCCAATATTCTTGCCTGGAAAATTCTGTGGGCAGAGGAGCCTGGTGGGCTACAGTTCATGGGGTCGCAAAGAGTCCGCAGGACTGAGGACTGAGCACAGCACGGTACATTATATATATATAACTAGAAAAATACCATATAAAACTAAGGGCCTGCCCATTAAAGAGATCCAGCAACTATGTTTAAGCAATTAGTCCTGCAAAGTTACTCAGGATACCTGAGAAGTCGTAAAATCCAAAAACAATCCAAGAAAATAATTTTGTGTATATAAGGTACCCCCCTCTCTCTCCCTCCCTCTCTCTCTGACAGCCAGCTTGGTTTGTTTATTTATTGTCCTTGCCCTAGACACCTTCCACGGCCACCCCGCACTGACTCAGCGGAGCTGGCCCTTCACTTGGGCCCTGTTCCGGCAGCTGCTGCAGCTCTGCGCTGCCTCCCGCGCGCTGCCAGCTGTCTCCGCCTGCATCGCCCCACAGTAATGTGAGCAACTGGAGGCAATAATGTGTCTCCCCATTTGCCTAACAATACCAACATGGACAATAACTCAGAAGACTGAAGATTTGTGCTGTAATTTAATAAACCCCATGCACATTTCTACAATTGAGTATCACATCTGTGCAATGGATCCTAGAAGTGTAATATTCTTTTATAAGGGACCATTAACCAATCTTAAGTTTATAGGTTTCCTTAAATCTTTTTCATCAGCTGTTAAACTACAGTAAAGAGAAAATTGCCTCTTATGAGACAAGGGATAGTAAAATACAAAGACTGTGATTAAACGTCAATCAATTAAGGATTATAATATAATAAAATGCTGACTGATGATTAAAATGAGCACATTCTCGGAGAATTGTTTAAACAATGTTAAGAATTATTTTTAAAAGTCAGTCAAATAAACTTCAATTGGATCACATTATAGATGAGTCCTTGCTCCAAAAGGAAAAAAAAAAAATCCATAAAAATTATTCCTCAGGTACAAAGACCCCAAAATTGGCAGTGAATTTCTATGCTAAAAGGTATTTTTTTTAGCTTCTCATTTTACTATTCCCCAGTCTCCAGAATTTTAAATTCTTTTCTGAACAGAATAAGTAATGACATTTTTGTTTCAGCTAGTTTTCCACCAGTGTGTGCAGCTGGGCAACAGTTTATGGAAATGGGTTGTGTAGTAAAACCACCGAACAAACAAACAACATTGCAATTGAGGTAACAAAACACTGACTGGAACCTGGGGCTCCAGAAGGAGCTCTGGGACTGTTTGTAAAACTTCGCAATCTAAGCCTTCCGGAAATGACCTCTTACAGAATTCCTTCCTCTGAAGGTCAGAGCACACTTCCGTCCGGGAACAGCTTGCCTGCTGCAGAAGGCTTACAAGTAATCCACAGTGATCTACTTTATTTCTGTCTACCATACACCACCCATTTTAACCATCAGCTTTTCCACTTGGGTTGGAGTTATGCTGGAAGACCCAGGCTAATTACATCACGTTTGGCAGCCTCACATACCAAAAAAGACCAAGTGGTTTCTTCCTCTTTGCTCTAGCTGCCATATTTCTTTTCCTCCAAGAATATGACTGGCAAGGAGCCATGTTTTCTGTGTTGAGCTGCTCCTTCCACAGACCCAGTCTTCCACATTGCCCTCCCAAAGCAATTTTCCTGCTACATTGCTTGTACCTGGTCCCCATGGAGCTCCGAGGGCATTCAGACTCCTGCCAGTTTGCAGGGAGCGTTTTGAAGCTTGTTGCAACAGCTGGCTTATATGAGCCTTGAAGGAAAAGCCTGCATACGTGTGGCAGCGCATTTGAAATGCCGAAGCAGCTGGCAAAGTAAGCAGAGACCAAAAGATGTGGAGTAACTCACAGCTTTGCTAGAAACTGTGAAGGAGAAGCCTTCTGCGGCAGACGGAAGCATAATTAATGGATAAACCCCAGTGCAGCCTGGCTTCTGCCCTTATCAGTCTATGGAAACTACTCTAGTGAAGGTCACCAATGACCTTCTAATTACCCAATTCGATGACTGCTTTTTGGTCGATGCTTTCCCAGGCGATTCTGCTAGACTTGGCAGGAGAGTTGAGTGATGGGCAGAAAAGCACATGCTCACTAAGTAACAAAGCTGGAGTTTGAAATAGGTGGGTTTAACCCCAAACTCAAGATCTTCCCATGGAATCCTGGTTGCCTCTCAACATTTCACACATCTTATAAAGAAAAGGTGAATGGGAAAAAGTGATGGATTGACTATAATCTCTTATTTTCTCTCCTTTGTAGAATAGACCTGACATGATAGCAAGGGTATTTTTGCAAAGGTATAGAGCCACAGAGGCAAAGAATGAGAGAGATGGCAGAAGAGGATAAGAGATTTTAAGACACTCTTGAGAGATGGAAAGAGGTAAATAAAGTGCATGCAGAGATCAGAATAAAAATTTTTTAAAAATCCATGTTAGTAGCTAAGAGAGATAAAAATGCTTATATACTGCAAGAATAGAAAAGAAGCAAATTAAGTTGCCTAGCAGAACAGGCCCTGAGAACACCAAGTCATGAAGGAATTGGAGGTGAGACTTGGGTGAAAAACTCAATATTGGCTGATAGCCTATAGACAGAGGCTTTCCTTTCAAGGAACAAGCATCTTTTAATGGAGGAAAAAGCTATAACAAACCTAAACAGCATATTAAGAAGCAGAGACATTACTTTACTGGCAAAGGTCCATATTATAGTCAAAGCTATGGTTTTTCCAGTAGTCAGTATGGCTGTGAGAGTTGGACCATAAAGAAGGCTGGGTGCCGAAGAATCAATGCTTTAGAATTGTGGTGCTGGAGAAGCCACTTGAGAGTCCCTTGGACAGCAAGGAGATCAAACCAGTCAATCCTAAAGGAAATCAACCCTGAAAGACTGAAAGATTTCCTAAAGGAAATCAATCAGAAAGACTGATGCTGATGTTGAAGCTCTAGTACTTTGGCTACCTTATGTGAAGAGCCAACTCACTAGAAAATTTCCTAAATCTGGGAAAGACTGAGGGCAAGAGAAGAAGGAGGTGACAGAGGATGAGATGACTGGATGGCATCACAGACTTAGTGAACATGAGTTTGAGCAAACTCAGGGAGATGCTAAGGACAGGGAAGCCTGGCATGCTGAAGTCCTTGTGGCCACAAAGAGCTTGACGTGACTTAGTGACTGAATAGATAAGAGTTACTGCCTTAGATGTCCACCTCTTCCCTCCACTATCCCAAAAAGAAAACAGAAAATTGAATTACTGAACAAATCTAACCAGAAAAACTTTAGACTTGAGGCAGAGAGATGGGTAGATTGAAGCTGCTGCTGCTGCTGCTAAGTCACTTCAGCCGTGTCCGACTCTGTGTGACCCATAGATGGCAGCCCACCAGGCTCCCCGTCCCTGGAATTCTCCAGGCAAGAACACTGGAGTGGGTTGCCATTTCCTTTTCCAATGCATGAAAGTGAAAGGTGAAAGTGAAGTCACTCAGTCGTGTCCAACTCTTTGCGACCCCATGGACTGCAGTCTACCAGGCTCTTCCATCCATGGGATTTTCCAGGCAAGAGTGCTGGGGTGGGTTGCCATTGCCTTCTGCAGATTGAAGCTGGGAGTCATTAAAAAAAAAAAGAGTGAGTAGAAATCTGCACGATCAATAGTAGAATTCCCAGCCTCTTCTCCCTGTTCTCCAGTCCTGTTCCAGAACCCCTGTAGCCAGTCAGTTCTTTCCCCATTGCCTCCTGTTCCAAGATTTTTCAGACTCCTGGAGAGCCTGAAATGCCACAGAGACAGTGCTCCCAGGACATATGGGAATGCTCTACACGGGGAAGTTCAAGCACTGCATAGTCACTGCACAGTGATGTGAATAAGACTCACCTAGGCCGGCAGAGCTTTCGGTGAGCTCTGCAGTGCTGCTTATGGGTTATGAACTAATGGCTACTAGGCAAAAAAGTACAAACACAAAATAATAATTAAATAGGACAAGGAAGTCTTGACAATGCACAACAAAATAAGGAGAAGAGTTCAGTTAAAGTTCTCACAGAGGTAAGAACATGTTGTACTTATGAAATAAAACTCTCAGATAACAAGGAAGAGCTCTTGTAAATTAAAAATCAAATAGCTCAACAAATAAGAAATGCCCTCGATGAATTAGAAGATAAATGCAAGAAGTTCACTTACAGTGTATAAAAAAGGCAATATATGGAAAATACGAGAAAATAGTTAAGAAAATTACGTTAGTAATGAAAAAGTTACATATAGGATATCTAGAATAAGCAAAAGCAAAAACATGAAGAGAAATTATCAAACAAATGATAAAGGAAAATTTTCATCAGAACTGTTCAACAGTTCCTAAATTAAAAGAATCCACTAATTATCCTTGCATTATTTTTATTGTATAGTCGCAAACAATTGTGTCTGACTCTTTGCGGCTCCATGGACTGCCAGGCTCCTCATTCTGTGGGATTCTCCAGGCAAGAATACTGGAGTGGGTTGCCATTTCCTTCTCCAGGGGGAATATTTTTCTTTAATTTTTAAAGGAAAATTTTCCATCATCAAAATTTAAAAAGAAAACTGTATACGTTATTTTTATGTAACTAATGAAAAATTTTATATAACTAATGACTGGGGTTCATGACCTTGTACAGGAGGTGGTGATCAGGACCATTCCCCAAAAAAAGAAATGCAAAAAGGCCTTACAAATAGCTGAGAAAAGAAGAGATGCTAAAGTCAAGGAGAAAAGGAAAAATATACCCACTTGAATGCAGAGTTCCAAAGAATAGCAAGGAAAGATAAGAAAGCCTTCCTCAGTGATTAGTGCAAAGAAATAGAGGAAAACAATAGAATGGGAAAGACTAGAAATCTCCTCAAGAAAATTAGAGATACAAAGGGAGTATTTCATGCAGATATGGGCTCAATAAAGAACAGAAACGGTATGGACCTGACAGAAGCACATGATATTAAGAAGAGGTGGCAAGAATACACAGAAGAACTATACAAAAGAGATCTTCATGACCCAGTTAACCACGATGGTGTGATCACTCACCTAGAGCCAGACATCTTGGATTGTTAAGTCAAGTGGGCCTTAGGAAGCACCACTATGAACAAAGCTAGAGGAAGTGATGGAATTTCACTTGAACTATTTCAAATCCTAAAAGATGATGCTGTAAAAGTGCTGCACTCAGTATGCCAGCAAATTTGGAAAACTCAGCAGTGGCCACAGGACTGGAAAAGGTCAGTTTTCATTCCAATCTCAAAGAAAGGCAATGCCAAAGAATGCTCAAACTACTGCACAATTGCACTCGTCTCACACACTAGCAAAGTAATGCTCAAAATTCTCCATGCCAGGCTTCAGCAATAGGTGAACTGTGGACCTCCAGATGCTCAAGCTGGATTTAGAAAAGGCAGAGGAACCAGAGATCAAATTGCCAACATCTGTTGGATCATTGAAAAAGCAAGAGAGTTCCAGAAAAACATCTACTTCTGCTTTATTGACTACACCAAAGCCTTTGACTGTGTGGATCACAATAAATTGTGGAAAATTCTTAAACAGATGGGAATACCAGACCACCTTATCTGCCTCCTGAGAAATCTGTACGCAGGTCAAGAAGCAACAGTTAGAACCAAACATGGAACAACAGACTGGTTCCAAATTGGGAAATTAGTACCTCAAGGCTGTATATTGTCACCCTGCTTATTTAACGTATATGCAGAGTACATCATGCAAAATGCTGGGCTGGATGAAGAACAAGCTGGAATCAAGATTGCTTGGAGAAATATCAATAACCTCAGATATGCAGATGACACCACCCTTATGGCAGAAAGAGAAGAAGAACTAAAGAGCCTCTTGATGAAAGTGAAAGAGGAGAGTGAAAAAACTGGCTTAAAACTCAACATTCAGAAAACTAAGATCACCGCATCAGGTTCCATCACTTCATGGCAAATAGATGGGGAAACAATGGAAACAGTGACAGACTTTCTTTCTTGGGCTCCAGAATCACTGCAGATGGTGACTGCAGCCATGAAATTAAAAGACTCTTACTCCTTGGAAGGAAAGTTATGAACAACCCAGACAGCATATTAAGAAGCAGAGAAATTACTTTGCCAACAAAGGTCCATCTAGTCAAAGCAATGGTTTTTCCAGTAGTCAAGTATGGATGTGAGATCTGGACCATAAAGAAAGCTGAGGGCTGAAGAATTGATGCTTTTGAACTGTGGTGTTGGAGAAGACTCTTGAGAGTCCCTTGGACTGCAAGGAGTTCAAAACCAGTCAATCTTAAAGGAAACTGGTCCTTTAAATGTTCATTGAATATGGGATATTCCAAATATTCGTTGGAAGGACTGAAGCTGAAGCTGAAGCCAAAGCTCTAATACTTTGGTCAACTGATGCAAAGAACGGACTCATTGGAAAAGACCCTGATGCTGGGCAAAATTGAAGGCAGGAGAAGAAGGGGATGACAGAGGATGAGATGGTTGGATGGCATCACTGACTCAATGGACATGAATTTGAGCAAGCTCTGGGAACTGGTGATAGACTGGGAAGCCTGACCTGCTGCAGTCCATGGAGTCTCAAAGAGTTAGACATGACTGAGCAACTGAATGGAACTGAACTAAATGAAAAATTAAAGTTTTAAAATTTGGAAAAATCCCAGTGATCTCTAGGTGATTTTGCTCTGTCCTTGCCTCTTGGGCATGCTCTTGCCTTCTCTGGTTGGCAATTTCTAAGCTTTGGGAGTAAATGCATCAGTTATCAGCCATTGGAAATTTGGTCCCTTTGATAGTTATTTTGCAATATTCAGTGATCAGTTGTATGTGTGTGTACCCCAGTGTACATATATAGAATTTAGTGACTGATCAGTTTTAAGGACCAAGGAGAAAAAGCTTTAGGTGGTACCAGGATTTCTAGTTTAAGGACTGGGCTTTGACTATTTTTCAATTATGTGTTATTCAGTATGAATACAGGTGGTGCTAATGGTAAAGAATCCATGTGTCAACACAGGAAACATGATGAGATGCAAGTTCGATCCCTGAGTCAGGAAGATGCCCTGGAGGAGCGCATGACAACCCGCTCCAGTGTTCTTGCCTGGAAAATTCCATGGACAGAGGAGCCTGGTGGGCTACAGTGCAAGGGGGTTGCAAAAAGTCAGACACAACTGAGCACACACACACACACAGTAGGATCACTCACATCAGTAGTATTTCTTTAGTCTAATTATTTCAGAACAGAGGCAAATGAGTGAGGTGTGTTGTCTTTAAGCCTTTTCATTTTGAAATGCAACACACAAAGAAAAGAGCATTGACTGCAAAGTGTGTCTTAATGAATTATTACCAAGTGAATCTCAGAGTAATCATCATCAAAGTCAGGAAATAAAACACTGCCAGCCATGCTATGAGTCCTCTGCATTCACCCTACTAATCACAACTCCTTCCTTCTTTCTATTTGTGACCACTATCCTGATTTTATGGAAAAATTCTTCTTGCTTTTCTTTAGTTTTAGTACTGAGGTATGGATTTAATTTCACTAAGTTCAGGCTTAATTTGGAGTTGACGCCAACTGGAGTTTCTAGTTAGTTAAATGAGTCAGGGTGAGGTCTGGCTGGTATGAGGAGGGAATTGAAGGGCTTCTGCATTTCAGCAGACCTTAAGAACTGTCCATCAGCATTTCAAACCTCAAAACTGTTGATATTCTGAGCTGGAGAATTCTTCATTGTAGGGAGCCGTCCTATGCGTTGTAGGTTAGTTAGCAACTCCCCTGGTCTCCACCCACTAGATGCAGTAGCCCCCCTCTTCCAGTTGGAACAACCAAAAGTGTCTGGATATTTTTGGATATTGCCAAACGACTCCCAGGAGGTGGGCAAAATCATCCTTAGCTGACAACCACTGCTTTGGACGAACTTAAGGACTATCTTTGTTCAAAAGGGCACTTGATCCAAAAAGTCAACTTTTGGCTCTTTTAGGTTTTCTACTAGTCAGTTTTAATCAAATGGTGGAGAAGTCAGGCTGAAAGTTCTACACTCCACAGTTCAACCAGAATCTGTGACTCTGTCCAGTGTTAGCCAGGGTCAGTGGCCTAAAGGTCAGCTCCCAGGGTTCCAGGTGGCAAGCCTCCCAGGAAGGGACACTTCCTCTCAAGTGACAGAGGACCTGGCAGCTTTCTCAAGGAGTCAGTGAATGAGACATGGTCGACTGACTTCTTTCCCCACCTCCCCCTTTTCGTATTTTGAACCTTTAAAAACTGCCAGCAAATGAAAGTGTCATATTGGTAGCAAAGCAGCTCAATGTCAAATGTAATGCACACACACATAAATATTTATAAGCACATACTATGTAAACTATAATAAAATACATATTACCTAAAGTGATATGTAAATGTTAGAGGTTAGAATCTAAAACCAGATTGATCAAGAGTTCCAAATCTGGTATTTACCTATTGCTCCACTTTTTGCAAATTCCTTAATCTCTCTGGGCTTCACCTTCCTCATTCACACCATGAAACTCACCAAGCACACCTCTAGGTATGGTTTTTGGATCTAGTGAGATGAGAAACACAAAAATGTATCACAAACAGTAAAGCACAATGAAATTTATGATACACTATTATTTTCTAAAGCTTCGAAGAGGAAGGGAGCCTCAAGGCTTCAGATAATTAATAACAACACATTGTAGAGTCTCTCTCAGTTATTTGTTTTAGTTGGACATATTAGTCAATGCAGAATAAGAACTGATTCCTGTGCTTTCAGTTCAATTCAGTTCAGTTCAGTTCAGTCGCTCAGTCATGTCTGACTCTTTGTGACCCCACGGACTGCAGCATGCCAAGCTTCCCTGTCCATTACCAACTGCTGGAGCTTGCTCAAACTCATGTCCATTGATTCAGTGATGCCATCCAACCATCTCACCCTCTGTCGTCCCCTTCTCCCACCTTCAATCTTTCCCAGCATCAGGGTCTTTTCAAATGAGTCAGTGCTTCCCATCAGATGGCCAAAGTATTGGAGCCACAGCTTCAGCATCAGTCCTTCCAATGAATATTCAGGACTGATCTCCTTTAGGATGGACTGGTTGGATCTCCTTGCAGTCCAAGGGACTCTCAAGAGTCTTCTCCAACACCACAGTTCAAGAGCATCAATTCTTCGGTGCTCAGCTTTCTTTATAGTCCAGCTCTCGCATCCATACATGATTACTGGAAAAACCATAGCTTTGACTAGATGGACCTTTGTTGGCAAAGTAATGTCTCTGGTTTTTAATATGCTGTTTAGGTTGGTCATAACTTTTCTTTCAAGGAGCAAGCATCTTTTAATTTCATGGCTGCAGTCACTATCTGCGGTGATTTTGGAGCCCAAGAAAGAAAGTCTGTAACTGTTTCCATTGCTTCCCCATCTATTTGCCATGAAGTGATGGGACCAGATGACGTGATCTTCGTTTTCTATATGTTGAGTTCTAAACCAGCTTTTTCACTCTCCTCTTTCATTTACATCAAAAGGCTCTTTAGTTCTTCTTCGTTTTCCGCCATAAGGGTGGTGTCATCTGCGTGCCTGAGGTTATTGATATTTCTCCTGGCAATCTTGATTCCAGCTTGTGCTTCATCCAGCCCAGCATTTTGCATGATGTACTCTGCATATACATTAAATAAGCAGGGTGACAATATACAGCCTTGATGTACTAATTTCCTAATTTGGAACCAGAACTGTAGTTCCATGTTTGGTTCTAACTGTTGCTTCTTGACCTGCATACAGATTTCTCAGGAGGCAGATGAAGTGGTCTGATATTCCCATCTCTTTAAGAATTTTCCATAATTTATTATGATCCACACAGTCAAAGGCTTTGACATAGTCAATAAAGCAGAAGTAGATGGACTGTCTTTTTTGATGATCCAACAGATGTTGGTAATTTGATCTTTGGTTCCTCTGCCCTTTCTAAATCCAGCTTGAACATCTGGAAGTTCATGGTTCATGTACTGTTGAAGTCTGGCTTGGAGAATTTTGAGCATTACTTTGCTAGCATGTGAGACGAGTGCAATTGTGCAGTAGTTTGAACATTCTTTAGGGATCCTGAGCTCGAGATCTGAGACAGAATTGAAGACACAAGAATTTAATGTAGGAGTAAAAAGTTCACATCTGATGCTGTTGGTGCCATTACAGTCAGTTAAGGTGTCAGAGGTTCTTCCTGATTTGGGGAATCTTGTTACAGCCACCGATTTTACCTTTCATGTAAAAGTGGAATTTTAACGACTGTATATATTGCATATTCTAAATGTCTTGGTGAGACAGTGCTGTTCATCCCTTGTTGCAAACTCACATTTGCTTTGCCCCATAATGGAGCTTCACACACAAAGGATTACCTGATGATGTTACAGGTTTATAGAAAGAAGTTCTGAAGGAATGTGAGGGTTCCCGATGTACAGATGAGCACCAGAGTGTCTCTTTCTTCATTTTCAGCATTTGACCCTATATGCTGACAACCTAATTTTTTTTTTTTTTCTTTTTTGGAAAGCCAGAAATTGTGTATACAACATACAGCAACTCTGTATTATGGTAGGAGCCAGTTTATTTCCGGTTTGCCCCTACTTCTAGGGAATAGCATTTCAGGGATTTCAACTGAAAGCCAGGGGTGTTTAGCAGGGATCCTTCACCTTGACAGGCCTAGAAACTGAATTTCTATCTCCCCCTCATTGTGAAACTGTCAAAGGTCTGCTCAGATTTTGACTGTCTTGCTGGAACTTGATTCTTGAATTCCAAGCCTTTCGACCACTGCAACTTAAGAACTGGCAAATATGTTGAGGTAAAAAGGAGCACGGGGTGTTTGAGCTCACTTCTTTGAAGTTCCCTTTGTTCCAAGACCCAAACCCCTTGATTCTGACTGCCCTCGCAGCCCTGAACTACAGTTTTTGTCTAGTTCCCATGAGGCTGCCGAATGCTCGAAGGCACTGCTTTTCACTCTGCCTTCTGAACTCATGCTGCAAATCAGCGAATGTCTCAAGGTAAAAAAATCAGAAACGACTGTCCTGTCATGGACTGTATGGGCTTCCCAGGTGACTCAGTGGTAAAGAAGCTGCCTGCCAAGCATGGAGACTTGGGTTCGATCCCTGGGTTGGGAAGTTCCCCTGGAGAAGAAAATGGCACCCACTTCAGTATTCTTGCCTGGGAAATACCATGGACAGAGGAGCCTGGTGCGCTACAGTCCATAGGGTCACAAGGAGTTGGACAGGACTTAGTGACTAAACATCATCAACGTGGACAGTATCCCCTCTAAATTCATTGCTGAAGCTCTGATTCCAATGTGACTGTATTTAGAGATAGGACTTTTAGGAAGTAATTAATATTAAATGAGGTCATAAACATGATCTCCTAATCTGAAAGGATTTGTGGCCTTATAAAATCTCCCTGCCTCTCTCCCCAGCACCATGTGAAGACACAGGGAGAAAGGGGTCATCTGCAAGCCAAGAGGCGAGTCTTACTTGGAACAAGTCAGCCAACACCTTGGTCTTGATCTCCCCAGCCTCCAGAACTGTGAGAACTAAATTTCTGTTGTTGAAGACACTCAATCTCTGGTGCTTTGTTACAGCAGCCAGAGCAGACTAAGACATGCTCTTTCATTTCATTTTCCTTCTCTCTGAAGTCTTGATCCTTAAAGTCCTGGCTGCCTTGGTTGTCCTCTGATGCCTTCAATTGTTTTGCTTTTTACCTGATTTTTAAATATTTGTTATAGTAGGAATTTTGAATTCATAACTATTCTATTAAAGGAAGAAGTAAAAATCTCAGAAAGTCTCATTAAAATATTTCATCCCAAGAAAAAGGAAGAGTAAATATAAAGACTCTGGAGCAAAAACCTGCTCAGGAAATAGAATATAGTTATAATTATATGAGATATTTAGGGCACAACCTACTTCAGATGCTGTCACCTCAAGGTCTTTATATTATTTACATCTGCAAAGATTCTTATTCTAAATATGATTACATTCTGAGATTCTATGTAGACATCTGTTTGGGGGGACTCTATTCAACCCAATATTGAATATTCTAAGAAATATGTAATATTGACACTACTTCTTCTATTAATAAATGATACAAGGCACTACAAGATCTTGTTTGCTTAATACTATCACCTCCAGATAGAATTACACTCTTCATAGAGTTACATTCTTGAGATAAGCCATTGTCTACAAGGGCACTCTTTTACAAATCATATAAACTACCTGGGATTGTTACTCACATTCGCACTGGAAGTTTATTTTGAAAGCAAAATTCTATGAAGGCTGTATGTTCCAGAGGGTAAGGGCTGGGTTACTTTCATTGGCTTTGCTGTAGGCACAGTGGAAACTGTATTCAATAATACTGTTCCAATCTATAAAATAGACTCAAGCATCCGATGGATTGGTGTGGATAGAGTTTGCCTCAGTTTAAGTTCCCATCTTTCAGAATGTGAGGAAAGTTAGATAATCCATATTCTGACCTACAGGCTCTGCTAAACTTTCATGGCTGCCTATCTCTAGAGACATGCCATTTTCTTTGGGCTGAAAAATCTGCAAAGTGTCTGGGCCGAAGTGACTAGAATTGCTCTCATTCACAAATGGCCTCAGAGACCAGATTAAAGACCAGCTCCCAATCCCATGGATAGAGGAGCCTGGTAGGCTGCAGTCCATGGGGTTACTAGGAGTCGGACACAACTGAGCGACTTCACTTTCACTTTTCACTTTCATGCATTGGAGAAGGAAATGGCAACCCACTCCAGTGTTCTGGCCTGGAGAATCCCAGGGACGGGGGAGCCTGGTGGGCTGCTGTCTCTGGGGTCGCTCAGAGTTGGACACAACTGAAGTGACTTAGCAGCAGCAGCAGCAGCCCCTCCCTTGCTGCCTTTTCATCTGACTCTTGTGGTCATTTCTGCTGATGTCAGCTCCACTCTCCCCAGCAATCACCGTCGTTTTCCAACAGAGATGGATGGCTGAGCAGATGGCCAGAGTGGCTATCCATCACATATGCCTATGGATGATCAAGGCCATGTCTGTGACTCTAAATTCGGCATCAATTAAGTGTGGGTTGCATCCAGCCACACAACCCTCTTGTGCCACCCACAGAGCATCAGGGAATCTGAAAAGTTTTTCTACTTATTTCAGAAAGCTTCTAACTGCTCACCCACTGAGACTGAAGTATGGGAGTGAAGATGAAATGAAAAGCTAAAAGGAGATGAAAAAAACTGAGTAAAAATATTCAGGAACCTAGGCACTGAAATCTGGTGGGTCTTCAAGCTCGCCGATTTTGTGGAAAACAGTTTACTGTGTGTGCCAAGGCTTAGTACACAAACAATAATGCCTTCATGGGTGAAAGCAGCTAGGTGTGCTGAAGTGGTCATATATCTAAGCGTGAAAGAGAGGGACCTCGGCTCACAGAGATACAGAAACGTGTCTTTTGACGATTCTCCCATATTGAAAATCAAATTGAGCTGATAGCTTAATAAACATGACAAGAGTCTGGATCCTCTTCTAGAGCTTTTATTGTTATTATTATCTTTTGCTACAGTCACTGCTTCAGCACTTCTTAAGCAGGCTCTATTACTGGATTCACCGGTGAACTGCAAAGAGATACTATAAATACAATGTACAACCCTGGGGTTAAGAACTATTTCAGGACGAGGGTTCAGATTTCTAGCCTGAGGTGCTTTAGACCTATTTAACTACAGAAAAAGAAACAGTGGTAAGAAAACAGATTAAACTTCACATGTGAAAAATGTGATTATCTTCTACGTGGGCCAGAAAATTCTTAGACACAAATCATCTTGCTTTCCAGAGCTTTCCTTCTCTGCTTCCAAGATGGTCATTCAACAGATACTAATTAGGCACCTACTGTTTGCTAACAGGTAAAATACATTATCCAAGGAGTGTACAGTCCATCTAAAGACACCAAACTCATAATCCTTATTTTCTTTTCCTTTTGAAATATACTGATTTATGCTTTCTTCCCATTCTCTAAGCTGAGAATTTTCTTTTAGAGTGGCAAATAGACAAAACAATCTGAACCAGGGTTACAGATAACACCCCCAAAGGCTTCTTACATCATTTGGTGTTGTAGAAGCAGTGTATAGGTGACTTCTAGAGATAGTATCATGGTTTGTGCTAAAGGACTATCTTGGCAGAGATTTTGAACTTCTACCAAAAAGAAACGGAAGGACCAAGCAAGTCTGGGAGACACTTTTAAGAGGCTCATACCCTTGCTATTTGTTGCAATCTGGTGCTGGTTTGCAAGGTAACTGTTTTTTATCTGATTGTATATATGTACATAAATCTTATATGTTATATATTTAATATATTTTATATATTTAATATATTGTATATATTGAACTAGTCAAAGTTATGTCTGCTTTAGAGTTCTTTGTATTTTCTGAGACTTATTACAGAAGGCGGTAGTTGAAATGCTATGAAGAAAACCAACAGGATTATGTTATGAGCACGACTAGAATCATTTTTCATTCAATAATGCTGTTCTGATTGGAAATCCATAGTCTGCTGTTAGTCCTGAAATTTTCCTTCCAAACAGTGGACAAACCAAATGATTTTTTTTTTTTTTCATTTAGAATTACTCTTCTCTGGAGCCTCTTATCCTAAAAATGTGCTGAGTTTAGCTCTTTATCTCTATCACAGTGTCGTGCCTGCAAGAATGTTGCAAAGTATAAAGGCTTAGAGTAGACAAGTGACTTCTTTGATTCCACAGCAATTCCTGGAGTTGAAGTTGCTGCCGCAGCTCATGCTTTACACACTTGCTTTACCTTCCATGAGGGCAAAGGTTTGGGGAGCTCCTCTAGCTTTTTACCATCCCAATATCAGCTCAACACTGATCAGCTCAATGCATCTTAAAATGAGGTAAAATAAAATCATTTGTATTGTCCCTGTTGTAGTTATAGGACTTGAGAATTAGACGGAACCCAGCTGAGTGAGTGGGGGCTGGAATTCAACTCACATTTTGCTCACCAAGCTGGCATCACACTGAATTCACTCAGAGGAAGAGGTACCCATTTTAATTTGCACAAACACACCGGTTAAGTTGCTAGCTGCCCTGTGCATGGCAGGGTCCACACAAACTGGGCTCAGGGGCTCAATCCAGTCATCTTTTTTTTTTTGACATTCTCCTGCTTTCCCAAGTACACAACTCTTCCTTGCCATTTGTAGAAACATGTATGTGTGTGCGCTAAGTCGCTTCAGTCATGTCTGATTCTTTGTGACACCGTGGACTGTAGCCCACCAGGCTCCTTTGTCCATGGGATTCTCCAGGCAAGAATACTAGAGTGGATTTCTATGCCCTCCTCCAGGAAATTTCCCAACCCAGGGATCGAACCCACATCTGTTATGTCTTCTGCATTGGTGGGCAGGTTCTCTACCACTAGCACCATCTGAGAAGCCCCATTTGTAGGAACAGGCCTCAAAAATCCATGACATCTCAGGATAAGTAGCTTGGAGGGGTATTAGAAGAATCTTTAATGTTGCCCTTACAATCAAAAATATTTTGATGACTTATATTTGTTATCTGTCACATGGTGTGACTTTTCCATGTACTTTCACCTTCTAAGTTTGGGGAAATAGTGCAGTCTGGTTAACACTAGGTTAGATACTATTAGGAATGAAAGAAAAAAAAAGCATCATGGGCATGAGAGTTTATTTCCACTGCACAGATGTGTGTGTATGTGCACATTTAGCAGTTTTTGTTCTTGCTTTTGGGCTTCCCTTTTAGCTCAGACTGTAAAGCATCTGCCTGCAATGCAGGAGACCCAGGTTCTTGCTTTTGCTAAATTTAGACTTTCATTTGGATCATTAGAGTATCTCATATCTCTTTCATTTGTTGCATAATAAATTGTTTGTTCTTCAAGACCCAACTCAAATGTCACCTCCTCTGGGTAGCCTTGCACCCCACCAGGCGGTGTCCTACATGCTCCCATAGAGCCGCATACATTTATCGCAGTCCTTACCACCAGCAGTTTGTATTGGCCTGTTCTACTGGACCAGCCTGACCATGAATGAGTTCTTTGAAGACAAGAATTGCACCTAATGCACTTTTGTAGCTCCAGAGTCAGTGTAGAATCTTACCCATTTTAATTATTCGGAAAATCCTGACATAATTTCTGCAGTGTGATCATTCATCTTTGATGGTTATGACTTCTTTGAAAATGCTATAGATGCTCTCCCCGGGAAAAAAAAACTGCTTTACATGCAAGTTTTGCATACATTTTTCATTGTTCTTGGGCCCCGTGATCCTGTTCTTGGCCCTTCCATGATCCTACCTATGGGTCCACGGAACTCAGATCAAGAACTACTTGTCAAGAGAAACGGACTAAGGGTCCTGGTACAATAAAGTGCTACACATTCCCCTGTTATTTCCTTCACTCATATATTAATCATGCTGAACACTGAGGATGTTATAATGAATATCATACAAGTACTCAACACCCAGGGACAGAGACCAACAAATGAGTGGATAAAGTTATACCACAGCATGGTAAATGTTACTGCATGCTAAGTCACTTGAGTCATATCTGACTCTCTGTGACCCAATGCACTTGTAGTCTTCCAGGCATCTCTGTCCATGGGATTCCCTAGGCAAGAACACTGGGGTGGCTTGCCAATGCCCTTCTCCAGGTGATCTCCCCAACTCAGGGATCAAACCCATATCTGTTATGTCTCCTCCATTGGCAGGGGGGTTCTTTACCACTAGAGCCACCTGGGAAGTCCGAATGTTACTGCAGCAGTGTACAGAAGATGCCAGCTTCAGGAGAGTGGTTTCAGATTCCTCACTTAAGGACCAAAATTTTCCCCTCTATCCTGCAATCAATCTGAGTGGTAACATTTTTCTTATCCCAAATCAGTACATTTGAAAAAAGTTTTCTATTATCACTAGCATTTCATAGCATCTTACTGCTCCCAAAGACTATAATTCTGGAATAAAGAACAATCCTTTTATAACATATAATTTTGTGAGAATAAATTTCTTCTCACTTCATTGTGAATGTCTAAAACTTCTCATACTCTGGCACCCAGCATTTAGTATTTGAATCACTTGTTTTAGGGAGTCATTGAAGGCTTCCTAGAAGAACTGTGCAAAGTGAGTCTTTAGGCATAAATGGGGTCTAGAAGGTGGGAATAAATAGAGGGAGAGACTTACTCCAGGTAGATGAAATAATAGTTGAATGCCTCAGAGGTTAAATATATAAAATGTGTGCATATAAGGTAGTAATGGAGATGAGATCAAGTTAGCAGGAAAATCCCCCGGGAAAAGGTGAAATGGGCAAGAATTGAAAAGTCTTAGCAAAGGGACCTTGCAGAGGGAAGGCATTGTAAGTGGGTAGGATACAGAAGCAGCTGCTTCTGCAGGCTGGTGTAGAGGCAAGCTGTAAGACGTTTGGGGCCCCCACTGACTTCCCCTGAAGTCATGTATTAAGAGCGAATTAGCCAGCAAGAGGCCCCTACTGCCAGCTTAGGAGAAGACTATGCAGGATGGAAAGGCAATGAAAAATGGGTGAGGCTCTGAGCAGGAAGAAGGTCAACAGGAAGGCTGGCGGGGGAGTGGCATCTATACCGGAAACTGATGCAAGGATGGGGGACCAGAGTCAAGACAAGAGCACAGAAAGCTGTCCAGTCATAAAAGAAGTCATAAAAGTGATAATAAAAATGTGAAGAGGGCCTTGTGTGCTGGGTGGAAATGGAAACAAGAGTGTCAAGATGAATGCAGGATACAAGGAAGAAACAGAAGAAGTTGAGGTAGATCCACATACATAAAATCTACAGTTAATATTATCTTACTGAAAAAAAATAATATGGAGATAGTCTCTTCTATTATCTATATGCCATTATTTTCTTTAATCAGCATATTAAGCTAATCAAACCTTAGTAAATTCACATTTCATTTTCAAAATGTTTCTTGAAATTATATTAATGCTATTGGATGGTATTTACTGACTGATTTTTTTTTTTTAAGTTTCAGCTTTGTAAGAGTTTATAAGTAGGTAGATCAACTACTCAGATACTCTAGCTAATTTAAAGTAGCTTAAAATATTATGTAATTCAAATTACTTCTTTCAGATAAACTGCTGGTATATATTCCTCATCCAGCCCAAAGCTGCTGCTACCAAATAATGCTCTAGCAAAAAAAAAAAAAACAAAAAACAAAGCTTTAAATGAAAGCCACTGTTAGTATTTCTGGGGATGTTTCCATTCAGAGAATATTGTATGTCATGAACAGCCCACTATCAAATGCTTTCTACTTAAGGCATGTGAATATTTAAAAGCTATCTTCACCTGGAACCACCATTTCCTACCTGCCTTCTCTTCCACATAAGATCATCCTTTTAAATCTGTAGCAAATAATTTTTAGACACATTTCTTATTATAGCATTACCACAGCCAGCACAAACATCTCCTTTCTTCTTTCTCCCACCATGTGTATACATAATGGAGTTTCTTATTAAATATACATGCAACCCTTCGTTGCATATAAATGTACCTCATCAAAGAATAAGGGAGACCCTGCCACTCTGCTATTGATTGGTCATGAAGCCAGGGCAATATCTGAATGGTGTTCTTGGGCTTTCTCTTAAAAAAAAAAAACAAACCCAAACTGAACGAGGCCCGTAACTTTAGCCACCATCACAAGGAAATCTAATGTGGTTCCCTTCTTACATATTTATTAGGCTGCTTTATTACCTATTTTTGAGACCACAGAATGCAGAAACTGCTTTCCTACTTCCTAAAGAGAATTTACAAAGTCACGGCTTTTGTCGTCCTGGGGCAACATTCTTGTCTTTGAGGAATATGCCAGGCTGAAGAAAACCACAAGACTGGGTGACGGAGGGGGTGTGTGTTAAAACACATCAGTAGTGACATGCTTTCTCAGATTCAAGCATATCTGAGAGGCAATACCAGGTGCTGCCATAGATGGTAGCCTTTGAAAAAGCAAAGCAGTGGTTTGGTAGTCCAGCGGTTAAGACTCTGTGCTCCCAATGCAAGGGGTCCAGGTTCGATCCCTGGTCAAAGAACTAGATCCCACATGCCACAACTAAAGATCCTTCATGTCTCAAGAAGACCAAAGAGCCCTAGTGCTACAACAAAGACCCAGGGAAGCCAAACAGATAAAACATTTTTAAAAAAGCAAAGCAGAACAATATTTCTCATAGCCAACAATTTCACTTTAACTTTAGACTCAAATGACTTGAAATTCACAAGAATGCTATGCAGAGGAGAAGGAAAAAAAATCAGAATGAAGTCCTTAATTCATACTAAGAAACAATAAAATAAAGACTTAGACCAACAGCGGGTTGTTTGGCTGAGGGTGCTGGCTTCTTCAAAAAGCGCTTCTCCTGGATGGCTTGGGAGAGCTAAATTACCTTGTTGGAAAACACACTTGGATGGGTGACTTGCACCAAGTCCACACACACTAGGTGAAACGTATCTATTGACTTACAAGCTGGATGCGTGTGTCAAAACGCAATCTGGTATTTTTGTAATAATAGCTAGCAGTCTTGGCTATAAATTATTTATGGAGAGTATTCAGTGCAAACAGGTTAGAGCACACATCGGCTTCAGCTTGACTGCCCTGGTTTTAGATCACGCAGACATTGAACTCCTCGGAGATCTGCTCTTATCATGGCAAACCCTTAAAGGGAACCCACTCCGCTGTCGGTTCAGCAACTTACAGCCAACAGGCCACTTGCTAGGGCTCTACCTCAAGGTTCAATGAGTAAACGCCATCCTTCTGCCCCCTCGCTCACACCCACCTGGCCCCAGCAATGTAAGGTAATATCAGACACGAAGGCAGATCGATCGCCAGAGCAGAGGCATGGCCGTGCTCTGCTATCTTTGTGCAGAAACATGGAAGAATGTGCACAGAAAAGGCCACTGGTGATCTTAACACGAGCTGACATTTCACTAATGCCATGTTTCTGCAGCTGGGAAAAGGTGGCTGTCCTGGCAAGCCCTCAGTTTAAATTTAAATAAGCGTGGTGTTCTATTGCAATGCGGGACATGGATTTCCCCTTCTGCCCCGGACTAGGACTATTTCAGCCATGGCCATTTCCATTTCTTCTCCGTGATCAATGTAGGCAGGTGGACTTCTCTGCAGTGTCACATAGATGGCCAGAAAGAGTACAACATCTTTCACTTTTTAAGAATGAAAGCCACAAGGAAAAGCAAACTCTCTGTTAATATTTCAGGAAGGCTATGGAGAAGGGAATGGCAACCCACTCCAGTATTCTTGGCTGCAGAATCCCATGGCCAGAGGAGTCTGTTGGGCTGTGGTTCATAGGGTGGCAGAGTCAGACACGATTGAGCAACTAACACACACACTCTGCATCCCCATCAATCAGGCAATTAATAAGATGTGGACCTTAGATGTTTCAGGCCAGATATCTGTACATTTCACTTTATCTTCTTTGTCCTTTAAGATGAAGAGATGTTACAGATATTGCGCTGCTTCATATGGAAGAACTACTTTGTCATAAGAGATTCCAGCTTTTATTTGTTAGCTTAGAACAGAAAGGGGGTAAGCTATCTATTCATCAATTTACAGGCAAAAGAAAAAACATGCTAGCACAACTGTTGGAGGAAAACTTGGAAACATAATAGGCACTGCCAAGTGGGAAATGTAGAAAATAAGACCTGTGGGTGCTACAGTCAGCTTTCCTTACGACTGGATAGCAAGTTTATCTCCTAAATGTTTTTACAGAGTGTTAGAGAGCAGATGATAACATCTCCATAGCTCAAAAGGCATAGTACCAGGAAACAGGAGCCCTGCTTCAGCTACATAAAAGCCATTCATTGACCATTCATTCAACTCTGAGTGCCAGTTTTTTTTTTTTTTTAATTTGTTTATTTTGTTTTGTTTTATCTATAAAAGGGGAAAACCAAAATCCTTTTTGGGCAAAATCCTTTTGTTGTAGGGACAAAATTACATGGTATAAGGAAAGATTATGGTAGTAGATTGAATGGTGGCCTCCAAAAGATTGCAACTTGTGAGTACAAGCTTAGTTTGAAAAAAACCAAAGTATATATATCAACTTTGTACTTAGGGGATTTGAGATGAAGAGATGATCCTGGATTATCTGCTGCTGCTGCTAAGTCGCTTCAGTCGTGTCCGACTCTGTGCGACCCCATAGATGGCAGCCCACCAGGCTCCCCCTTCTCTGGGATTCTCCAGGCAAGAACACTGGAGTGGGTTGCCATTTCCTTCTCCAAGGCATGAAAGGGAAAGTGAAAGTGAAGTCACTCAGTCGTGTCCGACTCTTTGCGACCCCATGGACTGCAGCCTACCAGGCTCTTCCATCCATGGGATTTTCCAGGAAAGAGTACTGGAGTGGGGTGACATTGCCTTTTCTGCAGAGGGGTCTCTAAATCCAATGATAATTTTCCTAAGAGAGACAAAGACCCAGATACAGAAGAGGGAGGTAGATAGTGGAGTCACGAAGCCACAAGACAAGGAAGCCAACCAGAATGAAGCTGGAAGAAGTCAGAAGGAGTCTTCCCTGGGGCATCAGGGGGAGAGTGGCCCTCCCAACACTTTGATCTCGGACTCTGCGGAAAAATACGTTTTTGTTGTTTTGTTCTAGCCCACTACTAATTTTGTGGTAGTTTGTCACAGCAGTCACAGGAAAAATTGTTCAGAGTAAGAACTAGGAGCTTGAGGTGAGAGGGGCTTTCATTTATGGCACAGAAGTTCCAGCGGTGCCCCCAAACTCAGTATTCAATATAAATACTATTTTAAGGCACCTTTGAAAAAAAAGCAAAGTCAATGGCAAACAAATCCATGATGAGGAAAATACTGAAATTTCTAGATGGTAAAAGATTTGCCTTTGATACTGAAGAAGTATCTCATTAATATGATAATAATAATAATAAAAAGATGAGACGAGGCATCATTTTTCTGTTAGAGCATCTCACTAAGTGTCAGTCAAAGACTTTCCTGGTGGTCCAGTCATTAAAACTCTGCACTTCCTATCCAGGGGATGCAGGTTTGATTTCTGGTCAAGGATCTAAGATCCCACATGCCCTGCAGTCTGGCCACAAAAACAAACAGACAAGAAGAAGTGTCAGTGATTAAGCCAGCTTTCAGTTGAATTATGTTTTAGAAGCTGATAGTTTCAAAGCCCTAAGAAATGAAAAAACAGGATGCTCAGGATAAAATACTGGGTTAATCTCAAAGAAAATCATCATGTATCAAACTGCGTGTCTAGTCTTGGCTGCACAGTAGAATCACACTTGCATTACAAAATGCAAGTGCCCTGCTGCACTCTAGACAAATGATATCAGAACTTCAGGTGATGAGACCCAGACATCAGATTTGTGGTCCCCTGGGAGATTTCCATGGCGACCAAGGCTGGGAACCACTGCTGTGAAGAAGAAGGTGGGTACAGGTGGAGATCTCTGGGGTCTGGAAAGCTACTCTGTGAACCTCATCCTGGCAGGTCATTTCAGTGACAAATGGTAAAGAGTGATTCTGAACCATGTCCGAAGTTATACACCAATCAGGGCTTAATTTTCTTTTCCAGGGTTTAGGTTCCTCAGAGACTGTTTGTATGAGCTCAGCCGAGTCCAGCTCTATGTGATCCCATGGACTGTAGCCTGCCAGTCTCCTCCGTTCATAGGATTTTCCAGGTAAGAATATTGGAGTGGGTGGCCATTTCCTTCTCCAGAGGATCTTCCTGACCCAGGGATCGAACCCATGTCTTTGCATCTCCTGCATTGGCAGGATTATTTACCACTTGGCCCCCTGGGAAGCCCCTCTTTGGAGAGTAGTTGATGGTAATTCACAGGGGATGATGACAATGACTCTGATGAGGCTTGTAGTATTTTTTAGTTTGTAAAGTGCAAACTATCTCCCTGTTGGTTCCCAGTGTCATCTGTCAAACATAGCTCTGTGTTTCTAGAATGCATTTCTCCAATGCTTCCTTACTGAAATAGGATGAATGGTTACCCACCCCCCTACCCCCCAGTCAACCCCAATCAATAGAAGAAGATTCACTTGGAGGCCTATTTGAAAAAGCAGTCTTTGCAGATGTAATTAAGTAAGGATCTCAAGATGAGGAAATCATTCTAGGTTATCCAGATGATATTTCAATCCAATGTCAAGTGACACAGACATAGAAGAAAAGGCCATGCAGGCCCTGCAAAGAGGGAGGGAGAAACTGGGGTTTTGTGACTACAAGGCAAGGAAGCCGACAGCCCCCAGAAGCTACCAAAAACAAGAAAGAGTTCTCCCCTAGAGACTGTGGAGGGAGCATGGTCCAGTCAACACCTCGATTTTGGACTTCTGGCCTCCAGATTTGTCAGAGAACACATTTCTGGGTTTTAAAAACCATTTTTATTGAAACATAGTTTATTTACAATGTTATGTTAGTTTCAGGTGTACAATAAAGTGAAATATAGTCTTCCCAGGCGGCTCAAGTAGTAAAGAACCCACCTGCTAATGCAGGAGACATAAGAGACATGAGTTCTATCCCTGAGTTGGGAAGATCCCCTGGAGGAGGGCATGGCAATGCACTTCAATATTCTTGCCTAGAGAATCCCATGGACAGAGGAGCCTGGTGGGCTACAACCCATAGGATCGCAATGAGTTGGACAGGAATGAGGCGACTTAGCCCATGCATATATCTATATATCTGTATATCTGTGTATACTTTATATATATCTACTTTTCCATTATAGATTATTATGAAATATTGAGTATACTTCTATGTGCTATACAGTAGTTCCTTGGCGGTTATTTATTTTATACAGCAGTGTGTATATTTTAATCCCAAATTCCTAATTTATTCATCCCACTCTTTCCCCTCGGTAACTATAATTTTTTTTTTAAGGTCTGTGAGTTTATTTCTGATTTGTAAATAAGTTTATTTGTATCAATTTTTAGATTCCACTTATAAGTGATATCCTATATTTGTCTTTCTCTGTCTGACTTATTTCACTTAGTATGATAATCTCTGAGTACATCCACTTTGCTATAACATGAAATTATTCCATTCTTTTTTGACCAACTACTATTCCATTGTGTATATGTACCACATCTGCTGTTTTAAGCCACCAAGTTTGAGCCTCTTGCTATCCTTAGGCTAGAACTCAAACTTTCTATTACTAAGAAGCGCTATGACCTGGCCCCCAGCTGTCTTTACACTTGGAGCATTGGCCAGGGCCTTCCATGGTGGTTCTGAGCCATCTCGCTTCTTACCCCTCCTGGCACTGTGCTTACACCAGTGTGGCCACCCCGCCCCAGGTTGCAGCTCTTGGAATGGATCTTTTCCACTGCCATTTGTCTGGTAGGCTCCTCATGGCCCCCAGTGTCCCTCCCCGTGCCCTGCCAAGGCTTCAAAGCCTTCAGATGCTCTTATCCTCTCCCATCAGTTCTCAAGTTGCCTTTGTTTATTGTACCTTTTTATTATAGAACATGCCATATATTACTGGAATCATCTGTCATCCAATACTTCCTGCACACAATTCTAAATTCTTTGAGAGAAGGGAGAGTCACATACGGCTGGATTTTCCTAGTGCCTAACACAGCATCTGACTTCTCATAGAAGCTTGATTATCACTGGCTAAACTAACTAGTTTATTAATAATGTCTTTTGAACATGCATCATTTCATCTAATATTTTAAACATTTAAGTGAAATGCAGACTACTATAATCATATTTTAACAAAAGAAAAAAATGAGGTATAAAGAGGTGAATAGAAGTGTTAGAATTCAAATCTAGGAACTTGATTTCAAGTCTATCTCTCTATTTATTTAAACATATTTATTTAACCAAATATATATTTGACCATATATAGACAGGTAGATTTAACAAGATATATTTAGCCATGAGGCATGAGGTGTGCATGCTCATTCGTGTCCAACTCTGTGACCCCATGGACTGTAGCCCACCAGGCTCCTCTGTCCATGGGATTTCCCAGGCAAGAATACTGAAGTGTGTTGCTATTTTCTTCTCCAGGGCTTCTTCCTGACTCAGAGATTGAACCCAAGTCTCTGGCGTTTCCTGTATTGGCAGGCAAGTTCTTTACCACTGAGTCGCCTGAGAAGCTCATATTTAGCAATATATGTATATTATATGCTATATAAGTCTCTTTGTAATACCAATTGCCTCATTGCTTTCTGCCTGGCATTATGACTATTTATGTGTAAGTCATAACTCTGGTAAGTTCATTGAGGATAGGACCCAGGCTTATTTAATGTTTTTGCCATACAGTGTCTTCTAAATAGCAATCATTCAAATATTTGTTGAATGAATTAATGACCATTACAATGACTATATTTTAAAAACTTCTTCCATATTTCTATAAAATTATCCTATGAGGCTACATAATGTCATCTTACTAAAAGCTATAAATATGGAGCTCCCAGTCTCTTTTGTGTCTCTATTCTGTTTATGGAGATTGGGGGCTTGTTAATTGAACTGCTGTTTCACACGGAATGTTTCTCTGTTGGTCTGGTGATTTAGCGGGGCTTATTCTCTTCACTGATTTTTCAGAGAGTGAAAAACAAATAGAATCTCACTTTGGGGCAAGCTTAGAGAAAGCCAGTAGAGTGGCTGCCATGGACACTCTCGAGGAGAGGGTACAATTTGACCCCTTATTTCTGGTACCACCTGAGGTAAGGACCATGCCAATGGTAGTTGAACTTGCAGTTACTCTCAGTACAAAAGAAAGCATTATCCAAATTCTAATTATAGTCACTAACAGAAGGATGGAGGTGGAGTCCAGAGTCCAGGAAGTGAAAATCAGATGGGAATTGTGGGGAGGTGAAGCCAGGTCAAGAGAAAGCTGGCGTGGTTCTGAGTCAAAAGGAGACAGGAGTAAAAGGAAGGGTAGAGTGGGAGGGACTGGCAGGAGTCAGGAGGAGAGAGAAAGAAGAGTCAGGAAAAGAGCGGGGGGATTACCCAGGAGACTTTTGTGCCTAGGGGAGCTTTTCGCCTATCCCATCTCTTACCAGCTTAGTCAGGAACAGTAAATATTTATCAAAGGTGTGATAATTTGATAATCTTCTGTTCGTAGTTCATAGACAAGTTTTAAGGATGAATTCCCCTGTGAAATTCTTAAGACAAAACAGCTCTGAAGAGTAGCAAACAAATCACATTTTAAATGCTTTGAAAATAGACAGTTCATAAATAACGGTGTTTCAGTGAGTGACACAGTTTTGTTTATCAGTGAGTAGTACTTGGTGGTCCAAGTCTATCTAGTGCCACATGTGCAATAATATGCTAGTGATGTGTTCTAGGAGCCACATCAAAGTGAGTCAAACTGTGACTTACCTAATGAACTTTTTCATTTTCAACCAACTAGGCTTATTTTTCATGCAAGTGTCATTTCTTTAAATAAGTCTACCCATCCATAAAAAGGGGTTGTCTCCTAAGTAATAGGCTTAACTTTGTTGAAAGTGTATAAAACATCTCCCCATGGTTACAATACTATTGTGGGTCCATAAGTTCCCAAGTCATTTCCTCCCAAACTCCTTTTAAACCCTGACATATTCAAATATAGGATAGTACTAGGCTTGTAACAATGTAACCATTTGTGCATGTAGTCACCCCCCCCAACCCCAACATTTATTGTATTCTATGAACCCAGCATTGGAGAAGGCAATGGCACCCTACTCCAGTACTCCTGCCTGGAAAATCCCATGGATGGACGAGCCTGGTAGGCTGCAGTCCATGGGGGTCACTAAGAGTCGGACATAACTGAGCGACTTCACTTTCACTTTTCACTTTCATGCATTGGAGAAGGAAATGGCAACCCACTCCAGTGTTCTTGCCTGGAGAATACCAGGGATGGGGGAGCCGGGTGGGCTGCTGTCTATGGGGTCGCACAGAGTTGGACACAACTGAAGTGACTTAGCATAGCATAGCATGAACCCAGCATTGGCTAGTTTCTGGAGTTCCCCACGCCCAGGGTTCCTGCCCTACCATGTACCACTGGCAGGTTTAGGCATCCATCTGGACTGAGACTACATCTCCCCCATAGGACTTGGGGACAAATGAAAGGACACAAGCATGGTGCTTGTGTTGCTTGCTCTGCCATAAGAAATAAAGCCCTTTGACTCTGACCTAGAACTCTTGTGATCTGCCATCATCCTTGAAACACTAATAGGCTAAATTGTTAGCTTTTAATTAGGATAAAATCAAACCCTATGCTCAACAGTTGGCACAGAGCAAACAATAAGTAAATATAAATTGTAGGTGAGAGACAAGGTCAGTGGAAGGTGTGGAGACCTGCAAAGACAGAGTGGGTAACTGAGGGATGGGCTAGAAAAATGTATCAGGGGGTTATTCTTGAAGTGACTGCTGGTTCTTCTCCTCTCTTTTCCCCCACTTGCCTTCCTCCTTATCCAGAGTCAATATCAGTCATGTTTGCTCCAGAATGTCCTAAAATTGCCCACTGATGATCAGATCTGCAGTCAATTGAATAGCTTTTCCTCAGCTCACCTCCTGCTGAAAGGAAAGCACAACCATTTGGAGAGTGAGAATAATGCAAGGATTTTTGCCACATCTAACCAAGGAATAGGAGAAGGCAATGGCAGCCCACTCTAGTACTCTTGCCTGGAAAATCCCATGGAAGGAGGAGCCTGGTAGGCTGCAGTCCATGGGGTCGCACAGAGTTGGACACGACTGAAGCGACTTAGCAGCAGTAGCAACCGAGGAATAGGATAGTAAAATTTTACCTGTGCTAGAGTATCTTTTTTGATTTGGTTTAAAAACTTTACCAACAAAGACAAAGTTCCACCCAAAGGCTAATGAAGGATCTTGGGGAATGTAAAGTGAAACAATATTAATCTACGTTTTAAAAAGTCCACCAAGGTTCATAACATCTTGGATATTTCCCAAGTGAGATTTCTGGAGTAAAGAGCTGTACTGAAAGGAAGAAGGATCCTGAGAAAGTGAAATGAGGGCTGAGGCCAGTGCAGGCTTATACTGCTGCCTCCCTCAGGGAGAAAGGCAGGAGAAAGAAAGCACAGGCTCTCGCATCTTCCCCCTCCTGTGTACCCCCGCTTTCTTCATTCCCTGCCACTGCATTTTCATAAGGCCCATGAGGATAGAATTGGTACCAAAGCACAGCAGACTTGGGGAGAAGGTCAACAGAGGCGGTCAGGGCACGTGGTAATCAGACAGCAGGCAGCAAGGAGGTCACCATCGCATCAATGACCTTCGAAATCTACAGGTATCCAGGTAACCTGTATCTTAAATAAATGTCCAAAGAGATAAAGTTTGAGGGGTGGGTGCCAATGAATCAAGCATTCTTGTCGTCAGACACTTGGAATGGATGTCCATATCTTTTCCAATGTCTATTTTCAGAGAATAAACTAGGTTTAAATGTTTAGACTCATTACTGAGACCATCACTTGACTGAACAGAAAGAGCAGTGCTCTGGGGTCAGAGGACCTGAGGGGTTTTGTTGCCTCTGTCACCTCTTCATCCAATGACCCCAGGCAAAATGCTTAGCCCGAGCTGGAGCTTCCTCTTCTCTAAAAGGAAGGCAAACGCAATCTAACTCACACGGTCCCGAGAGCATGAGCCAAGAGAATAGATGCAAAGTTCTTGGATGCTATAAATTGTGAAGCACTATATCATGACAAAAAAACCAACGTGAAAAAAATTCATTTTCAGAGTTAAATTTTACAGTTCTCGTAACTGTAAGAACATGATCCTATGCCAATCATCCTAAGATCAAGCCATTTGAAACTTTAATATATTAGTAGTCTGAATGACAGAAGCCAGACCACATGATTGTACGTACTTATACACACATGTTTAACTACCATCGACATGAATATTTTGAGATTATACTGGTGTTTATAATAGAATATAGAGCATGAGTTGACACCACAGTTTGTCTCACAAATATGATCTTGAAACAAAAAGCATCAGTGTTTCCCAGAACTGACTTCCCTGAACTACCATCCCTTTGGAACTACCTTATCAGGGACTGACTATCAATACTTGGAATACATGAACAGTTACAGACGCAAGTCAAAGAAATGACTTTCCTCTATCAAATCACTCTGCCAGTGGTAAGGTGAGTGTGCACCTGTGCCTGTCTGTGCATCCCATGTATGGTCATCTTTTAATGGCATATACTCTGGCAACCCGAAATACTTAACATAGTACTTTACATCAGACTAAAAGAAGTCTACTGTGCTTAATAACTTGGTAGGAACTATATTCACTTCTTGAAACAGGATTGCCAGAAAAAATGTAGGATGTTTTGGTTAAACTAGAATTTTAGATCAGCAAAAAATAGTGTTTAATAAAAGGCAATATTTGGGACATACTTATACTGAAATACTCTTCACTGATGCTCTGTCTGAAGTTTGAATTTAGCCAGCATCCTGTGTTTTGATTTACTAAGTCTGACAGCTCTACTTGAAGTGGCAAAATGCTCCCTGACCTTTTATCCCCGAGATGTCACCATACTCAGTTGACTTCATGAGGTAAACAGCTCTGTCCCTTTGGCCCCTGTGGGACGCTGTGAAGGGGGAGATTATATATCCTGTAATCAGATCACTTGTGCCTGCAGTGATATTAAAATCGTGTCTGCCTTAAATCGCTTAGAATTCGTCAACTCCATTCCTCTCTTCTGTTGAAAAGGCTTGGAAATAAACATATAGGAGCTTTGGAACAAACAAAGGCAACTTCCCTTTCTGCAAGAGAGTAAACAGAAAAGAAGCTCCAGGTTCTCATTCTATCCTGATGAGTAATTGTAGTAATGATTACTTTTTACGTGGTCTTGTTTTGACATTTCTTTGATTATTTTTCAAAACCAAAGTCACTGCTACAGAAGCAATTGGAATCTAATTATTTCCATGTAGATTAATGTTCTCAAGCCTTTGTCTCAGACAGGTCATGAGATGGTGGTCTCAGAATAGCATCTTATAATTTATATTATTTTTTTTTAAAAAAATAGGGAAGGGGTACTATTCTGCATAATTAACAATCTTAATTAAAAAACTGGACAAAGATTATCTGTTGAGATAGTGCCTTGACAAACCCCTTAGGGCAAGCTCAGATTCTATGGTCTTCTGATTAGAATACAAATCTGGGAATATCCACTTTGATTATTTCCATTACGATGTGTTGATTTCAGGCCTCGTAGTCATTTTCATGAAGGCCTGGTGGAGAGGAGGAGGAGTATTTGATAGTCTGGTAAACATGCCTTGCGATTTATGATTCCATATAATAAGTTCACATTCCAAATCACTGTTATAAATCTGAAGGGGATCCCCAGGTTCCTTACCATGTATGTCAGTCTAACATCCATGAGGATCACATGGTAATCTGCAACTCTCTCACAGCCATCACATCTGAGAAATTTCATGAGAGATGCATTATAAGTTTTTTTAAGAAATTAAAAGCAAATAGAAGTAATTGATTCAGCTTTTACTTAGTCACCATCCCAAAGCGGTAGACAAGACAGACCCTCTAGTACAGCATTGGGAGAAAAATCAACTTTCTCTTTTTGACAGTTCTTTCCATGCAAATGGTCCAAGTCTTTGGCAATTGTAATGCAATTACACCAGCTGAAATGTGAGTAGATGAAAGAAGCACGTATTCTTCCCATGGCTATAATCTTGCACCTATTTTACTGCAAATCATCCTTAATGATAAAATATTTTAATTTTTTTATATATGGTTATTTTCACGGCCAAATAGCTGATAAATCAAAGGTAAAGAGGATGCCTCCATCTCACAAGTTTTTTTTAGAAATATTAACCTCCAGAAAGGGTTTCTGGAGAAGGAAGCGGCAACCCACTCCAGTATTCTTGCCTGGAGAATCCCAGGGACAGAGGAGCCTGGTGGGCTGCCGTCTATGGGGTCGCACAGAGTAGAACACGACTGAAGCGATTTAGCAGCAGCAGCAGCAGCAGCAGAAAGAGTTTCAGGAGCTTATGATGGCAAAGAATCTTTGCCAGGAGACTTGGGTTTGATCCCTGGGTCAGAAAGAGAAGGGATCTTTCGGAGAAGGGAATGGCAACTCTCTCAAATATTCTTCCCTGGAGAAGTCTATGGCCAGAAGAACATGGAGAGCTAAAGTCCGTGGGGTTGCAAAGAGGTGGACACGGCTGAGAGACTAATTTTTTTTTTTTTTTTAATAATACAATTATAGGCCTAAAAACTAAATGAAGACACAACAACCAGGGAGTAAGTAAGGTATTGTGTTTGGACGAAAGAAAAGCTATGAGAGTCATCAGGGCAATGAAAAGGAAGCTGATGGTTGTGGAAAAAAGAAAAGTGTGCTGAGCTAAAGTCTTACCTGCTAGCAACTAGAGGAGAGAAGAAAGCAAACAACTGTAGGTTCTCATTGCCAAGTGGTCAAAAGTACTCTGGTTTTTCAGGAGAGTCAGGTTCGCTTTGCTTGTATGCCCGCTTTTGTACTGTGCTGTGATGCTGGGAAGGTTGCGCCCCCAGATGAAAGTGGGGGAGTGCTGTAATGTTACTGATGGTGTCCTTGTATGTGGACTTGACAGGGACCGGGTATTTCTGAACAGTTTTCAACCCTGGGTCGGAACCAGGAGGCCTCAGAGGCCAGATCTCTAAATCTCCTCTCTCCCTGAATCTCTCCAAGGCAGTGTTCTTCAAGCACATTGACCACATCCCACATTTGTGATTAATTAATTAATATTTGGTTGCATGGGGTCTTCAGTCCTGTTTTCTCTAGTTGCGATGAGCAGGGGCTACTCTTTTGCTGTGGCACATGGGCTTCTCATTGCGGAGGCTTCTCTTGTTGTGGAGCACAGGCTTTAGGATGGACAGGCTTCAGTAGTTGCTGCATATAGGCTCAGCAGTTGGGGAGCATGGGCTTAATTGCCCTGGGGTATGCGGAATCTTCCTGCATCCTCTGCATTGACAGGCAGATCTTAACCACTGGATCACCAGGGAAATCCCACGATCCATATTTATGAAGACATTACTTCCCTTAAACATGTGTCACTTGAATATTTTCTATTCTATTCTATATTAATGTGTTTTTTTTTTTTACAATTTTAGTCCAAACTCACTAAGCTGACTTTTTGAGCTACCAGTGAATGGAGACCCATAGTTTAAGAAACATTGCACTAGTAGGCATAACATGTTCCTAAAATACAGAAAAATGGTAAAATGTTATGTGTTTTGTATTCATATAAATATATGTAAGAGTGGATATGTTTTAACTCTGAATACATCCACAAATATATGTATCATAGCAAAATGTGTACCTGAAATTTTATAGATGTGATAATAACTTGTTTAAACTCATGAGAAACTTTGAAGAAGGTTTAAACATACCTTTTTAATCATACAGATGAGTGTAATCCATCTTCAGTATTAAAATGGAAGTATGTATTTTTACTCATTTCATAGATTTCAGTTTGTTTTTTAATGCAAAAAGATTTTAACTAATCGAAATAATTGAGCTAGCCAGCACTTTCAAATTCTTATTGTGGATGTGAGACTTGGGCTATAAAGAAAGCTGAGCACCAAAGAATTGATGCTTTTGAACTGTGGTGTTGGAGAAGACTCTTGAGAGTCCCTTGGACTGCAAGGAGATCCAACCAGTCCACCCTAAAGGAAACTGGTCCTGAATATTCATTGGAAGGACTGATGTTGAAGCTGAAACTTCAATACTTTGGCCACCTGATGTAAAAAGCTGACTCATTTGAAAAGACCCTTATGCTGGGAAAGATTGAAGGCAGGAGGAGAAGGGGACAAGAGAGGGTGAGATGGTTGGATGGCATCACTGACTTGATGGACTTGAGTTTGAGTAAACTCCTGGAGTTGGTGATGGACAGGGAGGGAGGCCTGGTGTGCTGCAGTCCATGGGGTTGCAAAAGGTTGGACACAACTGAGCGACTGAACTGAACTGAACTAAAATTTCTCTTACAACTTACTCTGATAATCTTTCCTCAGTTCCCAGGCAAACTTGAGATACTGTGAAGCATCAAAGTGGGTCACTGATAAGGGTCTACATCTCAAGCTAATACATCATTTTATTCAGATATGATTAGACAAGGCATATGAACATTAGCTTGAAAATTGTACTCTTCCTGTATTTTTCCAAATAACAAGTATATAGCACAGGGCATTCAGCTTGGTGCTCTGTGATTATCTAGAGGGGTGGGATGGGGGAAGAATCTTAAGAGGGAGGAGATATATGTTTACATATAGCTGATTCACTTCCTTATACAGCAGAAGCTAGCAAAACATTATAAAGCAATTGTACTCCAATAAAAAAATTTTAAAATAAAATCTTCTAGTTAGATTTCCTTTCTTTTGCCAAGACGTGCTGAGTTGTTTCAGTTGCGTTCAAACCTTCACGATTGCATGGGCTGTAGCCTGCCAGGCTCCTCTGTCCATGGGATTCTCTCAGCAAGAATACCATAGTGGGTTGCCATGCCCTCTTCCAGGGGACCTTCCTGACCTGGGGGATAGAACTCGGGTCTCTTACATTCCCTACATTGGCAGTTGTGTTCTTTACTACTAGAGAATTACCTGGAAATTCCCTTCTTACTTGCATACTATTCACTGATTTCATTTCTCTTGCTCTCTCTCACCATGAAAGAATAGTACTTCTCTTAGGTAAGGTTGTTAGCCTTATTTTCTCTTCAAATCATGTTAGCTTGTTAGCTTTGCCCTCTGTTTCCAAATCCACCACAATTGAAGCAGACCTACTCACTAGGCATGCTCAAGGGGAGATCAGGAGGGCACACTAGGAAAGGTGTCCAAAAGCACTTCTGCTTGAACTGAGATCGGTAAGAGATTAGCTCGCTAGAGAGACAGGAAGGGCATCCTTGAAAGACTGAAACTTATTACAAGGAGGTCAAAGTCCTTGGAAACAGCTAGAGTAAAGAGTTCAGGCTGAAGAACAATGGAAAGTCATGCTTCAAAGGAAGGCAAAAGTTGGATCAGAAATTCATTATTTATTACTTAGGCAGGAGAGAGACTCCAAATATTTCCAAGCAGAGGAGTGACATAATTAAACTTTCATTTTAGAAAGATTATTTTGACAAAATGAACAGATTGAAGAAGGTCAAGATATGAAGCTGAGGGTTCACTTAAGAGGCCATGGGAACAATCCAAAAGAGAAATGGTAACAGGTGGATGAAGACATGGGTGGAATTGAAGGAAAGGATATTGGCTCAATAACAAAGTGAAAGGTGAAAGTGAAAGTCACTTAGTGGTGTTTGACTCTTTGCGACCCCATGGACTATACAGTCCATGGAATTCTCCAAGCCAGAATACTGGAGTGGGTAGCTGTTCCCTTCTCCAGGGATCCAGCCCAGGTCTCCCGCATTGCAGGTGGTTCTTTACCAGCTGAGCCACCAGGGAAGCCCAATAGGACAAAATAGAGACCAAAGGTCTGGGCCTCCTGGAGACTGTAGAGTATATTGGTGGAGTAGGGTGAAGGCAGAGAATAAGGAGTCTGATTCCTGGCTTCTGGTCTTAACCCCTGTGAAAAAGGTGGTGCTTGTAACACAAGGATCAAGTTGTGAAGGAACAATGATTACTTCAACTGAACAGGGTTAACTCTGGGATGTCTTTTGCGCTTTCCCATTGAGATGTTCAATCAAAGGGCTAATTTTCATGGAATACTTACTACGTGCCAGATACCATACCTAATATTTTACTCACATCATTTTATGCAAAGACTCTTATAGGGACTTCCCTGGTAGTCCATTGGCTAAGGACTTTCCTGGTGGCTCAGATGGTAAAGATTCCACCTGTAATTCGAGAGAACTAGGTTTGATCCCTGGGTTGGGACGATCCCCTGGAGGAGGGCATGGAAACCCACTCCAGTATTCTTACCTGGAGAATCTCCATGCACAAAGGAGCCTGGCAGGCTATAGTCTATAGGGTCACAAAGAGTTGGAGATGACTAAGCACACACTCCAGGGGTTAAGAATCTGCCTTGCAATGCAGGGGATGCAGGTTCCATCCCTGATCAGGGGATTAAGATCCCACTTGCTGCAGAGAAACTGAGCCCGAGCGCCCAAATACTGAACCCATGTGTCACAACTAAAGATCCAGAGTGCCACAGCTAAGACCTGATGCAGTCAAATAAATAAGTAAATAAATGAATAAATATTTTCAAAAAAAGACTCATAAGAGTGACTGAGTAGCATGAAGACATATACACCACCATAGGTAAAATAGATAGCCAGTGGGAATTTGCTGTATCTCAGGGAACTCAAACCAGGGCTCTGTAACAACTAGAGGGGTGGGATGCAGAGGGAGGTGGGAGGGAGATTCAAGAGGAAAGGGAGATAGGTACACCTATGGCTGATTCATGTTGCTGTGTGGCAGAAACCAACACAATATTGTAAAGCAATTATCCTTTGATTAAAAACAAATACATTTTAGAAAAGAAATATAAATAGAAAAAGAAAAGACTCATAAGAATGAGTATTATTACCATCCTCATTTCACATATAAGAAGACTGAGGCTCAGAGAATGAACTATTTTGCCTGAGATCAGAGAACTGACAAATGACTGAGAAGGGACTCAACTTCAAATCTGTCTGACTCTGTACCAGTGTCTTAATCTCTGTGCTATACAGGACTGGTGAAATAGAAACTCAGAATCAGGGAAACATCCATGGTAGTTAGGACTGTAGATGTGAGTGATGCTACTTAATTAGAGTATATGCAGTAGAAAGCAGAGGCCCAGGGAAAAGGCACCCCCCCGCCACCACCACCACCGCTGGAGGCAATAAGTGGCAAAGAACCTGCCTGGCAATGCAGGAGATGCAAGAGATGCAAGTTCCATCTCTGGGTCAAGAAGATCCCCTGGAGGAGGGCATGGCAACCCACTCCGGTATTCTTGCCTGGAGAATCCAATGGACAGAGGAGCCTGGTGGGCTACAGCCCACAGTGGCACAAAGAGTTGGACATGACTGAAACGACTGAGCTTGCACACAGGGAAAAGCCCCAAGAAACAGCAGCACATGATGTGCAGACTACAAATAAGTGCTCTCCATTTGTCCACAGATAGAGTTTGTTGGGCTAGTACAGCATTTAAAAAATCTTGGATTTGAATGCCTTCTGCAAGGGACAGGAAGCATTCTGCATTCCCTAGAGTCTGCTGCACCCCTTCCCCATTAATTACCTGTAGCTCCTTCACATCTGAGCACTTCCTGATGGGCCCCTGGAAGACTAGAGCTGCAAGCCCTAAGGATTGTTAAGGAAGAGAAACCATATATGAAAAGTGAAGTGTTCATTGCTCAGTCGTGTCTGATTCTTTGCGACCCCATGGACAGTAGCCTTCCAGGCTCCTCTGTCCATGAAACTCTCCAGGCAAGAATACTAGAGTGGGTAGTCTTTCCCTTCTTCAGAGGATCTTTCCAACCCAGGGATCGAACCCAGGTCTCCCACATTGCAGGTAGATTCTTTACCATCTGAGCTACCAGGGAAGCCCCTATGAAGGAGAGGACAAATCAATAAAGAGGAGGTGAAAAAGGAAGTTCTAGGAGAATGTAGCTTCATGAAAATCAAAGGAGAGAATTTCAGGAAAAAGGGGACAGACAACCACATGCAAATCACAGCTGGTCAAGTAAGATGAGAGAATAGTGTCTACTGAATTCAAGAGTCTGATTGTCACTTATCATCTCAGGAAAAGGCAGTGGAGTGGGTGGATGGGTCACAAAGTTAAATTACCATAGAGTGAAGAGGTAAAGGGAGGGGAGAGGTGGGACTAGAAGGTTTAACTTCCTCGTTAGGAAAGCATGTGCAGCTTTGAAGGAAAGGAAATAGACAGGTAAGTAACCAATGGGAGATGCACCATCAAGTGGGAGCTTCTGCTCTTAGGATGGAAAATAGTTAAGTATGGTTTAATGCTGAGGAAGACTAGCTACAGAGATGATCTCCTGGGATTACAGGAGAGAGGAGATGGTGAGTTCAACAGGGATGTTTAGAACTGATACTGCACATCATGCATTGTCTGAAGACCTTAAGGGACACAGAAATGAAATACGAGTCCAGGTCCCTGTTCTCATGGCGATTACATCATGTAGAGAAAAGACACCCAATTGACAAGGAGAATAGACACCATAAACAGAATAATGTTAACTAATGATATGTTAGAGACTGGAGGGTCTCATTTCTATAATTTTTCTTGTTGTAGAATGGCTTTATATTGGGCATTCAGAAAAATCCTTTCTAAGAACTGACATTTGAGCTGAAATTTGAATGAGAACAGGAGCTAGCCAGGGATGCTTTGGGGAAAAGCATTCTAAGTCTTCCTTTCTTTCTTTTTAACATTTTATTTATTTATTTGGCCATGCCAGGTCTTAATTGCAGCACGTGGAACCTTTTAGTTGCAGTGTGTGAGATTTGCTCCCTGATCAGGGATTGAACCCAGGATGTGAGCTTGGTATGACTGGGAAATAGAAAGAAGTCACAGTGATTCAGAAACTACATAGTGTTTGAAGATGAGGTCAGAGAGATGAACATGGGGTTAGATGAAGGGAACCTCGTAGTCTGCAGTAAGGAGTTTAGGTTTTATTTATTTTATTTATAATAAGAGCCCTAAGGCAGGGAGATGCTATCACCTCCTAGGATGCAAGAGGGGTGGATCCCAGCATGGAGTAAAGGAAAAAGCCTTGAGCAGACATCCTGTCAGCAAGTCCACTAAGACAGGAGAAGCAGGAAAGAATAGGAAGAAATGGAGATGTTTGTAGGTAGTACAGGAAGAAGCTAAAGGCATTAATACTTAAGGACTTCAATTTTCTCAGTGATGCTGGAAGCAAAATGATCTGCTAGGGGTGAATGGAGAGATTCTGGAATACAAGGTTGTATTAATCTAATATAGCTGTCATAATAAAATACCATCAACTGGGTGGTTTAAACAACTGGAATGTATTTTCTCACAGTTCTGGGGACTGGGAGTTCATGATCAAGGTGCCAGCCAGTTTGATTTCTGGCGAGAGTTCTCAACTTGCAGATGGCCAGCCACCTGCTTGCTGTGTCTTCCCGAGATTGAGGGGTGGGGGTAGGGGGCTCTTGTGTCTCTTCCTCTTCTTATCATTGTGCCAGCTCTATGGGATTAGACCCACCCTTATGACCTCATTTAACCTTTGTCACTTCTTTACAGTCCCCATCTCCAAATACTGTCTTACTGGGGGTTAGGGCTTTGATGTATGAATTTTGAGGAGAACACAAATATTCATTCCATAATGGGATCTGGGAAGAAGAGGAAGACTTTGGGGTATTGAAGAAATGGGCAAGGGAATTGCTTGAGAATATATAAACTACTTTTCATTCTTTTTTTTTTTTTTTCTGTATTAAGGCTAAATTACTACACTCCCTCCAAGATTCTAAACTTTAGGTGACAAGAGAATATTTGGGCAACATTATCTTTATTCAGCAGTAGGTAAGGCACGTTGGCATGACAGCCTAGAGCTGAATCGGAGCTAAGGCTCCACCCTGTATAAAAAGAGGACAGAAAGCAGAGAGAAGCTGGGAGAAGATCCATGTGCTGGACCTACGGCAGCTTGGACATTGTACGAGTGAAAAGTGGGGAGAAAGGAGATCCCTCTCTGTGAGTGGTAGCCAAGAAAGGACTTAGCAATGTACAGAAAAGCCTCAGGAATTGTATTAGTTTCTTTTGATGTAAACATGTAATGTACTTCTCCAAAATAAACCTTCAACCAAACCTATAACACTCATTAATGCTACATGGAGCAATTTGCTTTTGTGGAGGTAGAGAGAGCCGTGAGTCTTGTTTCAAAATCAGTGCCTGGAGGAAACCAGAGCTCTGTGTTGAAGACCTTCAAAGGCCAAAAACACCAGATAACACAGAAACTAACAAAGGGGCAAATTTTAAACATTATTTTTGTAGTGCCCAACATATTTCATTTTGACCTACTCTCCTTTTGAAGATGCCCTCTTGTTTGTAGTAACAGATACAGATAATTTTTAAGCACTTACACTTTACATGCATCTTCCTGCCTCCACCTTTCCCTGTGGCTTGAGTTGCAGCCTTACTGGGTCTGACTCCATCTGGTAACACTCGTTGTTCACATGCCAACCACTCCTTATTGCCAACAGACTTGACATCTAAGCATGCTTTTTCTGAAGTCAAAGTCAGAACAACGCTAGACTCTTCTCGTTTGCTCCTTGACTCCTTTGGAGTAATATTAATTCACACAGATTTTTTTACAGTTCCCTGGCATTTATAAAAGTTGTCCTGATTGCTTTTTTTTTAATTTTTAAAATTAATTTATTTTAATTGGATGTTAATTACTTTACAATATTGTGATGGTTTTTGCCATAATCAACATTAATCAGCCACAGGTATACATGTGCCACCCCAAGCCTGAACCGCCTTCCCAACTCCCTCCGCACCATATCCCTCTGGGTTGTCCCAGAGCACTGGCTTTGTGTGCCCTGTTTCATGCATCGAACTTGCACTAGTCATCTATTTTACATATGACAATGTACATGTTTCAGTACTACTCTCTCAAATCATCCCACCCTCGTCTTCTCCCACTGAGTCCAAAAGTCTGTTCTTTATGTCTGTGTCTCCTTTGCTGCCCTGCATATAGGATCATCAGTACTGTCTTTCTAAATTCCATATATATGTGTTAATATACAGTATTTGTCTTTCTCTTTCTGACTTACTTCACTCTGTATAATAGGCTCCAGGTTCATCCACCTCATTAGAGCTGACTCAGATGCATTCCTTTTTAGAGCTGAGTAATATTCCATTGTGTATATGTACCAAAACTTCCTTATCCGTTCGTCTACGGAAGGACAGGTTGTTTCCATGTCCTAGCTATTGTGAATAGTGCTGCAATGAATATTGGGCTAAATGTGTCTCTTTCAGTTCTGGTTTCCTGGGGGTATATGCCCAGCAGTGGGATTGCTGGGCCGTATGGCAGTTCTATTCCAAGTTTTTAAGGAATCTCCACACTGTTCTCCATAGTGGCCGTACCAGTTTGCATTCCTACCAACAGTGTAAGAAGATTCCCTTTTCTCCACACCCTCTCCAGCATTTATTGTTCGTAGACTTTTTGATGATGGCCATTCTGACAGTTGTGAGATGATACCTCATTGTGGTTTTGATATGCATTTCTCTAATAATGAGTGATGTTGAGCATCTTTTCATGTGTTTATTAGCCATCTGTATGTCTTCTTTGAAGAAATGCCTGTCCGGTCTTTTGCCCACTTTTTGATTGGGTTGTTTTTCTGGTATTGAGCTGCATGAGCAGCTTATATATTCTGGAGATGAATTCTTTGTCAGTTGTTTCATTTGCCATTATTTTCTCCATTGAGTGCTGTCTTTTCACCTTGCTTATAGTTTCCTTCATTGTGCAAAAGCTTTTAAGTTTGATTAGGTTCCATTTGTTTATTTTTGTTTTTATTTTCATTATTCTGGGAGGTGGGTCATAGAGGATCTTGCTGTGTGATTTTTTGTCCCTAGGTGGTCCTTATATGTAGGATTTTTCAAAAAATAGACTGAGAAAGGTCTGCCCTGCACTTCCTATTTATTTCTTGCATCTCCATTTTGGTGTCATGGTATCAGAGTGGCCCATTAATCAAGGCTAGTAGAGTTGATGAGCATATGAATAAATAATAATTAATGACCATTTTGACTCACCCAGGTGTTTATCTGCTCAGCAGCATTATTGAGATGTCTAAGCTATCTTCATTTTATAGACATATTTGCTGATGATAGAGGTGAGCAATGTGGCTGCTCTGTTTTCAAGGTTCTCCTGAAGTGCTGGTGCAGCTCGAGGCTCTGTGTGGGTTTCCACTGCAAATGATTATAGACGTGGCATGTGGAGAGTGAACTGGGAGGCAAAATATATGCAGGAAAAGTGGAAATCACCAAGGAAAACGACTGAAGGGGAAATCAATATGAGGTGAGAGGTCAACAAGCCTCCTGCTGTTAGTCTGTCAAAATGTATTTAATGGGTTCATTGGATATTTTTCACATTTAAGAAACTGACATGAGAACGGGTTAGCCTGTAATAACTTTTTATCTCTCACTTACAAAATCGCTATTTTTTGTCTTTTGAGAATTTTACCTCTGATTTCAGTATTACACTCATGCCCAGGGGGTTGAGGCTTCAACAGAACTATAATGACAAGCCTTCAAAATAGATAATTATTTTCTAAGTAGTTAATGCTATAATTATAGCCACTTTAATTTATCAAAGTGTAATTTAAATGTAGTCATTAAAATTAAGTAAGGATCAAATATGGAACTTTTTATATCCAAGGGTCTAGTTTCTGGGCTTGATCTCAAAGTATTTATTAAAAGGATGCTTTATTTATTCTCTTTTCCATTATCTGTACGATTAGATTAATCTTTCAGTTCTCCCCTCTTCAACTAAGAGAAACAGATACAAAACATTTAACCTACGTCCAACATTAATTTTGAAGAACTTAAAAAGTCTCTCCATGTAAAGTCACATTTGTAATATCTTTTTAAAATTTCTGTACTCTCATTTGATGACTGTTCTTATATAATCTTATTAGAGGCTCAGATTTTTGCATTTTTCTAACATCTGTAACCAAATTACCCTTAGGTACATCAGAAATATTAATTCATTCGATGGTTCCTGAGCTATACAGAGAAATTAAGCATTAAACATTAACATCTGAAAAATTCAGCATGGCAGACTTATATCTGTTAACTGTTTTTCCCCTTTTCTAAGATGATGAAATTGACTTTCAAGATTTACATTTCCTTCAGCTTTCCATTTGAGCATCTGATACCAAATTGGCAAGCTCAGCCCGATTCATGGCTTTCAGTGAAGATCTCTCCATAATTTTGGTGAAGAATGCTGTAGAAGCAAAGTATAGCCTAGGGATTTTTTAAAAATTGTCAAGGTTCCCAAAGATCTGGAACCTTCATTTGCCATGGGAAATATGAGTGAAGCTCAAAGATATGTATAGGAGAGAATTTTTAAAAAAAACTGAAAGCATTTTTCCATGACACATTGAGGTTTAAAATTGCCAAGAGTTTATATAAATCAGTATTTCAAAGGTCAAAAGTATATTTTTAAACTTTTAATTTTCTGAATATTAAAGTTGCTTGGAGAAATATCAACAACCGCAGATATGCAGATGATGCCACTCTAATGGCAGACAGAAAGTGAAGAGCTAAAGAGCTTCATGCAGAGGGTAAAAGATTAGAGTGAAAGAAAAATCTAGCTTAAAACTCAGCATTCAAAAAACTAAGATAATAACATCTGGTCCCATCACTTCATGGCAAATAGATGGGGAGAAAATGGAAACAATGACAAATTTTATTTTCTTAGGCTCCAAAATCACTACGGACGGTGACTGCAACCACAAAATTAAAAGACACTTGCTCCTTAGAAGAAAAGCTATGACAAACCTAGACAGTGTATTAAAAAGCAGAAACATCACTTTGCTGACAAAGGTCTGTATGTTCAAAGCTATGGTTGTCCCTTTAGTTATGTATGGATGTGAGAGTTGGACCGCAAAGAACACTGGGTACTCAAGAATTGATGTTTTTGAATTATGGTGCTGGAAAAGACTCTTGAGAGTCCCTTGGACTGCAAGGAGGTCAAATCAGTCAATCCTAAAGGAAATGAGTGTTCATTGGAAGGACTGATGCTGAAGCTGAAACTCCAATACTTGGGCCACCTGTTGTGAAGAGCCAACTCATTGGCAAAGACCCTGATGCTGGGAAACATTGAGGGCAGGAGGAGAAGTGGGCAACAGAGGATGAGATGGTTGGATAATATCACTGACTTAACGTACTGGAGTTTAAGCAAACTCTGGGAGATGATGAGGGTCAGGGAACCTTGCTGTGCTGCTGTCCATGGGGTCTCAAAGAGTCCGACACAACTTAGTGGCTGAGCAACAACAAACCGTCAGTTAATTTTATTAAATATTTACTCTACACAAGGCATTCTGCTAGACACTGGTGAAACCAAGATGGAAAGAACATAGTACTCCCATTTAGGTAGCAAGGAAGCATTGAAGTGAAGTTAAAGTCGCTCAGTCATGTCGGACTCTTTGCGACCCCATGGGCTATACAGTCCATGGAATTCTCCAGGCCAGAATACTGGGGTGGGTAGCCTTTCCCTTCTCCAGGGGCTCTTCTCAACCCAGGTCTCCCGCATTGCAGGCAGATTCTTTACCAGCTGAGCCACAAGGGAGGCCAAGGAAGCATTGGTGTAAAGTTATGTGACGAGTGCTGTGTGCTAGTTTTTATGCTGTGTAATGGATTGCCTTGAGCTTAACGACGTAAAACAACATACATTTACTTTCTCACAGTTTCTGTGGGTCAGAGTCTGGACACAGCCTAACGGGATCCTTTACTCAGAGACTCACCAGGCTGCAATGAAACTGTCAGCTGGGGATGCAGGTTCGTCTGAGGCGCAAGTCCTCTTGCACACTCACGTGGTTCTTGGCAGAGTTAATTTCCTTGCAGCTACAGAACTCATGGCAACTTGCTTCTTCAAGAGCAGTATATGGAAATCTCTGAGCTCGGGAGAGTCCTAAACCCTCTTTTATAGAGTTCACCTGATTAAGTCAGGCTCACCTAAAGTGGTCCCTTTGATTAACTCAAAGTCATCTGGTCATCTCTCTTTGCATCAGCAAAGTGCCTTCACCTTCACTACGTAATATCATCAAGCAAGGCTATCCCATCATATTCACAGGTCCTGCTGAAACTCAAAAGGGAGAGCTTCATACAAGGGTATGGGTCACTGGATCTCATCTTACAATCTTACCCACCACATACTGGAGCAGACATATTTCAGAAAGCAGGGTAGACTTTCCTGGTGGTCCAGTGGTTAAGATTTTGCCTTCCAATGCAAGGGTACGAGTTTGACCCCTGGTCAGGGAGTTAAGATCCCACGTGTCTCGGGGCCAAAAACCCAAAACAGGAGCAATGTTGTAACAAATGCAATAAAGACTTTAACAAGTATTATAGAAAAATAAAGCAGTGACAAATCGCTACAGCCTAGTAATAGAGAAGCAGGGCAAAGAAAGGGTCCTGGGCATTGGTTAACCAGAACAAGCCAGACTCCATGATGCATGACAGTGCTACTTGGAGAGAAAATTCATTTCAGACTTTACATAAACAAAGAGCCCCACAGCTGTGTAAGAAATGGGGTGCCCCTAGAAGCTCACAAGGGTACCCTATGCATGTAAATTCAAACACTGTGGTCATCAGCCTCAGCAAAGGGAAGATGTGGACAATGGAACTCTCAAGTGGGAAACTCTATCGGTACTTGAAGAGTGGATCTTATTCTTTTTAAGTCACTGACAGTCCTAGCTTGGGTTTGTGTGGCAACAGATTATTTTGGAAAGTAAGGAAGCAAGGAAGGAGAGAACAGTGACTCCAAAATCTGTTTTGAGTCAGTTTCCTGTTTGAGGCCTTAGAAACCCTATGAAATGGAAATCAGATTTTTTTCTTTGGGGAATGAAAGAGGGAAGCATTGCTGTATTGGTTCTTAGCACTTCTTGGTCAGTGATGACGTGGGGGTCTGAATGCCAAATGGGTGGTATTTGAGAAGGCCCAGGGTAGACTAAAAGGAGTGAAGGCTGTGACCCGAGGTGAAGTGTTTTCAAGTTGTACAAGTAAAAGACTGGTCAAAACTTGTGCAGGGTTGATGTCTGAAGGCCTGGGAATACAATGTGGGGAGGAGGCGATTTAAAAGAGTATGCAGTGGGGGTGTGATACATTGATCCCTTGAAAATATCATCTAAACTATGGACTTACTGTCCAGAAATTTGCAAGCATGGGAACACGCACACACAAACTTCACACACTTTGGGTCATTCTTCTACCGCTAAAGCCCAAATGTGTACCCCAGAATAAAGACTTCTGGGTAATATGCTAATTATAAAGAAAATATTTTTGACAATATTGTGTTCTTGTGGGAAACAAAAGATATACCTTCTTTAAATAATTGTTCCTTTCCCCACTCTCTTTTAAAATATTCTTCTATTCTTAAAAAAAAAATCGGTTTAACACCTATTAATCCCCTCTTTAACAGGAAGAATAGGTATATTCTGAGTCCCTATCTGGGTCTCTAGTGATAGAATGAGGGGATAAGGAAGGTCCAGCTCACGCTTGTGAGCTTCTAGGGGCACCCCATTTCTTACACAGCTGTGGGGCTCTTTGTTTAGGTAAAGTCTGAAATGAATTTTCTCTCCAAGTAGCACTTTCCCCACTCTCTTTTAAAATATTCTTCTATTAAAAAAATTCAGTTTAATACCTATTAATCCCCTCTTTAACAGGAAGAATAGGTATATTCTGAGTCCCTTCTGGGTCTCTAGTGATAGAATGAGGGGATAAGGAAGGTGCAGTTCAGTTCAGTTCAGTAGCTCAGTCATGCCCAACTTTTTGCGAGGCCATGAACTTCAGCACGCCAGGCCTCCCTGTCCATCACCAACTCCTGGAGCCTACCCAAACTCATGTCCATTGCGTCAGTGATGCCATCCAACCATCTCATCCTCTGTCATCCCCTATCCTCCTGCCCTCAATCTTTCCCAGCATCAGGGTCTTTTCAAATGAGTCAGCGCTTCACATCAGGTGGCCAAAGTATTGGAGTTTCAGTTTCAGCATCAGTCCTTCCAATGAATATTCAGGACTGATCTCCTTTAGGATGGACTGGTTGGATCTCCTTGCAGTCCAAGGGACTCTCAAGAGTCTTCTCCAACACCACAGTTCAAAAGCATCAATTCTTCGGCACTCAGCTTTCTTTATAGTCCAACTCTCACATCCATACATGACGACTGGAAAAACCATAGCTTTGACTAGATGGACCTTTGTTGGCAAAGTAATGTCTCTGCTTTTGAATATGCTATCTAGGTTGGTCATAACTTTCCTTCCAAGGAGTAAGTATCTTTTAATTTCATGGCTGCAGTCACCATCTGCAGTGATTTTGGAGCCTGAGAAAATAAAGTCAGCCACTGTTTCCACTGTTTCCCCATCTATTTCCCATGAAGTGATGGGACCGGATGCCATGATCTTCGTTTTCTGAATGTTGAGCTTTAAGCCAACTTTTTCACTCTCCTCTTTCACTTTCATCAAGAGGCTCTTTAGTTCCTCTTCACTATCTGCCATTAAGGTGGTGTCATCTGTATATCTGAGGTTATTGGTATTTCTCCTGGCAATCTTGATTCCAGCTTGTGCTTCTTCCAGCGTTTCTCATCATGTACTCTGAATAGAAGTTAAGTAAGCAGGGTGACAATATACAGCCTTGATGTGCTCCTTTTCCTATTTGGAACCAGTTTGTTGTTCCATGTCCAGTTCTAACTGTTGCTTCCTGACCTGCATATATGTTTCTCAAGAGACAGATCAGGTGGTCTGGTATTCCCATCTCTTTTCGAATTTTCTATAGTTTATTGTGATCCACCCAGTCAAAGGCTTTGGCATAGTCAATAAAGCAGAAATAGATGTTTTTCTGGAACTCTCTTGCTTTTTCCATGATCCAGCGGATGTTGGCAATTTGATCTCTGCTTCCTCTGCCTTTTCTAAAACCAGCTTGAACATCTGGAAGTTCATGGTTCACTTATTGCTGAAGCCTGGCTTGGAAAATTTTGAGCATTACTTTACTAGCATGTGAGATGAGTGCAATTGTGCGGGTAGTTTGAGCATTCTTTGGCATTTCCTTTCTTTGGGATTGGAATGAAAAACTGACCTTTTCCAGTCCTGTGGCCACTGCTGAGTTTTCCAAATTTGCTGACATATTGGAGATGCGTAAATTAACAAAGACCTAATATCTGAGACTGAATATTCTGTTTTGAGGAAGCTTGCTATAATATAAGCCTTTTATATCTTTGCACCAAGGCATAACAAGGACAAAGATAATTTAGTTTCTAACTCTGATTTTGCTAGTAATAATTTCTATAGCCACAGGGACCTGTAAGATGATATTTACATGTTTAATCATTGTACATCAGTTTTATTCTATAATAGAGCCATCATCTATGTTTTTATACAGACTAGCCCCCTCTGTCAGACTAGGAGGGAAAATGTGAAAATCTATCAGTGCAAGCTCACAAAATTAAAAAGTCAAACAAAGCATTTTCCTTCTTAAGAAATGGATACAAAAAACTGCAAGCTCACTTACATCTAGATGAAATAACATATCCATTTGCAAGAGAAAAAGAAATCCTGCTAAGATCTTGATGAAACGAAGGGAGAGTCATGTAAAAGGGAAAATAGTTGAAAGTAAAGAATGGTAATACAGCAGTCAATAAATATAAATATATAGTCATGCCAAAAATAAGAAAACTGTTAAGAAACTATCAGATTTCCCCTTGAGACCCACATCAGATGTCCAATGAAAAACAGCAAAGAGAGAAGAGAGCTCTCTTACATGAAATATGGATTCGAGTATTGATTTGTTGTGATTATTTGTTCTTCTGCATCTTTTGTGATGGGAGGAAATATTGAAAATTTGAAGATGCAAAAGTGGTTCAACCATTAGATGTACAATGATTTTAGAATCCATCAGAGAGACTATGAGAATTGCTATCCAAACTTCTGTTTTAGCTTCTGGATGTATATTATGAATGCCACAACTTGTTAATAACACTACTCAAATCTTTTCAAAACTCCTTAACCGTGTATTATCTTTATGAAAAAAAAAGTGAAAGTGAAAGTCATGTCTGACTTTTTGTGACCCCAAGGACTTTAGCCCACCAGGCTCCTCTGTCCATGGCTTTCTCCAAGCAAGAATACTGGAGTGGATAGCCATTCCCTTATCCTGGGGATTTTCCTCACCCAGGGGTCGAACCCAGGTCTCCTTCTGAGCCACCAGGGAAACCCCTTAATCCCCTTTAAAAAGCCAAATTTCTTATCAAGATGATTGAGAACGCTGTTTGAATCTTCCTCCTCTTACCTGCTAATACTCCTTTGAGAACTGAGACTAAGAGGACTAAAGAGTTTTGTGGAAGTGGAGGATTATATGGGAAATGAGTGCCCTTGGCTTGGGAAATGCTGAAGGAACATCCTTAGCATTCTTGGCTAAAGGCATCAGCTTTCAAACCAAATTATAGCAGCTGTTCTGATCACCGACGTCACCTCCTTGAGATTGATCTTCAGATCAATTTGTCAGTGCGTTAGAGAAGTATTCCCATCCACACCTCTCAGCTGTGGATGCAGGAGCTCACGTCTAAATAACTGTCCCATGTAGGTAATAAACCAAACCATGTTAGTCTATAGTTATTATAGAGGATGAATTGACATCCTTAAGTGAAACAAAGATATTGTAGATGTTGGACCTCATGAGAGAAAGACACTCAACTGTCTCACAAGGCAAATGAAACTTGACCAATTGCTATGAAGTAAATGCTTGAATCTCCCCACCAAATTCATAGTTGAAGCCTGATACCCAGTGTGATTGTTTTTGATGGTGGGCTTTAGGTAAAACTTAGGTTTAGATGAAGTCGCAAGAGTGGAGCCCCCATGACGGGTTCCACCATATGACAACAAGCTGAGCATCTGCAAACCAGGAAGAGGACTCCTACTAGACACCAAATCTGCTGACACCTTGATTTCCACTTCCCAGTCTTCAGAACTGTGGGAAATAAGTATCTGCTATTTAAGCCACTCAGTCTACAGTATTTTGTTATATCAAAATATAATGTTTGACTAAGGTACCAACTTTAGTTTACAGCAGGAAACATATTAAGGACTCTTTTTATCAAGTACTTACTGAATACTGAACACCCTACTAAGTACTATGCATATTTTAATTCCAAACCTCCTTACAGTCATTAATATTTTTACTTTAAACCTATTGTGTCAATTTTTTTTTTTCTTTTTTTTTTTTTTTTATTCTTCCAATTTTATTTTATTTTAAACTTTACATAATTGTATTAGTTTTGCCAAATATCAAAATGAATCCACCACAGGTATACATGTGTTCCCCATCCCGAACCCTCCTCCCTCCTCCCTCCCCATACCATCCCTCTGGGCCGTCCCAGTGCACCAGCCCCAAGCATCCAGCATCGTGCATCGAACCTGGACTGGCAACTCGTTTCCTACATGATATTTTACATGTTTCATTGCCATTCTCCCAAATCTTCCCACCCTCTCCCTCTCCCACAGAGTCCATAAGACTGTTCTATACATCAGTGTCTCTTTTGCTGTCTCGTACACCGGGTTATTGTTACCATCTTTCTAAATTCCATATATATGCGTTAGTATACTGTATTTATGTTTTTCCTTCTGGCTTACTTCACTCTGTATAATAGGCTCCAGTTTCATCCACCTCATTAGAACTGATTCAAATGTATTCTTTTTAATGGCTGAGTAATACTCCATTGTGTATATGTACCAAAGCTTTCTTATCCATTCATCTGCTGATGGACATCTAGGTTGCTTCCATGTCTTGGCTATTATAAACAGTGCTGCGATGAACATTGGGGTACACGTGTCTCTTTCCCTTCTGGTTTCCTCAGTGTGTATGCCCAGCAGTGGGGTTGCTGGATCATAAGGCAGTTCTATTTCCAGTTTTTTAAGGAATCTCCACACTGTTCTCCATAGTGGCTGTATTAGTTTGCATTCCCACCAACAGTGTAAGAGGGTTCCCTTTTCTCCACACCCTCTCCAGCATTTATTGCTTGTAGACTTTTGGATCGCAGCCATTCTGACTGGTGTGAAATGGTACCTCATAGTGGTTTTGATTTGCATTTCTTTTAAGGTGTGTTTCTTGTAGACGTGTATATATTAAACATGTTATTTATATTTGTATACTTCCCTCATAGCTTAGTTGGTAAAGAGTCTGCCTGCAATGCAGGAAACCCAGGTTTAATTCCTGGGTTGGGAAGATCCCCTGGAGAAGGAAATGGCAGCCCACTCCAGTATGCTTGCCTGGAGAATTCCATGGGCAGAGGAGCCTGGCGGGCTACGGTCCATGGGGTCACAAGAGTAGGACATGAGTTAGCGACTAAACCACCAACCACCACCACCACAAAAACTTTTCTACTAGGCTTGATAAAGGCTTGAAAAGATTTTACTTTTAATATAATGACTGATGTGATTAGGTTTAAGTTATCGTTTTGCTGTCTATTGTCTTATTTGGTCCATCTGTTCTTTTCTTTTTTCTAGTTTTTAACCTCTTTCTGATTAAGAGAATTTTTATGATTTCACTTTATTAATTTTGTTGGCTTATTACCTGTAACCAGAGAAGGCAATGGCAACCCACTCCATTACTCTTGCCTGGAAAATCCCATGGATGGAGGAGCCTGGTAGGCTGCAGTCCATGGGGTCGCTGAGTCAGACATGACTGAGCGACTTCACTTTCACTTTTCACTTTCATGCACTGGAGAAGGAAATGGCAACCCACTCCAGTGTTCTTGCCTGGAGAATCCCAGGGACTGGGGAGCCTGGTGGGCTGCCGTCTTTGGGGTCACGCAGAATTGGACATGACTGACGTGACTTAGCAGCAGCAGCATTACCTGTAACTGTTGTATTATTTTAGTGGTTATATTATGGTTGATTGTATACATCTTTAACAAATCACAGTATACATTCCGGTGGTTTTATATAATTTCATGTATGATGTAATGAGCTTACAAGAGTACACTTTAATTTCTCCTCCCCCAACCTCAGTACTCTTGTCACATATTTTACATATATTTATGTTATAAACTCCATATTACACTGTTATATTTTTGTTTGGATAATCAGTTACCTTTTAAACTGATTTAAATGATATTGTAAAGGTACTTTAAAAAAAAAGAAAAGGTACCTTTTACACATGTAAAAATCATTTCCAGTGTTTTTCTTTGCTTTGTATAGGTTCATATTTCTCTCTGATATCATTTTTCTTCTATCTGAAGCACTTTAATATTTCTCATAGGTTTATTGGTAATTAATTCTTACAGCTTTTTTATATATAAAAAATCTTCACTTAACCTTTATTTTTGAAAGATATTTTTACTGAGCACTGCATTGTTGGCAAGCTCAGGGTCACAGTGGTAGCCACAGTTTGCAGTATAAAAGACATACATGGAACAGATTTTTCTGCAATAAACCTATGTGCTTCATTTTTTCTACTATTCTTTTCCTCATTTTATTATGTTTTATTTTTAATGTTTCTTATAGTATGAATGAAAAGGAAGACTATTTTTAAAGGCAGAGTATATTTCAGTTCAGTTCATCTCAGTCGATCAGTCGTGTCCAACTCTTTTTGGCCACATGCACTGCGCACTCCAGGCCTCCCTGTCCATCACCAACTCCTGGAGCCTACCCAAACTCACATCCATTGAGTCGGTGATGCCATCCAACCATCTCATCCTCTGTCGTCCCCTTCTCCTGCAGCCCTCAATCTTTCCCAGCATCAGGGTCTTTTCCAGTGAGTCAGCTTTTTGCATCAGGTGGCCAAAGTATTGGTGTTTCAGCTTCAGCATCAGTCCTTTCAATGAACGCTCAGGACTGATCTCCTTTAGGATGGACTGGTTGGATCTCCTTGCAGTCCAAGGGACTCTCAAGAGTCTTCTCCAACACCACAGTTCAAAAGCATTGATTCTTCGGCGCTCAGCTTTCTTAACAGTCCAACTCTCACATCCATACATGACTACTGGAAAAACCATAGCCTTGGCTAGATGGAGAGTATATTTAGTCATTTCCAAATAATTCCTTAGATTAAAAGTTTCCATCAACTTTCAAAATGTATGTATGAAGATAGTATAGTCAGTATAGTCATACATACAAAATGTATGTATGAAGATATATGTGTATCACATAGACATATAAATCAATGAAACAGAATTAAGAATTCAGAAATAAGTACTTATGGTCAATTGATATTAAACAGAGGTACTAAGACAACTCAGTGGGGATTAAAAACAGTTTTTTCAATAAATAGTACTGAGAAAACAGAATGCCCAAATTTAAAAAGATGAACTTTGTCCTTATCTCCATATAAAAAAAAATTCTGTATACACCAGATGGAAAAATTAACTAAAAATGGATCTGAAATTGAAATGTAGGAGCTGAAATAATACATATCTTAGAATAAAACATAATAAAAATGAGACTTTGGATCAGACAAAAACTACTTAGATATGATACCAAAAGCATGAGCAATTAAAGAAAAAATTGCTAAATTAGACATCATCAAAATCATCATCAAAATCAAAAGCTGGTACTTCAAAAATAAGGAAGTTTTGCTGTTTTTAATCTGAGGTTTTAAGAAAAACCTCAGATAAAATTTTTTTTCAAATCACATAACTGATAAAGGACTTGTATAAAGAATATGTAATTAATGTTTACAACTCAATAATTATACAAATAACCTAAGAAATAAATGGACAAAAGACTTAAGTAGACATTTCATTAAAGAAGACACAAGAATGACTAATACATGCATGAAAAGATGTTCAATGACATCATTAGTCATTAGAGAGTTGCTAGGCAAAAACATGATGATATATCATTACACCATTAAAAAGCCTACAATCAATAAGAAGGATGACAATTATTGGCAAGGATGTGAAAAAATGGAAACCCTCTTAAATTACTGATGAAAATATAAAATAGTGCAGCTAATTTGAAAGCAGTTGGGCCATTTCTCAAAGTAGTAAACCTACAGTTACCACATGACCCAGTAATTCCATTCCTAGGCCTCAGTGCAGTTCAGTCGCTCAGTCGTGTCCGACTCTTTGCGACCCCATGAATTGCAGCACGCCAGGCCTCCCTGTCCCTCACCATCTCCTAGAGTTCACTCAAACTCACATCCATCGAGTCTGTGATGCCATCCAGCCGTTTCATCCTCTGTCGTCCCCTTCTCCTCCTGCCCCCAATCCCTCCCAGAGTCAGAGTCTTTTCCAATGAGTCAACTCTTCACATGAGGTGGCCAAAGTACTGGAGTTTCAGCTTTAGCATCATTCCTTCCAAAGAAATCCCAGGGCTGATCTCCTTTAGAATGGACTGGTTGGACCTCCTTGCAGTCCAAGGGACTCTCAAGAGTCTTCTCCAACACAACAGTTCAAAAGCATCAATTCTTCGGCGCTCAGCTTTCTTCACAGTCCAACTCTCACATCCATATGTGATCACTGGAATAACCATAGCCTTGACTAGGCAGACCTTTGTTGGCAAAGTAATGTCTCTGCTTTTGAATATACTATCTAGATTGGTCATAACTTTTCTTCCAAGGAGTAAGCGTCTTTTAATTTCATGGCTGCAGTCACCAACTGCAGTGATTTTGGAGCCCCCAAAAATGAAGTCTGACACTGTTTCCACTGTTTCCCCATCTATTTGTCATGAAGTGATGGGACCAGATGCCATGATCTTCGTTTTCTGAATGTTGAGCTTTATCAACTTTTTCACTCTCCTCTTTCACTCTCATCAAGAGGCTTTTTAGTTCCTCTTCACTTTCTGCCATAAGGGTGGTGTCATCTGCTTATCTGAGGTTATTGATATTTCTCCCGGCAATCTTGATTCCAGCTTGTGCTTCTTCCAGCCTAGTGTTTCTCATTATGTACTCTGCATAGAAGTTAAATAAGCAGGGTGACAATATACAGCCTTGATGTACTCCGTTTTCTATTTGGAACCAGTTTGTTGTTCCATGTCCAGTTCTAACTGTTGCTTCCTGACCTGCATATAGGTTTCTCAAGAGGGAAGTCAGGTGGTCTGGTTATGTCCACCCAAAGAGAAGTCAAAATAGGTGACCAAAAGGAATCATACACAGATATTCATAGCAGCATTATTCATAATAGCCCCAAAGTGGGAAGAACCCAAATAGCCACAAAAATAGAGAAACAAAATGTGGCACATCCATACAATGAATATTATCAAGCAACAAAATGGAATAAGCTTTTGGTATACGCTATTACATGCTGCTGCTGTTGCTGCTAAGTCGCTTCAGCCGTGTCTGACTGTGTGCAACCCCATAGATGGCAGCCCACCAGGCTCCTCCATCCCTGGGATTCTCAGGCAAGAATATTGGAGTGGGCTGCTATTTCCTTCTCCAATGCATGCGTGCGTGTTAAGTCGCTTCAGTCATGTCTGACTCTGTGCGACCCTATGGACAGCAGCCCACCAGGCTCCTCTGTCCACAGGATTCTCTAGGCAAGAATACTAGAATGGGTTGCCATTTCCTTCTCTGCTATGAATGAACCTCAAAAACATTATATTAATTGCAAGAAGCCAGACTTAAAAAGCCATGTATTGTATGATTCCATTTTTATGATATGTACAGAAAAATTAAATCTATGGAGAAAGAAAATGAGTTAGTGGTTATCCAGGGCTGAAGGTAGGAATGGGGATGAACCATCAATGGATACAGGGGACCTTACTGGGGTGATAAAATGTTTAAAAACTGGGTTATAGTGATGGCTACAAAGTTCAGTAACCTTACTACAAGTCATTGAATTATAAACTTGAAGTAAGTGAATTTTATGATATGTAAATGAAAGACTTCAACATGTATCATTAAAGAGAGACACTTCAGTTGGGAACACTTGGCACTTGCCAGCCTGATCCACAACAGACAAACCAGGAGGATGGCACCCTCCCAGAGTAGACCGGAGTGCCAGGTCTACTCCTGATATAGGAGCAGTTCTGAGAGTCCAGCAGTGTTGGTTTAGTGGGGTTCTGTTGTTTTTGAACCACCACGTTTCTGAAGCATCATATGACATCTGTATAAACAAACTCCCCTAAACCAGTCAGATCAATATACGAGTAAGAGTCCCCCCATGGCCAAGAATGGATAATCAATATGTCAGACCACATTTATCTCAAGTGAGTAAAATCAGAGTGACTTGAAAGTAATGAATGATTATACTTGAGTACTAGAGCTTGTCTGCTTGAGGTTATTTTGATGATGTTTCAAATATTTATGGAAACAGGGAATCTTTCTTTTCTTAGCTTACATTTGAGTAATGACATTTTTGGTAGCATCCCCAGGAACTCGGTGCCATCAGGTTGTTCTTGATTCTTTGTAAGGACACTGGGCACATATAGACTTTTGGTAAGGTCAAAACTAAAATGTGTGAGACAGTCCAGGAACATATCGAAATAAAACATTCTATAATTTTCCTTCAAAAAATAAAACACCTTGTTCGTGTGATAATTTGTTCTCTCCACTATAGTCACCCAGCATCTGATTGTTATTGCTGTTGTAAAAAAAAAATACAGGACTTAAAATATTATAATGGGGCTTCCCAGGTGGTGTACCTCCAATGCAGGAGAAACAGGAGACACAGGTTCAACCCCTGGGTAGGAAAGATACCCTGGAGAAGGAAATGGCAACTTTGAATCTATGCCTTGCTTATAGTCTTAGAGGTCTCTATTGTGAGCTCTAAGAAAAGGAACTGGGTCATATTCATCTTTGTATCCCAAGTACTTGACTAAAGATTTGAACATACTAAATGCTCAGCATATATTTGTTAAGTGGTAACTAAATTCTTTGCCAACAAAGGTCCGGCTAGTCAAGTCTATGGTTTTTCCAGTGATCGTGTATGGATGTGAGAGTTGGACTATAAAGAAAGCTGAGCACCGAAGAATTGATGCTTTTGAACTGTGGTGCTGGAGAAGACTCTTGAGAGTCCCTTGGACTGCAAGGAGATAAAATTACTCCATCCTAAAGGAAAGCAGTCCTGAATATTCATTGGAAGGACTGATGCTGAAGCTGAAACTCCAGTACTTTGGCCACCTGATGCGAAGAGCTGACTCATTTGAAAAGACCCACATGCTGGGAAAGATTGAGGGCAGGAGGATAAGGGGATGACAGAAGATGAGATGGTTGGATGGCATCACTGACTCGATGGACATGGGTTTGGGTGGACTCTGGGAGTTGGTGATGGACAGGGAGGCCTGGTGTGCTGCAATTCATGGGGTCTCAAAGAATCGGACACGACTGAGCAACTGAACTGAACAGAACTAAGTGACTTAGTCCTATTCCTTGATCAATTCTCTGCCATAATAATCAACAGCATTTATTTCTTCATTCACTCATTCATTTAACAATATTCACCAGGTACCTACTTTCAGTTCCCCAATCCTTCCTTCTCCCCATCACGTACTCTCAGCCCTCAACAGCCACTAATCTGTTTCCTGTCTCTACAGACTGGCCTAGTCTGAACTTTCATGTTAATGGAATCACATAAAATGTCTTTTGTGTCTGATTCTTCTCATCTAGCACAGTGTTTTTGAGGGTCATTCATGTTGTAGCATGCATAAGCACTCCATTTCTTCTCATTGCCAAATAGTATTTGATGGATAGATTTACTAATTTTGATTTATTTATTCATCAGTTGATGGACATTTGGGTTGTTTACACTTTGTGGCTGTAATGAATAAGGCTGCTATGAATATTTGTGTGCAAATTCTGTGTAAACATACCCTTTCACTTTCCTTGAATAGGTATCTAAAATGGAATTGCTGGGCTATATGATTACTCTAGGTTTAACATTTTGAGAAATCATCCAATTGTTTTCCAAATAAATGTTCTATTTAACATTGCCAGGAGTAATGTATGAGGGTTCTAATTTCTCCATCCCCGTGCCAACACTTGTTATTGTCTGTCTTTTTAATTTAAACACTTTTTAAAGGAAGATTAATTCAATGATGAAAACAATGCATTTCAAGTACATACATTTTGAATATATATAGAATTAGATACAAACAGATAGATCTTAATTTTGCCAAATAAATATATCACCTGTTAATGTTGTGGGGCGTATTTTTGTAATTTTTTCTTAAAAAGCATTTCAAAAATCCTGATTGTGATAACACTGAATGTCCAGCTTTTATCAAATGTGAATTTAAAGAAGGGACTGTATGATCAAAAAGAGAGATATATTATAGCAAACATTACTTACTACTTATGCATGAAGCTGTTAATTGCTTCATTACATTATCTCATTTGGGCTTCCCTCGTGGCTCAGATAGTAAAGAATCTGCCTACAATGCAGGAGACCTGGGATCAGTCTCTGGGTAGGGAAGACACCCTGGAGAAGGGAATGGCTACCCACTCTAGTATTCTTGCCTGGAAATCACATGGACAGAGGAGCCTGGTGGGCTACAGTCCATGGGGTTGGAAAGAGTTGGACACAACTGAGTGACTATCAACAACAACAAAAATTGATTGTAAGCATGTTTTATGGTATAAATGAGACTTAGAGTAAAGAAAACCATAGAATATTTGATGGTCTCTACAGAGACCACCCTGATTGGAACTGAGGGATGAAGACAGAACTATAACTTATTGTGACTGACTTTTGTAACTGCAATGTCTAACACAAATTGAATTGTCAACTGAATTGATAAGTTTTAAAAGGTCATTGTCAGAGAAGGCAATGGCAACCCACTCCAGTACTCTTGCCTGGAGAATCCCATGGACAGAGGAGCCTGGTAGGTTGCAGTCCATGGGGTCGCTAGGAGTCGAACACGACTGAACGACTTCACTTTCACTTTTCACTTTCACGCATTGGAGAAGGAAATGGCAACGCACTCCAGTGTTCTTGCCTGGAGAATCCCAGGGACAGGGGAGCCTCGTGGGCTGCCGTCTATGGGGTCGCACAGAGTCGGACACGACTGAAGCGACTTAGCAGCAGCAGCAGCAGCAAAAGGTCATCGTATTCATCAGTGATCATGTTTTATTTTAACTTTGTTCTGTTTATTCTTTAATATATCTCTCAAGTAGTTTCCTTGGACACTATTCTAGATCACTTCAATTTTTGAACAAGATCCCCATCAAGTGATTGATCACTCTAAAATAGTGAAAACAAGCAAAGAAACAGATTGTTCCTGCCTTATCTGTAAGGCTGGGTCTCCAGTGTGGATCACATTGGTAATATCCTGATTCACATTGCAAAATCATTTATCTACTTTTTGGGTTTAATCGGGATCATATTTAAATCTCTTTAAGTACTGCTCCCTTCCAAATGCTTCTTCCCAGATGCACTGCATTATTAATGGAATGGAATTAAATATAGGGGTTTTAAAATGAACCTGCTTCCAAATATATTAGACTTCATCTTCCCACTTGGACAGTCTTTCTTTCATGATATTGCTGTTTTTCACAAGTCCTTTTGCCCCTCTTCTTTATCTTCTCTTTTTTTCCATGTTGTCTAGCCAATTACTATCTCTTACAACTTAATTGGTACTCTGTTTTTGTTGCTTCTAGTATTTCAGTTAAGACCTAAGATGTGTCTAATACTGATCTTTCTAGTGTCCCTGGATGACTCCTTCTAAATGGATAAACTGCTATATATTATGATCACAGATTCTCCTCTGTCCTTTTTCTTTTCTTTTTTCTGAGCAAGGCACAGAAAAGTCACATTCCAAAGCACTGTCATTATTCATTGCCCAGCTATTCTGAATTAATTTTCCCGCCAATACAATCTATCACATTGTTTAATTAGGAGCTTTTCCTCTGTGTGTTGATGAACCTCAGCGGGAAGGGGACCCTGGTGCCACTGGCACTCCAGGTGTTTGTGCGTGGGCGTGGACCGTAGTAAAGGAGAAAGAAGAAATAAAATCTGATGGCAGATGAAAAACTCTAATACACAAATCAGCATGAGCTTACTCTTTACCTGAAATGATTTGTTCTAGGAACGAACTTACCAGGTCAGCCAAGTAATTTGTTCAACAAGAGTTTCTGGAATGAATTTTAAGGAAAACGAAATCACGGGGTTTTGTCTTTAAACTACCATGTTCTGGGATTCTTCATCATCATTATCAAAAAAACTGTCAAAGAAGACACAGAATTCCTTACAGACTCTGTCTTTTGCCCTCTAGGATTTAAAATCTAAGAGTCCTTTTAGAACAACCATCACTTTTTCTTTCTTCACTTAGATGTCTATCCCTTCTTCTTTTAACCTTGAGCAAAATATTGCACACTGAAATACAGTAAGCCTCACTGTGACAGTAATCTGTGTTACCTGGGTCATTTTTCCTGATTTATCTTCTCATGGGTCAAAAATATTGAGTAGCAAAAACTGCATAGCTCCCAAAGGATTCATGTTTCACTTTCAACAATATCTGAAAGGAGTATCTAACTTGAGAAACTGACCAAGGAAGATGTTGAGAAGACACTGAACCCCCATTCTGTAAGTGCAAACTACATGGAAACCAGTGAAAAATAGCTAATGTGTATCTTGGGCTTGCTACATGTAGGCACCCTGCTAACTCAGCTTTATATGATATCTTTATGGCTCAGCGGTTAAAGCGTCTGCCTGGAATGCGGGAGACCCGGGTTCGATCCCTGGGTTGGGAAGATTCCCCTGGAGAAGGAAATGGCAACCCACTCCAGTACTCTTGCCTGGAGAATCCTATGGACAGAGGAGCCTGGTAGGCTACAGTCCATGGGGTCGCAAAGAATCAGACACGACTGAGTGACTTCACTTCACTCACACTTAATCCTCACAACAGTCCTATAGGTTAAGTATTACCATCCCCGTCTAACAGTGGGTAAAGAAAACTGAGTCTTAAGTAACTAACCCGAGGTTGGAAGGCTGGTGCTACCAGACCTAGTGGGTAAAGACTCGGGGGTGGTGCTAAATACCCTACACCGCATAAGACAGGCTCCACAACAAAGAACTATTCATCCCAAACTGTCAGTAACGCTGAAGTTGAGAGACCTGTTCTTAGACACCGAATTTTAGTTAACCTTAGAAAGGATGAGGAACGTGATAATAGCAGTTTCGCTAGTAAACTTTTAGTCATTATACAGAAACAGGATAATTCAGATTCAGGTTGCCCCGATGTTTTCTTCAGACTGCTCCAGTGTGTTCTGTGAGGTCTGTTTCTTGTTTCTGGATGCATATTCCTGGATTTTGGTTTCTCTCAGGCAGTTGCTCAATGTGCAAGCTTTGAATGTAAAGCCTTTTATCACGGATTCCTGTGACAGTCTTGACTTTCTTCCAGTGTGTTCTGCAAAATACTGCAGAGCTCTCTCTACACTGAGTTTATCAAACCTAGGATCTTTCTAGTGGCTATTTTCTTTCTTTCTTTTTTTTTTCATATTTTTTTTTTAACTGGAGGATAATTGCTTTACAATATTGTGTTGGTTTCTGCCATACACCAACATGAATTAGCCACAAGTATACATATATCCCCTCCCTCCTGAAACCCTCTCCTATTTCCCTCCCCGTCTGATCCCTCTAGGTAGTCAAAGAGCACTGGATTGAGCTCCCTGTATCACATAACAAATCCCCACTTGCTATCTCTTTCACATATAGTGATATGTATGTTTCCATGCTATTCTCTCAATTCATCCCACCTCTCCTGCCTGCACGGTGTCCACAGTTCTGTTCTCTATGTGTGCATCTCCACTGCTGCTCTGCAAATAGGTTCAACAGTACCGTCTTTCTAGATTCCATATGCATGTGTTAATATACAATATTTGTCTTTCTCTTTCTGACTTACTTCACTCTGTACAATAGGCTCTAAGTTCATCTACCTCATTAGGACTGACTGAAATGTGTTCTTCTTTATAGCTAAGTAATATTCCATAATATGGAAATTACTTTAAAACCTAGGAATAGGACTATCACATGAACCAACAATCCCACTACTGGGCATATATCCTGAGCCAAACATAGTTGAAAGAGGATCAAATACCCCAACTTTCGTTGCAGCACTTTTTACAATAGCTAGGATACAGTGGCCATTTTCTGTTTGCTTGTTCTGAGCCATTGGGTGGTGGGTAGCTGTAAAATCACTTGAAGAGAATATTTTCCCAGGATAGTGTCTGTACTTAAAACCTATCTTGCATTTGGGCAATGCCGTCTTACAAACAGCCTCCAGATGAACATCCTGGGACAACACTGTGAAATCTTGTGTCAGTTTCATTTGGGCCAGCCTTATATGCCATCCGTAATATGATCCTTCCCCCACGACACGTTTCTTAACAGAGCTGTTCATAGACAACAGATCAGTATTGCAGACTTGGAAGATTATTTCAATATGACTTAGAAAAGGCATGACAGTGTGATCTGAGTCACTATACATCTTTCTATACTTTGCCTACTGGAGTGGAAGCTCCTTGAGAGTAGGAACTGAAGTTTTTGAAGGTCATGTGCAGACTTAAATGTAGTAGAGCTCTAGGAACATTTAATAATAACAGTATTTCCATCAGACAATTATCAGATATTCCTTTCTGATTATTTTTATAACAGTTTGGGGCATTTAGATAAAAGAAATATGATGACAGCTTGAAGGGGATTCAGAATGAAACAATAAAAATGAATGAATGGTTAGGGACAAAAGGGAATCAGTTATGTGCTGGCTAAACAAGAATGGAAGAAAGGCCAATGAAAAATGAAAGGCATGTGTGCCAAGCAGCAAATTGCTTAGCTATTGATAGGTTATTTAATAGACAGCTACCACCTCTGGAGCCGTATATTTTGGGATTAACTGAGCTTTCTTTTGCCCTCTCTACAGTTGAACTCCCTTGCCCCAATTCTAATTTAATTGCTCCACAAGGAATCATTCACTGAAGTTGGTAGGAGTCAAGGCATTACCCAAGATTTTGTGAGGATACACTTCTTTACTGTTTTTGAAAGACTTGACATCACTCCAAAGCTAGTGAAAATAATTTTTTTCTAATAAGAATTTTAGTTCTCTCACTCATTCCCATAGAATCTTGAAGGGATTGTGGACCATGTGATATAAACATGAAGAATGTGGTCAAGAAGAGAAGAGATACCGTGGCAGTAACTATCTTGGAGAACAGATAGCTAAGACTTGGAGAAATGAATTCTGCCCTATTGGCCAAGGATCTGCATCTCTGTGTTGATTTGAGCACATCCAAAATACTGTGGAATTCTGAGCTCCATATTATAAAAGGGGTATTGACATCAAAGAAGGAGAACTCAATGGCACCCCACTCCAGCACTCTTGCCTGGAGAATCCTACGGACGGAGGAGCCTGGATGGCTGCAGTCCATGGGGTCGATAAGAGTTGGACACGACTGAGCGACTTCACTTTCACTTTTCACTTTCATGCATTGGAGAAGGAAATGGCACCCCACTCCAGTGTTCTTGCCTGGAGAATCCCAGGGACGGGGGAGCCTGGTGGCCTGCCGTCGATGGGGTCGCACAGAGTTGGACACAACTGAAGCGACTTAGCAGCAGCAGCAGCCAAAGAAAAACTGATGGAAAAATTATAACCACCTTGAATGCCTTTGTTAGAAGAACAGTCAGACAAAATGGAACTTAAACTCTTCCACAGAATAAAGAACAGTGGTCAATGGGCAGGAGTTTCAGCAAGATAAATTTCTGATTAACCTAAGGGAGAAATAACCAATAACAGGCAGTACCATAATGGAAAGACAGATTGTAGAGAGTGGTGGTCATTTGAAGGATCAAGCTGAAACTGAATGATTATCTGTTAGATTCATAAATGATGTATATGCATAGGTAGAGATGGACTAAATATCATTAATTTTTTATTTTTAATTGGAGTATAATTGCTTTTGCTGTACAACAACATGAATGAGCCATAAGTATACATATATCCCCTCTCTCTTGAGCTTTCCCGCTGCCCCAAACCCCTCTAGGTCATCACAGAGCACTGAGCTGAGTTCCCTGTGCTAACAGCAATTTCCCACTAGCTATCTACTTTTATACATGGTATATGTGTCAATGCTACTTTCTCAGTTCATCCCATCTCTCCTTAACCTGCTGTGTCCACAATTCTATTCTCTACATCTGCATCAATATTCCTGTCTTGCAAATAGGATCATTTGTACCATTTTTCTAGATTCCATAAATATACGTTAATATATGATAGTTAATTCTTTTCTAATGATAAGGTCCTTTAATTGCATTGAGCAGATTTATTTTGCAATTAAACCTAAATAAATGATTGATAGACATTCATTTGTTGCCTACACACATTTATCCATGTTTTGCTCCTACGGAAATGCATTAGGATTAGTTATATATGGGGGAGCCATACGGGGACATAAATTCTCAGTTTTTCTTCTAAAATACTTATTAAATCTCACCACCACACCCATATATACAACTTTTATCTCCACTGTCTCTCTCTTAATTCTGCTTTCATCAGTTCTCCCCTGGATTCTTGCAATAGCTTCTGAATTAGTTTTCTGCATATTCTCTCCCTTTCAACCCATCCTCCCCAATACTACCAAACAAATTCAGGGAGATAGTGAAGGACAGAGAAGCCTGGCATGCTGCAGTTCATGGGGTTGCAGAGAGTTGGACATGACTTGGCGACTGAACAACAGCAGCAACAACAACCAGTATGACAGATTTGGCCCAGTGGGCCCCTCCGTTAATACATGCTGATGGCTTCCATCTGCCCATAGCACACAGCTTCTGAACACAGCACTGGAGGTCACTGCTCCAGAACCCTGCCTCTCACACCTGCTTATCTACTGCTGTCCTTCCACTGGAAATGTTTCCTCCAGCAGTCATCTGGATCAACTGTAATCTCTGCAGAGGAAATGTTACCCTACATTTTTAAGACTTTGTAAATAACGTTTCAACAGTTTTGAATGCCCTTCTCCAACTCTGTCCACATTGCCCAACTTTATTTTGTAGTCATCAAACAATGATCCTTTAAAAAACAAGCTCCCTATATAATTACTCTGTTTCATCTCTCCAACCATTTATTTTCAAGACTACCAAACTAAGATAGAAAAGAAGAAATAAACACAGTTATTTAGTTGAACTGTGTTCCATACAACCTATTTCTTGATAAGTTCTCTTTGATTTCCTGCATTCTTGAGTATAAAGTCTAGCACCTATTTTTATCACTGTGTTTTGAACATTTTATTAAAATGTGCTGTTCTCCATGGTAATTATCAGATTTTTTTCATACTTAAGAACTGTGGTAATATAGTATTCTTTCTTATGAAAAACAATTACCAACTCATAAATATTAATCTTATTTTCCTTTTGCCATGTATTATACTTCCAAGAGCCCTGATCAAATGCAGAGTATGCCTTCTGATGTCAGCTTAGTGAAAATGCCTCTGCCTCTAAAATACTAAAAACAGGCTATTTTGCATATACAAAATGGACAGCACACAATTTTATTTACAGTGTGTCCAGTTACACAGCATTCATCATCCTTGATATGTAATTTGTATAATATATTTCACTGGTGGTATGTGCGTGCTCCGTTGTGTCTGATTCTTTGCAAGCCCATGGACTGTAACCCACCAGGCTCCTTTTTCCAAGCAAGAAGATTAGAGTGGGTTGCAATTTCCTATTCCAGGGAATCTTCCTGACCCAGAGATTGAACCCGTGTCTCCTGAGTTGACAGGCAGATTCTTTGCCACTGTGCCACCTGGAAAGCCCTTGTACATTTCAAGTACATTTTAAATACAAACCTTTGCATAGTGCACATTTAAAAATGGATTTGGCATCCTTTATGTAAAACCACACGCAGGTGTCATACTCTTTGGTAACCTACCATAAAAGAAATTCCATAAAGATGAATTTAGTCTGATAACTGGAACCCCCAATAGTACATAATCATAATCCAAGCTTTAATGCAATACTGTTTAGGAATTGAGTTGGCACCAGGGAGACTAAGTCCTCAGTCAATATTTGAAAATTAGAGCTGTTGTGTGAAATGAAGTGCTAACCTGGAGAGCTGCCAGGTGCTGAAAGCCCGCATGCAGGAGCCATAGCTGAGAAAATAGAGTTTCCAAAAGAAGCCAATCAGAGGACCCGGAGGAAAGCTTGTCTCGTTATCATGTCATGGAAAGGCTTCGTGTCTGAACGCAATCCTTTTCTTGCTGTCTTTCCCTTTCTGTCCATAGATTCTTTAGCCCAGAGTTCCTGCTTCCCTGAGTGAATTTATGATTTACTGTGAGCAGCTCTTTGGAGCCAAGGAAGAAAAGAAAGACACAATTAGTTTTTAGACAGTAGTGGCCGGGGACTTGATTTTTCTCTGTTAAGTGCCACGTCATTGTACAAGATGCAGAAACAAAACAAACCGAAAGTGTAAAAACCAAGTCTGTTTTAGAATCGGTACAGCCTGAGACTAATGATGTGACCAAAGCTAAAGATTCAGATGAAAATATTGAACACTTTCCAAAGGAAGTGGGTTCCTTTGGAAAGGAACATATGTGTACATGCATATATGGGTATTGTGCATGTACACTTTCTCTCCCCTCCAGTACAAAGTCTTCATCTCCTTTTCCTCTTAAGTACATTTGTACTTAAACACTGAAGTACCGCAGATCATACGTCTTCTTGGGGAAGAGATCAGAGATGAGACACTGATATTGTCTCAATCTCGGTTCAGCAAGGAAAACAGCCCATGCTTGGTAATTCAGTAGTGAAAGTGAAGTCGCTCAGTCGTGTCCAACTCTTTGCAACCCCATGGACTGTACCTGCCAGGCTGCTCCATCCATGGGATTTTCCAGGCAAAATTACTGGAGTGGGTTGCCATTTCCTTCTCCTGGGATTAGAGACAGAAATGTTGGAGGAACCAAACAGCGAAACAGGGAACTTTAAGACAACTCAGAGATCAACAGCAGCAAAAAGCAGCTATAACCCCAAAGGTTGAAAGATATGGGGACAAGATCTTAGAGAGTGGCCTTTGCAGTGGAAATTTAAAATGAGACTTCCCTGAAGCAGGGACCATGGAAGGAGATGCTTTTTGACAGGAAATGAATATCTGGGGAGACACAGTCCCTGTCAGGTGCTAGACAGGGCTTGGGAAGGGCTGAGGTGGGGCAGGAAAGAAGTTTCCCTTCTCTTACCCTCCATTCTCCTTCCAGTGCCTCCCACTGGCCAAACTTGGCTGGAAGCCAAGGGCAAGGAATCCTGGAAAATGTATTTTTTGGGTTCGGCCCCCTAAAATGCAGAACAAAACTGCAAAGGTAGGGAAACAGAGCTGAGAACAAACTGGCAAATCACTGCCAAAGTTGAAAACCCAATCAGAATGAATTCTTATAAATGGGTAGGATGGCAAGAATTTGATTTACAGTTTTCTTTCCCTAATACTGCCTTTTGATGTAGAAAGTTTAATCTCATAGAGAAAGACTAAGACACAGGGATAAGCAATACAGAGTTAACCTTCCTCCCTGTGACAATCTTCTGGCCACGATGAGTTCCTGAACTCCTAAATCAGCCTACCTGGAAAGTTTTGAACAAAATTCACAATGTGCTATGTGAGATGGAGGGGATGGTGAGGAGGGAATGGGGGATTCCGTGGGGGAGTCAGTCAACATAAACTCAAAAATGAAATGTCAAATTATGCAAGACTTCACAAAATGAAGTGTTCCGTTCTACTGTCTAGACTAAGGGCTTAAAGAACAAACAAACAAAAAAGAAATTCCCAGAAAAGAAGAAAGCAAGACTGCATAGGAAAGATCTCATACAGGAGAAGGTTTCTGAGCTGTGTTAAAGAAGCACATTAAGTTAATACAAGAGGAGAATAAAATGTTAGATTTTCTATATTCTAGGTAAACTTTAAAAAGTAAAGACAGGAATGGAGCTGGTCTTTTTTTTTTGAGTCAACGTGGTAGTCATCCTGATTGGAAAAAAGGATATGAACTTGGGAGCTTGAAGGTAATTGAATATTTGCATGGAGTTAGAGGATTAGTAGAAAGACTAAAACATCACATAAGTTAGCAGCTTTTTATTTTTATGGTTTTGCTTCTCCCAAACACAAACATCAGTAACTGTGGCTATGATTCAGAGATGGGGAGGCAAGTGGTATTCAGTTCAGTTCAGTTCAGTCGCTCAGTCGTGTCCGACTCTTTGCGACCCCATTGCAGCACGCCAAGCCTCCCTGTCCATCACCAACTCTCAGAGTTCACTCAAACTCACGTCCTTCGAGTCGGTGATGGCAAGTGGTATTACTACCACATTTTTCCCCACCCTTCTCTCCCATATAGAGAATCATGGATCTAAGGTATCTTCTTGCACAATCAACTTCATTTTTTCCCAAAATATGTGTCATACTGACCTTAAGAAGCTTTAAAATAGATAACCAACTACAACCTACTGTATAGCACAGGGAACTCTGTTCAATATTCTGTAATAACCTAACTGGGAAAATAATTTGAAAAAGAATAAATACATGTATATATAAAACTGAATCACTCTGTTGTATACCTAAAACCAAAATAACACTGTTAATCAATTATGGTCCAATATAAAATAAAAATTAAGAAAAAGAGATGCTTTGCAGAATTGATGGATGAGTAGATAAAGCAAGTATAGTAAAGTAATCACTTTTCAACTTTATGTGTGAAATTTTTCATAATAAAATTTGGGCTAAAACAAGCACAGGAGAGAAATACTCTGTTTCTTCCTTGGAAGAATATCAGTTAGGAAATTCTTTGTATAATCTCCTCATGGCACTTTAAATGTGTTCCTCTTTCCCTTAGCCATTCTTCAACCCTACGGTGAATTTTCCTATTGTAATCGACTATATTTGTACATATTTGTGTGGGTCTTGCCTCCATAGTTAGTGAACAGTTTCTGTAAGAACAGGGGTGGCTTTTACTTATATTTACTTTCTGAGTGATTAGCAATACTCTCTACTTTTTCTTTAATGTCTTGTGAGACCCCAAATTATTAAATTGCTGCGATCGGCAAAGAATATGTAATTCATCAGATATGTACATTAAAAAATTTCCCTTGCTAATCAATATATTGGATAATAATTAAAATGAAATTTAAAAAAATAAAATAAAATGAAATTTTAGCTCCTGTAGAGTACATTATTTTCACTATTTTTTATTCCATATATGCTATTATATGGTAATAGCAGTAGACAGAGTTTGCCTGTTTCTATTAAATATTTAAATTTATCCTATGAACATGAGTTTCATTTTTAGGATGGAATGCATTCTTTTTACTATAGTACAAGAACAGGTGCAGTAAGTCTGAAATGAAAATGGTATATTTTATGAATAGGTAATAATATCCAAGGGCTTCCCAGGTGGCTCAGTGGTAAAGAATCTGCCTGCCAATGTAGGAGTGGCAAGAGACTTGGGTTCGATCCCTAGTCTTAGGAAGATCCCCTGGAGGAGGAAATGGCTAACCCCCTCCAGTATTCTTGCCTGAAAAATTCCATGGACAGAGGAGCCTGAAATGCTACAGTCTATAGGATCGCAAAGAATCAGACACGACTGAGCAATTGAGCACAATAATATCCAAAGACAGATTTATTACCAAACAACATCCAGATTTAAAAGTTATATAAATAAAATATCCAGTTTCTACCAATGTCCTACTATCTAGAATCATGCGGATTTGACTCTACATCAAATTTGGCAATTCCATGAACTGATTTAAAATAGATTCCAATTACCTAAGCAAAACATTCAAAGTCAGTTATTCAGCTAGACGGAAAGGAAAGCAAATACTCATTTGAGAAGTCTGACCTCACAATCAGCCATCAAACAGAAGTACACATTTTCACACTTATAATTTAGAATATATTGAAAAGGGTGAGGAAAGTTAGACATCATTTAGCTCCATTCAAATTTCTAGGCTTCTTACAAATGCTCTGAGTTGATCAATAGGAGAGACTGAACCATTTATCTGTGTATCCACAGTGCCTATTATATGATAAAAGGGGCAAATTTACTCAGTTTGCAAAATAATTTTCCTGAACTCCAAGCTCCGAGATATTATCCTTTTTCTTCCCACTCAAGCCAACTATGATAGGCAGAATAAAGATCTCCCAAGGTCTACGATTCCCTGGTGGTGCAGCCATAAAGAATCCACCTGCAATGTAGTAGAAGTGGGTTTGATCCCTGAAACAGGAAGATCTCCTGGAGAAGGAAATGGCAACCTTCTCCAGTATTCTTGCCTGGGAAAGCCCATGGACAGAGGAGCCTGACTGGCTACAGTCAAAAGTTGGACATGACTGAGTGACTAAACAAAAACCAAAGATGTCTACAGCCTAATTTCCAGAAACTGGAAATTTGCTGTCTTACATGGCAAAAGGGACTTTGCAATGTGATTAAGTTAAGGAATTTGAGATGGAGAGATTATCCTGGATGATCCAGGTGAACTCAATCTATCACAATGGCTTTATAAAAGCAAAAAGTTTAGAGTCAGAGAAGGAGATGTGATGATGGAAGTAGAGATCAGAGAGAAACACATTTGAAGGTGCAACACTGTTGGCCTTGAAGATGGAGGAAGGGGCTGTGAGCCAAGGAATGTGGGCAACCTCTGGAATATGGAGCAGACAAGGAAACAGACTGTACCTTAGAGCCTCTAGGAGGATGCACCCTATCAACAACCGGCTTTTAGGATCTCTGACTTCTAGAACTGAAGATAAGATGTGTGTCTTAATTCAAGTTTGTGGTGGCTTTTACAACATCAACAGGAAATTAACACACCAACCATCTTGAATGTAAATGACACTTTCTGCATCTGCCCTGTCAATCATGGTCACTCTCACTCCACCTCCACCTGCGTTCCTGGCTCTTGTCTTCTCAGCACTGTCTTTACTGGTAACCGATAGTGTTGATGTTGCCAAACCCAGTGATCACTTTTTGGCCCTTTTCTTACTTGACTTTTGAGAAGCATTTAGCAGGAAACTTCTCCTCACCTGGGTTTTCTATTAATTGGACTCTGGTTTGCAGTGATATTACTTCCCTCATTTTCCTTCTATTAGTAGCAATGAGATACATTAGGCAGCTTCTCACATGGCTCCCTGTGACCCCCACCTCTTTGTATTAACGTCACATGATATACCCTCTCCTTGAGTGTATGCTGAACCTAGTGACTTGTTTTTGATGAGTAGACATGTCCAAAGTGATGGGATGTTAGTTCTAAAAGTAGTTAAAGAAGACAGTGACTTCCATCTTGCTATAATCTCTTGTCTTATTGCTCACTTGCTCTCATGCAGCCAGCTGCCATGAGAGCCACTCTATAGAGAGGCCCATTTGGCAAGGAGTTGATGGAGCCCTTTGGTCAACAGAGAGGAGCTGAGGTTCACAGTGCAACACTGTGGAGGAACTGAATCCTGCCGGCAAGCACAGAAGTGACTTTGGAATTAGATCCTCCATCACTTGAGCCTTGAAATGAAACCACAGCCCTGAATATACCTGAGTTGTTGCCTTGTGAGAAAACTTAAGACAGGTGCACCCAGCTAAGCTGCAATCAGATTCTTAACCCACACAAACTGTGAGATAGTAAATGTTTGCCATTTTAAGTCATTCATTTCGGGGGTTATTTGTTACACAACAGTAGATAACTAATACAGGTTGGTCATAAAGAGGATATACCTAGACAGGAAGAAGGCAAAACTCTTGATTATGTAACCAGACCTCAGAGTTAAAAACTAAACTATGAGGCCCCTTAACACGAAAAGTGGTGTATCTTTAGAATCTCAGATCAGAGCACAGTTTAGGGGTCAGAACAAGACTCAGGGATTAACTCACCACTAATTTACTAAGTGTTCTCATTGCCCGCTTCAGTGGCCAAAATCTGTGGACTTTTCCCATTATGCTCAGCTGGTAGAGATTCAGTTCTGCTTTTACAGCTCCTTCTGTTTCCAGGCAACCACCTGACCACTCTTCTTTTTAACAGCTTCTACTTGCACGTGATGTTGGCTGCCTCACAGATCCTGCAGCCTGCCGTCTCTCTGTGTTTGTCAACTCCAACACCTCTTACTAGTCTGCTAGGGTAGCCATATGAAGACTGGTTTAAACAGCAGGTTTATTGTCTCACTGATCTAAAGGCTAAAAGTCTGATATCAAGGTATTCACAGAGTTAGTTCCTTGTGAGGGCTGTGAGACAGAATCCATTCCACTCCTCTCCCCTAACCTTCTGGTGGTTTTCTTACAATCTTTCATGTTCCTGGCCTTCTAGAAGCATAACCTTGATGTCTGCCTTCATCTTAACATAGGGTCTGTATCTAAATTTCCCCATCTTATAAGGCCACCCATCATATGGGATGGGGGCCTCCTCTAGGATGACCTCATCATAACTAATTATATTGGCAATGACTCGATTTCCAAGTAAGGTCACATTCTGAGGGAGTTAGAAGTTCAACGCATGAATTTGTGGGGAAGCACAAAATTCAACCCATAACAATACCCATGGCCACCTCTCTCCATATAACCCCTGATTCCTGGAAAAGGGAGTCCTACCAGTCATTCAGTCGTTTCTGACCCATTTGAGTAAGGTTCTCACAGCAGGACTTTCTTTCAGAATCAAGGCTGGTCAGGGGGAAAATACGTGGCCCAGAACATGCTCTTCTATGTATCTGGTGATAACCACCTTGGGTGTTTTCTCAGCAGTGAGCTGGGAGAGACAGTCACTTTGAAAGGACCTTCAGGATAAACATTTGGGAAGTCCTAGGTGTCAGTCCCCCATTAAAGTTTCTGACATTATTATTTCCCAGTTTACTCCCACCCCTCTGGTACTCAATATTAAGTGATTTAAACCTTAGTTCCTTAGGCCTTTGTTCTCAGGTCTAAACTCTTTTTTTTTTCTTAATATTTTGCTTTTGGTGACTTTATCCAAACCCATGGCTTCAACTGTCACTGTAGACTTCCCAATCTATTCCCACAACCTAAGCCAGTGGGTTGAGGACATTTATTCAACTTCTTGCCTGGCTTCTCTGTCTGGGTGTCGCACAGGTACACTCAACAGGCCTAAGCCTGAATTTGCCAGCTCAGGTCCCAAAAAATAAGCCTCTCTGGCACTCGCCTTATTTTGGTATCCTTAGCCCCTCAAGAGAGAATACTGGCAGTGCCTTCTTCTCATCAGGCTTCCTGACACATTTAACCAGCTACCAAGGTCTGTGACTGCTTCTCCCTAAACACTTCTCATATTTTTTCCCTCATCACCATTCCCACTGTTGACACCTAAGTTCTGGGCTTCCTCACTTCCTTTTTGTTGATATTAAATCTCAGTGCAGCTCTTAGAACATTATTTTTTAAAGTACAAAAGTTATCTCATTATTTCCCTGTATAAAGTCATTTCATAATACTTGACAGATTAGGGTTAAATTTGAAGCATTAAAAAATACCCAATTTCTAGGACTCTGCCTACTTATTGAGCCCTTCATCTCCTGACTGCATGCTAGGAATATTCCCTGCAAGACATTAATAAATAGACCATATCAAAAGAATTTTGTGATCAAACGTGATCTAGTCTTGTCCATCCTCAACACCCCAACCATGAATTTGATTTAGACTTATATTTGCACTTACATTAGCATTTTTTTACATCCCTACCAAATCTTGTAGGTCTTATTATCGGAGTCCTTCTACATTGTGCTATAATAATCAATTTACTTGATTTGTCTATTATTAGAAAATAAATACCTTGAAGGCAGAATTTATTTTGCTTTATGACCTCAGAGCCTAGTGATGTGCTCAATAATTTATTGTTAAGTGAATGTATAAATATATTAGATGCTGTAGTGAGCACACAGCAATTTTTCCCATTAAAGAATCACATTGAATCAAACACATTATTTTATAAATAACAGTGGAAACAGTGGCTGACTTTATTTTGGGGGGGCTCCAAAATCACTGCAGATGGTGACTGCAGCCATAAAATTAAAAGACGCTTACTCCTTGGAAGGAAAGTTATGACCAACCTGGATAGCACGTTAAAAAGCAGAGACATTACTTTGCCAACAAAGGTCTGTCTAGTCAAGGCTATGGTTTTTCCAGTAGTCATGTATGGACGTGAAAGCTGGACTATAAAGAAAGCTGAGTGCCGAAGAATTGATGCTTTTGAACTGTGGTGTTGGAGAAGACTCTTGAGAGTCCCTTGGACTGCAAGGAGATCCAACCAGTCCATCCTAAAGGAGATCAGTCCTGAATATTCATTGGAAGGACTGATGTTGAAGCTGAAACTCCAATACTTTGGCCACCTGATGTGAAGAGCTGACTCATTTGAAAAGACCCTGATGCTGGGAATGATTGAAGGCAGGAGGAGAAGAGGATGACAGAGGATGGGGTGTTTGGATGGCATCACCAACTCAATGGACATGAGTTTGAGTAAACTCCGGGAGTTGGTGATGGACAGGGAGGCCTGGCGTGCTGCAGTCCATGGGGGTCACAAAGAGTTGGACACAACTGAGCAACTGAACTGAGCAGATAGTTCTGAGGTAGATATCTGTTACTCATAAATTGCAAGGGTCTGAGGTAGGGAGAGATATATCTTGATGGAGCTGAGGTCTGAAGATGAATTGAAGACACTATGCAAACCAGGTAAGAAATGATGGTTCACAAGTCTATCCCTATGAAAGAGTCATTTCTTCATCCTCCTACCAAATGAGACTTTGCTTTCATTTTAAAGAAGTAGCTTTTACAATTTCACACAATAATTTTTCAAGTCTAATCATTTGGTGAGAAAACCCTACAGCCTGAGAAAGACTTGGTGGAAGAGCTTCTTAAGCTTGTTAATGATGGGAAAGACTGCTTCGTAAAATAATGAGTTCCTCATCACTCAAGAGGCTCAGACAAGTTGGATGACCCACTTCAGGGGTATGTTTTAGAAGGTGTTTCCACACTGGATGGAAGGAGAACTAATATTGCATAATGTCAATTCCAAACATGAATTCTACTATTCCATCATTTTTTGTCTAATAGTTATCAATGAAATTCGCTTTTTTCAGATCTCAATGAGAGAATACAGCTTGGATATAATCATTTTACTCTTTAAAGCCTATATTTGTCAGGCTTCATATCACATGGTACAGAATATACCTATAATTTCCTTTTATCTGTATATTAAATTTCTCAAAATTTGTTGACTTTTTTCTTCCACCTTTGACCCTCTTTACTGATTAAAATTAATTTTAGTTCTTTTTACAGTGGGTTTATGTACTGAAGTGACTTAGCATATGTAAGTGCATGCACTGGAGAGAGGGAGAGAGACAGAAGCATTCTTGTCTCTATGGAGTTAAATAGCAAGAGAGATTTATTTTTATTCCTCTCAAACACTTGGTCAAAAGGGTTATATTTGCAGCAGATTAGGAGGGTTAACAAGGGACTTGAATTTTGAAGTGCCATTCATCTTGAAGTAGCAAGCGCCCCGTCTCCTATAAATGGAATGTCATGTTATTTTTAGATGAGGCTTTTGCCAAGAGGATCCAGGACACGGTGAACAATGTTCCATCTGATTAGTGACCTTACTTAAACATGTGAATGGCTGTGGTTCCTTAACATTATTTGCAATAAGTCTGTGGCAAGCCTATTTTCTTAGTGAGGGTACACAATTTAGATCATAAATTTATAAGATGGGGGGGGAAGCCATTTGAATAATGCAGTTTCTTGTTTACTAATAACAGAACACAGAAGTTGGAGATGAGGGTTCTACTACACTTGAGTTAGGTAGGGCATCAAGGCATATTTTCAACCCAAGATCTCTTAAAGGATTCTCATTGACATCTGTGTTGCAACATCTCCTAAATCCAGATCTGCTCATCCTGAAGTCAGAGTCCAAAGGCCAGCCATTTAAGCAGATCACCCCCAACACCAATAGACCTAGGATTAAAAAGGAGACACAGAATATTATGTAAGAACAAAATAAGCATTTGCTATTTTGTTAGACCACTTGACTCAAGAACACCATGTTATGGAAAACTACCCCTAAGCAGTCGGTGACTGGGATGCATATGAGTATGTATGAGGGGAATCCATGAGCAAATAGCCTTATATGCCTATAACTCTCTGTCATTATGGAAGAAGGTTCTGGAAGGTTTGCCTGCTAGACTATAAAAATTGCACTTGGGGCTAAAAAAAAATGTGCCATTGGGTTTTCTTATCTAGATTCTCCTTTTCTAAAAAGCTTTTTGTGAAGGGAACATACAATAAACAGTGTCATTTTAATGATAAGTTTTAAAAACTAGAAAATTTTCAAATCAAATTCCATTTCTTTCTTGGATTCCCACTTTTATTCTCCCAAACTCTCTGATGCTAGGGCTTAAATACAGCTCCTAAATTTAAACAGAGGACTAATTCATACAAATCACTACACTAAGGCATGTACTAGAGGGTTTTTCTTTGAATGGACAATGCTTTCCTCTCCAGAGTGAAGTCCCATGATATCCTTCAGGAAGAAGGAAAATAACCTATTCTTTATCCTACACAAAACTTACAGTCAGCTGGGGCTTATTAAATTTAAATGGCAAGCAAAGTCACCTCATGGAGAACAGCCACATATCTAGGTCCACCAGTTCTATCAGAGGATACAAAAGGAATTAGAGAACCCTGAAGTCCCCTACTGCAGGATTGGTAAAAGGATGCTCAGTGACTGCGTCAGTATCATCTGAGGTATCACAGATTTCTTAGGCTACCCCAGTCACACTGAGTCGTTTTTCTAGGTGTGAGGACCAAGAATTTGCATAGGTCGCAAGTTACTCGCATAGTCCTTATTCTAAAAAATTTTGGAAAGCACTACCATGGTGGCCAATCTTCAACTAGATCCCTCTTCCATAATAGGGACTGAAACACAAATGAACAAGGGGTTGAATAGGAGTCCAAGTTCCCTAAAACTTTTAAATTCTCTCGAAATTTGGATGTGTGTGTGTGCTTAGCCATGTCTGACTCTTTGCAGCTCCATGTAGCCTGCCAGGCTCCTCTCTCCATGGAATTTTCCAGGCAAGAATACTGGAGTGGGTTGCCATTTCCTCCTCCAGGGGATCTTCCTGACCCAGGGATCGAACCCACACCAAAACAGTACTCTGCGTTTAATAGACTCTCCTAACTGGCCTCTGTGCCAATCACCTGGTGATCTCCCAGTTCCAGCAGCCATCTTCTCACATTGGAAACCCCTGGGCTACTATTGACGATTACAACTCCTCAGACCCAACCAGGGTACTTAGAATCTAAATTTTTCTTTGTGGTTACTTCCTTTTCCACATAGCAGTGGACTTTGCTACATGTTTTATGAGAATGATATAGAGTCATGGTTTAGCCCTTTTGTTCAATGAGTGTGCCCTCTGCAATTTAGGACCCCAGATCTACTGAAACCAGGAAATAGCCAGACAGGTTACTCCCAAGAGGAATGTTTATATCTGTTTTCAAATATTAGGCATTAACCTAAGCTTCTTCCCTTGGGAATCATTTAAAAGAGAAAGAGCATTTGAAATCCTTTGAGGTTCCCTTGTATCTAATCAACATATCATACAAAAGCAAATTCCATTTCATAGGCTGCAATCACAAGAAAAGGGTGGCTAGAACTCAATTAATTAACTCATGAGACATGTCTCTTTAAAAAAAGAAATGAAGCCGGTTGCTATCACAGAAATCCCAGAAACCATGATAAATAGTGTTACAAAATATTTCCTGTGCTGCTTTGCTTTGGAATTTCAGCGCTCTCCCTTGCTTTCATTCAAGTGAATCAAACACAAAGAAAGGACAATGCAGATCATTAACCTCAGGAGAACACTGGCCCGGGATATGATGTCATCTCTGTCATGAAGATCTCTGATTGAGAAAAGTAACTGAACAGGGCAGCATGGCACCACGTGTAACCTATCTGTAGTGGTTGTTCTCCTGATGTCCCTTCTCTTGGTCACCCTGGAGGCTTTTGTGACACAAGCAGCAGCTACTTTGGGGTAATTATGTGGTCATTATATAAAATGGACTAATGCCAGCCCAGCACATTGCATGAAAGGACTGGTTGTGTTCCTTGTTAAGTGTTTTTGTCAAGCTGACCATGCCCTTTATTTATCTCTAACACAACATGCTTATTCTGCCCCACTCTACCGTATTCACCCTGCAAATTTATGAGGCTCTATTAATCTTCTGCCCTGCTGACTATCTATGTTGCAAAGTGTCAGCAGACTTTTGTACCTTGCTAATGTACAAAGGGCTTCCTATGAGTAATATCAGCATTTTGCCTTTTAATTGCACATATAATTTTTAGGTCTTACAGCTAATAAGGGAATTGAGACCACAGTTCATCACTGTCTAGAATGGTACTCCAGGGGTGTGGGGACTGTGGAAGCTGAGGGAAGAATATAGCTGTTCTGATTCCAAGCAAGAGTCTCTCTCATTATAATGGCACCATCCCCACTCTGCTGTTAAGAGTCTGACACTTTTGCCATTATACAGCCTACTTTTCTGGGGCTTTACAACTCCTCAGGACAAATGCATTCTTCTCTGAACATTTTTTGTGTTAGATCTTGGTTCATGAGGTTTTTTTTTTGTTTGTTTTTTTTTGGAGGGGGCTTCCCTGTGGTTCAGATGATAAAGAATCTACCTGCAATGCAGGAGACCTAGGTTTGATCCCTAGGTCAGGAAGATCCTCTGGAGAAGGAAATGGCTACTCACTCCAGGATTCTTGCCTGGAGAAATCTATGGACAGAGGAGCCTGACCAGCTGCACAGTTCATAAGGTTGCAAAGAGTCAAACACGACTGAGTGTCTAACCCTTTCGCACTTTGACGCATGAGTATTTTTATCATCCTGCATATCAATTCCCGTAGAAATTAGTTGTGTGATATTTATTTATTTATTGTTAAATTTTATTTTATTTTTAAACTTTACATAATTGTATTAGTTTTGCCAAATATCAAAATGAATCCATCACAGGTATACATGAAGAAACCAACACGATCGCTTGGGCAAACTCCTGAACTTCTAAGACTTTCAAATGGGTGCACTTTTGCTAGTCCTTCAGCTGACCTTTTCTTATGGGATTTTTGGTTTTCAATGCAGACTTAGTTTTAAGTACTTTCAAGGAAAAACAGTGTTAAAATAAATGGGGGATTAGTGTTTGCAATGTGGGCATTTTGCTTTTGCATTAATAGCCTTTCACACACATTTTTACTATGCCTGAAAAATGTGCATTATTGATGAGTGTACTTCTTACTGTGCAAAAGCCATTAGGGAAGAAATGAAAGGTCTGTGGCAGGAAGTGGAGGCACAGAGAGGGCCTGGGTGGATGGTGTTTTCATTTAGCAGTTAGGGAGCACCCATAGCTGTCTTTCCTAAACTGGACCATTTCATTTTCACTGCACATATCTTTGGGCACCTGGGAAAGAGAGGCTTGTGAAAGTGTAACTAAACAGTATAGAAAGCAAACTGGTGAATGTATCATATACAGGAAATCAGATCCTAAAATTAGAGAAAGAGGCAATTTGGGGAGATCAGAGGTCCAGGTTCTTGTCTTGATTGCTTATGATTAGGGATATTTCCCTGGGCTCCAGCTGCTATAAGTGTGACTCAGAAAGTTGGATTGTGGGTTAGAAGCAGAAAAAAGTCCTCTGCTGGTCCCAAGGGTACCATGTAAGGAACCAAAGTATGGAGATTAACAGAAGGTCTCCACGATTTATGGGGAAATCTGAAGCTCTTTTACTAGAATGGAATCCAGAGGGAAAAAACTAACTTAATTGAATGATGACCAGGTGTCATCCACCTCTCATTTAATTCTTGGATTACCTTTGATTATAGACATTATCTTCAGGTTACAGATGAGAAAGTTGGGATTGAAAAAAACTTAGAGAACTTTTCCTAGGTATGGCGTTCAAATCTAGACTTTCTGAACCTATGTATAATCATCTTGTATCATGGAGCCAAGGAGCCCCAAAGAAGAGACTGGTATACAATTTAGGATTTATCTCTCAAGTCATGCTTTAAAACATGTTGTTCCGGGGACTTCCCTGGCAGTCCAGTGGTTAAGACTTCACCTTCCAATGCAAGGGGTGCAGATTCAATCCCTGGTTGGGGAGTGAAGATCCTACATGCATCAGGGTTAAGAAACGGAAACATAGAATGGAAGCACAGTTGTAACAAATTAATAAAAACTCCAAAATTGGTCTACATCAAAAAAAAGAACATACTGTTTCTATAGTCACTCTCCATCTTCACTTTTGCCTTGTTATTTATTCATCTAGTCATTCATTAAAAAAATATTAATGAAGTATTAACTGTACACCAGATGTCAATATGTGATGTTTCTGTATCATTTATATACAAGATGCTCCTGCTGTGGTTGCTTCCCACATGTACAATGGGGCCCAGGAGGCTGATGGGCGGGCAGCAGTGCCGCCCCCGTGAAAGGGCAGAACCAAGATGTTAGGCTGCCCCGTGAGCAATAAGACCTTCTAAGTGTTTTTTGTCTCGCTGCATCACATGCTGTTTTTCTAAAGCATTTTTCTTAAATAAAGATCTGTGATTGTTTTGCCTAACTTTCAATAAAACAAACAACAGCAACTAAAAAACCCCCCAAACTACTGCTAACCCTATCCAGCAACTTTGTAACTAAGAGAGCCTCATTATTCAGGTTAGTAAAAATTTACATAGATTGTTTTCTTAAATGAAAATAAGTTTGATCCAAAGAATAAGATCTTTGCAGCCAAAAAGTTCCCTTAAGGTTACAGTAAAAATGAAGGATATCTTCAGGGTTTTTTTTTTTAATAGCTTAAAATCTGTGCTTATCCTAGAACAACTCTTTCAGCTGTCAGTTTCATCAAATAATACCATCCATTCATATTGATTAAGAACACACATAACAACAAAATTCCACAAACTGTTTACCAGCACTGGAAATAAGACTGAGCATTTTTGGAGCACATCAGCTACTGGAATCCTTCTTGCTTTATACAGGGAGAATTCTCTTGGGACTATGACAATAAGTTGGATCTATAGAAGGATCATAGATTCGAAATCATAGACAAAGTGGGTTTCCTGGGAAAGCACCTTTGAGGAAGGAGACGTAAATTTGCATTGATTTTGTTATTACATAACATTTATTAGAAAACTAATAATATTCAAGTTGTGAAATTTTTTCTCCTGTCACTGAGATCAGTGTCCACCTTAAAATACTTTCAGAAAAGACTGTGATATTCTAATTGGTGAGTGCACTGTGATGTTCTAATTTGTGAGTGACTTATTAAGGGGCTATTCCCAATCTTCAAGTTAAATTAAGATTGTGTGACTGTGTTCATGTATCAGATAAAGCAAGAGCTCTGGTCTATATTCTGATACCATGACCTATTAGCTGTATGATTTAGGCTAAGTTACTTAACCTCTGCCTGCCTCAATTTCCCCATCAAAAAATGGGGATCAAATTGAATGACCTCAGCCAGTTGTCATGAAGATTAAATTATATTATATAAGGAAAATACATAAAGCCATTTTAGGCACCTCGTGCTAAATAATGATTTTAAAACTATTCCAAACTCTCATTTTTCAGTTTTGTTGCTATTTCCATGAATATCTCTTAAATCCACTGAATTGAGAAGTTATTTTTCGTTTTTCTATTCAAAAAACATTAAAAAAAATAATTGACAGCCCAACAATAAAAATTCCCAATATATTTCCAAATTTGTCTTTGTGTGTGTGTGTGTGTGTGTGTGCACGCGCTCAGTCATGTCTGACTCTTTCTGGCCCCAAGGACCATAAAGGACCAGAGTAGCCCACTAGGTTCCTCTGCACAGGGAATTTTCTAGGCAAGGATACTGGCATGGGGTGCCATTTCCTACTCTCTGGGTTCTTCCTGACTCAGGGATCGAACCTATGTCTCTGTGTCTCATGACTGGCAGGTGGATTCTTTACCACAAGTGCCACCTGGAAAGCCCCCGTTACATTATGTCATAGAGTTAATCGGGTCATAAAAGAAGGTGGATGACCCGATTAGCTTTCTTCAAGTTTGAATTTTGCGATAAGGACTTCATGATCTGAGCCACAGTCATCTCCCGGTCTTATTTTTGCTGACTGTATAGAGCTTCTCCATCTTTGGCTGCAAAACATATAATCAATCTGATTCCAGTATTGACCATCTGGTGATGTCCATGTAGAGTCTTCTCTTACGTTGTCGGAAGAGGGTGTTTGCTATGACCAGTGCTAAAGAATATTCAACTACCACACAACTGCACTCATCTCACATGCTAGCAAAGTAATGCTCAAAATTCTCCAAGCCAGGCTTCAACAGTATATGAACCGTGAACTTCCATATGTTCAAGCTGGATTTAGAAAAGGCAGAGGAACCAGAGATCAAAATGCCAATATCCATTGGATCATTGAAAAAGTAAGAGAGTTTCAGAAAAACATCTACTTCTACTTTATTGACTATACCAGAGCCCTTGAGTGTGTGGATCACAACAAACTGTGGAAAATTATTCAAGAGATGGGAATACCAGACCACCTTACCTGCCTCCTGAGAAATCTGTATGCATGTCAAGAAGCAACAGTTAGAACTGGACCTGGAACTACAGACTGGTTCCAAATCAGGAAAGGAGTACATCAAGGCTGTATATTATCACCCTGCTTATTTAATGTATATGCAGAGTACATCATGTGAAATGCTGATCTGGATGAAGAACAAGCTGGAATCAAGATTGCCGGGAGAAATATCAATAACCTCAGATAAGCAGATGACACCACCCTTATGGCAGAAAGTGAAGAAGAACTAAAGAGCCTTTTGATGAAAGTAAAAGAGGAGAGTGAAAAAGTTGGCTTAAAGCTCAACATTCAGAAAACGAAGATCATGGCATCTGGTCCCATCACTTCATGGCAGATAGATGGGGAAACAGTGGAAACAGTGACAGACTTTATTTTGGGGGGCTCCAAAATCACTGCAGATGGTGACTGCAGCCATGAAATTAAAAGATGCTTGCTCCTTGGAAGAAAAGCTATGACCAACCTAGATAGTATATTAAAAAGCAGAGACATGACTTTGCCAACAAAGGTCCATCTAATCAAAGCTATGTTTTTCCCAGTAGTCATGTCTGGATGTGAGAGTTGGACCATACAGAAAGCTGAGCACCAAAGAATTGATCCTTTTGAATAGTGGTGTTGGAGAAGACTCCTGAGAGTCCCTTGAACAGCAAGGAGATCCAACCAGTCCATCCTGAAGGAGATAAGTCCTGAATATTCATTGGAAGGACTGATGCTGAAGCTGAAACTCCAATACTTTGGTGAAGAACTGACTTATTTGAAAAGACCCTGATGCTAGGAAAGATTGAGGGCAGGAGGAGAAGGGGACAATAGAGGGTGAGATGGTTGGATGGCATCACCAACTCAATTCACATGGGTTTGGGTGGACTCTGGGAGTTGGTCATGGACAGGAAGGCCTGGCGTGCTGTGGTTCATGGGGTCGTAAAGAGTCAGACACGACTGAGTGACTGAACTGAACTGAACTGATAGAGCTAATCTCACTAATTGCCCAGTAAGTCTATGGGAGAAGCTAGAGAGTATTTTTTTTTTAATTGTCACTGAGGATGTGTATCCTGTTGGAAATGATGAAAAGAGATTTGGCTACTGGGGTAGACAGTTTCTAAGATGATCCCCAATGATCACTACCTTCTGCTACTCAAGCTCTCATGTAATCCCTTCCTCTGAGTTTGAGCTGGGCTGACGTACTCCCTTCTACAATAGAAGTGATGGGAACTCATTTCTGAAGTTAGGGGATAGACCGTGGCTTGTCTTGCTCAATTTCTGTCAGTCTCTCAGATCACTCATTCAAGAGGAGGCCAGCTCTGCATCATGCTGCAGCTTCATGGAAGGTTCACAGAGTGAGAGACAAAGGCTTGCTGAGAACTACAGGATTGATTTTGGAAGAGGATCTTCCTGACCAGTCAAACCTTCAGAGGGGACAGCAGACCCTGCTCTGGGCTTGACTGGACCTCTTGAGACATTGAAACGTGCCATCAGCCAGCTGATGGCATTTGGAATTGTGACTCACGGAACAGTGACATAAAAATGTTTCAGGCTGCTGAGTTTGGGGATAATTTGTTACATAACAATAGATAACTCATGCCAATATTGTTGACTCAAAAGAGCCAGAAATTTCCGGTCTCAGCAGGGAGTTTGGAACACTATGGCTTGTGAGTTAAATTCATTACATATCCTTCTTTTCCCCCTTTTATTGAGATACAATTAACATTCTTTTTTGTGCAGCCCCCAAGCTAAGAATTTTTTTTCACAGTTTTTTTTTCATCTGAACACAATAGGTTTTAAAGGAAAATATACCCATTATTATGGGGGACCTAGGACATGGTGACCATTCTCTGGGAAGCCACAATCATTCCACTCAACAGTGTCCAGGAAGGACTGAACATGGCAGTCCAGACCAAGGCTAACAGTGTCATTTTCCATATCTGCATCTTCAAACAGGCTGACTCTTATGCCATGAAACATCTTTCTCTCTGTTCCCATAGGTAACTCTTTCTCATGTTCTTAAACTACGTGTCACAGCACTTTCTACATTTAGTCCTGCTGGACTTCGAGATCTGATGGAAATGTCATTATTGTGTTCTGTACATGGACCACAATGTTGAAAAAATAGCATTCACTGCACTGATTAATTCTCCTTTTGTGGTTTTGCAAATTTAAAAGGCCTTCCAGGCTTCTCTGTCCATGGGATTCTCCAGGCAAGAATACTGGAGTGGATTACCATTTCCTTTTCCAGGGGATCTTTCCGACCCAGGGATCGAACCCGGATCTCCCACATTGGAGGCAGATTCTTTAACCTCTGAGCCACCAGGGAACCCCTTATAAGAAAAAAGAAAACCCACTATGAGGTACCATTTCACACCAGTCAGAATGGCTGCAATCCAAAAGTCTACAAATAATAAATGCTGGAGAGGGTGTGGAGAAAAGGGAATCCTCTTACACTGTTGGTGGGAATGCAAACTAGTGCAGCCACTATGGAGAACAGTGTGGAGATTCCTTAAAAAACTGGAAATAGAACTGCCTTATGATCCAGCAATCCCACTGCTGGGCATACACACTGAGGAAACCAGAAGGGAAAGAGACACGTGTACCCCAATGTTCATCGCAGCACTGTTTATAATAGCCAGGACATGGAAGCAATCTAGATTTCCATCAGCAGATGAATGGATAAGAAAGCTATGGTACATATACACAATGGAGTATTACTCAGCCATTAAAAAGAATACATTTGAATCAGTTCTAATGAGGTGGATGAAACTGGAGCCTATTATACAGAGTGAAGTAAGCCAGAAGGAAAAACACCAATACAGTATACTAACACATATATATGGAATTTAGAAAGATGGTAACAATAACCCTGTGTATGAGACAGCAAAAGAGACACTGATGTATAGAACAGTCTTATGGACTCTGTGGGAGAGGGAGAGGGTGGGAAGATTTGGGAGAATGGCATTGAAACATGTAAAATATCATGTATGAAATGAGATGCCAGTCCAGGTTCGATGCACGATACTGGATGCTTGGGGCTAGTGCACTGGGACGACCCAGAGGGATGGTATGGGGAGGGAGGAGGGAGGAGGGTTCAGGATGGGGAACACATGTATACTTGTGGGGGATTCATTTTGATATTTGGCAAAACTAATACAATTATGTAAAGTTTAAAAATAAAATAAAATTAAAAAAAAAAAAGAAAAAAGAAAACCGAACAAAAGCTAATATGTTCTGGATGCTTATATTTGGAAAGCAAGTCCTAAAATATTAACTCTCTGTCCCTTTACAGAAAGTTTTGTAACCCTGGAGATAAACCATTGCACTTCCCATAGCATGATCAGCCCTTCTAAAGTCACCTGGAAAAAACTGCAGACTGTAGAGCAGAGTTGCTCAACACTCCAGATGGCCAACTCTTAAATGAGCTGTCTTCTTTAGTCTATGCCAAATGTTCTGTGTATTCCTCTACACAGGGGTAAAATAACAATTATCAGCCATCTCTAATTACATAAAGTTATCCAGATAGAGAATACTTGAAGAAAGAACAAAAGCACCCTATATGACTATGCACATATTTAATTTTATTTTTAAGACTCTGTTTAAATTAATGTACTTAAAAGTCTAGGATTTGAAAAGGTTGTATGTGTCAAAGAACCCGTGTAAATGATGCATATTAATTCTGTGTTCTAGATGCCAGGAATCCCTCAGGATTTAGGGCATGAGGACAGTCAGACAGTCACTCTGTCCATGGCAGCAGGAGAGGCAAAGCAAGCTCTAGACAAGTGCTACTCAAAGTGTGGTTCACGAACCAGTGCTGGTCGTTTCTAATCTGTTTACAGTAGGAAAACAAAAATGGGAGAGAAAGCCTTTGTAAACTTGTATAGCAACTGACTGTCTTGAATATAAGTGCTAAAAAGATTAAATGTTCTCTATTTTATATTTTTAGGTTTTTTTCCTTTCTAATTTTTCTTTTAATATTTGTTACCATATTTTGGCCAAGTATCTACAAGGGGTTGGGATTTTTAAAACAACAGTCCTTCAACAAAGGGAGATTGAGAATGCTTTACATGGTCATTAAAAACCTTCAAATTCTGGAATTAAAGTCAAGATTTTGATGATAAGATCTATTTCTATCAATACTACAAAAATTTTGGTCAACCATAGCAATGAGCCAGAGCCCACAAACTGAAAGAAATACCTATATACTGACCAAAGATTCGTCATAGGTACTCTGGACGATCATGTACCAGTCCCACAAACAGTTGGAATGCCTGCCTCTTCTTTCTAAATGCCCTCCCCTTCTCAATATTTGGTTTAATAGGTAAGCAAGATATGCTAAAGACAAGCACTTCTATCCTCTACTCCATTAAACAGAAAAGTTCTAAGAAAAGGAATCATAATAAGTGGACGGAGATTTTGAAAATCTGCAGCACTCATTACAAGGATGACACACCCTTGACACCATCACTGGATCCAACTTCCATGACAGACATGGGTACCAATCAACACATTCTTTCCTGCTGAGCCAAATGCAGCTTTAGGAACCTTCTTACCACAGCATTCCAGGAAGCCACTATGAATCAGTCAGGGTCATCCCATGAGTCGAACCCTCTTTGTCATGTCCAAAAAAATAAGAAGAGCAGGGGTATCACAAGCAAGGGTATCCAAGCCTGGTTCTGACGGCCAGCCCATTTATCTCTAGATCTACATACATGGGTCATCTACAACACGTGAGGTTGGACTAAATTAGGGATTCTCACACTGGAATTCAGTATAATCTTTAAAAAATTCTGATGCCCATCCCCCAGCTATTGATTGGATTATTTTTTAGGCTTCCTATAACTCGATGGACGTGAGTCTCAGTGAACTCCGGGAGTTGGTGATGGACAGGGAGGCCTGGCGTGCTGCAATTCATGGGGTCGCAAAGAGTCGGACATGACTGAGTGACTGATCTGATCTGATCTGATACCACCTTAGGCATTGTTAATTTTAGAATCTGCTTCAGTGATTCTAATGCACAGGTAGGCTTGAAAACCATTGGATGAGAGGATCTCTTTGGTCCTTCCAACTCTAATATCCAGAACTCTATGATTATTTGAAGTAATAATACAGTCAGTCACACAGACTTAGAGTCTACCAGTTAGATTGGATTGGTTAGGACTTGAAGAGCTGATGTAATTCCTTGGGTAGTTTCTAACTAGAGAGCATAAAAGGCATAGGGATTTTGAATTATGAGGTAATAATTCTATCTTAGGCACATGTGATCATAAGCACTCAAGCATCACTCTTGTGGGTTTTATGACTCCTTAGGATACCTTGTAGGAATTATTACAGCCCCATAAATCACTATTGCCTATTATTTCAGGTAGTCATAATTTAAAATAAGAGTAACTGTTAATAATAATATGCACTGTAATGATCCAACTTCTTTTTTTGAGGAGCTGGATGCATTTTATAGATCTTAACTCATTAATTTTAATATTTCTGTGAAAAGGACAAAAGTCCATAATCATCATCCCATTTCATAGGTGAAAAAACTAAGTCAACTAGCCCACTTGTATCACACAGGTTTAAATTCAATCCAGAATCTATAGATTGTACTCTCATGGTGCTAAGCACCTAGAGGTTTAAACATCCTCTCTCAAAATTTCCATAAAGTGTCACCCTATTTTACTTATTCATCTATACCTATTATTTCTCAGATGCTGAAGATAACCAAGATGAGTTAATGTTCTAGTATGAGGATGAGAGACACAGAAATAAATATTCACTGTAAAAGTGATAGTTGCTTTGATAGAACCGTGGCTGCACTGAAATGAACTGGACTGACTTTAGCACTGGGAAAGGGGCAGTGCGGGTTTTCCAGAGAAAGTGGCTAGAGTCTGGATTTTGAAGAACACCCTTGAGTTCAGCTGCTGTGAGATGTTAGGGAAGTGTGTTGCAAGCAGAGGCATTTTGTTGAAATATGAGGCATGATGCTGATGTCTGCTGTGTGTGAGTGGAGATGGGAGAAGATAAAGCTGGAAACTTAAGCTACAAACAAATCTTGAGGTTCTTTAGACATCCTAAGGATTATGATCTTCTTCCTGCAATTTGTATTCATGGTTTGCATTTATATATACACATCCTCCTTTTAGTATGAAATTTTTTTTTGTCAGCTGATGCTTACCAGAAAAGCATTTTTTAATGTTCCCTTTGGGATATATCTTAAAATCATGGGAAAATAATGGAAGAAGTTTGCCATGGATTTATTTTTGCAAGCAAGTCTCTCAAGGTATTTCACACATCACTTGCCAACTTCCTGAACTGGGAGATGAAGGAGCCAGTGTAGAATTTTAGAATTGAAAAAGATCCTATAGGTCAACCTCAGAAGCTTTCCAACCACCCTCCACTAAACAAAGCCTCTGCTCTCAACGCCCCGTCCAGTGGCACTGTGTAGCTTCTACACGGTGTGTTTCGTGGGATGCTCAGCTGTCAGAGTGCTCCATTAAAAAGAAGAGGTTCATCATTAATGTCAGTTCTGTCATTATAGAGCTTTTAAGCTTTGAGCAAATAGGTACCTTGATTTTGTTGTCTCTATATGTCAAGTCCAATAGCTTAAACATGTAAAATTATGCCCATACTTTAAATAACCTAATAATTTTTCTTTCAAAATTAATGATATAGATATAAAAATCAAAGTGAGATCTTTTCCCATTGTGGAACTGACTAGTTCCACAAAGTCACTTGTCTAAAAATATACGGCAAGAAAAGGCAGAATCAGATCTAGAATTTAGGCCTGTTCATTCCCCTATTGATTTCCCCCAGGTAAACTACTGCACAACAATAACAATAGTAGATAAATACTCAAATGGGCTTTGGAAAGCCTAATATAGAACCTGACAAGAAATAAAGTGATTCATCCACCTCTCCAGGTATCTATTTCAATGGTTCCATTAGTAACAGAATTTATCTTCTGGATGCATAATTGATAAAAAAAATAAAAATAGATCTTTAATCTAAGTCTCTAAGTACAATACATACTGCAGTAGAGCAATCATTTCTGCAAAACTCAGGGGTGTGATTTCATTATGCCACGTTTTTAAATCCCCTTAAAGCTCATTGACGAGGCTTTCAGCTAAGTTCAGCCTGAGAGATGTTGATCTCTGCGTGGGATGACTAATTCCCTTTTCGGTAAGTAAGGGTCTCCTTCATTTCTAAAAATGATCCTATCAGGATAAATATTTCATTTCCTTTTAAAGCAAATGACTTAAAACTCCAAATCTAAGAATGATTGTGAGGCAAGACTTGGGCTGATGAAAAAGTCATCCAAGAGTTTAGATGGGGAAATGGAGGAAAGGACTTCAGGGTGACTTGGTTTGCCTTCTTCTGAAGACAGAAGCTTACCTTTGGGGTGCCATGCTTCGTGCTCTGGTTCCCCCAGAGCTCCTTCTTCCTTACTGAAGCAGTCATCTCTAGGAGGACTAGGGAACATCGAAGAATGCAACTTTCTGGGTATCCCACAAGGACTATGCTATTCAGAATGGTAGCCACTAGATTGAACAACTGAATTGTAGCTAATCTGAAGTGAAATGCAATGTGGAAGTGAAAGTCAATGCAATCTGTGTAAGATTTCAAAGCGCTTGCTGTGAAAAAAAGATTGTTAAATACTCATAGTTTTTATATTGCCTACATGTTGAAATGATATTTTGGATATACATGTTGAAATGATATTTTGGATATATTGACCTAAGTGATTATTTTAAAAAAGATAGGTGTTTAAACAGTATAGAGTTGCAGATAGTTTACAGTTGGTGAAAGTCTGCATGGATAGCAATAATTTTTTTTATAGGCCAGCAAAGGAGATGCAACTCTGTTTAATTCAGTTCAATGAGTATTAAGTAAGTGTCCACAGTGCACTTGGCAATATTTTAGTCGCTGGGAATGCAAACATGAGAAAAGCATTGTCTCCATCTTCAAGGGATTGAAAAAGTCACACAGCAATAATTCAAAATGAAATGGTTTCTGTTTCATGCTTGACTTATATTGCCAATATTAGCATGGATCACTGCAGATGAACGCAAATATAATATAGGTCTGTTGGACTCAAGTCAACAAGCATGTTTTGGGTATTGGGCACTTCGTACAGGGTCAAGGAGCATGTGATGAATAAGACATTGTACCTGCCCTGAGACTGTGATCCAGCTCCTCATACAAGTGGCAGGGCATTTGCAGCAACATGGATGGGTTTGGAAGCCATTATGCTCAGTGGAATGAGTCAGATGGCTAAGACAAATACTGTATGATATCACTTATATGTGGAATCTAAAAAAGACAACAAACCAGTGAATACAACAACAAAAAAGCAAATTCACAGATATAGAGAACAAACTAATGGGATAAGGAAGCAGGGAAGGATAAGTTAGGGGTAAGGGATTAAGAGGTACAAACTATTACGTATAAAATAAGCTATAAAGATATATTGTGCAACACAGGGAGTATAGCTAATATTTTATAATAACTGTAAGTGGAGTATACTCTTTAAAACTGTGAATCACTATATAATATATCTATAATTTCAATATTGTAATATCAGCTATACTTCAATAAAAAGGAATGTTTATAGGAATACAGAAATAGCTAGTATTCAATAAGGCAACATTAGATATGGCATCCAATCAAGGATTATCAAGCATGCAAAAATATAGGAAAACATGACATCCTAAAAAAAAAATGTGTTAGAAGGAAAAAGAAGGAAAGAGTGTGTGACATTCTGTCAAAGGAAGAATCATGTGTAAGTCCTACTAAGTATATTTTATTAATAAGAAGCATCTATATGTTTCCAGCATCTGAGTTTGTGACCTCAGTTCATCAAAATCGCGTGGGCTTGAGCATAGGGGAGCTGGATATTATGTCCTGTGATCATTTCACCTTCAGAAATAGGCCCAGCAATTCTTTTTTACTTTTTGGAGTGTATTTTATTTGAAGATTTTGTTGTTCAGTTGCTAAGTCATGTCCAACTCTTTCAGGGACTGCAGCATGCCAGGCTTCTCTGTCCTTCACATGTTCAAACTCATGTCCATTGGGTCGGTGATGTCAGTTTGAAGATAACTGCCACCTAATAGTTCAAACTGCTGTCTTCGTGGACTTTGTCTCTTAAATTTTAGAAGAGGACAATAGCCCTACAGTAAACCAAATTATGTGCCAGAGATAAATGCCTGAGATTCTAGGTCCTCCATGTTTTAACCAAGATTGTTTCCTGTAACCTGTTTCCCTCAGGTGGGAAACAAATATTGGCAAAACAGCTTTGACATTAGGCAAAGAGGTGATTGCTCAGATCACATGAGACCAAAAGGCAACCCAGAATTAGAGTATCTGACCCCTTCTTCCTCTGTGTCCTTACTCTAGCATATCCTGACCTTTATAGGTCAGGATGTGCCCACTATAGCATTTGATTTTTGACCATTCTTAGAGACTCCTGAATGCAGGGACATTGTTTTATCATTGCACATCTAGAAAAGAGCACTGGATCTGGCACATATACTAATCTGAGCAGATGTTTGTTGAACACAAGTCTAGAGAACATCAGCATGTTTGAGGAGGTGGGAGAGAAAGACCAATGGATAATGTTGTATGGTTTTTTTTTTTAATACCTATTTCCAGAATGCCCATATCTCTTGCTATTCTATACAATACACTACCAATAATACTGGAGGAAGTAAAGACAGTAGAAGGCAGATAAAAGTCATCATGCAATTCTTAAAAATGCATAGAAAAAAGACTGGAAGGAATTGTGCCAACATTTCAAATCCATATATATATATATATATATATATATATATATATGCAGTAAGATTATGGGTGATGGTTTGCCTACATTTAAATATTTTTTCTACAGTCCCACTTTTCTAAATTCAGCATGTCTTAGCTTTGTAATAACTTTGTGAGCTGCAAAATTAACTGTGTATGTCCCTTTTTCTTTTGGCCACTGAAGAGATTAAAGGCAATTTGTAGAAACTATAGTAATTACATAGGTGATTGTTTTGTGGAGTTGCTTGCAATGGCATGTGAGTAAGTTCAATAAAATGGAAACATGTTGAATATACAGTAAGTCTTTCTGCAAAAAAAAAATAGTGCCAATTCACTATATTTGGATTTACAATTATTATAGTATCGGTGAAACTAGTAATAAACAATAATTTTATATTTCTTTCCTAGAGTCTAGATTAACCTTTTCCCCTTCTGCAAAGGATTACATAAAAGGAAACTCTAATTTAAATACAAAATGAATCACATTTGCAAGTAAAACCACAAAAACTCCTGGGGCTTGTATTTCTTTAATGTTGAAAATATTTGTTAAAAATTATATTTCCTGTTGTTTTATATTTAATGACTATGACTTTGCCTCCAGACTCTGTTTTCTTACACACTCTCCAGAAACAGTTCATGGAGTATCATAAGCAAATCTATTTTTAAATGCTTTGAACATATTAATAATAATTAGTGTTTTGTGTACGCTTTTTGTATATCATGTTCAACCTCTGAAATTAACTGTGAAATGCTATGTTCCTCAGCATCTGATCAGGCTTTTCTTTCACTAAACTAGTAAGCTAAAACATAGTAAATTCACCAAGGTTTTCAAAATTATTCAAAGGAAGTGGTTTTATTTAAAGGATTTGCTGTCTCAGTTTGCAGTTGCACAAACTTAGGAATTATTTTTGTCAGGAGATTCCCTGAGTGCTAGAGAAAAGGCCATATTAGGAACTGCGGAGGAAACAACACTTAATGTGGAATGGATATTGCTTGCAAGCTTAAATTCTAATTGAGAAAAACAAGACATGAAAACACACACATTGAAAGTATGAGAGAAGGTGATAAAGACCACAAGAAAAACAAACAGTGCTTTGGAAATAAGAGAAGGGGATAAGAGATTAAGTGTCATGTGAGCTAGAACTGGAGGAGCTGAATGCAGATATGTAGAGATGAGTACGACAAGCATTATCGCTTTCAGCTCTTATCTTCCATATTCAGTTGTAACTACTGGTTTACATGACTGTCTCTGTTTCACTAGACAATGAACTCTGAAAGCCAGAACCACATCTCAGCCCCTGAAAATATCCTCAGTTCCTAAGTCAGTGACCGGAACATAGCACTGACTTGCATTTGTTGAACACTGACTAGAATGAGAAAAAGTACAGTGGTAAATCCTGGGAGCTTTGGGGATGAGTAAAGGCAGTATATTGGAATAGCTCAACTGGAATTCTGTCACCTCCACTAGCTTTGTTCATAGTGATGCTTTCTAAGGCCCACTTGACTTCACATTCCAGGATGTCTGGCTCTAGGTCAGTGATCACACCATCGTGATTATCTGGATCGTGAAGATCTTTTTTGTATAGTTCTTCTGTGTATTCTTGCCATCTCTTCTTAATATCTTCTGCTTCTGTTAGGTCCATATCATTTCTGTCCTTTATCGAGCTCATCTCTGCATGAAATGTTCCTTTGGTATCTCTGATTTTCTTGAAGAGATTCCTAGTCTTTCCCATTCTGTTGTTTTCCTCTATTTCTTTGCATTGATCGCTGAAGAAGGCTTTCTTATCTCTTCTTGCTATTCTTTGGAACTCTGCATTCAGATGTTTATATCTTTCCTTTTCTCCTTTGCTTTTCACTTCTCTTCTTTTCACAGCTATTTGTAAGGCCTCCCCAGACAGCCATTTTGCTTTTTTGCATTTCTTTTCCATGGGGATGGTCTTGATCCCTGTCTCCTGTACAATGTCATGAACCTCCATCCATAGTTCATCAGGCACTCTATCTATCAGATCTAGGCCCTTAAATCTATTTCTCACTTCCACTGTATAATCATAAGGGATTTGATTTAGGTCATACCTGAATGATCTAGTGGTTTTCCCTACTTTCTTCAATTTAAGTCTGAATTTGGCAATAAGGAGTTCATGGTCTGAGCCACAGTCAGCTCCTGGTCTTGTTTTTGCTGACTGTATAGAGCTTCTCCATCTTTGGCTGCAAAGAATATAATCAATCTGATTTTGGTGTTGACCATCTGGTGATGTCCATGTATAGAGTCTTCTCTTGTGTTGTTGGAAGCGGGTGTTTGTTATGACTAGTGCATTTTCTTGGCAAAACTCTATTAGTCTTCGCCCTGCTTCATTCCGTATTCCAAGGCCAAATTTGCCTGTTACTCCAGGTGTTTCTTGACTTCCTACTTTTGCATTCCAGTCCCCTATAATGAAAAGGGCATCTTTTTTGGGTGTTAGTTCTAAAAGGTCTTGTAGGTCTTCATAGAACCGTTCAACTTCAGCTTCTTCAGTGTTACTGGTTGGGGCATAGACTTGGATTACTGTGATATTGAATGGTTTGCCTTGGAAATGAACAGAGATCATTCTGTCATTTTTGAGATTGCATCCAAGTACTGCATTTCAGACTCTTTTGTTGACCATGATAGCTACTCCATTTCTTCTGAGGGATTCCTCCCCGCAGTAGTAGATATAATGGTCATCTGAGTTAAATTCACCCATTCCAGTCCATTTCAGTTTGCTGATTCCTAGAATGTCGACATTCACTCTTGCCATCTCTTGTTTGACCACTTCCAATTTGCCTTGATTCATGGACCTGACATTCCAGGTTCCTATGCAATATTGCTCTTTACAGCATCGGACCTTGCTTCTATCACCTGTCACATCCACAGCTGGGTATTGTTTTTGCTTTGGCTCCATCCCTTCATTCTTTCTGGAGTTATTTCTCCACTGATCTCCAGTAGCATATTGGGCACCTACTGACCTGGGGAGTTTCTCTTTCAGTATCCTATCAACTGGAATTCTATCACCTCCAAGCTAGTGGAGGTGACAGAATTCCAGTTGAGCTATTCCAAATCCTGAAAGATGATGCTGTGAAAGTGCTGCACTCAATATGCCAGCAAATTTGGAAAACTCAGCAGAGGCCACAGGACTGGAAAAGGTCAGTTTTCATTCCAATCCCAAAGAAAGGCAATGCCAAAGAATGCTCAAACTACTGCACAATTGCACTCATCTCACACGCTAGTAAAGTAGTGCTTAAAATTCTCCAAGCCAGGCTTCAGCAATATGTGAACCATGAACTTCCTGATGTTCAAGCTGGTTTTAGAAAAGGCAGAGAAACCAGAGATCAAATTGCCAACATCCGCTGGATCATGGAAAAAGCAAGAGAGTTCCAGAAAAACATCTATTTCTGCTTTATTGACTATGCCAAAGCCTTTGACTGTGTGGATCACAATAAACTGTGGAAAATTCTGAAAAAGATGGGAATACCAGACCACCTGATGTGCCTCTTGAGAAATTTGTATGCAGATCAGGAAACAACAGTTAGAACTGTACATGGAACAACAGACTGGTTCCAAATAGGAAAAGGAGTACGTCAAGGCTGTATATTGTCACCCTGTTTATTTAACTTATATGCAGAGTACATAATGAGAAATGCTGAGCGGGAAGAAGCACAAGCTGGAATCAAGATTGCCGGGAGAAATATCAATAACCTCAGATATGCAGATGACACCACCCTTATGGCAGAAAGTGAAGAGGAACTAAAAAGCCTCTTGATGAAAGTGAAAGTGGAGAGTGAAAAAGTTGGCTTAAAGCTCAACATTCAGAAAATGAAGATCATGGCATCCAGTCCCATCACTTTATGGGAAATAGATGGGGAAACAGTGGAAACAGTGTCAGACTTTATATTTCTGGGCTCCAAAATCACTGCAGATGGTGACTGCAGCCATGAAATTAAAAGATGCTTACTCCTTGGAAGGAAAGTTATGACCAACCTAGATAGCATATTCAAAAGCAGAGACATTACTTTGCCAACAAAGGTTCATCTAGTCAAGGCTATGGTTTTTCCTGCGGTCATGTATGGATATGAGATTTGGACTGTGAAGAAGGCTGAGTGCTGAAGAATTGATGCTTTTGAACTGTGGTGTTGGAGAAGACTCTTGAGAGTCCCTTGGACTGCAAGGAGGTCCAACCAGTCCATCCTAAAGGAGATCAGTCCCGGGTGTTCATTGGAAGGACTGATTTTGAAGCTGAAACTCCAATACTTTGGCCACCTCATGCAGAGTTGACTCATTGGAAAAGACTCTGATGCTGGGAGGGATTGGGGGCAGGAGGAGAAGGGGACAACAGAGGATGAGATGGCTGGATGGCATCACCAACTCAATGGACATGAGTTTGGGTAAACTCCGGGAGTTGGTGATGGACAGGGAGGCCTGTTGTGGTGCGATTCATGGGGTCGCAAAGAGTCAGACACGACTGAGCCACTGATCTGATGTGATCTGATCTGAAAGGCAGTATGCCAAGGGTGATGAGTTCAGTTTACTGGACAATAGCAGTGTGAAGAGGAGGGAGAGACCAGCTGGGTAATTTGAGTTGGGGACAGCTCCTAGCAGGTGTGCAGTGCCAGGTTTGGACATCCTCCTATATGTCCCTGGGGATCTGTGGATATAGGGAAGGACATTGTTAATGCTATATGTAAGACTTGGTGGCAGAAAGCGAGGAAGCCATTATCAGTTGTTGTCTTAGTCAATTTGGGCATTCATAACAAAACACCAGAGAATGGTGGCTTAAACAGCAAACAGTTATTTCTCGTGGTTCTGGAGTTTGGGGAGCCCAAGGATCAGTTTGGTCAGCAAACCTGGTGTCTGGTGGGGGCCCACTTCCCAGGTTATAGAAGACTTTCTCCTTATTGTCTTTGTATAACAGAAAGGGCAAGAGAGTTTGGGGGAGTGGTCCTCTTCTATAAGGGCACTAATCCATTTCATAAGGTCTCTGCCCTCTATCTAATTGCCTGCCTAAAGCGTGATGTGTGGTCAGCAGCTTCAATTGCATCTGACTCTTTGTGAGCCCACGGACTGCATAGCCTGCCAGCCTCCTCTGTCCATGGGATTATCCTGGCAAGAATATTGCAGTGGGTTGCCAGTTCCTCCTCCAGGGGATCTTCCTGACTCAGGGACTGAACCTGCATCTCCTGCATTGGCTGGATTCTTTACCACTGAGTCACCTGGGAAGCCCCCACCTCCAAATATCATCACCTTGGTGGTTAGGATTTCAATCTGACAATTGTTCAGGGACACAAACGTTCAGAACATAATACCTGACCAGAGATAATACTGATCCATGATAAAGCAGAGGCAGTATTACAGAAAGGGAAAGCAAGGGTGGGTACGGAAGAGATCTCATGTATAGAACCAATAGGACATGGCAACTGAGTGAGTGTAGGGTTCACAAAGGAAGTGGAGTGAATGTAACTGAGGTTTTCTACCATAGCAGCTGAGAAAATGTCCCCACTTTTAAGAAGAAGAAACAGACATGTGTGAGAGGACTGAGGTCTCTATTTTAACTGTGTTGTGTTTTAACTCTATTTCAACTGATGCCCTGCTTCACAAAGCCAGCAAATAGTTCAACATGAGCTCATATTCAGATCTTCTACCTCCAACTGAGTGCTACTCCAGGACATAATGGCCTCCTTATTCTAAAATCCATGAATGATTGGCTTCAGCTTGAGACTCTGCAATTGAAATAAATTACACCTACACTTTTTGAAATAAGTAATTCATTTATATGCACTGAATTCTATCTCCCTAAAACTCATTTGCTGAAGCCCCTTTCCCCAATGTGACTGTATTTAGAGAAAGGGCTTTTCAGTTCAGTTCAGTTCAGTTGCTCAGTCATGTCCGACTCTTTGCGACCCCATGAATCGCAGCACACCAGGCCTCCCTGTCCATCAGCTCCCGGAGTTCACTCAAACTCACGTCCATCGAGTTGGTGATGCCATCCAGCCATCTCATCCTCTGTCGTCCCCTTCTCCTCTTGCCCCCAATCCCTCCCAGCATCAGAGTCTTTTCCAATGAGTCAACTCTTCACATGAAGTGGCCAAAGTACTGGAGTTTCAGCTTTAGCATCAGTCCTTCCAATGAACACCCAGGACTGATCTCCTTTAGAAAGGGCTTTTAGGGGGTGATAAAGTTCAATGGGGCTTCCCAGGGGGTGCCTGTGGTGAAGAACCCGCCTACCAATCCAGACATAAGAGATACGGGTACAGTGCCTGGGTTGGGAAGATCCCCTGGAGGAGGGTACAGCAACCCACTCCAGTATTCTTGCTGGGAGAATCCCATGGACAGAGGAGCCTGGCAGGCTATGGCCCACAGGGTCACAAAGTGTCGGACATGACTCAAGCAACTTAACACACACACATGCAAGATTGAATGAGGTTTTAAGAATGGAATCCTAATGCAATAGAACTGGTGGTCTTACAAGAAGAGAAAGAGAATCTCTCATTTTTATTCCACATACAGGCACTGGGGAAAGGCCATGTGAAGACACAGTGAGAAGGCTGCCATCTGCAAATGAGGAAGAGAGCCCTCACCAGAAACTGACTATGCTGGCACCCTGACCTCAACCTACACCATCCAGAATTCTGAGAAAGTAAATTTCTGGTATGTAAGCCACCCAGTCCATGGTATTTTATTATAGCACCCTTAAGTGACTAAGATGGACATGTTTATAAATCAGGCAATAAAAAGTTCAACAATCTTTGAGATGAATGATCACTCCAACACAAACTCTACTTTTTCTTTTAAATAGAAAGTTTATTTTTCATGTGAGTTTGTGTTTTTAATCTGAATAAACTGAATGCTCTCCACTCTTCCCTAGTCAATAGCCTGTATGATCCTTTGGGAAGAGCCTGCATTTTGTCCACCATGGTGACTGGCATAGGGAAGGCACTCAACTATTTCTTTCTGAGTGAATAAGTATTATTCTTTTCCCTGCCTGAGTGGTAGAACACCACTAAATCTTAACCTGAGCAGAGGTTTGCCTTCCTCAGAAATCCAAATGACACCAACCTAGGGATATATAATGTGTGTGTTTTTTTTCCCCAAACATATTATATCCATCCTTACTTTGTACATTCAACAAACAACACTAAATAAGCAGTACAGGAATGGTTTTATACCACTAACAAATATGGAATAGTAGCTTCATTTTATAGAATCCTTTTGTTCCATTCAGAGGGAAAAAAAATTGAGAACATGTAAATTTCCCATATGGAGAAAAGTATTAAGGTATTTAGCAGAGCAAATGAAAATATTTAACTTTTATTCCTATGTATCAAAGGAGAAGTAAGATAAGCTGTAAATGATTTTATATGATACTAGAACAGAGTTGGACATGACTGAAGTGACTTAGCAGCAGCAGAACACAAAAGTAACACTTCTTTAGAGTTTAACAGCACAGTTTTACTCTATTTGGTTTTAATTTATAAGAGGATATGGTTGAGCCTGGGCTTCTCTGGTGGCTCAGCAGTAAAGAATCTGTCTGCTATGCAGAAGACGTGGGTTCGATACCTGTGTTAGAAAGATCCTCTAGAGGAGGAAATTGCAACCCACTTCAATATTCTTGCCAGGAAACCCCATGTACAGAGGAGCCTCATGGGGTATAGTCCTCGGGGTCTCAAAGAGTTAGACACAACTGAGTGACTGAACACTCCCTCACTCATGACTGACCCTACAATACTGGCATGTTACAATCATTATCCACTGTATGTCACCTAATTACTTCAGCCTCACTGTTGCAACCTGGTGGTTAATCTCCATCTTATTGGCTTGACTTCTGCTCATTTCTCCTTTCTCTTCAGACCTGCCCTGATGAACAAAACAAGGCCATTTCAGCTTTCTTCACATCGTTCACAGGCAATTAGCATGGTCAGGAAACTTCCAAAATAATCTTAAAATGTAAGACAGTGTGTAAAAGTGCATGACAACTGAAATGTACTAAGACTAAAACGGCTCAAATTTTGAAGCTAATTTTTGCAAGGAAAGATGAGGGAGAAAGCAGTTTACCTTGACTCCTCAGAATACCCAACCTGATTGGCACCATAAAGCCTGTCTGCTCTGCCATTTGTGAGTGTTTATCTAGGATCCGTCTCTGGGAGGGGTACTCATACGGCAGATCAGTGGCACGACTGTGTTGGGAACTAACGGGCCATTACTGACTCATTGTCTATTCATTTCAGATTGTTTCTATGGAGGATTTATAGAAACAATACCAAGGTAGCACCAAGGTGGCTATCAATGCTGTTTACAGACAATTTAGAGGAATAAACCTGCAGTTATGCCCAGGCTGGCTTCCCCTGTGGTCCTGGGGCCTAGTGTTCTAATCCTATTGTGACATGATTGTTTCCCCATAAACTGCTCCACAGAGGCTTATAATTGGCGTACAGGTTCAAATTAGATTGCTGTGTGTTTACGAAAGCAGGGGTCATTTCACATCAGCACCTCTCATTAAGAAGCAGGCAATGAAGTTCTCCATTACAGGAAATCTAACCTATATATTTTCTTTTATTATAAAGAAAATATCCAGAGTCTAGACTCACAGACCCATGCACATATGCATTTTCCATCTTGTCTTTCATCACCATGAGGAGGTGGAGGAGGGTAATGTGAAAATGCAAAACACTTTTCTGAGAACAGCAATTAAATATTCACCAGCAATGTATCATGGAACAGCGGCTTCAGGAGCTAAAAAGGGGAGACAGGAGAGGAATGGATGAAAAGTCCAACAATTAGTTTTGCTGTCTTCTAATAGTATCATGAGATGATGGTGACTAAGAAGCCAAGAAGGCCTATTGTCCCTGTGTTTTCAACTCTAGGTATGGGTGATCTCAAGTGAGGTCTCAGGAGAAAATACCTTCTTCATAAATTCCTGAGCTTCTTTTAAAAATCACCAAAGAAGTCTTCAAACCACTGACAGCAAAATATATTTATTAAAGGATAGTATACACACAAGGCTTCCCTGATAGCTCAGTTGGTAAAGAATCTGCCTGTAATGCAAGAGACCCTGGTTCAATTCCTTGGTTGGGAAGATCCGCTGGAGAAGAGATAGGCTACCTACTGGGCTTTCCTTGTGGCTCAGCTGGGAAAGAATCCACCCACAATGCGGGAGACCTGGGTTTGATTTCTGGGTTGGGAAGATCTCCGGAGAAGGGAAAGGCTACCCGCTCCAGTATTCTGGCGTGGAGAATATCATGGACTGTATAGTCCATGGTGTTTCAAAGAGTTGGACATGACTGAGTAACTTTCACCTTCACTTTCACACTTGCACATGGAGCAAGTTTGCTGTCTGGATAGTTGAAACCTGGGGCAAGGTTGCTGTCTGTATAGTTCAAAGCTGGGCTACACAACACTCTAGTAAAAAGAATAATAAACATTTCTGATGCTGTCAGTGAATAAATACTTCTCAAGTCTTTGCTTCAGCCTTTCTATGACCCATGGAGGGAAGAAAAAAAAAAATATTTAAAGGAGGCCAATAAGAGGAGGAAATTATGTAAACCAGAAAGTTGTAATGTTAGAAAATGAAGAAGCAAAACAGCAAAAAATAAATTATGATTATGAATGGAAAAGGAATGTCAGTGACAGCAGGAGAATTGGTAAGTAAAAAAAAAAAACACAATTTAGGTCCATTAAAAAGTAAGAGGGACTCCCCTGGTGGTCCAGTGGTTAAGAATCTGCCTTGCAATGCAAGGGGACGTGGGTTCGATCCCTGATCAGAGTACTAAGATCCCACATGCCGTGGAGCGACCAAGCCCACGCACTGCACCTAAATTGATAGATACTTCAGCATCCCTCTCCCAACCTTCCAAATTCCTCAGCTGTGCCTTCAAGAGATGCCTTAGGATGACCTTCAGGGCTGTTCTAGAAGCCTTTTTCTTTGCATAGCAGCCTGTGAATTCTCTGCTCCTTCTGTGCTTGTGTATATCAAGCAGGCATAATTCCCATTGGTGAAAGCTCGCCGTCTTTGGGATCTATAATGTACAGTCTACTGGGATAGGAAAACTTCCTAGAGGTTCAGAAGTACAACCTAACACCATCATCCAGGGACACATTATAAGATCTTGCCCTCAAGCAGCCACCAACCAAAACACTATCTTTATGCAATTTTTTCCCCATCATTTCAGTAAGTCTTCTAGTGACATTGTATTCTTTCCAAAACACACCAGCACACTAGGTGAACCATCTGCGATGTTGTCTGACGTGAAGCAGGACGCACTAGCTGGTGTATTCTTGATGGGGCCAGTCTAGCTTCCTCGTATGCTATTGCTATAGGCTCTGAATCTCTGGGAAGCATTCTCCCCTACCCCACCCAAGCACCAGCTGCTTCCTTGCTAGTATTTTTCCACTATAATTTCAGAGACAGACCTAAAAGACATGCTTCTTTGCTTGACAGTGATCTTAGGGCAGTTGTCAACAAGAAGACTGTACCCTAGAGGTCCCAAAGATGATGATCATAAAACATGTCCTTCCCATCCTTTGTTCCTAAGACAAAAGTGCGAAAAGGCATAAATAAGATGTGTGACCTTGAGACTATTAACCTCATCATCCAGCAACTTGAGGGGAGGGTGTTCTAGAAAATCTCTAGATCCCTTCTCTGATAATTCTATCACTGGTACTCTGAGGGGTTCCTCTCCCCCCAGTTCCTTCCTCCATGTTTCACTGTCTTGTTGTTCAGTGGCTCAGTTGTGTCCAGCTCTTTGTAACCCCATGGACTGCAGCATGCCAGGCTTCCCTGTCCTTCACTATCTCCCAGAATTTGCTCAAACTCATGTCCATTGAGTCAGTGCCTTCTCCGCATTGGCTTGGAACCATCCCCAAGTAAGACTTGACTTGTCCTGCCTGGCTTCTTCCACAGTTTTCTCCAAGGTGAAGCCTTAAGAGTAAGTGCTTAAAGAGCCCCCTCTGAGTCTCTTTTACAAGCAAAAGAGAATGAACACTCTATACCCCATCTGAAACCCTAGTACATCAGTGGTTTGAGCAGATTCCTTTCACCACCAGAAAGCTCTGTTACGTAATGTAACTATTAGGCCAGGCAGAACTTCATCTGATGATAAATGACAGGTCACAGCAAGTTCACTGCCAAGAACAGAAGTTGCACGTCAGTTCTAGCAAAAGCACACACATAGGAAAGGACACAAGAGCCATCAATAACCATGTCTGAGCCCGATAATTATTATTAGGTGAGTAACAGCTATCAGCACCCTCTCTCTTTCTGCTGATTTAGTAAAGGACAACTAATAACGATGAGAGGTCAAATTTACAAACCCAATGGCACTCTTTTCCCAGATACATAAAGCAGTTTCTAATGAGCTAATAAATGCTCTGTGTGTGTGTGTGTGTGGTTGCAGATGTGTGCTTAATCCAAGAAAATTAACCTTTCTAGGTGGCAGGGGCATCTCCAATCACCAGAGTTTCTTTCCTTTCTACTAAATCACAGCCCTACCATAAGCTTTCTTTGAAACCTTGCGAGACAGCAGAAAAGAGTTAAAGAATTCCCCTTCTGGCTGCACTTTGAATCTTCTTAAAACCTAATTCAAAGTATTGTCCTTCTTTTGTAGACACAAGTCTATAAATTCATTCTCCGGGTAGAAGTTTTGAAACAAAACATGGGGACTTCTGAGACATGAAGGGCTCCTTAGTAATTAAGATAAAATAAGGATTCCCACATTGGTGTGCTGAAACAGATCTGTGCAATAGCTCGATACTTCACTAGGCTAAAGCCCATCTGGGCCATCGAGTTGAAAACTGCTGTATTATTATTCTTTGATGTCTACAGCTTAGTAGCACAAAGCTGGTCTCTGAGCACTTACTCTCTATAAAGAAACTCCAAATGTTTGGCCTTTGGGCTGTAAATATTGTGTCACCATTGATTTTTAACATATAAAGTGTATTTTCCTGAATGTCAAGTATTTTCAAAGTGCAGGGCCTCCCAAGAGCACAAAGTAGAAAGAATTAAAGACAGTTTAAGAGCTAAAGCTACAAGCGAGTGGGGAAGAAAGGCAAAGGAAAGAAGAAATAAAAGGGAGAAATGAATGAAACCCATATTCCAAGAACTGTGTTCTCTCTCATGGGTGAGTTTCAAATGTTACATGAAAATGTATCTCGTCAGCGAAGGCATGTTAATATCAACGTTATCAGGTCCATTCCTTTATAAGCACGACTGTGCAAACGCTACCAACAGCACTAGAGTGAAATCTCTGTAAGGACTTTATCTCCTTCTTTTCAATCTCTTTACTCTTCACAGTAAAGAAATGAAAACAGTATTTGTTCAATGAAGAAATTCTACCAAATCTTCTATTTCCTGAAAAGTGAACTTCTATTTCAAATACCGTTAGAACGTCAATTCAAATTATTAATAGAAAATAAAACTATTCAAAAATAATTCTGAGCAGTTATGAGCACATTGAAAAGTCTGTCACGTACACACTACTATATTTTAAATGAATAGCCAACAAGGACCTACTGTATAGCACAGGGAACACTGCTCAATGTTCTGTGGCAGCCTGGATGGGAGGGGAGTTTGGGGGTTAGAAGCAATACGTGAGTGTGGATAACAGAGTCTCTTTGCTGTCCACCTGAAACTGTCAAGTTAACATTGTTAATCAGCTAGACTCCAATATAAATTAACAAGTTTAATAAAAAATAAACAAGAGAGGAAATGTTAAAAAATAAAAGTCTGTCAAATTTCACTTTCTTTTTTTTTGGCATGATGTTGAAGACAGTCTGATTTAAAGCAAATAGGGTGACATTTTGTTTAATTTTCGAAGGGAAATGTCCTGAGCTGTATTCCAGACCCACAGCAGATCACCTTGCTCTTTCTTTATCAGCCTCCTGAGCCAAGTAATAATAGGACCATCAAGTTCAGACTCTGACCTCCTAGATGCAAGCTGAGAAGACCCCTGGGATTCAGAGGAGCTGGGGGAGATATTCTCTTTCCCTCAGTCAATCAGACAGAAGCAACCAAAGTTAGGACAAATCTCTTTATACAAAGCCTTCCCGATTTGCAATTTCCATGTGCAAAGCTAAAAGAAATAAAGGTTTTGTCACTTATCTTAAAAAGAAGTAGTAATAAGTATCACTGGACAAATTTTCAGATCCCTCATTGCTTTATAAAACTTGATATAATATACATCAATATATAATGCAAGTAATGGCTCAATTTCAAAAGAGCTTAAATACAGACTAGTAGGCTAAAAGCCCAAAGAAATAAAATTGCAAAACTATAGCATTGCTGGAACAGTCCAGAAGAGAATCTAAGAAAACAGATTTTTAGCAAGAAAATATGTCAACTCACTGATATTAAAGGAGTACATGCTAAAACTGTTCTCAACAACTTTATTCAAATTACTCATCTTTTTGTTATAAAGCTGCGATGGCTTTCTTAGGAATTCTAGGGTGACCGTTTGTGATTCTGATAATCCGTTTCTCTCATGGCCCCCTCTGACCCCATCTTCTATCTCCCGTAACTGCTCCGGACCATCACTAATTAACTGGGAAAATGCCTTGATATCTATCCTTCAGCTATTATCTAGCAAGAAATATTTGTGCCACTTGAGCATGCTCTATCTATACTTAATACACCAATCATGCATGTTCTCTAAGGATATTTCTACAACTGCTCATAAAAAGTAAGTTGACTATTTTAAATTCCATATAAAATGTCAAGAAATTCATTTTGACTATATTCAGTGCAAATTAGGCAGTATTAATTGAGCTCCCCTCATACTCTCAGCTAAATGCCTAGTCAAGTCACAAAAGGAAAAGTGAAATGAAATTAGCCTTTGCCAAGGAATAGGGAACCTCAGTCCGATCTCTAACACAAAGTCACTGCATAGTATTTGACCCATCATCTCTTCCCTCTGTTTTTAAAATTAAAATGACTAGCCTTGATGAACTGTAAGTTCTCTCCAGTATTTCAAATAATCCCTGTGCCTTTCTGAGCCTTTGAGTCTGTGTTTTTTATATGCTCTAAGTGTGTAAGGTGGTGTATGAGGCAGGGACTGAAAAAATGAAGGCTAAAGCTGAGGGATTAAAATTGTATATGTCTGTTGTTTGAGAACAAAAGAAATCTGAGGTCAAACAAAGGACATTGTTTATGTTTATGGGACTATAATACTTGTAAGAAAGTGGGGCTATTTGCTTTTAGATCTATTTTATCCAAGAAACTATTTGAATAAGTAGTCTAAAATTCTAATGACAACAGATTAAATCCAAAATTATGTTAAAATATTGATAATGCAAGGGCCATTTTTTAAAAATTAGGACATTTTAGGTATTTATTCTTACTTGCAATAAGAAATTTTTTTCTCCTTAATTGGGGATAAAACAAAGTCATAAACCAAAATTCTATGTGAAGTGCATCTGTAAAGGATGATAGACCATTTGAACAATTCCCAAAGAATTTTAACTGGAGTTACTCTGAGCACGCTAGCTTCCAACTATTGCTCAAAATCATTAAATGTTATAGATGGCAGTGTTAACTGTGAAAATAATCACAGGCCGAGGTTAGCAATGAAATCATAATGAAGTATATCATGTTGTTATAATTTTATTTCTTCATTAATTATTCCTCCAAAGCAATCATCACTAAAATCCACACATACTCCAGGCTGGGCGTCTTAAAATTCAATTCTCTTTGAGGAATCTGTAGTTATTCAGATCAACAATTTTGAGACAGAGCATATTGCCTTTTTCATTCCACTTCTTTTGATCACATTTGATTATCTGGTAATATACGCAGCGCTCAGTTTGGGAATAACATACTCCTCTCACTTCATTACACGAGATAAAGTAAACACATTTTGTTTACCTATACCATCTTAATTCCATGGCTAAATTAAAAGCTAATATTCATTGAATTGTTCACTCAATCCCTAACTTTGTGCCAGGCATTGTTTGGGGAACCATGGCTATATCCCGAACCAAATCAAAACAAAACAAAACAAAAATGTCTTGCCTTCTGGCAACTTACATTCTGGTGTTGAGAAGGCAGATACTAAACATAATAAACACACACACATGACAAGTGCTATTCAGAAAGTGGCAGTACGTATGTTGGTCTCTTTTCCCTTATATAATGGTTCAGTTGAGGTCATGAATAATACATCTTGTTTCCACAAAGCATTCAGATACTGACATAATTAGACTCATTTCTGAGGTCTTCCTATAGTTCATGCATCAAACGCAGGCCCTTCAGGCAGCTGCGCTTGGGTCTGTAGGCATGGGATGTTAGAGAGAGGAGCGCAGTCATGCTAACACTGCCCTCCCTCCCTTACAGATGGAGGGTGACAGCGATGGCCTAAGGCATTCTAATTACAAAGTATTTAGTAGGCAGGATCTAGCACACACCTGCCAGAAACTTGAGAGGAGGGAGGCTGCATCAGGATTTTCATCCTACACAGGAGCCCAGCTGGAAGCCAAGTTCTAAAGATGCTGGTGGCGGCATTAAAACCACATGCCTTCGGAGTTCAGGTGGGAGTCCAGGCATTCTCCCCTTACAAGGGCAGGTACAAACACATCAGTCACAGTCTCTCATCCACAAGAACCAGCCTCGGTCTTTGAAGCCAAGACTGTGCCTCTGCTACTACTTGGAATTAGAAACGTGATTTTACAAAGCCCAGTGACTACTCTTCCTACCTGGACGTGTATCTGAAGGGTTTCCAAACAAGGCATATGAGTGTTTCCCAGAAAAGATAACATTTGATTGAAGCTAATACACTGGGCTTCCCCGGTGAATCAGACACTAAAGAATCTGCCTGCGGGGCAGGATATCCGGATTCAATCCCTGGGTCAGGAAGATCCCCTGGAGAAGAGTTAGGCTACCCAATCCGGTATTCTTGGGCTTCCCTGGTGGCTCAGATGGTAAAGAATCCGCCTGCAATGCAAGAGACCTGGGTTTGATCCCTGGGTTGGGAAGATCCCCTGGAGGAGGACATGGCAACCAACTCCAGTATTCTTGCCTGGAGAATTCCATGGGCAGAAGAAACTGGTGGGGTACAGTCCATGGGGTTGCAGAGAGTCGGACATGACTGAGTGACTAAGGGTGTCTCCCGCCACACACACACATGCATACCTATACACCACTATCAAATTACTGCCAATAGATGGTGTTGACAGTTAAGTAGCATGCAGATGTTCAAATGGCTCCACAAATTTAGAAGTGAACACATTAAATCATAAGTCTTAGAGTGCAACTTCAAATTTTATAGACTTGGAGGAACTTATTATTGAAGTGAAAAATTAATAAACATTTTTCTGAGAAGATTAAAAAAAATTGCTTTTTTTTTTTGCCTATCAATTTATCTGCTCACTTCCTTTTTCTCACTATTGTCTTATATAAAAGTCTTAGAAAACAGAAAGAAATCTATAAAATGAGGCTGTTTCCCAGACAGTCAGAAGTAAACTTAGGGGAAAAAAGCCAAATCCACTTGCTTATTGTATATACCTGCTGTGACAATCTGATAATAATAGGAGGTATAAATAATTAACTGCTACCTCAATGCCACTTTGTAGGTGGAAATCGGGAATCTCATTTTGCCCATAATTGAGTTTAATGAAGCAGAATCATACAAAACCTAAAATTCATTTTGTTTCCCTATAGTTTAGGGAATGCAAACACTCAAACGGCTCCCACTGAAATCTTATTTTATTCACTGAACTTACACTCATTGTCTTTATACACCTTGTTTGCCGTGTGCTGTGCTTAGTTGCTCAGTTGTGTCTGACTCTTTGCGACCCCAGTCTGAAGCCCGCCAGGCTCCTCTCTCCATGGGGATTCTCTAGGCAAAATACTGAAGTGGGTTGCCATGCCCTTCTCCAGGGGATCTTCCCAAGCCAGGGATCGAACTCAGGTCTCCTACATTTCAGGCAGATTCTCTACCAACTGAGCCACCAGGGAAGCCCTTGTTTGTCATAGTCACCTGTAAAATATTACTTTGGAACTATTTTGGATTAAAAAGTGAGGGACCAAGGAGGACCTGAAATATTCTCAAGCCTGAGTCTCTACCTGCAGCAATGGCTCCTCAAGCACCCTAGACAAGTTTGTATTTATCCCATTTTAAAGATGTTCACTGAAGGAGATTCTAAACTTCCCTCTATATGAAACTCAATTCAGCATTAAACAGTTTCTTGATGTGGAAAATACACATTTCATTGAATTCAATACCTGTTGCTGTACTTTTCAATCCGTTTCCTCTGTCTGCCTTTCCCCAAAACAGCATGGGAGCTACCGTCACATTCCTATGTACATCAAACCTACTATCAGGCTGTGGCCAGGCCCCTCTTTTCTTTCCCATCACAAATGATCTAGTTCCCTTATGGCTGCCAGTGGGGAAAGGATGGGAGGAAGAGGCAGTTTGGGATTGACATGTAACACTACTATATTTCAAATGGATAATCAACAGGGATATATATGTGCTAAGTCACTTCAGTTGTGTCCAACTCTTTGCAACCCCATGGATTGTAGCCCACCAGGCTCCTCTTTCCATGGGACTTTTCAGGCAAGAATATTGGAGTGGGCTGCCATTTCCTCCTCCAGGGGATCTTCCTCACCTAGGGATGAAAACCATATCTCTTAGGTCTCCTGTTTGGCAGGTGAGTTCTTTACCACTAGCACCACCTCTCTGTCTCTTTATATATATATATGTAAAACAAAGAGTCCTTTGGACAGCAAGGAGATCCAACCAGTCAATCCTAAAGGAAATCAACCCTGAATATTCATTGGAAGGACTGATGCTGAAGCTGAAGCTCCAATACTTTGGCCACCTCGTGTGAAGAGTTGACTCATTGGAAAAGACTCTGATGCTGGGAAAGATTGAGGGCAGGAGGAGAAGGGGGTGACAGAGGATGAGATGGTTGGATGGCATCATTATCCCAATGGACATGAGTTTGAGCAAACTTTGGGAGATAATGAAGGACAAGGAAGCCTGGTGTGCTGCAGTCCATGAGGTTGCAAGGAATCAGGCATGACTGAGCGACTGAATAACAAATAACAAATATATGTGTATGTGCATGGTGGTGGTGGTGGTTTAGTTACTAAGTTGTGTTTGACTCCTTGCAACTCTATGGGCCATCACCCACCAGGCTCCTCTGTCCATGGGATTCTCCAGGCAAGAATACTGGAGTGGGTTACCATTTCCTTCTCCAGGGGATCTTCCTGACCCAGGGGTCAAACTCAGGCCTCCTGCATTGGAGGCAGATTTTTTGCTGACTGAGCCACCAGGGAAGCCCATATATATATATATATATATATATATATATATATATATATATGTTTATATATATACACACACACACAATGTATACATATGTATGTGTGTGTGTGTGTGTGTGTGTGTGTATGTACAGCACAGGGAGCTCTGTTCAGTGTTATGTGACAGCCTGAATGAGAGGGGAATTTGGGGAAGAATGGATACATGTATAGCTGAGTCCCTTTGTTGTCCACCTGAAACTATCACAATATTGTAAATTGGCTATATTCCAATATAAAACAAGCCATTTAAAAAAATTACCAACACTCCCCCAAATATTCAAGTTCTATTAACCTCACAGCCCTATTTTCTAGTAAAAATCCTTACCAGTCATAAACCACTCTAGACTCAGAGCAGTAGTGTCTCTATCCCTTCAAACTTGTTTCACCCCAAAATCTTGCTTCTAATTTCCTAGATGTTAAGAATTAGAATGTTTACAATTTAGTTCAGAAGCAGATAACTCCCAATGAAAAGGGATACCTTTTGGTAATTTCTGGATTTTTCTGCACATGAGCTATCAAACCATCTCTGGCACCATGGACAGTGCCCTAGATTTGCTGGACTCATTAAAGGGAAGGTCAAATCTCACATTTTTGTCAGAGAACATACTGGCTTCAGATTTTAGTGTGAGAATCACTAGGGAAGCTCATTAAGAGTTCAGATTCACTTCACCATAGCATCCCCCATCCCTCAAATTCTGAAATAGGAGATCTGAGCCATAACCCAGAAATCTGTGTTTTACCAAGCCACTCTCAATAGCATCCAGTCCCCTTCTGATGATTCTAAAGCACATCCAGCAGAAATTACACTTGAGAAAGAGTTTCCTCTCTGCCCATTATCCTTTTTGTCTAGACTGACCAGAAGCAGGAATCAATCTGAATTCATAAAGTATAGACAAGAAGGCTTCCATGGATAAACTGAGGAAATCTAGGTGAAACCAAGTCAGCACAGCCTCCTCACTTTCTTTGCAGTTCTTTGTGTACTCATTCACTCATTCATGTATTCACTGTGTCAATTAAGAGGGTTAGGGGTCAACAAGCCAGAATTCCAGGGTGGACATGGGTTCTGACCCACATTGTGTGAGGACCTTTGATAACAAATGAGTGGTACAATAGTAAATACCACTGTATGGGAATTCTCACAGTGAGGACAGAGTGCTAGAAAGTGCTGGAAGGGGCTAGTTTATGCCATGATCTTGCACAAATGAATGACCTCCAGGTTACAATACTGCACAAATATGGAATATGGATACTGAATTTGCAGTTAGAAAAGGTCAGCCTGGGAGAAAGTCACAGAACCAGCAGAGGAAAGGAGCCCACTCTGCTGGTGGCTGGGCTTCCCTGGTGGCTCAAATGGTAAAGAATCCACCTGTCAATGCAGGAGATGCAGGTTCCATCCCTGGGTCAAGAAGATCCCCTGGAGGAGGAAATGGTCTGGATAATCCAATATTCTTGTCTGGATAATCCTGTGGACCGAGAAGCCTGAGGAGCTGCAGTCCACGGGGTCACAAAGAGTTAGACATGGTTGAACAACTGAGCATGCAGGTATGCTGCTGGTAGCTGGAATCACTGCCGGAGGGGCAAGCTTCATGCACATGGGCACTCATGAGCGTGTGCTCTGTTCTGTATGCCTACGAGCCAGGTGGTGCCTTCTCATCTCTGGGCTAAAGCAGTTTGTCCAGCCTGGTGCATAGCTACAGGTCTCACTTTTTCCCCCCTGAATCAACATGATCTATGCTAGACTTTGCTTAAAAAGCAAAAGCTAAGTAGAATGGTTGAAGGATTGTTTTTTAGATTTTGGGGACCTTATCAGCCATAAGCTGAAGTCCAGATTTTCTATTTAAATCAAGTACATGATATATAAAAAAATTCTTTTTGTGTGTTAGAATTGAAGGAATGTGGCTTCCCATTAGATTAAAAACAATATATAATTACACAACATCATATTGTACTGTAACTTTGATTTAAAAAAACAAGACAAAAAAATCCATCAAAAAACAAGGAACTTCCCTGGTGATCCAGTGGTTAGGATTCTGTGCTTCCACTGCAGGGGCCATGGGTTTGATCCCTGGTCAGGAACTAAGATCCCTCAAGCCTGCGTGGTGTGGCCAAAAGTAAATAAGCAAATAAAATCAAATGGAAAAAAAGCACCAAAGAGTTTATAGAGATTGCCTATTATTTAACTGTGCATCTTTGTGAAAGAAGTAGAATTAAGCCCATTTTGTGGCTGAGAAAAATGAAAATGTAAGGTAATTAAAATAAATTACAACTAATCTGGGCGGTGGAGTAAACTCAAATACTACAAAGTATAGATACTGAACTTTATTCAGTGGACAGTGAACTTGGTAAACCAGACAGCTATCAGAGAGGTCACGTGATATAAGAATCATACATGCAGCAAATAAAAATGCTATATAAAATTTAGTACATAATTGCCTCCAATGATAATCTCCTCCTTATAGGGTGAGATAGAAGTTAGGGCCCGAACAGAAAATCCCATTTGGAAGAAAGAGGAACAGCTTCTGGGCAGGCAGTCAGCAGCATCCATTAAGGATGACCAAAAATAGTCTAGTTTTTAGTCGTAATGCAAAAACGTGCCCAGAGAAGAATTTTTAATAACACAAATTTTGTTATTTATTGTACCTAACTGGAATGTTTAATTACTAAAAATAATCCTTTCTTCATCATTTCTGTTGCATTTTCATTTACTTCCACTTTCAATGGTCCTTTTTCCTCATTTTTTTTGGGGGGGTTTATTGAGATTTTATTAAATTTATATATCAATTTGGAGAAAAGTTGACATCTTTACAATATTAGCCAGTAGTAGACAAACTTTTTTCCTAAAAGACCAGATAATACATATTTCAGGCTTTGTCTCTTTGTTGTATCCTCTGCTTCAACGAAGGACCCCTCATGGCACCCAGTCCATTACTTTACATCCAGCAGGGACCAAACCATTTGACTGGTTGCTAATTCCAGCCAACTGGCTGCCTTACTCCTTGGCCTTTTGGCAAAGAGCACAGCATCAGTTTAGTCGTTGTGACATCTTCTATCCAGGGAATCGTCCCTCTCCTGGCAGGAGGACAAACACTGCAGACTCATTACTAAGCATGTGGTTTTTAATTAATAATGTGTATGGTTAACACAGAGCAATTTTTACCTAATATAGGGTATTATGTAGACTGAAAAAATATTAGTTCAAAAATCATCTGAAGACACACTTGTCTTTATCGTATAGAAGAAATGAGACTAACTTCGACAGTTAAAACACACTCAGAGTCATGAAATTAAGGTTTCCTCTGGTGCTCTGAGCAAATTTTTAAAAAATCCCTCTGTGATCTAAGACAATCTTATCCTGAAGTATTGAAAAAACCAATGAAGCTTGTTGTTAAATAAGATAAATAAACAAATGACCCACTTCACCACTGACAATGTTATTTTATAACTGTAGTTTCAGAACTCTAAATAAGTGTAATACAAGTTTGCAATTACACCCTTTTTTTCCCCTGACGGATAGAGTTATAGGAGAGTGACAGTTGCTCAATTGTCTGTTATTGACCTAATGTTCTTAGACTGATTCAGAGAACAAAGGCCCATGTATATTTTTTGCTGACTCAAATGAAATTTCCATTAAAATTAAGAATTTGTGTATGCTCCAATGAGTGAAGTAGTTTTTATTCTCCACCTGGTTTGTCTATTTTATTATTAATCTTTAAGAATCTCATGAAGTAGCCTGGCTCCATCATTCAATTCAATTCTTAAAAAATAAAAATGAATAAGGTAGAAACTGTAATGTCATCTGTGTTAGATCATATCTTTTGCAAAATTGTAATGTAAAGAGTAAGTAAGAATCAATAATCCCCTAAGTATCCCTGTGCTGTGCTATGCTTAGTCGCTCAGTCATGTTTGATTCTTGCAACCCCATGGACTGTAGCCTGCCAGGCTCCTCTGTGCATGAGATTCTCCAGGCAAGAATACTGGAGTGGGTTGCCATTCCCTTCTCCAGGGGGTCTTCCCGACCCAGGGATCAAAACCAGGTCTCCTGCATTGCAGGTGGTTCTTTACCAGCTGTGCTACCAGGGAAGCCCTAAGTATGCCTAGAGGATGTTTTCAAATTTCCAGATCATTTCCTAAGTATTATTCCACAGTCTTTAGAATAAATATTGAGTAGCTGTGCCTTTAAAAGTATATTTTAAAAGTTTAATTTTTTAATCATGCCATACTTTTATAGTTACTGTAAAGGCATCCACATTTCAATGGGTTAAAGAAAAGCCTTTGTGGTCTATATTAATCCTCCAATAGGTGCAGAGTTAGTGCAAATAATTGCAATTGGAAAGTAAATCCCAATTTAACAGACATTGAAAACTTGGCAAATGCAGATTTTTAATCAGACTTGAAGAATTATTTTTAACACTGATAAAACCAACAGTCATTCTAAGAGCACTTACTTGCTTTACATGGATTATTTCATGTATTTTCTCATATCAACCCTGCAAGTATTATAGTTATCGCCTCTTTATAGATGAGCAGATAGGCTCAGAGAGGCTCTGCTGCTTACTTGTAATTTCCCCTGATCTTTGTATTCCATATGGTCTGGTGTTCTGAACTAAAGGATGACACAATCCAAGAGCAGTTATTATGTGATGGGCAAGAACTTCTGAAGTAGAGGCAAGCACAATATTCTACAGTTCAATAATGTTGAAACTGAGACAAGGAGGAGGAGCAACTGGACAGCATATGGGTTTTAGCTCATATTACTTGACATGGGATGAATAACCTGAGACTCAGTGGGACTCATAGTTGCTGCTTTCCATAAGGAGAACAGGGTTTCTTCCTGGTATTGGATGAAAATAAAAACTTGAAGCATGGGCCGCAAATCATCACATGCATGAGAGATTAAAATGTAAAATATAATTATGAGGATGAAACTCGTAAGAATACTAGGAAAATACTTTAATAATATTGAGGTCTGAAATAACTTTTGAACTCTAAGGTAAACTATTACCTTAGAAATAGAACTGTAAAGAAAGAAAGCAATAACCTTACTAATGTAAGAATTTAAAGGGGGAGAGGGAGTTAAAACAAAAGAAATATACACAAAGTTTAAAAGAAATAAATGAGTAGGGAAACATATTAAGCAACAAGTATGTCAGACAAATGGTTAGTATCCTTAATACAGAAGGAGAAAAAGCCATCAGAAAAAAAATAAAAAGCCCAATCCCCAAATACACACAAAGAGCAAAAGACATAAATAGGCTAAAAAAAGTCAGTGCAAATTGTCAAAAAATATACGTTTTGGAATGCTTACTTCACTAATACTAGTCAAATAAATGCAAAATCTAATTAGAATATTTTATTGTCTCTATCAATTTTATAATAAAGAAATAATAAAAAATTTAAAAAGCTCATTCTTCCTTTTTCACTTGGAGATAGAATTAAGCTCTGTTTTTCTAAAGTACTTAAAGCTTCAGCAAGCATAATGTTGAGTCAGAAACTTTACACTAAAGCACTTTGAAAATAGAATACATGTATTATTATAAATAAAGTACCCACATCTAAAATTATCCCCATGAGACTTCTCCAAAGTGATGTTTTTGGTTATCAGTTATTTCAATCTCTTAGAAAATTTCACTGATCTTCTATATGAATGTCTTTTAACAGACATCTTTCTTAAAACATGGTGCCTTTGGAACAACCAAAATGAACATTGGCTGGAAACTTATCCCATCTGATACTTGATATCTTTCAGGATGCCCGAGGTCTGGGTATACTCTCAAAGGTGTGGCATTCATTTGTGGTTTTGACTTAACGTCATTTTCTCCTTTTCAATCTGAATATTGACAATCATATTTAATACATCTCTATGCAAAGACTGAATCTACTACAAAACCAAGTATAAGCACATTGTGTTTTATTTAATTCATGAAGACCCCATAGGGAAAAGTGTCATAGGAAAGACCTCAATTTAAATACTGGCTCCACCACTCACAAGCTTTGTGATCTGGGTTAAGGTATCTAAAGTTTGTTTTTTTAATGTGCAAATTGGAATTACGGTTCTTTCTTGTATAGGTTGGAAAAAGCTTATAGTGTGTTTGGCGCATGCCAGGCACTCACAAAAGAGTAGCCATTACTAGTGTTTCAGGTGGAATATGCAAATTATTATTTATATGACTGAAGTGGATTGGATCATGAACCCTAAAAGAAAAGACCAAGTACTAATTCCTGAAAATTGTGAATGTGAATTTATTGGGAAGTAGAGTCTTTTCAGAGTCTTTGTAGATGTAATCAAGTTAGGGTGAGGTTATACTGGAATATTTATAATCTCACCTTAACTTGATTATATCTGGAATGAGGCTTCCTTGGAGGCTCAGACAGTAAAAAATCTGCCTGCAATGCGGGAGACCTGGATTTGATCCCTGGGTCGGGAAGATCCCCTGGAAAAGGGAATGGCAACCCACTCCAGTATTCTTGCCTGGAGAATTCCATGAACAGAGGAGCCTGGTGGGCTACAGTCCATGGAGTCGCAAAAAGTTGAACATGACTGAGCAGTTAACATTTTCATTTTCACTATATTGGAATAGGGTGGACCCTGAATCCAATGCCTGGTGTTAATATAAGTACAAGAGAGGACATAAAGACACAGAAACACACAGAGAAGGTCATGTGAAGGCACAGTAGAGACTACAGTGATGCAGCTATAAGACAAGAAATGCCAAGGATTCACAGAAGCTACTAGAAGCTAGCAGGTAGTAATAGAAGCTCAAAGAAGAATTCTTGGTTAGAGCCGTCAGAAGGAACATAGCTCTGCTGACACTTTGATTTTGGATATCTAACCTCCAGACTGTGAAAGGATACATTTCTATTGTGTTAATCACTTTGTTATAGCAGCACCAAGAAACCAATACAATAATTAGCCCACATTCTCACTCAAGCTTCTGTAATAGCTCTTAGGAATACAGAATATGATATCAATTAATGGATTCGCCCTCTTAGAAATTCCCTTTGAAGATTATGCAGTACACTGAGATGGATGGGCTGGTACACTGGGATGAGGCTAGTGGCAATAAATTGTTTTGTTTTGTTTTTTAAGAAATCAAAAGAACTTTTACCCTTGACATCAAAATAATTCAAATAGTTTTTAAAGATTTGGGTATTGAATTTATGCCGTCAATGAGCTCTACTGTACACCTTTGTATATATAACGGTACACACTATTACCACTTCTTGAAAATCGCAGAAAGAATGATCAGTTCTGACAAAGGCCATATTCTAAGAAGTGATCCTCTTTTTAAAATGAAGACAATTGAAAGAGAAAAAATTATAACTAAGGAAAGTCAGCCCCATAAATGATGAATGATGCTGACTGACTGAAGGATATTAGCCAAAGGAAAGGAAATAGGAAATCTACAACACAGATATCACTTTAATTGACCTCAAAGGTTTTGTTTTTCATTTAATAGAGCAAAAATGGAATATTCCATCCTTTTACTCATGCAATTAAGTTTATGCAGCTCCATCTTATCCTGGCATGGCTTTTTCTCCCTTACTAAAAGCCAAAATGGAAGCACTTCAAATATTTTAGAATGGATTTTGGCAACTGGTTTCTTGGTTTTTAAAAAAAATTCTTTAAGGATAAATCTCCCCAAAGAAGATAATCTTTGAGTCCCAGACCAATTAAGTGTTCTGCTGTGTTTAAGTAGCAACAGTTTTGGACTTTAGGAAAATGTTAATACCAGCACTAAAATTTATTCTGTTAATTGCTGTAATAATCAATAAGTAATTTTCATTCTAAACTAGGTTCTTTATGTGACTTAAATAAACCAACTGAAGATCATTTACATCTGAATAACAATTCCTAATAATGTCACATCATTAAATTCCACCCGGCTTCTCAATAATGTTGGTTAGTGACCAATAAAAGGACTTATTACCTTGGTCAGGTCCTCAGGGCTTAGAGGGAACCAATGGCTGAAGGATTTTCTCATTGCACTGTGATTCGGAGTGAACCTTTCTTCTCCTGGGACATTCACCACAACTTAGTTGCAGGATGGCTTTTTTTCCCTCCTCTCTCTCTTCCTCTCTCTCACATCTTCTTGCCCTCTCTCCCTCTCTTCCTTCCTTCTATATCTGCTTTTAAACAGAATTGTTTTCATCCTAACACAGGCAAACGATTTATAAAGGGAAGAATTTTCCACAACCTACTTCTCCTTGCATGTGACTAATAGAATGAGCAAAATATTTTAAGAAAATCTCTGCACATTGAATTTATACTTTAAGAAAAATAAAGAGAGTAGATATTTGGGTATTTTCTATGCATATATACTAATATAGATATCCCATTTGGACATTACTTTTAAGACAAATATTTTGTGCCTATGTTTCTAGGTTAGTTATTTAATTTGACCAAATTAATAGTCTCTAGCTTTTTTATGCTGTTCTATATATAGCTGCAATGATGTAGAATCAACCATGTATCAGTAAAAAGTGTTTTTAAGACTAAAATGTGTATAACTAAAATAGTGAAAATCATTACTATTTTCAAATACATTTTAACAATGCTTTTGTGATATTAACACACTTGTTACTGATATTGAAATTTTCATGTTAATTAAATAACCCCTAACCACTGGGTACATTTCAGATATGTACACTTTGTAATTACCTCCATTATTGAAATAGCTGGCTTGATTCATCCTTGCCACAGTAACATAGTAGCTTCTGTTATTTTTGTCTTCAGAAAAACATAGGTCCCAGAGAGGGAATATAAAACTATTACGGTAAATTAAATATTAAAGCTAACTTATTTTTGCATAAGAGTGCTGTCAAATAATGGTGATAACTGTTGCTAAGACAGAAACTATTTTTTGGCTATTTTTTTTTTTTGGAAACACAAATTAAAATCCAATTTTCAGTTCTTTTGGTAAATTGCATGTATTTAGTGTGTATAGTTTTACTGATGCTAGTAGCTTAAAGGGAGCTATTATAGTCTTAGTTTAGCGATTAAGAAATACAACGTTTGTTGAAGGGCTAGGCCTTTTAGTCTAGGATGGATTAGCACTTGATCCTTCCTTAAGCATTTTTATACAGGAGTGCATTATCCTTGGAGCCACCCTGGGCTCCATGCCTCATTAGCTTGGGTGTTAGATAAATCAAAGGCAGCCTCAGAGACAAAGATAAGCAAACTGCAGGCCAGCAAGATGATGATGTATGGATCCAGGAGGCTAATAGGAAAGTATTGACAGGAAAATGGTGTGCTTATCCTGCAATCACTGCATATTGCAATGAGAGCTCCCCAAAGCAGATGGGATACACTTCAGGGAATGCGAGCTACAAGACTGTTAGGCAGAAATGGATCCTTGTGTTTTAAATTCTAACAAGAACTTAGTTTCTTTTTAGCAGCAATTCAAATGCATTAGACCGTGTTAAGGCACAGGCCACAGCAAACTCTAAAAAAAGAGAATCCCATTTCAGAAGACCGGGTGTTGGAATTATTTTCATTTCAGAAGATTTTTTCTTACCAGTTATCCTTTATGCAGCAAGGAATAAACACTTGCTTATGTTTTCCATGATTATATCTGCTATGCGTGTGCACATTCAGTTGCTCAGTTGTGTCTGACTCTTTTCCATCCCATGGACTATAACCCATCAGGCTCCTCTGTCCATGGGGTTTTCCAGGCAAGAATACTGGCATCTGTTGCCATTTCCAAGGGCTCTTCCTGGCCCAGGGACTGAACTCACGTCTCCTAAATATCCTGCATTACAGGTGGATTCTTTATCACTGAACCCTCAGGGAAGCCTGTATCTGCTGCATCAGTCATTAATACACTATGAAGCTTACTTCTCGATATTTGTGCAGGATTCAAAATGCACACTATCTGAGCAAATCTTAACATGGGGAAAATATGTGTATATGTTTGATGAGTTCTGTAGCTAAATAACATTCCAAGATTCTCTATAGCTGATATCTTTAGACTTTTAAGATTATGCACAAAGTTTCATGCTTAGGGTTTTCTACTTCTGGGATCCCCCTTTTGAAATTCATGCATGTTGTATATTTTTAATTCAGCCATTTGTAAAATTTAAGAATTTAGTGCAAAAAATACTAATATGAGGATGACTGACTCCAAGAGACTCATGCATTCACAAAAGCAATTCATGAACACTCATCTGACCTGAGCCTGTCCGGGTATTGCTGTGGGTTGACGATTAACTAAGACTGACTTTCCAAATCACGATGTACACACTTTCCTTCTTTCCTGGCTCAAAACAGAACTCCCTGATTTACTCTAAATGATGGAACACTTAACACCTCTGAAATAAGAGCAGCTGAGTTCTTTGCTAAGACTCTTCCATTTTTCAGGACAATGGAAACCAAATGTATTTATCCAGATGATGACCAACCATTAGGAGAGTCCTGTAACCCCTCAAAAACCTAGGTTATTTTTGCATGGACTACACACTAATTCATTGAACCACAGTTCTGACAGAAACAGTCTGCTCTATACTCAGGTCACTACATTACAACTATGGGTGAGGATTCGATTGCTGTCAGGAAGTGAGGCAGAAACACCCAGATAGACTGAGAAAAGAAATCCCAGGAAAGTCCTGCAAACTAGGGTCCATAACTTATGGTAATTGACATGTTAATTTTGAAGTTATTAAAATGCCTTACGTCATTATCTAAAAACCTCAGATTTTCCCATATTTAAGGTACTATATACCATACACCATATAGCATACACTGTTATTATTGACATAGGTAGCATATCTTAATTCATGATAGAAACTTTCATTGAAATTTTTGAATCCCTTGTTCAAAGACAAGTAGAAGTAAGTGAAGATTTTGTAGTCTAATTGCATTTAAGGAGAGCAAAGAATCAATGAAACTCCATTACCAAATCCAAATTTTACAGATAAAAAAAAAATGAGGCTCCCGCTACTCCCCCAAATAAAACCACTTGCTAAAAGTCAAACAATTAGCAATTGGCAAAGCAGATTGTCTGACAACTATTAATAGTTAGATGTCCTCAACATGTCACATCTCTAATCAGTATAGAATTTGGTGGTGCAGGGGTGGAGATTACTACAGTTACTGAAAACAGAAAAAGAAGTTAATAGGGAGAACTGAATTACCCTTGGCTTTCCCAGGTCACTAGATATCTCAAACACAATCTAATTATCTCAAAGAAAAGGGAATGCAGGCAACTGTCTTATCCAAGTGATGGGTTGGTCAGAAGTTCGCTGCCCCTGTCCCTCAAGCTGGACACCCTCAGAGCTCTTGGTGTGAAGGCGAGAAATTTTGTCTCTCCTATTTTTCCCAACTTGAACTAGTGCTCGACTTATGATACCCCTTATTACTTAATTCCATCTTCTTCCTCCTTTTCCTCCAAGAATTTCTGACTTGCTCCCTTTTAAAAAATAAGCATTAGAAATATTATTTTGCCTGGTGGGAAGACTATAAAAATCTTTCTAAATAAAAATAATTATAAATAAATCACCTTATCTTATAATTCAATGCAATACAATTGCTGTAAAACTACCAAAGAAAATGTCAATTGGTTCGACTTCCTCTAAATCATCATTCCTGAAAGCTGTGAATATCTTAAGCTCAGAGTAATAGGTCACATAGTTTCAATGTGTGCTCTTAACGTTTTGCTGTTCTGGGCTAGAAGTATTCTTTCCTTCTCTTTCCTGTGGAACTTCAAGAAAGAAAACAGTCTATTGGACCATCAGAACTCACTGCAGACAGCTGGCCAGGTTCTTCTTCTTGCTTTTTAATGGAGATCTCTTTGATAAATCAATTCAATAGTAATTTTAAGAATGATATCTAAAGGCATTACCCAGAAGTATTTTAAAATCATAGCTGATGATGCCATCTGTTATAGCTCTGAAGTTACCTAAATGTCATTTTAAAAATTATAACCAGAAAGGAATGAAGAGTTCACATCAAGCCAGAAGTGCTGTTTTTCAGAAAGAAGTCCCTTGCCCATTGACATCAGCTCCTTTGAAGGCTGCAAGGAAATCAGACATCCAAATAAATTCAGCTTCACCAAGGAACACTGGAAGGAATGAAAAGAGACGACCCCAGACGGGCTGTCTCATCAGGCCTCACGCCTCCAGTTGCCAGTGATGGAAACTGCTGTTTATTTCACTCTCTGAAGCCCCGTGCTGAAAACTGGCTGAGGTACCTTCTCCATGACGTTCTGCCTTTGTTCTAGAGTCGGAGCTGCTTTTTTTGCACCTCCCTGTAGCCCGAGGACCACCGTGATTAATGCCCACGCTCCCTGCCCCTGGCCCGAGGCTACTCCCTCGCAGGTCCAGGGCATCATTGCGGTCCCTGTGCCTTTAACTGCCTCCCCTGCAGCCCCCCGCCCCGATGCCAGCAGCTGGGCCACCCCGTGGCCGGCCTGCCTGCTTCCTGCACCCTGGGACCGAGCTGGGTGCGTTCATTACTCATCGGTGACAATAGCCCATCGAGTAAGATGTAGAACTCAATTCCAGCAGAAAGCCCTATAATGTCGGAGTCAGGAGGTTATCGCTGAGGGACCTGCACCTTGCTCCTCACCTCTCTTATCGAGAGCTTTACAGCCTCTGCTGGGGCCAGCATCTTGTAAAGCTGAGGGTGGCAGATTTGGCCTCAGATTAGCATACATCTTCCTAAGTGGTACTACATTTAATTAAAAAGTAAACCCTGGTTAATTTTTTTTTCTTCATTACTGTAGTATAGGAAAAAGAAAGAGAGATGCAAGATGTACCTTCTAAAATGTGAGTTGACCCTAGAGAGGAAAAGAAAGCCGATCTGAACACCAGGACCCTGCTGTTTCTAGCCCTCTCCCCTCCTGGAGAGGTAAATGACTCATTAGTGCTGGAGAATTCTCTCTCTGCAACCCAGCAAACTTGTCCCAAACCAAAGGACACCAGACAGCACCTGCTCGTTGTCAAACCCCGTCTCCCTCTGCTGTGGCCTTTCAGATTTTTCTGACGGGCAGCGTGTTTGAACTACTGTCCCAAGTGTTACAATGTGACTCAAAACTGGAGTGTTTGCCACCTCTGGGAAATTCTGATTTGATGAAAATTAGAAAACTCCCTGGTGGCTCAAGTGGTAAAGAAACTGACTGTGATATAGGAAACCTGGTTCGATCCCTGGGTCAGGAAGATCCCCTGGAAAAGGGAAGGCCAACCCACTCTAGCATTCTTGTCTGGAGAATTCTATGAACAGAAGAGCCTGAAGGGCTACATGTAGTCCATAGGGTCACAAAGAGTCTGACACCACCGAGCGACTTAACACTTTACTTTCACTTTCAGAAAACTTAAAAGCCCTTGTGCAAAAGAGATGAGATCAGGCTAGAAAGGGATGTCCCTGGAATATATCTTTTTATCATTTAATCATCTTCCAGAACCACTGGCATCATATTACTGGAGGAAAGCACAAGTGTCAGACTCACTTCATTACATTAAACAGATATTCATCAAATTGTAATAATTAACCAGATATGAGAAAAGATGCATTACACTTGATAGGAAAATTCAGGTCATGACCACAATATCACTGAAAACCAATCATGCAATTAAATACTGTAAACTGTTCAAAGCACTTTTCCACTGATTTCAGAAGGCTTACTCATGAAAGGTCATACTGCAAAACCAAATATTTTATATTGGGATAATAGGGGCAAAAAAATAACTGAGGAGATTTTCATTTGGAATGGTTAAGATAAAATAAAATCAAACAAAATAATATAAACTAAGGATATTATTTCATGTGAGGATAATTATGTTTAACATTTCTAAATATTTTGTCTTCATATCATCAGCCTGAAATTTTATCAGACCTTTTCACTTTAATTTTTTTTATCAAGTTGCCTTTCTTCTACACAACACAGTCTTCCACAGCTTTGCCATTTTCTAGTCCTCACTTCATACTGCTTCACAATTTTCCAACTTCTACTACCGTCTCCACCTATGTCAAGGCTGGGCTATTTTTATTTAGAAATAGCTTGAAATAGAAGGGAAGTCACTGACCATCCCTCCTCACAGGGCTCTCTCTACTACAAGAGCATTTCAGAAAACACAGACATTTGCTCACAATGCAAACCATTGCCTAAATGAGCATTCCCACAATTTCACAGAACTCAATTCCTTAATTTATTTATAATTGTTACTTTTTTTTTTAATGGAGTTGCTATTTCAGTAAAATACTTGGGTTTTAAAATATCTGAGTTTAAAAATCTCAAAGTCTTCTCAGAATCTGTAAAATATCACCATGCATTGCAATAGTTCAAGACGTGAAAACATAATTTATTTTTTAAATATATTGGACTGTGGGATCCTTTTCAGGTAGCTTCTGTGAGGGACAGCTTTCCATAGAAACACCTGGAAACCCCTGGGCCTCACTTTTTCTGAGTGGCACAGAAGGGGGCTTGCTTCTATCATAACATCTCGTTGAGGGTCATGATGTAGGAGGCAGAATAGCACAATGTAGTGCAAATGAATAAAAAAGGGAAAAATTTAGTACAGTTCTTGGACCCTAAAAGATGTTATTTGTTTTTCATTACTATAAAGTCACATTCTTGGGGCTTCCCCAGCAGTCCAGTGGTTAGGACTCGTACTTCCACTGCTGGGGATCCCTGGTCGCAGAACTAAGATCCCACATGTCTTGCAATGCAGCCAGAAATAAATAAATAAAACAATTCTTTATATATATCTATATTAGATACAGATACATGTCACCTTGTCTCCAATGCCTTTTTGCAATAGCCCCAGGCAGTGTTACCTCCCACAGGCTTTCTTAGTGCTCAGCTCATATCTCTATCAGTCAGTTATTAATTGGTTTATCATATTCACTGTACATAAGTGTCTTCCCACTTGCTTCTGAGAAGAGGGCCCATGTCTCAGCCATTTTCCATCTCCACTTCCTAGCACCATACTGGGCACCTACCTGACTGGCATTACCAGATGTTTGCTAAGGGAATGAATTAGCCAGAGACTAAAATTTTATTTGTCTTTGCATACTAAAATACATAGGGTCTTTGCTGGTGGCTCAGTGGTAAAGAATCCGCCTGCAATGCAGGAGACACAGGTTCAATCCCTTGGTCGGGAAGATCCCCTGGAGGAGGGCATGGCAACTCACTCCAGTATCATTGCCTAGAGAGTTCCATGGACACAGAAGCCTGGCAGGATACAGTCCACAGGTTCACAAAGAGTTGGACACGACTGAAGTGACTGAGCACACAAGCATGCACTAAAATACAGAATGCTTCTAAATATAGCACAGGATCAAGACCCATTCTCTACCACCTCAGAGAAATCAAGGGCAACTCAATCATGCTATAACAAAGAGAATTTTGACAGCTACACCAAGCAGGTATGAAGATTAATCTGGGCCAGACACTGTGCTAGATGGTTTTACCTATATTATCCTTCCGATCTTCATAACAACCCCCAGGTAGATGTTGTTATCTCCACTAGATAAAGGAGAAAACCGAGGCTGGAGGTGCTCAATTCTGTGCCCAGTCCTTCAGGGAGTATACGGTGGAGCCGGAATTTGATTCAAACTGGCTTGAGTCCAAAGTCATGTTAGCCGCCCTGCTTTACTGACAAGGAAACTAAATACTTAGGAGATCACAGGCCTCTGTGATTCTTTCCTCCTTGTTCAGATGGGTCTTCACTAGCTGAAAAAAAATAAAACAAAAAGACACATTTCCTTAATCTTACATATCATCCTGCAAGAGACAGTGGAACATGGCGGAAAGTCCCCAGATCTTAGTAGCAGTTGCCTTGTTTTTCTCCAAGTCTCAGTTTTCTTGTCATGCATGGACTCTGCATGTGTCTGTGCTCAGTTGCTCAGTTTTGTCCCACTCTTTGCAACCTCATGGACTGTAGGCCACCAGGCTCCTCTGTCCATGGGATTCTCCAGGCAAGAATATTGCAGTGGGTTGCTGTTCCAGGGAATCTTCCCAGCCCAGGGATTGAACCCTAGTCTCCTGTGTCTCCTGTATTACAAGTGGATTCTTTACCATTGAACCACCAGGGAAGCCTGCATGGATATTACAATGTTTAGTTGTTTTATCAGCATAATGTGAAAAATCAAATGCAATACCTAGTAGACTCTCAAAAGATGATGTGATTATGATGCATTTTTCTCCTTCCATACATTGAAGGCAAGGCAGAAGAAGCTGCTGCTTTCTGATTTCTACTCCCACCCAAGCTCTGATCCCTTCAATATCTTCTGACATGTCTACCTTAATTCATTCTATCAAATTCAGTTCTATCACTGACCTTCTAGTTGTCAAATCCAATGCTCTTTTCTCAATTCTTGTTTCCCATGCTTTCTGTAATATTTACAACTCTTTTCAAGATGTTCTCACTCAAGAAGTCATCACTACTTGTTTTATAAAATTTAAAATTTATAAGGAAAATATAAACAAGAAACTAAATCATCTGTGTGCTCATTATTAAAAAAAAATAAAGCCATTAATATTTTGGTGTATTTTTCAATTTTTGTAATTATACATACAATATATATTTTTGAATTTGGGATAATACTATATAAAAAGGTTGAATCCATGTATATTTACTTAGCACCATAAAGTACGTATCAACTCACGTGTTTAAATTTTATTTTAAACCAAGATTTTTAACATCCAAGGCATATACCTTAATTTATTTGACTTCTGGTATTTTTCAGAGGTTAAGTATTGTGATAAAGACACATATGAATCTTACTGACTATTTTGCCATGGAATATAGTTCTTAAAGAAATATTAAGTAGGGGCTAGTGGTATACGGGACGTCTCTGTACCTTCTTTTCAGTTTTACAGTCAACCTAAAGCTGAAATCAATCAATAAACAAAATATCTTTTAAAATGCATATCTTAACACTGGAGAAGGAGGAGAGGGCCAAGCAAGGGAGCGCTCCATAGCTTTGAAGCTTGAAATGTCTACATTAGGTGTCCTCCTAGAACAAGCTCTCAGGGTGCATATATTTCAGAAAAGTACCAGGAAGGGGACCAGGGAAAGCATCACTGTAAAAATTATTGTTCCAGTGGATAGGTCCTGTTGTGGACCAGAAGTCCACCTCTAGTTCTATGATTCTAGACAACTCACAGACGATGCTGCATTGCTAAATGTCACCTGCCAATCAGCCAGATGAGTAAGAAAATCACTATGGGGAGGGAAATGATCATGACACTGGTGACGCCTTGAATCTTTGCACAAATCATTTACCTCCCCCTTGAAATACTTCTCTGCTCTTTCCTGGAACACTCATAAGCCCCAGGGGATACCTAGGCCATCTAGATGGTCAGGAGAGAGCCGAACTCTCAGGTATGCCCATGGAGACCAAACAGGGCACCCTAGAGCTTCAGAGAGTAGTAACATCCTATTACACAGAGAGCTTACCATGGCCTTCGTGACACTGTCAGCAAGGAATTGGAGTATTGCTGAAGGCCCAAGCTGTCAGGCAGAGAAATTCATGTGAAGATAGTAAGACAGCCAGCCCTTCTTTGTTGAGTCTGTATCCAGGTTAATGACTTTACTCACGTCTATTAATAGTTCATCTTTTCACACTCTGAGGAGGGGTTTTCCTTCCTCTCCCACCTCAGAATCAGAATCACGTGGGGCAATATTCAGGGAGCTAAATCAGGATGAGCATCTCTATATAGGTGTTTTAACTTAATTCTACATCAGAAGTTAGATAGCGTAAAATGTGGACAATGCTGATAATTTACATCTTCATTTAAGAGTAAACATCAGAGGCCAAAGTTCTAAAAGTTGCTACAACTTATAGTGGCATAGAGACCCATCCAGGAGGTTTGCAAATTAAATAGATCTGAGCAAAATCAGGAGACTGATTCTTGAGCTCTGATAAAAATGTTACTCTATTAATAGAAACATAATTGACTATTCCACTGGAGTTGTTAAGCTGCTAGGAGGTAACCACTGGAGGCCATCTGGCCCACCCTATGAAGAAAATGTTTCTCAGGGATGTAGAAAGAGATCAACCTAAGAATAGGATGTGTGTTGCCTGGATCCAGCTGTGCCTGAAGTCAGAACTATTCCTAGATTTCTCAGTTAAGAGAATTAATATATCCCCTTTGAGGAGTTATATCATTAAATTAGGTTACATTAAGTTAATGAAGTTAATTAACTTAATGTTAATTAACTAAAGGAATTTCTTTCAAATTAATAAAGAAATATAAAGATTACTTAAACAGGATATACATAAAAATTATTTTCTGTCTCTATTCTTCCCAAAATGTCTACAAAATTCCAACAGATGAAAAGTAGAACTTGTTTAAAGAGAGATTAAAGCATTTGCTTATTTTCATTTCTTGTCTAATTGGAAGTCAGTATAGCAGAGTAGGGGCTTCCCTACGCCTACAGTGCAGGAGCCATAGGAGACATAAGTTCAATCTCTGGGTTAGGAAGATCCCCTGGAGGAGGGCACAGCAACCCACTCCAGTATTCCTGCCTGGAGAATCCCATGGACAGAGGAGCCTGACAGGCCACAGTCCATAAAGTTGCAAAGAATCGGACACAACCAAGCGACTTAGCATGCGCCACACGGCATAGCAGAGTAGATATGGGAAACTTCTAATTTCGTCTCAACTGGGTCGAAGTCTTGGTGGCACCAGCTGGCTGACCACACTGTACACATTATGGAAGTTCTCTGTGCTTCAGGTACCTCGTGGATAAAGTAGAGGAAAGTACCTGCCACATGAGGTTATTGTAGTAATTTAAAGATTTGATGCCTGTGACACATTAGCAGCTGGCACACTAAAGCACTGAATTAATCTTACTTACCATTATTATTAAGTACTAACAAGGTAGAGTACAATCAGACTGTGGAATTTTTATTCTGCATATGAGTATTTCAAATAAGTCTGGGAGTGGTGATCATCGTGCCTACGTGCTAAGTTGTATCAGACTTTTTCGACTCCATGGACTGTGGCCTCTGGCTCCTCTGTCCATGGGATTTTCCAAGCAAGAATACTGGATTGGATTGCCATTTCCTCCTCCAGTGGATTTTCCTGACCCAGGGATCAAACTTGCATCACCTATATTGGCAGGCGGATTCCTGGGAAGTCAGTGATCACTATGCCAGGCTCTTAATCATGTAATTGTTAAATGATACTAACATTCGTCTCCAGAAGCACTGGGTAGGCCATTTACATAAACAACAGGATGAATAATATAAAACTAAGTCATTTGAGTTATACTCAGTTTCCAATTACCTTGGTATGCCATTTGCAAATATGACAATGTACATACTCATTGCTCTAGACAAGTCAAATATAAATATAGTAATTTAAGACTTAATCATGTCCTATCAAACATTCATGATCCTTCTTAATAGAGCTATACCTTTAAACTTTATGGGTCACTTATCCTCTCCACTGTGTGAACCATTTTTCAAAATACTAACTAATAAATAAGTGAAAATATCAATCATTCTAATCTTCTAATCTTAATATTGCGCTATAATTTGGTTTGTCTTTGCAGTTTTTTCCTCAGCCACATTTACTTAAGCTTTTGATAAATCTGAAAAAAAAATCTGCATCAGAACCATGACCTTAAACTTCACAAATTCGTGTGTCCATGCTAAGTCGCTTCAGTTGTGTCTGACTCTTTGTGACCCTATGGACTGTAACCAGCGAGGCTCCTTTTGTCCATAGGGATTCTCCAGGCAAGAATGCTGGAGTGGCTTGCCATGCCCTCCTCCAGGGGATATTTCTGACCCAGTGGTCAAACCCGGATCTCTTACGTCTCCTGCATTGGCAGGCAGGTTCTTTACCACTAGCGCCACCTGGGAAGTCTGAACTTCAAAAATGACTTCTATATAATTAGCTGACTCTATCTAAAATAAAAGCAAACTCCCAATAATGTTGGGGGGAAATCTTCAGTATTTGTCAAAGTTTTGAGAACTGGTTTTCTTCATCTAGTTTGGTTTGGATAACTTAAAAACTGTAAAATGGAAAGAATTCTATAAATTTATTATATTGGTAATTGGTGATCCATTCGAATGCCATGTTAGGCAGAACTAAAATAGAAAACTATTTTCAGAGACCTTACAGTATCTATCATAAATATAGACACAAAAGTCCTCAAGAAAATGCAGTCAAATCAAATTCAAAAATGTATGAAAAAAAAGTATTTACCATGATCAATTGGAATTTATTCCAGTCATATAAAGCTAGTTTAATCCTCAAAAATCAATTAATTTAATCCACCCCCATCAACAGGTTAAATAAGAAAAAAACATATAATCATATCAAGGGATGCAGAAAAAGCATATCAAGGGATGAAGAAAAAGCAAAGGGATACAGGAAAATAAAACCTCAGCAAACTGTAAATAAAGGACAACTTCCTCAACTTGACAAAGAATATTTACAGAAAACTTACAGGTAATGTCTCATTAAATGGTAGGAAATGAGATGCTTTCCTTCTAATATCAGGAACAAGCAAAGATATCCCCACTTATCACTGCTTTTTAACATCATACTGGAAGTTCTTGCAAATGCTGTTAATAGAACAAACTTTTTCCTTAGAAAAATAAGAAAACATATTAGATGTATAGGTTAGGAAGGAAGAAATAAAACCACTTTTGTTCACAGATAGCTTGATTATCTACGTAGAAAATCCCCAAAACTTTAAAAGAACAGTCCTGAAACTAACTCTTATAGTGAGATTGCAAGATATAAGGCTAATATACAAATTCAATTGCTTCCCTAGCAGCAGTGAACAATGGAATTTTGAAATTAAAAACACAACACTATTTACATCAGCACAAAACAAATGAAACAACTGGTTATAAATCTAACAAAGTTATATAAAGAAAACTACAAATTCTGATTAAAAAAATCAAAGAAGTTCAAGATAAATGGAAATATAGTCTATGTTCATAGATGGGAAAATAATATTGTTAAGATGTCAGATCGTCTCAACTTAACCTATATATTCAATGCAATCAAAATCAAAATTCCAGAAAGTTACATTGTGGATATTCACAAACTGATTCTAAAGTGTATACAAAGAGGTGAAAGATCCAGAGAGACAACAGAGCATTAAAACAGAAGAACAAAGTCAAGGACTGACACTGCCCCACCATAATACTATAGTAATTAACAAAGGGTGATATTGGTGAGAGGGGCTTCACAAGGTGGCTCAGTGGTAAAGAATCGCCTGCCAATGCAGGAGACACAAGAGACATGGCTCTGATCCCTGAGTGGGGAAGGTCCTCTGGAGCAGGAAATGGCAACCCACTCCAGGATTCTCGCCTGGAAAATCCCATGGCCAGAAGAGTCTGGCAGGCTATAGTCAATGAGAGTTACGAAGAGTCAGACATCCCTGAGCAACTGAGCACACACAATATTGGTGAGAGGATAGACAAGTCAATGAAACAGAAGATAGAACTAAGAAATAGATTTACACAGATTCATTCAGACAACTGATCTTTAATAAAAAGAGAAAAGCAAATCAAAGGAGAAATGGTGGTATTTTCAACAAATGAAGCTGTAACAACTGAACATCTAAATGCAAAAAAAAACCAAAAAACTGACCTTATACCTTTCACAAAAATTAACTCAAAATTGATCACAGACCTAAATGTAAGATGCAAAATAATGAAAATTCTAGAAGATAATTGGAGAAGGAAATGGCAACCCACTCCAGTGTTCTTGCCCGGAGAATCCCATGGACGGAGAAGCCTGGTATGCTGCAGTCCATGGGGTCGCACAGAGTCGGACACGACTGAAGCGACTTAGCAGCAGCAGCTAGAAGATAGTATAGGAGAAAATCTAGTTGACCTTGAATTTGGTAAGAAGTTTTTAGATACAATGCCAAAATAATCCATGAAAGAGAAGTATTGCTGTTAGACTTCATTAAAATTAAAAACTCCCGCTGTGCAAAAGACACTGTTAAAAGAATGAAAGAAAAAGCCACAGACTGGGAAGCAATGCTTGCAAAAAGCCTATCTGATAAAAGGCTTGTATCCAAAACACACAGAGTTCTAAAGAAAGCACCCCAATGTAAAAGTGGGTACAAGATCTGAATCGACATTTCCTCAAAGAAAATACATAGATAACAGGTAAGTATATGAAAAGATGATTAGCATCATTCCATCATTACAAAGCTGCAAATTAAAACAAGATACCTCTACGTACTTATTAGAATGAGTAAAATCCAAAACAGGAACAAAACCAAATGCTGGAGAAAACCTGGAGCGTGAGGAACTCTTATTCACTGCTGGTGGGAATATAAAATAGTACAGCCACTTTAAAAAACAGTTTGGGATTTTTTTTTTTTTTGCAAAGCTAAACATATTCTTACGTATGATTCAGCAATTGCACATCTAGTTATTAACTGAAATGAGATGAAACCTTTGTCCACACAAAATCTGCACAAGAAGGTTTAACAGCATCTTTATTTACAGCTGTAAAAATTGGAAGCAAACAATATGTTCTTCAAGAGATAAATGGATAAATATTTGCAGTACATCTCTACAATGGAATAGTATTCTGAAAAAGAAAAAAGAAATACAGTATCAAGCCAAAAAAAGAAGGAAACAATGCATATTTCTAAGTGAAAGAAACCAATCAGAAAAGGCTGCATACTGTATGATTCCTATTATATGACAAGGGCAAAACTATGAAGAGAGGAAAAAGACACTGGTGCTAGGAGGGGAGGGGAGGCAAGGAAGAGAAAGGGATGCAGAGGTGGAGCTCAGGGGATTTTTAGGGCCCTGAAGTGACGCTATCTGATACTGTAATGGTGGTTACATAATATTATGCATTTGGCAAAACTCATGGAACGATACTAAACTAAGTGTAACTCTAATGTAAACTATGAACTTTAGTTAATATTGTTGTACCTATATCAGCTCATCAATTGTAACAAATGTACCATACCAATGCGTGTGTGCTCAGTCACTCAGTCATGTCCCACTCTTTGTGACCCCATGGACCATAGCCCGCCAGGCTCCTATGTCCATGGGATTTCCCAGGCAAGAATACTGGAGTGGGTTGGCATTTCCTCTTTCAGGGGAACTTCCCAACTCAGCAATCGAACCTGCGTCTCCTGAATTAGCAGGCAGATACTTTACTGCTGAGCCACCTGGGAAGCCCAACCAAACCAAAGCAAGATGTTAATAGGAGAAAAAGTGAGGGGAGGGAGGGGAGGATGCAGAGCATGTATAGCAACTCTCTGTACTTTCTGTTTGATTTTTCTATAAATCTAAATCTTCTAGAAAAATAAAGTTTACTAACAAAAACATCTATTTAACTTCTAAAAATCTTTTATCGCATTTCAATTAAATGAATAAAGCAGAAAGTCTACTGATTGAATTTATTTTACAAAATTATAAAATTGGTAGATATTCCACAGAGAGAACATCAAGCAAAATCCAACGCTAATTGGGCAGATTAACCCCTCTGCCTGCTCCCTCACACACACACACACACACACACACACACACACACACACACAGAGTCCATATGGTCAAACTAAGGCTCAGGGAAGTCAGTTTGGAAAAGCAGCTTCCACAAAAGGAGATTAGAGATTCTTTTAGTAATCTAGTAAAATGCAAAATGAAAAGTCATTGTGTTTTTATTAATATGTTTACTAGACAATTGATGTCCCTAATGCAACCGAGCCTATACTCTTTATAAATCATTTGCAGTTGCCTTTAAATTTTAGCTATACTGTTCAATCCAAAAACTAACGAAAACAAATGGGGCCAGCTCTAAAGAGAAGCAGAGGTTCTGGGAATGTGGGACTGGAAGAACACTATTGATTGATGTGCTATTGGTCAGAGGGCCCTACTCAGCAGTCATCAATGGTTAAATGTCAGCCTTGGGGGCATATTGAATGGTGGTCCTCAAGGGGTCAGTCCTGCACCTGGTGCTGTTTAACGTGACTCTAATGATGTGTTGCTTAAGCCAGTTGCTTAGATTGTGTTGCTTAAGCAGGTCCAAATTTTAGCAACGATAATTCATGATCTATCTGACAGATCACAGAGAAATAGGTAGATGTGAAAACTGTGGAAGTGCAAGGGAATTTATTTTAGAAAACAAATACCCTGTATGTACCTTAGAATAGCCCTGCATTGAAATTTCCATTCAGGTCTTGCCTTCATTACTCCAGCTGCCAGACGGTGCCTAAGAGAGCCTGAGCAGGGTTTTGACTTCCTTCAGTGAAACCACCTGAGACACTCCTCCCTGAATTGGGCCCCAGTGAAGAGGCTGGAATGGTCTGGGCCTGCAAAAGATCTTGACATGTAAATTGGCAAAATTCTTAGCTTCCATATTACTGTTAGCTGTCAGTACTGGAGTGTTACTTGCTCAGTCACGTCTGACTCTTTGCAACCCCATGGACTGTAGCCCATGAAACTCCTCTGTCTGTGGGATTCTCCAGGCAAGGATACTGGTGTGGATAGCCTATCCCTTCTCCAGGAAATCTTCCCCACCCAGAGGTTAAACCCAGGTCTCCTGCATTGCAGGCAGATTCCTTACCGTCTGAGCCACTGAGGAAGCCAGCACAGGGAAGTCAGTATGGGAGGCTGCAAGTATTTCAAGCAGATCAGCTGGGATAAAAATTTTCATCACTTTCAGAATTTTTTGATGATAAAAAGCAAACATCTTATAGATTATAATACATTAATTAGCTTCATAAATATATACTTATTGCTTAAAAATATAAATTGTCTACAATTTATAATTTTATTTTTTGTTTTACTATACTTATTAGTGACATCATAAGTAGCATAGGAATTCTGAAAATAAGAAAAAATAATCACTATGAATTAAAATGACCAAAAAAATAAAAATAAAAAAAAAATAAAATGACCAAAGAAGGCTCCACTCTGGACCTGAGCTTTAGAAGAAAGGATGTATTCATATACAACAAGAGAGGGGAATTTTCTATTAAAAAAAAAAAAACTAACAAAACAGATACACAAAACAGGACTTCTCAAGCTCGGCACTCTTGCTCTTAGGACTGGGTGATTCTTTGTCGTAGTAGCTGGGATGTGCATCATAGAATGTTTAACAGCTTCAGCGCTTCTGCTCAAGAAATGCAGTAATGCTTCCCTCAGTTTTTGCAACCAAAAATGTCTTGCGAATGCTTCTGGGCAATTTGTTCCCCCTACTGAGAACCACTGCTATTAAAAAAAAAAGAAGTATTAGATATCCAAAAGCTCACTTTCTAAATGAAGAAGTAAAACTACAGCAAGTTCAACTTGGTCGGGTAGATTCAGGATTAGAACCTGGGTCTTTTGGCTCCTAGTCCAAGCTCTTTCATAACTTCATTCTGCCACTCAGAATTCTGGGCTTCCCTGGCGGCTCAGTAGTAAAGAATCTGCCTGCCAATGCAGCAGATGTTAGTTCAATCCCTGGGTCAGGAAAATGTCCTGGAGGAGGGCATGGCAACCCAACCCAGTATTCTTGCCTGGGAAATCCCATGGATAAAGGAGGTGGTGGGCTGTAGTCCATGGGGTCACAAAGCATCCAACATGACTGAGCATGCATGCGTGAGTTCTGGAGACCTGGACAGACTCCAGGAGAGCACGCTTGGATAGTCCATTTCCAACTACACATGGGTCATCTCCAAATATCATGTGGGTACTTGCTGTGTCCCCAGAACCCTTCAGGAGCTGGAAATGGATGTTCTGAAGCTCTTTGGACAGAGATTCCTTACTGCTTAAAGGGTAAGGATAGGATGGTGGAAAGGAAAATAGGAAGTTTGTGTAGGCAGTGAATCCCCAAAGTGGAAGGTAAATTGAATTCACTGCTGTAATTTCAGGAAATCCACAGTAGATCAATGAATGCTGCAGGGAGAAGCAGGCACGATCACCTCACAAATAAGGTAATAAAAGCCTCAGCTTGTTATGTCATCATAAACATAACAAATAGAGTTTTCATACATTAATCTGACCCAAGTCTCCAAAAAGGTTGAGTGATCACTGAAAGCCCAGAGATGAAAGTAAAAATTGATAAACTGAATTCTGTAAAAATTTTTAAGAGATTTGTGCTTCATAAGATACCATTCAGAAAGTAAAAAGACAAAAAAAGAAGAAGGAAGGAAAAAATAACCCACAGAATTGAAAAAGATGTTGCAAATCATACACCTAATAAAAGACTTGTATCAGGTTATGTATAAAACACTTCTATGTGCCCAGTCCATCACTTGTTTCCAACTCTTTACAACCCCATGGACTGGAGCCTGCCAGGCTCCTCTGTCCATTGAATTCTTCAGGCAAATATACTGAAGTGGGTTGTCATTTCCTCCTCCAGAGAATCTTTCCAACCCAGGGATCAAACTTGTGTCTCTGGCATCTCCTACATTGACAGGTGGATTCTTTACCACTGAGTCACCTGGGAAGCCTCACAAAACACCGAGAATTCAATAAGAAAAAGATAAATAATTTAAAAATAAGCAATTTATCCATAGAAAATGTACAAATGGTTAATAATACCATAAAAAGATTTTCAACATCATTATTCATTAGGGAAATGCAACTCAAAACCATAATAATGCCATCTCACCCACTAAAGTGACTAAATCAAAAAAGAGAGACAATAACAAGTGTTGATTAGGATGCAGAGAAGCTTGGGCCTCATACATTCCTGGAGGCTATGGAAGCTGAAGCTGAAGCTCCAATACTTTTGGCTACATGATACGAAAAGCCGACTCGTTAGAAAAGACCCTGATGCTGGGAAAGATGGAAGGCAGAAGGAGAAGGGGATGACGAGATGGTGGAGACGGGATGACATCACTGACTCAATGGACACAAGTTTGAGCAAGCTCCAGGAGATGGTGAAGAACAGAGAAGCCTGGTGTGCTGCCGTCTGTCGCAAAGAGATGGACATGACTGAGTGACTGAACAACTATGACGATGTAACTGGAGCAGCCATTTTGGAAAACATGTTGGTACTTTCTTATAAGGCTAAACACAAATATATCAGGCCACCCAGCAATCCTACTCCTAGGAATCTACCAAAAATATATGAAAACATATCCACGCAAAAACTTGTACACTAATGTTCACAGCAGTATTATTCACATGAGCCAAAAAGTGGAAGTAACTCAAATGTCCATCAGATGGTGAACGGATAAACAGAATGAAGTTCATACGTACAATGGAAAACTTCTGACAATAAAAACGAAGTACTGACACATGTTACAATGTGGATGAACTTCAAAACCGTGCTAAGCAAAGGGCCAGATAAGAAAAACCCATCTATATAAAATGTCCAAATTCGGAAATACAAAAAGAGTAGATTAGTCATTGTCTAGAACTGAGACTGGAAATGGGGAATGGCTGTAATTAGATAGAAGATTTCTCTGGACTTTTCAGGAGGTCCAGTGGTTAAGGCTCCACCTTTCCAATGCAGGGAGAGTGAGTCTGGGAACTAAGATTCCACATGCTGGGTGGTGCAGCCAGAAAAAGAAAGAAAGAAAAAAAAGATTTCTTTTTAGGTTAATAGAAATACTCTTAAATTATGTTGTGGTGCTTGTGGTACAACTCTGCAAACAAAAATTCACTGAACTGGACCCTTGAAATGGTGAGTTTATGGTATACAAATTATGTCTGAATAAAACTGTTTAAAAAATTTACGATGAAGGAAGCAGCAAGTCACAACTGGAAGAAAAGAATTGCAACATATGTCTCACACGGTGTGCACCCCATACCCTCAAAAGTGGGTAAAATCTGAATCTTTGAATTTTAAAAGAATAATGAGTAAAAGAAGTAGCATGACGTTACCAAGAGAACATCCCTCTGTGTGTATAATTAATATGACCAACAGATATTAGGTGGGTTTATAGTATCTAAATCTCATGACAGGTAGAAAGCTAGAAGGTTTTGATAAGCATCCTTTATTACAGTAAATATAATTACAGAACAATTTATTCTCCATATCAGTTAATTTCTAATAGCAGTGCCCCCCAGAGAAACAGTAACAACAAAAAAAAGAGTGGCTGAAGTTCAAATAGCAGAACATTGAGCCAAAAGACTGAGTAAAGGGGGAAAAAAAAGCATGATTTCAAAGTGGCTAGAGAAGGTCGGCAAACAGAAGTGATATCATGGCAATTTCTTTGCAAATGTAGAGTATAAAAGATAAGGGGAACCTAATACGCTGCTGTGGGTAGATAATGGCAGACGAAAAGAAGGTCATCAATTTGTTCCGTCTCATGTGAGCCTTGATTGTTGGTGACGCATTCAAGGGCTTCCTAACTAGGACTATAACTTATCTTTCCAGTTTTCAACATCCTCTAGAAGTATCAACCCACCCTCCATGCACCCCGGAAACCGCCTGCTTCACTTTTGTTTTCTCCATGCATCCTGTACTTTCACACCTCAGCTCGTCACCACTGTCCTTCCCCAACCCTTACCTACTGAAATCATACTTCATTTTCAAAGTCAAGTTTAAAAGCTCCCTTCTACCAGGAAGCTTTCTTTAGGTCCTCTTTTTGTAAATAAGTTTCTTCTCTATATTCCCACAGCACTTTGTGTATTTCCCCTATCTTTTACGTTACAGCTCTCTGTACAACAATCCTATCTTCCTTCAACATTGTAATTTCCTTCAGGTAAGCAGCTGTGCTTGCTCTGTTTATATTCCTACCTAGGATATGTATGCCTGGAAAAGGCTAAACTCTCAACACAGTCTGAATGAAATTTCCAAAGTAAGGAGTAAAGATTTCGCTTGGAAATAACTAATGAAATATGCCAAATCCTCACCCCATATGAGTCAGTTTCTAATAACGGTATCCAAATATATCAAATTACCAAATTAGAAGTGTTAAAAGGTTAACTTTCTCTACATATTTATTATAATTAGCAAGAGGCAATGGTGCCTAAAGGCTTCCCTGGTGGCTCAGTGGTAAAGAATCTGCCTACAATGCACGAGACACAGGTTTGATCTCAGGGTTGGGAAGATCCCCTGGGGAAGGGAATAGCAACCTACTCCAGTATGTCTGCCTGGAAAATCCCATGGACAGAGAAGCCTGGCGGGCAATAATTCATGGGGTTGCAAAAGAGCCAGACACGACTTAGTGACTAAACAACAATAGGGCCCAAATAAAGTAAAAGATGAGATTTTAAACATAATAACAGCAAAAACCATAAGTATCTCTTTTAAAGTTATTATATAAATCTGTTTAAATTCTAACATTAAGAAGGTTTTAACTATGTAACAAAATAAATAAATGGGGGGCTTAGAAGTATAGAGGATAGAAAACAATATAAAACAATATAATTATTCCATGTAGTGTTAATTTCTTTAGCAGCACTTAGCAGTACAAATAGAAAGTTTTATAATAACAGAAAGGAAACAAAATATAAAACCTTACTTGTTGTAATAAGAAAGATTCTTCAGGGGTATGCATTTACTTATTCAATCAGTCTCTTAAGCAAGCAAGCAAATAAAATATATTTAGTGTACTATATGCCAGAAACTGATGCTAGAGGTTGAGGAAGCAAAAAAAAAAAAAAAAACACAAAAACAAAACCTATTCATAAAAAAAGACAGCTATATTAAAATGCGAGTGAATTAAAACTTAGGTATATTTTACATTCTAGTGGGTACAGTAGAAATGCAAATGAGTTCCTATGGTCAATTCTACCCTTGCAGTTAGAGAACGGTTCAGATCATACTTATAGAGGAGGGAACTCTTGAGTTGAGTCTGGAAAATGTTGAAGGTGAAGTAGGTTGCCATGGTAAGTGTATGAGAAACAGAAAAAGGTAAAGGCTTTCTTCTAGAAAAATTTCAGAGCAAAAGCACAAAAATGGGGAACCTTCCGTATATCCTGGTAACTACCAATATCTGAATTCAGGGTACAAAGGGAAATGCAGAAAGAAGGTAGCTGGAGAGTTTTGCAAAATTAAATTGTTTGTACTTTGTGCAATGGACCCTTTGAAGAGTTTTAAACTAGCCATAACACAGTTATATTTGCATTTCAGAGGAAGCACTTTCATGAGAAGGAGGAAGATGAATTAAAGGGAAACAGGACTAGAAGAAGGGATATAATTAGGAGTCTTACAGTTCTCTAGTCTAGAGATGAAGGAGGCATGGCATGTATAGTGAGGGTGAAGAGAGGTGAGAAATGAGAGATATATTTAGGAAGCTGATCCAACAGGACATTGTGATTAATGGGAAGTGGAGAAGAGACAATGAGGAGTGACAGTTTGGGTTATGCAACTGGGGCAGGTCATTTTGTGTTGTAGGAAAAATGGAAGAAGCAGTAGTTAATGGAAAGATGATGAATTTCATTTCAGACATCTTGGGTTCAAAGAAAATGTGAGACATCTAAATGTCAATTTCCAGTAGGCAGTTGGATTAATGTGTCTGGAGACGAGAGAGACTTAGGGCTCGAATTAGATATTTAAGACTCAATTCCTTATATTTGTTCATTTTGCCCATGGTAGAGGGTGAGATTGTTAAGGCCAGTGTATAGAGTCTGAAGAGAACTAAGATTTGGAAGGAACTTCATGAAACACTAAGCCTCAGACAGCATCCAGCCACGACGGGGAAGAGACTACTACTTCAAAGGAAAGGCTTTTGCAAGGCTATGCCTGCTGTGATATTTTACTCACCTTGGCCTCTGCCAGAATTTTACCCGTCACTAATCTAAGTCACGGAGAAGGCAATGGCACCCCACTCCAGTACTCTTGCCTGGAAAATCCCATGGATGGAGGAGCCTGGTGGGCTATGATCCACGGGGTTGCTGAGAGTCGGATACGACTGAGCAACTTCACTTTCACTTTTCACTTTCATGCATTGGAGAAGGAAATGGCAACCCACTCCAGAGTTCTTGCCTGGAGAATCCCAGGGACGGGGGAGCCTGGTGGGCTGCCGTCTATGGGGTCACACAGAGTTGGACACGATTAAAGTGACTTAGCAGCAGTAGCAATCTAAGTCAAGTAGAACACTTCCTAACCCTTCTTTATCAACATTTTAACAAGAGCTGCCATGAAAAATTCTCTTCCTGGGAGTCTTTAGGAGCTTTTATAAAAGCTTTATTTCTCCTTAAAATAAGAAAAATTCTTTGAAAAATGCCCTGGCACAAGAGGAAAAAAAAGTGCAAACTCTTCTACTTCCATCAGAAAAATTAAAAGAATACTCATGCCTTCCCCTCTCCCAGTCACAATTCTTAAAATATTGCACGCTGCTTAATTTAGCTAAATTATTAAACAACATTAACGAAGAGTCTACTTTTTTCAATTAACATACTGATATATGGGTATGTGCCACTACAGAGTTAAGCAAATAAGAAACCCTAGAAACTGATAATCCATCCCATTTAAGCCCTAGAATCACATTATTGATAATTAAGAGTTTGGAGATAGATCACTTTAACTTTTCACTTTCATTCATTGGAAAAGGAAATGGCAACCCACTCCGGTGTTCTTGCCTGGAGAATCCCAGGCACGGGGGAGCCTGGTGGGCTGCCATCTATGGGGTCGCACAGAGTCGGACGTGACTGAAGTGACTTAGCAGTAGCAGTAGCAAAGTACGGAAAATACCCAGCCCATCACTCCTATTCAACATAGTACTGAAAGATCTAGCCAGAGTAATTAGGCAAGAAAAAGAAATAACAAGCACCCATTTCAGAAAGAATGAAGGAAAATTGTCTCTGTAGATAATATTATCTTACATGCAGAAAACCCTAAAGATTCCACCAAAAACTCCTAGAACTAATAGATGAATTTAGTAAAGTTGAAGGATACAAAATTAACATACAAAAATCAGTTTCATTTATATATCCAACAACAAACTTCCTAAAAAAAAAAAATAATCCCATTTACAGTAGCATCAAAAACAATAAAAAAAAACTTAGGAATGAATTTAACCAAGTAGGTGAAAGATCTGAACACTGAAAATTATGACATTGATAAAAGAAACTGAATAAAGCAAAATAAGTGGAAAGATATCCATGTTGCTAGATTAGAAGAATTGTTATTGCTATAATGTCCATACTATTCAAAGCCATCTATAGATTTCATGAAATTCATATCAAAATTTCAATGGCATTTTTTATAGAAAAAGTAAAAATAACACTAAAATTCATATGAAACTACCAAAGACCCCAAACACCCAAAGTAGTCCTAAGAAAAAATAACAGAGTTGAAGGCATCACACATCCTAATTTCAAACTATACTACAAAGCTATAGGAATCAAACATAAAATTGACATAAAAACAGACATAGACCATTGGAACATAATCATGCATATACTCAGATATATATAGTCAATTAATATTTGACAAGGGATTCAATATTTGTCAATATTTGACAAGAATATCCAATGGGAAAAGAATAATCTCTTCAACAAGTGATGTTGGAAAAATGATATTTACATGCAAGAGAGTTAAACTGGACCTCTATCTTAAACCACTTAGAAAAATGAACTCAAAGTGGATTAAATAATCAAATTTATGGCCTGAACCTGTAGAAGAAAATATATGGAAAAATTTCCTTGACATTGTTCTGGGCAATAATTTTTGGATATAACATGAAAATCACAAGCAATAAAACAAAAAATAACCAAGAAGGACTACATTGAACTAAAAAGCTTCTTCACAGCAAAGGAAACCACCAACAAAATGAAATGCAACCTATAAAATGGTAAAAAATACTTGCAAACAACATATCTGATAAGCTATTAATATCCAAAATACACAAGGAATTCATATAGCTCAATAGCAAAAAACAAATAATCTAGTTAAAACTGGACAGAGGGCCTGAATAGACTTTTCTTTCAAAGACATACAAATGGTCAACAGGTACATGGAAAGATGCTTACCATCACTAATCATGGAAATACAAATAAAAGTCACCATGAGATATCATCTTCCATCTGTTGGAATGGCTATCATCAAAAAGATAAAAGATAGCAATTATTGGCAAGGATGTAGAGAAAAAAGGAACCCTTGTACACCATTGGTGGGAATGTAAATTAATACAGCTGCTATGAAAAACAATATGAAGGAACTTCAAAAATTTCAAAATTGAATTACCATATCATCCAGCAATCCCACTTCTGAACATATATCTGAAAGAAATGAAATCACTATCCTGAAGGAATATGAGTACACCATGTTCATTGCAAGCGTTACTCACAATTGCCAAGACATGGAAACCACCCAAATGTCAACAGATTGGTAACAACACGGATGGGCCTAAAGGGCATTATGCTAAATGAAATAAGTCAGACAAAGACCAATTACTCTATATTTTCACTCTTATAGGAATCTTAAAAGGGCAATTCATAGAAACAGAGAGTGTAATGATGGTTGCCAGGGCTGGTGGGCAGAGGAAAAACAGAGGCAATGGTCAAAGATCACTGAAGTAAGAACTAAATCAGATAAATTTAGCACAATATCTGCCACATAATAAAACACTATTAAATATTAACCATTATTTACCAATAACAGCTACTAAGTAGCTTATTTTATAATAATATAAGATATAATAATATACTATGAAAGTGAAAGTGAGGTCGTTCAGTTGTGTCCAACTGTTTGCGACCCCATGGACTGTAGCTTACCAGGCTTCTCCGTCCATGGGATTTTCCCAGGCAAGAGTACTGGAGTGGGTTGCCATTTCCTTCTCCATGGGATCTTCCTTACCCTGGGATTGAACCCAGGTCTCCCGCATTGCAGGCAGACGTTTTACCCTCTGAGCTACCAGGGAAGCCATAATTAGCTAAGACAAGTTCTAGGGATCTAATGTACAGCATGTGACTACAGTTAACAACTCTTTATTACACACTTGCAAGTTGCTAAGAGAATAGATCAAATATTCTCATTACAAAAAAATGTGAGAGATGTGTTAACTAACATCATTGGGATAGTCATTTCATGATATATATGTGCATCAAGTCATTGCATTGTATATCTGACACTTAAACAATGTCAAGTATATCTCAATAAATCTGGGAGGGGGGAAGGAGATTCCTTGGATCATTCCTTCTGAAATACCATGGCCATTGGAATACAGGAAAACATAAAGAATGCCACAATCAAATCATCAAATCAGTGGGGAAAAATGGAACCCTCTTACACTATTGGTGGGAATGCAAACTAGTACAGCCACTATGGAGAATGGTGTGGAGATTCCTTAAAAAACTGGAAATAGAACTGCCATACGACCCAGCAATCTCACTGCTGGGTATACACATGGAGGAAATGAGGATTGAAAGAGACACATGTACCCCAGTGTTCATCACAGCACCATTTACAATAGCTAGGACATGGAAGCAACCAAGATGTCCATTGGCGGACAAATAGATAAGAAAGCTGTGGTACATATACACAATGGAATATTACTCAGCTATTAAAAAGAATGCATTTGAAACAGTTCTAATGAGGTGGATGAAACTGGAGCCTATCATACAGAGTGAAGTAACTCAGAAAGAAAAATACCAATACAGTATATTAATGCATATATATGCAATTTAGAAAGATGGCAATGATGACCCTGTATGTGAGACAACAAAAGAGACACAGATGTAAAGAACAGACTTTTGGACTCTGTGGGAGAAAGTGAGGGTGGGATGATTTGAGAGAATAGCATTGAAACATGTATATTACCATATGTGAAACAGATCACCCAGTCCAGGTTCGATGCATGAGACAGGGTGCTCAGGGCTGGTGCACTGGGATGACCCTGAGGGATGGGATGGGGAGGGAGGTGGGAGGGGGACTCAGGATGGGGGACACATGTATACCCATGGCTGATTCGTGTCAATGTATGGCAAAAACCACTACAAACCACTATTGTAAAGTAATTAGCCTCCAATTAAAATAAATTAATTAATTTTTAAAAATCAGTGGGAGAAATAGAAATTTAAAGTTTATCTGCAAGATTGAATAAACCAGATTAAGATCTGAGGTCAAAGCAAAGAGAATCCAAGATTGATGCATACATAGGGTTTGGTATACTGTTCTTTCCACTTTTGTTTGCTTAGAATTTTCTTAAAGAAAATGTTAAAGATAGAGAGAAATCCAGGTCAAAAACACAAGAGATGAAGATCAACTTACCTAATCAATCTGGCCAACGAAAGAGAGGCAAAATGATTGATGGAGGCAGAATCGAGAGATAAGAATGTCAGTTCTGGAGACAAGCTCCTGGGTTTGAACACTAGCTGCACATGATCTTGGAAGGTTTACTTGCCCTCTCTGCACCTCAGTTTTCTTATCTGCAAAATGGTAATAATAATTTCTATCTCTCTGAAGTGAGAATTAAATGAGGTGAATTTAGCACAGTATCTGGTATATAATAAAACATTATGAAAGAGCTGTTATTGTATTACATAATATTATTTACTAATAATAGCTAACAAATAGTTTAATTTATAATAATCACATAGTATAATTAAAGTAATAATATTTACTAATTATACTGAATTAATATTCTAGTCCAACAGACTGAAATAAGGTGAAACCAGAAAGGAAGACTATAGAGGAGAGTGTGATCAAGAATGTATGTCCGTATCATGTTTCATCTGTCCATCAATCTACTATTAACTTACTTCATCTTTATTATTTACTATTTGGACACAACTTTGATATCTTTTACTCCCATCTGACCTTAGATCTCAGATTAACCCCAATAGGTCTAATCCAGCTACTTCCTCTCAGGATCTAGCTAAATTTAGCTAATGGCTTAATGACAAGCCCTGGTGACTTTACCTCCACCTTGTTAAAAGGCAGCTGGGTGCATTTTGATCAACAGGGAATCCCTAGAACCCCAAAGCCACAGTAGATCGTAGAGATGTATCACATCTCACAGTATCAGTAGAGATGCTGATAAGGTTGGGTGAGACCATCTCAAATAATTATAGCTCTTAGAAGCCAGACACCAGGTCTCTGTGATTCAGCTTCATTCCCAGAGCTTAGCACAGTGTCTACATTCAGTAGATGTTTAACAAGTTAGTTGAACAAGTGACTAAATGAATGAATGAATGAATTTGCACTGAGGCTCCACAGTAAAGGAGTAGGAATCTGGCTTCCCCAACATTTTCATCCTGAATGGATTTGAAATTCCAAGTGTGATTTAATTGCAGGAGAGTTCAATGAAAATGCATCGGTGGACTAGTGACTGCACAGGTGGGAGGAAGGTGTGGAGGAGGGTGGGCCTTACCTGAAAGGCCCCCTCTGGAGATCCTGGAGGGCTGCTGTCACTGCTTCTGGGTGGCAAAGTAGTGTGGCCAGGGTTTGATCAACATTTCAGCTTCTGTTCTCCCCGACTTTTGTGCCTCAGACTTCCTCACCCCTGCATCAGGAGGTTGTTCTTGTTCAGTTGCTAAGTCAGGTCCAATTCTTCGTGACCCCATGAACTGCAGCATGCCAGGCTTCCCTGTTCTCTATCTCCCAGAGTTTGCTCACAGTCAGGTCCATTGAGTCACTGATGATATCTAACCATCTCATCCTCTGCCACCCACTTTGGAAGTGCCTCCCCCCTCCTCCCGCCTTCAATCTCTCCCAGCATCAGAGTCTTTTCCAAGGAGTCAGGTCTTCACATCAGGTGGCCAAAGTATTGGAGGTTAAGCTTCAGCATCAGTCCTTAATGAATATTCAGCTTTGATTTCCTTTAGGATTGACTGGGTTGGATTTCCTTGCAGTCCAAGGGACTCTCAAGAGTCTTCTCCAGCACGACAATTCAAAAGCATCAATTCTTCAGCACTAAGCCCTTCTTTCTGGTTCAACTCTCATATCTATACATGGGGGATAGTTTTTCTATTCCATTTTAGTACCTACTCTCTGTAATGAACTATTTTTTAAGCAACAAATTCCACTTACTTTTACCAGTGACATAATAATTTTTATTTTAATTCCTGACTTTTTACAGTCCTAACTTAATTCTCATAATTTTATATTTTAGAGATTCACTGAATTTTCTTTTTATTTGCTAGGGCTTTCTAAATTTTCTTTCCTTCTCTTGTTTTGGTTGGAGGTGGGGGGGTGGTTATTATTTATTTTTTTGCTCTCAAATTATTCCTTGGTCTATAAAGGTTTTGGTATAGATATGTGCCAGGTACTATAAGAAATTACATTTTAAATGATCTGATTTTAGTCCATAATTCAACACCCATGTCACAGATATTATTATTCCCATTCTACAGATGACAAAAATAGGAAAACTAAGTGGTTTGTCCAAAAATATATAACTAGCAGAGTCAGGAATTTTAGTCCAAATTCTGCTAAAAACACAGGCAGGTTCCTTTGAAATATCTGACATCACTGCAAACTAGAAATAGGCTTGGAAGAAAAAAAATCCATCCTTCATATGAGATAACATCTCACATATAGAAAGACATTTAGAAAAAGAAACCAAAAATTTTTTTTTTCAGTTTTATGATTCTTCAAAGCAGGAACTGGGGGCTCAGAAGAGACAAAGAAAGGAATATTCAAAAGCCCCAAGCCAGAGCTGCTTGAAATTAGGAATCCCATGCCAGAATTTGAATCTTCAGTTCGCTTAGCAGTGACAGCTTTTATTTGAACCTGGTTGCTGTATGTATTTTAGCATCCTTTTTTTTTCCACCCTGAGAGCTCTCTGTCTCTCCTGATTCACAATGGCTCATTTTTTCTCATTTGCAACAGAGACAGAGAAGTAGCTGTCAGAGAAATGGGAGAACTGCAACACGGAGACTGCAGGTCCGACAAGAGAGCAGTGAGGACCAGTACAGAAGATGCTACAAACAGGAAGTGTGTCCCAAGCTTTCTGGAGCTCCAGGGAGCCTGGGGTCGGCAGCCAGGCATTCGTGTCTTAAACTCTGATTGTCAAAGACTATTGTCAATGGTATGACAATCTATAGAAAACCAAACATTCACACTCTTTGGCCTGTTCCCTCAATTTTTTATATTTTTTACTTTACAATAAAGTCATGTAATCCATAGTCTAACTGTGAACCCTGATAACCAATACACATTTACTGTATTACATCTTCAGCTCTTAATTATTCACAGTATAAATGATCTTCATCTAATGACCATTTAGTACCAAAGCCAGACTGAAACTTTCTCAACTATGATCATCACTGACCAACCACCTAGGTGGTGTTTGGTCAGTCTTCTTAGCTGCTGACTAACTAGAAATTGTATCGCTGAGGCCATTTTTTACAAAGGACAAGGATTTGGCCCCTCAAAACAGGCAGATAAAAAACAGATGGATTTTTATCTATTCATTCAAAGTGGGAAGGAGGGGCCAAGTGATTTGTGTGTTTTGTGTCTCTCTATTGGAGGACAATAAACTGATTGAGAGGGGGTTTTTTTAGGAAAAGAAAAGCAGACTCCAAACTAATTCGGCAACCATCCCTCTGTATGCCAGCTGACCTCGATGGAGATTTAGTGCTAGATTTAAAAGGCTTTGTTTACAGACAATTAAAAACCACATAAATTTCAATTGTCAAAGAAGAAATGGTTTCCAAAGCCTCTGACAGCCCAGCCACCCCTCCCCAGCCCTGCCTGTGCAGGAAAGACCCAGAGGCAAATACAAAGCCACTAAACCAAATGCCTGTGGAGTTTGCCAGGGAGCCAGCCCCTGCTGCTTCTGCTGCTTGCTACTGCTGTGGAAAAAACACAATCTTACACAGCTTCTAATGTAGGTTCTTTGAGGGCTCATCAAACAGTGAGAACAAACCTGACCACCAAGGAGGAAGCACTTGCACAAAAGTCTTCCACCAAGGATGGAATTACTGCAATTAGGCCTTTAGGCAATCAATATGTTTAAATCTTTAGTGTGCACCCTATTTTTCCCATCAAAGGAATTCGATTTAAAGATTAAAAAGTGACACTGATACAGATGATTGGAGGATTTAAAGCCTGAAATATTCATTCCCATTTTTTTTCTTTTCTGTGTATTGCACTTGTTCTTATCGGCTGTCGGGCAAACGGACATGAGCTTCAGAAAAGAGCAGCTCCGGAGGAAAACAAACAAACAACCCAACACTCTTGCATGTTTGCATCAATATTTGGTGCTGATGTTGATAAATAAGTAATGATGTGTAGGTGTTGATAACATTTATACACGTCTCTGATTGGTTCTGACACAGGTGCTCCGTGGAGGATGAGGTTTACAAGCCGAAAACGGTCAGGAGAAAGCCATGGTTTCGGGCTGTCCCTCACAGATGTGGGGATTCGCACCTGTGTTTGAAGTTGCTCTTTCATTTTGTTTCTCTGCAGAAAAGCCAGACGTGATGTTCAAACTGGGAGCACCTGTGTTTGGGGCCAACTTGGACTATGTTGTGGTCTGAAAGTGGTCTCCGAGATTCTTCACTTAAATATAACACGAAACTTCTTTTTCTTGGGGTTTTGTAAGTGGGGATTAAAATTGTGAAAGCCCACATTAATGTCACTGTAGGACCAAGCGCATGGGAATGGTACAGCTTGTTTACGTTCCTCAAGGACTTGGGTGATAAAACACAAATGCTATTAAAAATTGGGTGAGAGCCGAAATCCCGCCCATTGACGGAAATCTTTGTTTAAATCACAAGGCATTTTTTTTTAATGTTAGTGATGTGACATTTGGGTACCAGGGTCAACTACTAATTTAATACATTCTTATTCTATTCTAAGTTAAAGGCAGAAATTGAACAGCATCTCTAACTAAATTAAAATTTGGAAGATTTTCTTCTCTCATAAACTGACAACAATATTGATAGATTCTTCACTCTCTGCGTAATTGGGTTAAGAACATTAAAAATTCTCCAGTTTAAAATAATAAGTCTTTTGCAACCGTAACTAATCTCTCATTCCCTAAGGTTTGGCCACGGACAACTGGAGGCAAATCAAGAAGAATTTATCACTTAGAATCATGGCCACAAGTCTCATTAAAAACATTGCAGGGAGGACAATTAAATGGCGTGTTCAAATTCTTTGCATTTGGCATTGATAAACCTGAAGGTGAGGATTTTGTAAATCTATGGTTTGTTTAATTTTTTAGTCAAATTTATGATATATAAATTGTATTTTTAAATATATTGTTTCAATTTTTATTAAAGAACAAATGCAGAAGGTAATGATACATTTAGCTATCTTCAGAGAAATAACATACAGCTGTCTGACCAAAATCCCATCAATGAATTATGCTGGCAACATGAAATGAATCTGAAGAAACAGATTCATTATTTAGAGTTTAGATTTAAGAGCAGAGGGTGTCAATCAAGTATTTAATAATGTGTTAAATAAATATTAGAGAATTAGTAGAATAAAGAGGTTATGCACAGATACAAATGTGATATTAGTAATAACTTCTAATCGATAACAACTCCCCAAAAATATTTTTCTAAATTAACACTTTTTTATTTTTAATCAATTAGCTCAGCCTTTGATTTGAATTCTCCAGTCTCTGGCGTCAAGGAGATGCCTTTTCTTTTCTTTAAACAAAGGATTATTCTTCCTCAAAAGGGGTTTGTCTAGTTCTTTTATTGTTTTATATCACACAAGGGAAAAATGCTTTTGAGGCATCACTACTGAATTTAGCAGGGACGAGAGTTTACTGCTATATAATCATTAGTCAATGCAGTAGCTGAAATCTTAAACAAAAGAAAACAAACTACAAACAGGCAAGCATCCCCTAAAGGCACATCAGAACACCAGAGAGGGGCAGCGTGGATTTCAAACAAGGTTGCCCAAGCATGTGCTAAATATTGCTGCTCTTGACTTTAAACTGCACACCAAGGAATACAGTTTCACCTTCTATTCCGAAATAATACTGAGAAGCAGGTGGGAAAGGAGATAAAGTGTTTAGCCAATGCACTTTACTCTGAATCCGTGGCTACTTTGTGAAAATTATATTTCAAACCTAATGAAAATCTCTCAGTAAAAGGGGTCTAATCATAGAGCCTTAGAAAACAACGCTTCAGTTGCTGGTGTCTTTCTGTCTTAGCCAGGCTTTGTTACTTCATGCCAACTACCACTGTATACAGTTACAGGTCTAAAACGTAGCTGTAAGCTGCTAGACATCTTGGGAAGGCATTTAAGCAAGGCTTCTTGCTTTCAAACAGATGATCATTTTCATATCAGGTTCTTAATGATGAGGATAAGTACTAAAATTTGTCTATCATAAACTCCTAAAGCAGGCTAATAAGAAAACACTGCTCTATGAAAACACACACAAAAAAGCATGAGCAAGAAAGAATACAAAGTAAGTTGTAATGCTGTTTTTAAAGAAAGGCAAAATGTATATGGAATACATTTCACAGATCAGAACCCATGTTTGGGGGCAAAAAACTGTGTGTCCTGCAACAAAAGTACTTCTGAGAACAAATGTTTTCACCAAAAATATTTCTTTAAATCATTATTCCACTCTCTGGCTTGCGTGTGTGTGTGTGTGTGTGTGTGTGTGTGTGTGGTTTGTCTTTTGAATTATTACAGTCATTTTGTAGTTTCACTGTTATTCAAACTTGCTGATTAAAATAAAGCTAAAGTTAACTTATAATTAAAAGTCAGACTAGATTGGTTTCTAGTCAGCTTTTAACAGACTCTGTCAGGGCAGAGTATATTAATCAACAACAATAAGTGTTTTTGCTATATATATTCCCAAATCCTATACACACTTCCTAATTCTGGAATTGTTTCCCTGCTGGAAACAATTCTTACTTTTCAAAAATAGTTATAAGGAACTACAAGTCAGTGAGGTATCTTACAGGTAATATGATATAAAATTCTAGATGACTTTGATTTTTGTGGGTTCTGGTGCTATCTGATAATAACTTAATTGGCCAGAGAATAGAAGGAATTCAGTATCACTTAACTACACTCTGAAAACACCCAATCTAAAATTATTGACAAGATAAAATATCACTGAATATAACACTGAAAACTCAGAGATTTGATTTCCACTGTAACATATCTTGTCATCTTGTCTGGACTTAAGATTTTCTTCCTATTTTCACTTTCATAAAAATTATATTGAGGAGCCTAGAATACCACCAAAGGCTTATTTCCTTCTAGTTATGTCACATTGGAAACACAGACTGGAAACACTGCATGAAGTTCACGACTAGGAGTGGGATTAAACAAACTGAGATGTGGGAAAATAATTTTACTTAATTTATACTTCTCTTCCCCCCAAATTAAAAGTTAACTGATTAATTTTATAAGTTTATGAAAGAATTGCCCATTTCAGGTTTTATCAAGACCTGTGTCACTTCCATTAAACAGATATTTCTCGAAAGGAAGGGCTCAGATTCTCATCTCATCCCCAACCACGTCCCCTTTTTTCCTGCCCTTGATGTCTTGCTGGGCTCAATAAAAATTTCTTAAATGAATGAATCAATCAGAAGATTAACAAATGCCCTGCCCAAGAAGAGATGGAAACCAAGAAACATAGATAAAATAATTGAAACTTCCAAAGACTCAGTTAGATTGGGGGAGAAGTCTATATTTTCCTGAAATAAATGATACATGGAGGTTTCACGTTTTAGAAAACATTCTGATATAAAATTATCTCACAAAATTTATTTTGAATAGAATCTCATAGGGTTTCATAAGTACAGATATTAGCTGAAAATGGTAATGATTACAGCAAACTAGAAAATAAAAATAATTATCAGAATCATGGCTTGCCAATTCTGTTTGGTTTTTCTTAGAGATCTTGGTGTGATTGTGTCTAAACATGCCCAGAATGTTGCTTGAAAAGTGGTCAAATATCACCTGGTACTTAACTACACCAGATAAATATTTCGATTCCCTTCCTGCCCCAAATTAGCCTTTCAATTCACAGGAAGAATTTTCACCTAAGTGACGTGGATGGCCAAAACTCTGTTTTACCTGTGTATACCATGGTGACAAAAATGGTTCACGTTCTCATAAAAGAGTTTCCATATATTTGATTCTATCTGAAAGCTACTCTTCATCACCAATTAAAATAGAAATTGTACAGATAAAATTAGAAATCAACTTTTTGGTCAATAATGTTTTTCTTGTATATGCCAAATGTCTTAGTTTTCAAAGTGTCCTTAGAAGACCATAAAAGTATTATTACAATGCTTGCAAATCTGGTTCTTTTTTTTTTTATAAGTTAATGATGTGGGATGAGAGATATTTCATCTTTTATACAGTTATTTGACAGTGATGAATTTAATTCATTCTATCACATTGAATGATACATTTATATTCAGTACGTAGTTTAAAATTTCATAAATGATTAAAGTCCCTGTCGTTTTAATTATAATATGCAGAGAGCAGCCAGAACTTATTTGCAAAGAATAATGTACAAGTCAATAAATTTGGTGAGTACTCCTGACAACATATAAATAATGACTTTAGAAGTATAACTACCTGTATTTGAAAACTAAATAACGAAGGTCTGTGTTTGAGTTTTTATAAACTAGCTGATCTAGCTTTCTACAAAAGCTCTTTAGGGTTTTAATGTGCAGTGTTAAATTGAAAACACAATAGTGCAATGACATTACATTAGTAGTGAACCAATTTCAACCTAGAATCCAGCTTGAAATAAATCAACCCTGGGCATGTCCCTACCCTGGACCTTGGTCACTAAGGATTTGGGGCATCCAGACTTTCCTTAGAATCCTTAAAGCCAAGAATTGCCTCCAAAAGATCCAATCTTCTCATCCAACTGGATGGCCCAGCACTCAAGACCACACTGACTCCATTACCATGACTCATCCATTGTGTGTGTGTGTGTGTGTGTGTGTGTGTGTGTGGGTGTGGGTGTGTGCTCAGTTGCTCAGTTATGTCTGACTCTGTGCAACCCCATAAACTGTAGCTCACCAGTCTCCTCTGTCCATAGAGTTTTCCAGGCAAGAATACTAGACCAGGTTGCCATTTCCTACTGCAGGGGATCTTTCTGACCCAAGAGTCGAACCTGCGTCTCATGTGTCTCCTGCATTGGCAGGTGGGTTCTTTAGCACTAGCACCACCTGGAAAGTTATACACTGCCACTTACAGTTGGAGTTGTTTCCATAAAGAAAAGCACCTACTTCACTCCATTTATTCATTCACTTAGCCAATATTTACTTGCCAGACAGCCTTCTATCTTGGGACGTTAAAATAATGAACGTGAAAGACAAGGTCTGGCCAGAACCAGATTAGCGTATATGGAGTAAGGAAGGAAAGAAACATGATGATCAGAGTATTACAGGTGCTATGGGGTTACATAGAATTATAAGGTAGGACCCCATCTCTTTTGGACCTTATATTGCACTTATTTTTGTGCATTCCTCTCTACCTCTTCTTCAGCACAAGAAATTAAAAGTATACTGACAAAGCAGACAGCCCTTGCTTCGAGCCTTCTTTAGGTGCAGGAAGAATTGTGAGATAGTCTAATTATTTTATGCCACCTAGTGATTCCGATGGGTAGAACGCTGTCCTCTCTTTGGGAGCTGTCTGAAGCCATTCTGTACCAAAGCTCTATTAGAGACTCAACCATTCATTTTACCCCCTCAGTCTTAGCACAGGGAAAGCTGGTCTTGGCCAAAAGACCTAGTGGCTCAATGTTCTTGCTAAGATTATGAGCCTAGTGTCATCTTATGAAAAGATCAGAAGTAAGGTTGAAACTCATTTCTGATATAATAGCATGTCAAGACAAGCACAGTCATCACTCAAAGTCTATGCTAAGATCAGAAGACAGAAAAGAGCTGAAATGCTAATATCATATCACATGTGCTTAACTTCAAACATCTGTGGCTGAATTCTGATTCCATACCAGGCAACACTTTTCAAGGTCATGGCTGCTCAGTGTATGGGAAGTTTTCTCTGTACTACAACTGCGGGTTTGTATTAATTGCTTTATTGCAGCTGGCTCTTTGGCTCTGTGAGTTTCTCAGAAGAAAAGAAAGGATGAAAGGGGGTAAAGGAATAAGAAGAAAAAAGAGAGAAAAGAAGGAAGGAGGGAGGGAGGGAGAGAAGAAACCACTCACAAATACAGACTCCAAACTTCCAACATGTGAATTTTACACACAGAGAGAAATTATTAACATGCTAGAGAAAAGAGGAATATATAAAGAGAGGGAAGTCTTGCTTGCGACGTTCCAACTAACAACGCCTATACCCGTTTGAATCCAGCTCTCTATTTTTCACCTCTTCTGTCCTACCATGCCTCATCCCAACACTTCCACTCCCAGCACCACTACTGAAATTCAGTGGTATATTTCAGTTCCTTGTGCCTATCTTAGAACTGAAATGCAAAAATTAAACTCTTAGCCTCTGACCAAAATAGATGAGTGAGTCATCCTCCCTTAGCTGAGGATCTGGTAGAAACAATGACAGACCTTTAACTAGAGTATTGCTGGGGGTGACAACCTAATGAACCGCCACCTAGAATCTCTCAGGGTTAATAAGCCACCTGTCTTGAAAGTAGCAGTCATATTGGTCTTTGAAGCCTACCCCAATACTTAAACTCTTGATGAAGTTCTTACTGTGCCAAAGGAACTTACTAACAAAGCCACTGAGTCAGTTTAACCCAGAGAAACTGGACCCAGCAGACTAGGCTATCAGAGTTTTGTGTTGAGATAATTACTGCACTAAAGAGAGCATATGGGCTGTCAAAGCTGGCACATGGCCTGCACCAGCTGTTACCTGGGTGCTTTCGAAAACCTACTGAACAGCATTTTGGACACAGCACAGCTCTGTGTAAGTTTTCCAAGGCTTCTACTGGGAGTTCTTCATAATAAATTTATTTCCTGTATAAGAAGAATTGCACCCAGTAAGATAACTGGAACAAGCATGTTACATTTTTCCTGGCGGATAGAATATCACTGGATAAAACGGGGAAACAAACTAGGGCACAAACAGGCATGAAGCCTGAAAAGCCGGGAAGAAGCAAAAACATTAACGAGACTAGGTCCTCCTGTCTTCAAAATGAAAAAAAAAGGTCCATCGAACACATTGAGATTTTCCTGAAAAAACAATTGGTACCTAAGGTAATGCCTTTAAAACCTCTATCACAGTGTCTGGCACACAATAAAGGATAGCTGCTATTTATACTATTATTATACCATTAATCCTTACCTAGCAGATGCATTCAGGATTCCCAAGCTGCCATAAAGTAGACCATTCTTCTAGCATCGCTGCTAGAACTATTTTACCTTAGGAAAAGGTTTTTCCAAGAACAGCCATCAGGATGTCAGCCGATGAATGCCTCCCAAAGACCACAACTTTCATTTGCGTGTAGCACATTTTCTTCTAAAGGACTCCAAAACTTGACAATAGGCTTTGTGACTGACACTACTGAAAAATTCAGCCACTTCTGAAAGCACCACACAGCCTCAAACCACATGTGATGAAAAATCGGAAGCTAAATCCAGGGAAAACAAAGGGCTAAAATAAGGTTTTTCACAATAGAGTTGTCATACAAAAAGACTAATTTCAATAAATATAACCTCCAGATAAGACATTAATCATTGAGCTTTAACTCCAATAATAATGTTATCACACTTGTAACTTACATTAAACGTTCTTTTTCAAAAATCTTTTCCTTTTTTTTCCCTTCAAGAATGTTAGGAAGACTAATCTGGGGAAACTGCAGACTCACATTACTGAAAATCACTGAAATATTGATTTAATGTTAATATCCAAGCAGACGGTAAGCCTAAATTTTTACTTTTCAACCCAAACTTTGTCATCTCTTTGAAAACAGAATGAACATGACAGTCACAGCTTTCTTCCACCTGTTTGGGAAGGTAAGCCAGCTTCACTATAAGGAATGAATTTAAAGCCAAGTTTACTACAAAATGGGTCTTTTCTTTTGAATCAGACTCTCGATTAAGTGCATTTACTTTGAGAAAATACAAGACAATTAAAGACGAGTTACCCCACAATCTCACGTCCCATCTCTGGTGTCCTATTTCCTGAGGGACAGCAGATTTGGGTTTTCAGACAAAGAAAGGCATGTTTCCATGGAATGGGTGAACATCCAACTTGGAAAAATACAGTCATCAGATTTAAATTTTTAAAATGTGTGCCTTCAAAACGCTTAGGACATTTAGAAAATCTACTGCCTGACATGACAGTAAGTGCATCACCGCATTCTATTTTGCAAGCTTTAGCAAAAAAAAAAAAAAATCCCCCAGAAGAATCTTAATTCTTATCTATGGAAAACATTAAACTGCTAAGCACTAACAACTGGAATTAGTCCTTAAATCTCTAATGAGAATAATAAAACATGAGTGCAGTTTGTGCTGTAACTTGATAAGGCCTGAATTTACTTGCTGTTAGGAAAAGTCACTGATCCAGCACTATGGCTTTTTACTCCCTAAGGTACAGAAACTGTATCTGTCCTCTCGGAACCTCCTCTGTGGTAAGCACTTCTTATCTGTGCTATCAAAGGACTGAGATAGCGGGGTAGTATCTAGTAACAGCAGTTTTATGAGATGATCCATTACCGATTTCAGTCAATCTCCAGCAGGTAGTCCTCCTTAACCCATTCAGAGCAGACCTGACCCCACCACAGAGAACTTCAAACACTCCCCAGATACGGAAACTCACCAGCAAGACACGAACAGCAAAACATTGCGTCCTCTAAACCAAGCATCTTTTAAAACACCTCACCGCTCTGAAAGACTGCAGAATGGAGGCTCCTGACCAAAATCGGAAACCCAGTTTTAGTTATCATGATCAATTCTGTGTTTGCTCTGTAGATATTCATAGCAGGAGCTTAATGAGCCTATTAGCAATTTGCTAAGACCCAACAACTTGCTGTGAGGAACTTGAAGATGCAATAACTTCCTCTTTCTACACATAGGGGATTTTGTTAAAGACATATTTGCTAGGAAACAAGCCCCCACTGTTGGTAGGCACAATTCAGCATAAATGTGAGGAATGTTTAAGAGCAAATTAAGCCCTGCATTTCAGGAATTAAGTTATCGAGGTTATCAGATGGGCATATGGTTTAGAGGTTCTAAATGAAAAATGTTCTTGAATAGCTTAACAGCTGGATAAATAAGTGCTAAAGATGGATTTCAGTCTTACTTGTTTGGTCAAATATTTTTCCCTATACCTGTAGTTATAAAATAATAGATCTCAGTGTGTGAAGTGCCCTTAAATATTACCAATTTACCTCGCTAGTTTTACAGAGAGAAAAAGGAGGCTCTGTGACATTCAATAACTTATCCAAGGTCACAAGTAGATATTGACAGAATTGAAATCTCCTAACACGTGCTAATGCTTTTTCTTGTATCCTTGCTGCTTTTAAACAGAAGTCTTTGTGAATATACATAACTCCACATACATATGAGATTTTAGCACTTTCTGGGGTTCACAACTAATTCAAGCTATGAACAAAAACAGTAGTCATGTATTAAATATTTAAGATTAGTTATGTTGACTTTTGGTTGATGTTTTATTTCCATATCAATTAGATTTGAATACATTCACCTTTTCAGTCAGTACCAGGACTGTAAAGTGTCAATGTCAGATACATATAGAAAAATAAAATCCAGCAACAACTTGGCCCAGTTTTGAACAGCATCCCTACCCCCCTGCACCATATAAAGTTGCCATCAAAAAATGGAGTAAATATTCAAACTTCTCTGATTGTTATTCAACTGTTATTCAATTGTTGGTTTTCAGACTCTGTGAACTCAAAGTTAGTGATGACACAGTAGGTTGTCATTTCATTTTACAGCAATAGAAATTAATGAAACATGTAAGCCACAATGCTTCCCACAATTTCCTTGTCAAACAGAACCCTGCTTTTCGATTTTCTGAGAACAGCATTGAAACACATCTCATTAATGCAACTTTTTAAAAGTTTATTAAAGGTTCCACTAATTCATTGCATCTGGCCCACTACAGCACTAATAACTGATTTTTTTGTATTTTATTGTTTAGAAATGTGCTGATAGTTAGATGCCAATGAACTGAAAAGAAAAATGCTCTTTACCAACTTTTCTGCTAGTTCCTTCTCCTCCACCTTCTCTTCCACCTCAGCTTCTGCTATTTGTGTCTCTTTCAGCTTCCAGACTCCTTCACCTGATGGTGTCCAATTGCTGAAGTGCAGACGACCACCTAGAAAACCACAATAATGGGCTGTCCCTTGAGAGAGCCACATGGGATTTTTGTTCCTTCCTTTCATGTCAAAACGGCATGCAGGATATTTTATGATTCATTTTTCTCTTTTTGATAAGATATGAAAGAAATATCAAAAGAAATTCAGAGATATTTCCATTTTCTCCGAATGAGATGAAGTACAAGGAGCTTCTATTTAAGAAACATGCTTTTATTTTTCCCCTGGCATTCTGGGTCCACAAAAAAAGAAAATTATTTTTACTGCTATTTTTGTTTGATGTCTGAAAACAAGATACGGTATCTTCTGCATTTTTACCCTTTCAAATTTAATCAGCTATCTTGGTAGATCTAATTAACATGAGAACTAATAACAGCAGACTAGCAATTGCAATTTCAGTAAACACCAATAACTATTTGCTTACCAAATAAATAAAACTCAAAAATGCAGCAGGAAGCATATAAAGACTAAAATCTTTTATGTGTCCCCAAATTAAAAGATATGATGCTCATGAATCATATAATATCCCACAATAACATTTTAATATCTTAGATATTTAGCTAATATGAAGCAAACATTTCTTCATGTAACATATGTAATTATCTAAATATTGTATGCAGAGACTGCAGGTTTGTAGAAACAAATAGCCTTCTTCCTTTGTGTTCCTTCACCCCATTTTCTAGCAAATCTTCAAACATCAAGGTTGTTCCTACGATTTAAGAGATAGGCATTTTTATATTTTGTGTGCCATAATCAAATCACTTTGTCACTTATCGCTTCGACATGCTTGGGTTTTTCAATGATTTTATGCATTCAGATTCCTGGATGTTTTAGCCATCTTATCAGACCTCGACTTTAAAGGAAACCAGGATCAATGGATTTAGTATCACATACACTATATTTATTCAGTGGCCTAAAGCTATCATTCTTCTCTCCTGTCTTAGCTTTGCAAGACTTAATTCTCTCATACAAGAAGAGGAGTCCCGTACTAATATTCTTAAGCCAAAATCACATCCAACTTATGATTTTTCCCATCACTCTGAATGTGAATGTAAGCACATGCTGACGTGACCTTGTTAGGAAATGACCTATGGTCACATTTCAGAAAAGTTTGCTGTCAAACTACCTTTGGCCAATTTTACAGAGAAAAAAAATTCAGTCGGGGGTCATGAGGACAATTTCAAGACGTTTTTATCAGACACCAATTCAATATTCCTCAGCATTTTACATTACAATCCCAGGAATTCAGAGGGCCTTTAAATAAATCTAAATAGAATACACATTTTGGTTGTCTTTCTCAATTCAGTTATAATAGCACAGAGGAGAGGGCAGGCATTCCAGCGCAATGAGGATATCTGTACAGCAAATATAAATTTTAAATAGATTTACTTTTGCTTCCTGTTTATACTACTTGTGGAAATTTGATTTGAATAAAGAATGTACTCCCCTCTTAGGTCTGAACCATTTCCCCCACCCTAAACAAGTATTATTCGTACATTCGCACAGAAAGGAAGATAAGTAATAATACAGTGCAGGCGCCAAGTAAAATCTAGCTCAGTACAGACAGCGTAATAATGATGTCATTAAGACTCCTGGCTGAATGGGATTCAGACAGAACTGTTGTATAGCTGCAGACATAAATCTGAAAGAACTTTTTGGCTACATTCTCAGACTTACCTTGAGAGATATTTAGGAGCTCCAACAAAATGAGTTGAGAGAAATGCACTCAAAAGAAGGTGAGCAGCTGCAGACAGATGTAGGCCCCTGTCGCTGTAGCCTTCTGAGATACAGGAGGAAACAGTTTGTTAAATGCATAAAGACAGAGGAAACAGTCTGAAGGAGAAGAAAACAGAAAACAAATAAAGCTTAATTCTAGCACAAATAAATGAGAGAAAGGCAATTGTGGGGCTGCTTGAAGCCTTTTTGCCTAGCTGAATGAAAGCAATCCCTAAGACTGAATGGGTAATGAGATCCTGGCTCCTGAGATTTTAGCTTTCTTAATCATGTTCATAATTAATTCAAGAACATTGATAATTTCATTACATTCTTTTTGTCTTATCAATAAATGATGTGCCTGCACTTTTGGTCCTGTGTACAGGGAGAGGAGAGATGCTTTGGGTAATACTGCAGGAGGAATAGTGGATATATATGATCCAAAAAGGTGAAGTGGTAATTATTATCCTTGACCAGGCTTCTATTATCAGAACACGATGACAAGCAGCCACAAATAATTAATAAGCTTTTTATGCAGAAATGCAAAGCCTTTGAAGAAAAATATGCTGCAAGTAGAATTCCTTACCGAAGATTATGTACATAGCACAACACGCCTCTCCCGAGAAACAGTTTGAAATGGTACTCGTTAAAAAGCCTGCCTCACAAATACCAGAAGAAAATCAATAACTTGGTTTTAAAATATGATTTTTAACAAACTTTTCTTTGTCTTAATGTTTTATTTAAAAAAAAAAAATCTGTGTCCTTCAGTCATCTTCCTGAAGTCCTTTCCAGGATCGACCTACAAAGATGTTAAACTGAACTACCCACTCAGAAAAACCTTTTTCAAACCAAGACAGAAAGACTCTGTCATTAACTGTCAGTCATCATCAAAGGGACCCTTTTTTCCTCTCCAGTTTTCTATTCACCCCCATGTAAATTTTCACAAAGCCATCACTCATTAGCTTCACAGTCCATGTTCAAGGCTTGGGAGGGAATGTTTAATGCCACTTAATCGCACAAAACAGAAAGGCGGTTTTGTCTCCCAAACAGTTTTAGATAATTAACCCCAAATTAAAAACTGGTCAGTTAGGGAGAGCTGCAAATAGGAGCATTCTCCGATTGTTAACAAGAATAACATCTCAGCTTTCAATATATAGTGTGCTGCTGCAAATAAACAATGCCCAATGTGCACAAAAGTGATGTACTGGCTAACATTATTTTTAAGTAGACCAATATGGCTGGATAAAATTTCAGCAGTGGAAACCATTCCATAAAAATGTCTCTGAACTGACTGTGCTATTAAAGATAAAAACAATTCAAAGGATGCTAAAATATATGCATGTTGGCACTTCAATCTGATTGCTAAACAAAACAGTCTTTGAGAAGACACTGCAGAATCACTTAGTAAAGCAAGCTGTTGCCTGTGACATTGATATATGGGACAGAGATGATGTATATACTGGGTGGCTTTATCAGTAAATCACTGACTCTATTTACTTCCCCAAGGAAAAAGACCTGTCCCTGAAAGAGAACTCTTTGTTAGAACCACCGGTAGGGGATTAATATTGGCAAAACATTCAATTTGGATAGAGTCCTACAGAAGATTCATAAAACAATAATTTAATAAGTTAACGGACAAAGATTTAGCATGTTGGCAGCCTACAACTGCCTGGAGAACATTAACTTTATTAATTTCATCGAATTATTTCTCTGTGAACTCAATTATATAGGTTCTCGCCACCAGCAATCTATTTCTCAACTAAAGGCAACACATTTGAGATATCCTAAGTCTCTAAAAATGACTTCTCAATAACATGCAAATTTTCAGCACTGCATAGACCAATTGCTACATAAAAGGCTATGAGATGACAGTTAAATGTAAGCTTAGATGTCAATTTCCGTATGTTCCACATATTTAAACATATTTCAGCTCTGCTTTTAAAGTTCCAGATAGGAGTTCGATGTTGCAGACCAAACATGCCTATCAATATTCCAAGTTAATGCAGATCCAACTGCATCTCAGGAATAGAAGTTTGGATTGTAAGTACTTTCTGTGCAGCTTCAGAAAAGCAGTAAAATTAGAAAGACAGATAAGTATATACAGTGGCTCCTAGCTTGCAGTAAAATGTTTCAAATCTTATAGCTTTTCCCCATATATTGCCATCCTAAAGAGAAACAACAAAACACTTTCCTTAACATGTTTTTCAAATTCTCACCCTACTTCCAATCAATTACCAAGTTTTAATGCTTCAATTTCCCCAATGTTTTTGCAAACTGTCCATTTCTCTCTACTTCCAAAACCAGCACATCATTCAAGCCATCAGCCCCTGGTGCCTGCGTTTTGTCATTTTTCAGTGTCTTGGCTGCCTCTAGGCTCACCTTTTTCTTTTTCCTTTCACCCTATTGCCAATCATCTTTTCAAAACACAAATCTGATCATGCCATTCCTGTGCTTCAACCTTCAATGGTTTCCTACCTCCCTCCTGCAAGATTGCTTACTATACCCTTTTTATCTGACTCCTCTTTATCATTCTTAGCCTCATCTTTTAAATTTAATTATTGTTTTTGGCAGCACTGAGTCTTCATTGCTGCACACAGGCTTTCTCTAATTGCAGTGTACAGGCTATGCATTGCAGTGGTTGCAGAGTAAGGGCTCTGCATTGTTGCAGTTACTCTGCATTGTTGCAGAGTAAGGGCTCTAGGGTATGTAGGCTCCAGTAGTTGCAGCATGTGGGATCTTTCCAGACCAGGGATTGAACCTAGGTCCCCTGAATTGGTAGGTGGATTCCTAACCACTGGAGCACCAGGAAAGTCCATCTTAGCCTCAGCTTTTAACCACATTGTCCCCTGAATCGTGGGAATTATTTCCTGTTACCCAGCTTGCTCTTTTCACTCAACTTTTGGTACATGTAGCGCCTTTGCCATACCTAGTGTTGTGGTTCATGCTCAGTTGTGTCCAGCTCTTTGCAACCCCATGGACTGTAGCCTGCCAGGCTCCTCTGTCCATGGAATTTCCCAGGCAAGAATATTGGAGTGGGTTGCCATTTCCTACCCCAGGGCATCTTCCCAATCCAGAGATCGAACCTGCATCTTCTTTGTCTCCTGCATTGGCAGGCAGATTCTTTACCACTGAGCCACTGGGGAAGCTAGGAGAAATATACAACCCTTAATAAAATATAACAGTGGAATAAATGCATAGTAAAAGTGCTGCATGCACACACACAGAAGAAGGGAGAATTCTGACTTCACTTAGAAGATAACATTTGAGCTGAAATCTTATTCAAAGAGTGAGCATGATTTCCATACATGGAACAGAAGAGGAGCAAAGGAAGAAAAGAACAGGGTGGAAGTGCAGAGTTCTAACCACTGGTGTGTGCGTGCGTGCTAAGTCGCTTCAGTAATGTCTGACTCTTTGCAACCCTATGAACTGTAGCCCACCAGGATCCTCTGTCTGTCGGATTCTCCAGGCAAGAATACTGGAGTGGGTTGCCATGCCCTCCTCCAGGGGATCTTCCTGACCCAGGGATGGAACCTGAGTCTCTTTCTTCTCCTGCATTGGCAGATGCGTTCTTTACCATTAGCTCCACCCAAGAAGCCCCCCTAATTCACTGGAACACCAGGGAATTCCTAAGAACATGGTATTTCAGCAAGATCAAAACCAAAGAAGCATTAAATGGCTTGGTACTCCCTGGTGGCTCAGATGATAAAGCGTCTGCCTACAATATGGGAGACCTGGGTTCGATTCCTGGGTCGGGAAGATCCTCTGGAGAAGGAAATGGCAACTCACTCCAGTACTATTGCCTGGAAAATCCCACAGAAGGAGGAGCCTGGTAGGCTACAGTCCATGGGGTTGCAAAGAGTTGGACACGACTGAGCGACTAAACTTTCACTTTCACTCTTGGGCTGACATGCGGTTCATTCGCTGTAGATGTATGAAGAAATGCAGGGATTCGTCAGGCTGGAAATGGTCAGAAGAAATGCAGGGATTCATCAGGCTGGAAATGGTCATCTGTGGCCAGATAATGGAGCCCCACTGAGGAACGAAGACCTGACTTCATGGAGGCAAAAAGAAAGGCACCCAAACCATAGCAGCTGAGGGAAAGAGACAGGGTGATCAGCAAGCAGCCAATCAGAGGGAGATGATATGAGGGATGCTGAGCAGGTGGTGGAAAAGGAATGAACAAGAAGGGATACTTGTGTGCTATGCTGTTGACTTCTATAGGGCGCACATACAAGGGCCTTCCCTTTCATGGAGGCTACAGTTTAACCTGTGATCTTGAAAAGAATACTCACTCAAAGAACCCTTAAATGTTGAGACAGAAATAGGTTCCTGCCTCTATGGCTTTGGGTGTAGTCAGTTACCAGTCACAATATAAAATTACCCTACAAATAAAGATAATTCCTAGAAACTCAGATTGATTTTCAGAAGTATTCTGTCTACACTGAGCAGCTACCATCAACTATCATCTATTAATCACCACTGTGTAAGGCACGGGGATACGTGAGGGACTAGGAATGGAAAAAACTATAAGTAGAGGAAAAATACCCTCTGCTTGGGGAGACAGAACATATTTATAAAGAATATATTATCCTGCAAGTGGGTTCATCAGTACTATCTTTCTAGATTCCATTTATATATTCCATTAATACAGAACAGACTTGTGGACACAGTGGGGGACAGAGAGGGTAGGATGAATTGAGAGAGAAGCACTGACACATATACATTTCCATATGTAAAACAGACAGCCAGTGGAAATTTGCTGTATGATGCAGGGAGCTCAGACGCAGTGCTCTGTGACCACCTAGAGGGGTGGGATGAGGTGGTAGGTGGGAGGGATGCTCAAGAGGGAGGGGACCTATGTAAACCTATGGCTGATTCATGTTGATGCATTGCAGAAACCAACACTGTAAAGCAATTATACTTCAATTAAAAATAAATTAATTTTTTAAAAAAGAATATTTTAAGTCCTCCTCTGAAACAGGTCAGGAAATAAACAGTTGAATGAGAACAGACCCTGCTACAGGGGTTCAAAGAAGGAAGGGATTCCTGGACAAAGTGGCTCACAACAGGGTGACATGGAAGTTGAGCCTTGGAGCCAGGCAAGACCTGGGCAGGATAAGAAGAGAGATGATCCCACAGATATCCTGCCTCCAAAACCACCCAGCCTCTACGATGCAGCCATGTAACATGAGGTCACAGAACAGTGCACAATATAATAAACAAAAGGAAGACAAAGCATAATCCCATTTTTATAAAATATAAAAAAGTGTGCATGTACTCACAGAAAACCATTATATCAAAAATGTTACCAATGATTATTTCCAAATATTTTCTGATTGGCTTGTATAAGTCGTTTGAAGACTTTTTTTTTCAGTTGCTCTTTGCAATTTTTCAAGTTCATGCTAAAATCCAGTTTTTATCAGCAGAATTGGTGGCTATACTTTGGTTGGTTCTTGCTACCATGTACCAGTAGGCTTTAGTGCCACTTACCCTCCCAGCCATCACACTAGCCACTTTTAAAATCATCATCGTCTGTAGTCCCTGCTGTTTGCTTCCCCGCAGGACTGAAGTTTGTCAACTATAAGCAGGGAATCTCATCTGTGTTTACATTTGATCAAATATAGTCTCTTGAAAAAGCAGGGTATTGCTCCTTTCATCTCATTAGAGTGATATCCTTAGTCTCTACTATAATTATTTTATCAGATTCAGATACATTTTCACTTTCTTCTGTTTTGTATCTGTGTTTGAGTCTGCACAGGAAGGTGAGGGTGGCTGAGATTGAGGAAAGCAGATAAAATGGCTTGAATAGATATCATGTAAATATGTCAAATTTTAGTATGTTTTGACTGATTTTTTTTCTTATTTTCTCTCTTGCTTCCTTAAAACACACAAACAAAAACCCTAATATAGGGGGAATTATGTAGTCCTGGTTGCTTCACTAGCCTCCATATTGTGGCAATCAAGAGAAATTAAATATGAAGACACAAATGGGTATGTAGAATATAATGTGTGCTTAATAAATCTTAGTTGAAATAATAAATAAAAGTAAACTGAGCCTATAAAACTCAGTTTCTAGGACATTGTTTTACATTTTCACCTGTTTTCTAAGAAAAATTCAAACTTTGGTCAGTTTCATAGGCATGGAAATGTGTGATATATTGTGCAAAAACTTGCATCAATAGCACATTTTTTAAAAGTCTTGACACTTTAATGTTCTTGAAAATCCCTAGTCAGTAAGAACTTACTCCCTGGTGATATAAAATAAATATAGTATAATTGCAAAACACAGTGTCTCACCAGAATAAAAAGAGAAAGGGGAGAGGGCAAAGGCTTAGCCATTTATAAGGAGTTTGACGGGGCTTTAGATGAACAGGAGCCTAGTGGACTACAGTCCTAGGGGTGGCAAAGGGGCGGGCACAACTTTAGCGACTAACCAACAGAAGTTATGGAGAAGGCAATGGCACCCCACTCCAGTACTCTTGTCTGGAAAATCCCATGGACGGAGGAGCCTGGTAGGCTGCAGTCCATGGGGTCGCTAAGAGTCGGACACGACTGAGCATCTTCACTTTCACTTTTCACTTTCATGCATTGGAGAAGGAAATGGCACCCTACTCCAGTGTTCTTGCCTGGAGAATCCCAAGGACAGGGGAGCCTCGTGGGCTGCCGTCTATGGGGTCGCACAGAGTCGGACACGACTGAAGCGACTTAGCAGCAGCAGCAACAGAAGTTATGCCAGGCATGAGTGAGCAATAGCCAGGGGGCGCTAAAGAGCTGGAGCCACGTGGTGGACATGGGGAAGAACTGCTTGCTCTTTGACAAAACAGGTTAGCGAATTTCACTCTAGTATCTAGTTTATTACTAGATATTGGAAGCAATTTCAAAGTTTAAACTTTGTTTTATCAGGGCATTAGCACAAAAAATGATTTAGAAAAGCTGATAATATTTATCTTACTAATTAGACATAAGGAGAAAAGGACATATATTTGTACCCTTTCTCTTTTTTCTATTTTAGGAAGTCACTTTCTTTTGTTCACATTTAAGTATGAGAGCCCTTTCCTTTTTATAGTTTGAGATTCAGAGGTCCAAATAAGAACTAAAACAAAGTTCTCAAAATACAAACCAAAATAATACTTTTTATACAATAAATTTCCTTATATAATACCCATGCTTACAACTTTAGCATCTTTTAGAATTTGAAAAGTTCAGTTAACTAAATATAACCTACATTAAGTCAGTAAATATTTTACAGAAAAGCATTTTTTTCTGAAGCATATTGAAATGTTTTAATCTTTTTCTCTTATTTTGGTGGATATTTTTAGAAGCTGCTTTTCAGATAGTTCTAAACTCTCCCTTAATCTGAAATGATATATATTAAGTACTTAGTTTTTTCTTGATGATACAAGAAAATGGTGAAATCACCAGGGTTGGGATGATCTCCTGGAGAAGGGATAGAAGCCCCATTCCAGTATTCTTGGGCTTCCCTGGTGGCTCAGACTGTAGAGAATCCACTTGCAGTGCAGGAGACTTGGATTCAGTCCCTGGGTTGGGAAGATCCCCTGGAGAAGAGAATGGCTACCCACTCCAGTATTCTGGCTTGGAGAATTCCATGGACAGAGGAGCCTGGAAGGCTACAGTCCATGGGGTCGCAAGGAGTCAGACACGACTGAGTGACTTTCACTTTCACTTGATGATGCAAAGTCAGATTTGTGATAACTCAGCACTATTGCCCTGTAAAATCATGGCCTCTGAGTAAAACTAGAAGAATGAAGGGGAAAAGAGGTGACATGTGAAGGGGAAAATCCAAAGGCACAGGAGTTACTAGAGAGAATGGAAGGTCATGTTCAGCTCAGTTCAGTTCAGTCGCTCACTCGTGTCCGACTCTTTGTGACCCCATGAATCACAGCACGCCAGGCCTCCCTGTCCCTCACCAACTCCCGGAGTTCACTCAGACTCACGTCCCATCAAGTCAGTGATACCATCCAGCCATCTCATCCTCTGTCGTCCCCTTCTCTTGCCCCCAATCCCTCTCAGCATCAGAGTCTTTTCCAATGAGTTGAGTTTTTGCATGAGGTGGCCAAAGTACTGGAGTTTCAGCTTCAGCATCATTCCCTCCAAAGAAATCCCAGGGCTGATCTCCTTTAGAATGGACTGGTTGGATCTCCTTGCAGTCCAAGGGACTCTCAAGAGTCTTGTCCAACACCACAGTTCAAAAGCATCAATTCTTCAGCCCTCAGCTTTCTTCACAGTCCAATTCTCACATCCATAAATGACCACTGGAAAAACCATAGCCTTGACTAGATGGACCTTTGTTGGCAAAGTAATGTCTCTGCTTTGCAATATGCTATCTAGGTTGGTCATAACTTTTCTTCCAAGCAGTAAGCATCTTTTAATTTCATGGCTGCAATCACCATTTTGGAGCCCCCAAAAATAAAGTCTGACACTGTTTCCACTCTTTCCCCATCTATTTCCCATGAAGTGATGGGACCAGATGCCATGATCTTCGTTTTCTGAATGTTGAGCTTTAAGCCAACTTTTTCAGTCTCCTCTTTCACTTTCATCAAGAGGCTTTTTAGTTCCTCTTCACTTTCTGCCATAAGGGTGGTGTCATCTGCATATCTGAGGTTATTGATATTTCTCCCGGAAGGTCATGGGCAACTGGCAATTAAATGGTTAATAGAACCTTTAAGCCTGAAGGCTGGTGAGGAAGGAGGTGTTCAGAGCAAAGCCTTGCGGGGAAGGGAAGTGTAGAAATGATTTTTGCCCATTCTGAGTTGGTCATGGGCCAAGGAGGCACAGCCCTCAATAGGATGCCTGAGCAAACTCTATAGCAGCCAATGAAGGAGAAAAGGATGCACCATCTTCATGGTACAAGGAAAAGAATGCAACTCAATTGCTCCCCCTCTGGACAACTGTGACATAGCAACGAGAAGATCCACAGCCAAGCTTCAGCTCCACTGCTTTCTGGGATGGAAAATTTCAAATTACTTAATTCTCTGAGTTAGATCCCGATTCCTCAGGCTGGTTATGAGTTCTAAAATGAGTTAGCATTTGTGCAGGTGCCCAGTGTAGTAGATTTTCAAATCCTTTTGAGAAAGAGGAAGAACATAAGGAAGTAACCAAGCTGACTGAAAATGTTTATTAAGCATTTAAATGTACCAGACACCGTAAAAGGGGCTGGAGAGGCAAAAATATGTAAGACAGTCCTTTCTCTCAGAGCACAGTTTAGTGGGAAGCACAGACAGGTAAATACCTTCATGAAAACACACTTTGATAACTGCTACAATCAAAAGAGAACAAACTGGAATCCAGAGAAGACAGACATACATTGTAACTTTAGCTGCAAAGAAAGGTATAATTAACTTGGGCTTAGGAGTTGAAGAGTGCTTCAGAGAAAATGGGGCTTTCAGATGGAGAGTAAGAGAATCAATGGGAATTTTCCAGAAATCTTTAAGTTAAAAAGAGGAAGTTATTTGTAAGAATGAGAAATTTTCTAAAATCTGTTTCAAATAAAAAACACTATGGTTCTGATAATCAGATGGCAAATGAGCACAGGTAGAAAAATACAAATTGAAACCACAGCCATCAGAATAACTAAAATTAAAAATAAGGACAACACTAAATTCTGGCTAAGGTATGGAGAAATTGGATCTCTCATATACTTCTGATGAAAATGTAAAATTGTAAGACATTCTGGGAAACATTTTAACAATTTATTATAAAACATAATATGCAACTTCTGTGTGACCTAACAAATGGCACTCTTGAGGATTTATCTCCAGAGAAATGGAGACTTTCCTTCTTGCCTCCCCTCAAATAAAAAAAAAAAAAGAAAGAAAGAAAAACTATACAGAAGTTCATAGCAGCTTTACTTGTAATAGTCATAACACTGGAATTAGTCTAGATGTTTTTTAGCTAGCCACTGGTTAAACAAACTGTGGTACATCCAAACCATGGAATGCTGCTGCTGCTGCTGCTAAGTCACTTCAGTCATGTCCGACTCTGTGCAACCCCATAGACAGCAGCCCACCAGGCTCCCCCGTCCCTGGGATTCTCCAGGCAAAGAACACTGGAGTGGGTTGCCATTTCCTTCTCCAATGCATGAAAGTGTGAAAGTGAAGTCGTTCAGTCGTTCAGTCGTGTCTGACTCTATCGACCCCATGGACTGCAGCCTACGAGGCTCCTCCGTCCATGGTATTTTCCAGGCAAGAGTACTAGAGTGGGGTGCCATTGCCTTCTCCGAACCATGGAATAGTACTCAGCAATAAAAAGAAGGAATTATTGATAAACACAGTTTTGATGATTGCAGAGAGTTATGCTAAGTGGGAAAAGAAGCTAGTAACCAAAGGTTGTACCTGTTTGCTTCTGTTTGTATAACATTTTTTAAGTAACAAAATTTTAGAAATGAAGTTAAAGAATGATTGCTACATGTCCAGATAAAACTATAATTTGAAAAGATACAGGCACCCCAATATTCATAGCAGCGTTGTTTACAATAACCCAAACATGGAAGTGACCTAAATGTCCATTGACAGATGAATGGATTTAAAAAAATGTGGTATACATGTATACACAATGGAATATTACTCAGACATAATAAAGAATGAAATAATGCCATTTATAGCCACATGGAGGGACTTAGAGATTTTCATACAAAGTGAAGTAAGTCAGAAAGAGAAAGACAAATACCATATATCACTTACCTGTGGAATTTAAAATGCAGCACAAATCAACATATCCTGGAAACAGAAACAGACTCATGGATACAGAGGACAGACTTGCAGTTGACAAAGGGGAGGCGGTGGGGAAGGGAAGGATTGGGAGTTTGGGATTAGCAGATGCAAACTATTCTATATAGATGGAGTTAACAACAAGGTCCCACTGTATAGCACAGGGAACAATATTCAATATCCTATGATAAACCATGTGAAAAAGAACATATATGTACAACTGAGTCACTTTGCTGTACCAGCAGAAATTAACACAACATTATAAATCAACTATACTTTAATAAAATTGAAAAAAAAAGCAGAATGCTACCAGAGGTCAGAAATAGAGGAGGGAGGTGGAAGGGGTCTTTGTGCTGATGGATCTGTCCTGTATCTTGACTGTGGTGGTGGATACATGAAGCTATACATGTGATAAACACTGACAGAAATAAATAGACCAATAAAATTGGGGAAACCTGAATATATTTGGTAGGTTGTGTGGATTACATCAATGTCGATATCCTGGTCTTGATGCTATGCTGCTAAGTCTGCTGCTAAGTCGATTCAGTCGTGTCCGACTCTGTGCGACCCCATAGACGGCCGTCCACCAGGCTCCCCTGTCCCTGGGATTCTCCAGGCAAGAACACTGGAGTGGGTTGCCATTTCCTTCTCCAATGCATGAAAGTGAAAAGTGAAAGTGAAGTCACTCAGTCGGGTCCGACCCTCAGCGACCCCATGGACTGCAGCCTACCAGGCTCCTCTGTCCATGGGATTTTCCAGGCAAGAGTACTGGAGTAGGGTGCCATTGCCTTCTCCGTGATACTCAACTAGAGGTATTTCAAAATATGACCATTAGATGAAGCCAGTTAAAATTTCACAAGAGATCACTCTTTTGTTTTTTTGAAACAGCATATGAATCAACAAGTATCTCAGTAGATTTCAACGTTTAAAATGCTATGGTTCTGTTTTATAAAGTAACTGAGGTTTCATTGAACATAATACAGAGTCAGACATGACAGCGACTGAACAACAGGAGTATTTTTTGTTCTTTTTATTCTATAAGAATTTATTGAGTCTGTAATTTCAATAGCAGTTTGATATTGGCCATTTATGGAATTTCTATCGTGTGTCAGCTCACCCAGTTGGGATCATCCTCTCCTTCCTTTGGCCCCCACAATGCACTGTAATAGTAGCTATACACTGATTGGGGCCCTTTTCTTCCTGTGTTATGGCAGACACTGTTTTTGAGAATGCGTTTCTGTTACCTCCTAGGTACAGGCTGGTACAAGTTCTGAGCTTTCCTGGTAGTTAAGCACAACATTGTGACCAAGTTCCGGGCCATAGAATATAGGCAGAATTGATGGATGTCAATCCCTATCTGCTTGTGTGATCTTCCACACTCTCCTTTCTGTCTGGATACCAGGATTCAGCAGAGGACCCCACTGTCCTAGGAGAAAGCAAACTCACAATAGAGGAAGCCTGAGACTCTGAGTGACTGTCCTGAAGACCACTTGCCAATAAGAACTAAATTTATATTGTGTCAAGCCACTAAACTTTGGGCGTCTGTATTACAGAACATAATGTTATTTACCCTTTTATATATATATATATGCTCATCTCCACAGTAGACTCTGGGGTCACTGAGAGTAAGAACTCTGCTGTGTTCACATTTATACTCCTGGAGCCCAGATGGTACCTGACACAGAGAAGCTGCCTCATAACTGCTTCCCAGGTGGCTCAAGTGGTGAAGAACCTGCCTACCAGTGCAGGAGATGTGAGTTCGATCCCTGGGTCGAGAATATCCTCTGGAGAAGGGAATGGTAACCCACTCCAGTATTCTTGGCTGGGAAATCCCATGGACAGAGGAGCCAGGTGGGCTATAGTCCATGGGGTTGCAAAGAGTCAAACATGACTTAGCAACTGAGTGAATACACACACAACTGCTTGCTGACAATCATTCTTTCATCAGTGATAGACTTATTATCCTTAAATGTGGTAGGAAAAGCTAGGATTTCATTCCCAAGTCCAAAGTCTCACAAAAGGTCTTGAGAAGAAGCAGGGCTCAAATGAGTAAAGGTACAAATTGTTATTGGGTTACTTCATTTCCTCCTCTTTAGCATTTCTCATTCTGTGCGTGAAAAACACATCTTGTTTATCAGAACCTAACTGATTTAAATATAATTTATTTTCAGATTCAGTAAGTTTCACTAAATAAATGTTTTTGTGAAAATTTAACACAAAAACTAGTGAGAGCTCATGTTTAGACATCTTCATTATTTTTTTAGAAAAATACCACATGACACTTACTACTGCACTATGAAATTGTATAAATAATTAAAATCGAACCTCACATATCCAAAAAAATGGCCTAACTACTTTCTATGATATATTATCCTTTTACTTCATGGGTTGGCTTGCTTACTTGATAATCTGCAAAAAATTCACCCATCAAAAATAGGTCATCAGGTTACTGGGGTGAATTTATGACTAAAACTCTGGAGTTTTGCTTCAGTAAAGAAATAACGTATTTTCTTTGTACCTTTTCTAAGTATATACACACATTATATATTCAAATCCCAAAAGAAAAATACAACTGTACTTTTATAAATGTTTTCCCTTTAACCAGCTTGTTTTGCTTACTATTTAATATCCCCTTATTACTATATTTTCTTAATACTTTGATTGCTACAGATAGCTTCCCTAGTCACAGTGACAACTACTTTGTCACAGTATTTAACAATTGGAAAAGACCTTAAAGATCATCTAGTCCAGTATATTTACTTACAGTAAAAGAAACTATCTCCTAGAGGTTAAATGACTGTAGGAGTTCATGGTGCTAATTAGTATATAGAAAAGTCAAGTCAAGAAACTATACTCTTAACTCTGACCAGTGATGCCCTGGAATTCTAGGAGATGAATTCAATGTGAATTCAGTGTTGATTATAAGTTCTTATAAGCTAAAATATGAGTTTAGCTGAGCATAAATTATTTATTTGACTTTATTCTTCTGATTTAAACTCATATATAATTACATTTGAGTGGCAATTGAATAGATTTTGGTTTCTTAATATTTAATTCAGCATTTATTAATTTGAATTTTATGGGGCTTTCTTTGGGCATAACTTTTGTCAGTTCCGGTCTTTTTAAGCCCCTCAAAAACACACAGCCCTATTCAGACTTTTAGTAATCACTTTCATTATTCTTTTTACATTTAAGTCTTGAATTTTTACGTTTAACTCTTTAATCCACATGAATTTTGTTCTATAGTGTAAAGTGCGAATTAAAATTTCTCTTTGTCTAAATAACTAATCTTTGTCCTTTCCCCACTTATCTGCGATGCCTCTATACCACATACAGTATTCTTTTTGGGTGATGAGTCTAAGTTTTTTTCTATGCTGTTGATTATATTTTTATATTAGTGTGTTGTCAATCAAGTTAGAATGGATAGTTACAAAGAACCTCAGCTATCAATGGTTTAAAGAAAGTTTGTTTCTCACTCAGGTTACATGTACTCTGGGGTCAGTAGGGGGCTCTGTTTATCAGAGTCAACAGGAATCCAGGCTGATCAAAAACCCATCTTCACACCTGCTTCTGGAATCCCTGAAGTCATGTTGCTGTCTTATCACTTTTTCTCTGTGTGTTTGTCCTCAGTGAATTTTGCAGTCTTTCTTATTCTGAGTTGAACAATTATGGCTCAGACAGTAAAGCGTCTGTCTACAATGCGGGAGACCCGGGTTCAACCCCTGGTTTGGGAAGATCCCCTGGAGAAGGAAATGCCAATGCACTCCAGGACTATTGCCTGGAAAATCCCATGGACAGAGGAGCCTGGTAGGCTACAGTCCATGGGATTGCAAAGAGTTGGACACGACTGAGCGACTTCACTTCATTTCACTTGGTGATTTATTTCCTAACTTTTTATGATTTTAAAATTATTTTGCATGCTTTCTATTAAGTCACCTTTGTGCACGTATCTTTTTCCTCAAAGAATCATATATTTCATTTAGACAAATTATTAATACAAAATTGTCCATAGTATGCTCATGCAAGACATTATAATAACTTTTTTCTTATTTCTAATTTCATGTACTTGTATTTTCTTCTTAATTATTCATTAACTTTGTTAAGTGTTTATCTAGTTTTCTGAATTTCTTTTAAAAAAAAACAGTTATATTCATTTTCTGATCATGCATGGTGTTCTCTAATTCACTAATTTCTACCATTAGTTTTCTTATTTTCATCTTTTTACTTTCCTTGTGGGGTTTTCTTTGCTTTCTTCTAACTGTTAAACTCAACCATTCAATGATTCACTTTCTCTCTTTTAATAACTAATGTTTCTGAACATACCTTTAAATTCATTCATGTTTTGATACATAATATTCTCATATATGTGTGTTTGAAGTGACCTACAACTTCATTGTCTTCTACAATGACTAAGTTATTAGGAAAGCAATTTTTTTAATTTTTAAGGGCCTGGAAATTTCTATTTAAATTGTTTAAAATTTCTTATTGAGAAGATGTGGCCCAATAATCTGACAAATGACAACTGCCAAATTCTCTAAAATTTCACTAAGGGCACATATGCGCATGTACACTCATGTGTGAGTGTGTACTTGTTATTTCGTCGCTAAGTCGTGTTTGACTCTTGTGACCCCATGGACTGTAGGCCACCAGACTCCTCCATCCATAGGATTTTCCAGGCAAGAACCATTTCCTTCTCTGGGAAATCTTTCTGACTTAAGAATCTAATCCATTTTACCTGCATTAGATTCTCTACCGTGAAGCCATCCAGGAAGCCTGTATGTGTACTTAAATTTGTCTATAACAACATTTGTTCTACAATTGTAGAATGCTTCAGTCCACTCTTCCACTCCGGGTACACTGATGCTAGAAGTAATAGCAGGTACAGAAAGAGAAGCTGCTTCTGTTTTGGCCAAACAAGGAGACGTTTCCAACTAGCAGACGACAGCTGCTCAGTCATTCACCCTACTCCTTTACCCAAGAGGCAGGCTGAAGCAAAGAGTCGCATGACCCCCATCCTACTTACCAGCCAGCCGAGCTGTTCACATTCAGAGTGCATGTATGGGCTATAACTAGGTTCTTCAAACTAGAGTCTCCAGCACCACAGATGGCAAACACCCCTCCTGGACTCTGCCATATGGTTGAGTGTTGGCTTTAATTTTCAAGAGTATTCAAGTCTTTCAAATTTTCCATTTAAATTTCCTTTAATATACTTTTAATTTTGATTAAAATGCATGCATCTTAACCCATCTTTCCCTTGTTTTTTGAAGTATCAATCAATAGTTATTTTCTTCTATAGTTCTTTCTGTTTCTGTACATTTCACTTCCCCACAACACATTTTGGAAGTTTAAAAGAACCTGTATTCTCTAAAAGACATAAGCTCATTGTGGTTTTTTTCCATGGGAAGTTGGGAAAGGACATAGGGACCATTTGTAGCTTGTCATCATCTTACTACAGAACATGTGGGTTTTTTTAATCCACATATGGAACAAATACAATAAGGTGAGCAGATTTTGTTCTTAAATCTGCACTTTTACACTTTCAAATTCTCACAGCTAAGAGGAGTAATCACACAAATAAACAAAATATGTCCAGGGCTTATCATGAGAAACACTCTTCAGCCTTGAAATAATGCTTGACACTTTCCTTTAGTAAAATTCAGGAAGAAAAAAAGTGTTAGTCGCTCAGTTGTGTCCGAATCTTTGCGATCCTGTGGACTGCAGCCCATCAGGCTCCTCTGTCCTTGGGATTCTTCAGGTAAGAATACTGGAGTGGGTAGCCATTCCCATCTCTAGGGAATCTTCCCAACCCAAGGATTGAACCTGGGTTTCCTGCATTGCTGACATTCTTTACCACCTGAGCCACCAGGGAACTTGGTAATAAAAAGGTCCAGTACCATCCTCAGATGGAAACCAGGTGTTGAAGGAAATTCAAGTTCTTGTTCCATAGAATGACTGGAAGATTTCTAGCATTTCATTACAGGCTACACAGACACTTAAAAGGTAACTGCAAAATGCTATGTCTGCTTATTTAAAGCCTTTATTTTGTGTTAAATCAATCATAACTCTAGTGTAAGTTATTAAATTGTCATCTATAGTATTATTTCCACCAGTTAAGATCTTCCTTAAGTGATATTATCTGGAATATTCTGAACACATAAGCGTGTCTGCTGCTGCTGCTAAGTCGCTTCAGTCATGTCCACCTCTGTGCGACCCCATAGACGGCAGCCCACCAGGCTCCCCCGTCCCTGGGATTCTCCAGGCAAAGAACACTGGAGTGGGGTGCCATTTCCTTCTCCAATGCATGAAAGTGAAAAGTGAAAGTGAAGTCGCTCAGTCGTGTCTGACTCTTAGCGACCCCATGGACTGCAGCCTACCAGGCTCCTCCGTCCATGGGACTTTCCAGGCAAGAGTACTGGAGTGGGGTGCCATTGCCTTCTCCGAAGCATGTCTAAAGAACTACATAACTCCCTAAGAAAAGCAGCAATGTTTCATAAAATGTATGCCTATAATTTTTAAAACTTAGTTAAGGAGTGAAAATTTTTACAAATTTAAAATTAAAAAAGTCTGCTCAGAGACCTACAGGATTGCAGCATTTGATTCAACCTTGGCTCCTCGATGGCCCTGAACTTCCACATCTACAAGGGATGATAGAAAATGTAAAAGTGAATTATACCACGGAAGTTTACACCTGGACTACAGTTCACAAAATATAAAAGTTTCAAAAGGATATTGATGAAAAACAGTATGTTAGATTTTTCTTTATTTGGTAATATTGGGTTGACCAAGAAGTTCGTTCAGATTTTCTAGTAATGTCTCATGGAAAAACCCAATGAACTTTATGGCCAATCCAATACCTTGCCTCATGTTCTATTGTCAGGGGCACAAAGCCCCCATCCAGGGGCTGAGACCAATATAAACACAGGTAGAATTTCATGTGAGCTCTTACGGACTAGAAATAGACAAAAAAACAACCAATAACAAAACAAAGTCATTTAAAATCAATGGTATAATAGGGAACCTTAATATTTCTAGGAAACTCTCCAAGAGAGAGGCTTCCCAGGTGGTGCTGGTCATAAAGAATCTGCCTGCCAGTGCAGGAGGCACAAGAGGTGCGGGTTCAATCGCTAGGTTAGGAAAATTCCCCTGGAGTAGGAAATGGCAGCCCGTTCCAATATTCTTACCTGGAAAATCCCTTGGACAGAGGAGCCTGGCTGGCCACAGTCCATGGGTTCGCAAAGAGTCGGACACTACTGAGAGACTGAACACACAACACACACTTGGAGAGGGGGAGAGAAATCCCACCGCAAGGGACCTGAGAAAGACATTCTGATTCAAATTAGGGCTTGAAGGACAGGGAGGGCTGTGGAGGGCACAGGATATTGTCAAGTATTATAGGCCTCTACCAAGACCAGAAGGCGGGCCTGCCAAAGGACACTGATGCAACAAACAGCGGTCCTGAATCTGGGGCCAGTGAGTCTCCACCACAGGTTCCACCCACTGGCTTTGCCCTTTCCTGGAAATCATGCGGTTACTGTTGACTCTGCTTCACTCAGCAGTGCCCAGAAGTCCAAAGGCACAGTTGACCAAAGGCTCAGCTGCTTCAGTCGTGTCTGACTCTTTGCGACCCTATGGACTGTAGCCCACCCGACTCCTCTGTCCGTGGAATTCTCCAGGCAAAACTACTGCAGTGGATTGCCATCCCCTTCTCCAGGGAAGCATGAGAAATAATAAATCATTGCTCATTTAAACACTAAGTTTGGGGTTGGTTTCGAGGGCAAGCTGAACGATGCATTGGCAGCTCTTCTCACCTTAACAGGCATACCTATCACTAAGAGATCTTGTCAAAGGACAGATTTGCATTCCAAAGGTCTGAGTGAGTCTTGAGAGTCTGCAGCGTTCACCAGGCAAAGGTGATATGAATGCTGTTGGCCTATGACCTGCAGTTTGAGTAGAAACTTTTGGTAAGAGTGTAATCTTTTTCTTTAATTACTTTTTGGCTATTAGTCTGCTAGAGCTGCCATAACAAAGTACCACAGGCTGGGTGTCTTAGAAAACAAAAATTTACTTATAATTCTGGAGACTAGAAGTCCAAGATCAAGGGGTCAGCAGGGTTGCTTTCTTCTAATGTCTTTCTCCTCGGCTTGCAGACAGCTCTCTCCCTCCTGTGTCTTCACATGGCCCTCCCTCTGTGCCTGTCTGTGTCCTAATCTTCTCTTCCTATAAGGACCCCAATAATATTGGACTAGGGCCTACCCCCAAAGACCTCATTTAACTTTAATTACCTTTTTAAAGAGCCTATGTCCTGATACAGTCACATTCAGAGAACGGGAAATCTCAACTTCAGTATGTGAATACTGTGAGGGACACCATTCCCCCATAACAGTTATTTAGAAAAGCTTAAGGAGAAATCAGGGCTTCCCTGGTGGCTCAGATGGTAAAGAATCTGCCAGCAATGTAGGAAACCCTGGTTCTGTCCCTGGGTCGGGAAGATCCGCTGGAGAAGGGAAGAGCAATCCGCTCCACTATTCTTGCCTGGAGAATTCCATGGACAGAGGAGCCTGGTGGGCCAGAGTCCATGGGGTTCGCAGTGTTAGACAGGACTGACTGACTAACACCCACAAGGAGTAAATCATGACATGTAAGCTGGGACTTAAAAGATAACTTGAATTTTATAGCAGCCAAGAAGGATGAGGTTCATCTGGGGACACTAGGGGACAACTTGAACTCAATCTGGTCAACTTGGGAAGTGCATGCGTTTTACAAACAGAATTGAACAGGATGTGACGGACTCCAGGTCAGATGCTACTGCATCTCTGATTTTTTTTTTTTTTTTAAGAGTGCTTCATTACTGCCAGATACACAAAATCCATCCCCTCTCCCATGCAAACTTCAATTCCACTGGTATGGAGAGCATAGCTTCCAGTCATTGTTAAGAGAGAGTACGCTGGGCATGCACAACCACAGACTCTGTCCCTCATCTGTGGCCCTACACTGATTCTCTGTTCCTGGAATGTTCCTGGAGCAGCCGGCCTGCAGGTGCCAGAACATTCCTCCAGCTGAAATCTACCTAAAGCCATTGCACTACTGTGCCCAGGGGAGGAGACAGAAGCATTTCCTGCCTGCCTTTCCTCTCAGGCTGATAATGCAGAATCATACATGATATTGACGTTGCACCTTTCTCAATGGAGCTCGAAGTGCTCCCAGACATTACCTCACAACATCCCTAACCCAAGGCCCTTGAGTCCTAACCCAAGAAGTGGCTTCTACAAGTACATGACCCTGTTCAATCAGCACAAAAAAATCTAATAACCAGCAGGTAATATACATTCTTTGAAAGATAAAAGTGGGACTGCTTCAATACCATGAGGGTTTTTTTTCCTCTTTTTTCCACAGTGCTTTGGTAGCGCAGGCAATAAGCATTGCAGATTGAAGGATTATAATGTTCTCTGAGTATCACCTGTGCCCGCCTGCGGGACAGAGAGGATAAACAGCCTCTACAAGAGTGACCATAGAACTGTGGACTTCGGAAAGCGAGCTGAGTGACTCCGCTCTTCCTATTTAGCCTTTCAGGTATTCTGAAAGAGATCACACAGAAATCACACACGCACAAAAGCCAGTACCAATGGTGAAAATGGAAGGACACGCTAGCCACAAACGGAATCACTGCTGTTGAGTAGCCTTTGTGTCTACATTTTTCCTTACCCCTGGGCTCCAGGAAATATACACTTTCCCATTCAGGTCCGAGGACGGTGACCTTTCTCCTCCTGCTTTCTTTTCAACTCTTTTTAGAGGTGAAGCTTTAAGGTTGTTTGAAGACAGAGTAATAAGTCTCTCCAAGAGACCAGCACCACCGCCTTAGCTCAGTCTCAGAAAAAAAGCACCGGTCCCCAAGTGCCACAGACCCCGTTCACAACTGCATTGTCATTCACCAGCTGTGTGACTTCAGACAAGTAGTTTTAGTCCTATGTCACTGTTTCTCATCTACAGGTAAAGATCATGTCTACACCGGAGGGCTGGTAAGAATATTAACTAAAACCACGTGTAAAGAACTTAACATCATTCCTGGCATGTCTTCATTCTTTGATAAACTACAATAATTATAAGCAAGAGTAATCACAATAATTGCTATTTCCCATTTTATTCATGAAATTAGAAAAGATTGGAAGAAGAAAGCAAAGCAAGATTGTGAGAGAACCTGAGAAACTGTGCACTTGGAATTCCATATCCCCATATCCCAAAATAAGAAGTATCTTTGGGGCCTTCATCTGTCACAATGTCAAAGTGAAGTTCATTTTGTTTTGCCTGCTTTGCTTTGTTTCACTGTTAATACACATGGCAAAAATCTTCTCAGTCCTCTCATTGGCGTTTAATACAAGGTAATGTTCTTTGACATACAGTTTAGAGAGTTAAAGACAGTAAGTGCAACTTTTGGTAAAATTTTTTGTATAAAATAGAGAACAGTTAAACTTCCTGTGTTTAAAGTGAGAAGCCTTTCTTAGCTACTGATTCTGATCCATAGAGAGCTTGAACTCCCATTTACTCTAACAGACTGAGCGAGATATTTTTCTATTCCAGGGTTACACTTGTTCTAAATAATGGAAAGTGTCCTGTGTAATGATACATACATATCCGAATTAGAAACTATTATTTCCTCTGTCTTGAAAACCCTTGATGGTATTTACATTCTAAATTAAACTGAGCACTGTATATTGATTTTAATATGTTAAGATGAAATTCAATTTCATGACTACTACGAACATCACAGAGCGTGAGGGATCAATGTGTTTGCTGATTTCCTGCTTACTACCAATACCCTAAGGGTTTGATACAAGATTTACAAGAATATTGTTTCTGAAGATGTGTGCACAAACATGCTATCAAATAAGCTACAATGCAATGCACATTAGACCATGAATGATTCGTTTGCTGCATTTTAATCAGCCTGGCATAAATGCTGACACATCTATTAATGAGTTCCCTGTAGTCGGGCCACCAAGTGAAGCTCAGTTTCTTTCTCAAGAAAGCAGAGCTGGCAGGAGAGGTCTCCCCATGACTGCTCTTGGAATCCTCACGGCCCGAAAAAGAGGAAGTGCATATCAGCTAAGATAGAGCTATGGTTGTACAAGATACAGCTGCTGAGATGGCAGCAAGCCCAATGGCCAATTAAGTACCAGTAAGAGTGTGTGTGTGTGTGTGTGTGTGTGTGTGTGTGTACGCACACGCATTGATTTAGCTCCATAAAGGCTTCCTTTGCCAATATGAGAGGCACTCTAATGTGGTGGAGATGAGTATGGGCATGGAGTTGACCAACACTGGGGTCAAGTCCAGATTACATCAATTACCAGCCTGGTGACTTAGGACAAATTATTGAACCTATTTGTGACTCAATGTCTCCTCTAAAAAAATGGGAAGAAGAAAAAGAATAAGTCCCTCATAGAGTCATGAAGATTTAATGAGACAAAACACATTAAACCCTCCTCCCAGTACTTGGCATGGAGGAAGAGCTCAATAGATGGTAAGTATTATTATTAGATAAAACTCACATCCCAGTCATTCAAACACAATTTTTATTGAATTCTCATTATGAGGAAGACACTGTATAGACACTTCAGCAAATGCAGAGATTAACACAACACAGTCTCTACTTTGGAAGGGATTACATCCTGGTTGGGTAGATGAATACATAAATAACTATAATTGATGGGAAAACATGGTTAAGTGCTGAAAGAGAGGTATAATAAATTGCTATGGGAGTCTACAAGGTAAATAGATTACTTCCCACGGGGAGGGTCAGGGAAGCCCTCTTGAAAAGGATGCCACTGGGTTTGGAGTCTTGAAGAATAAATAGAATATGAATGTGTGGGAAGGTGAATATGCAGAGGAATAAAGATATGCAAGTGAGCATATGAGACACAGAGGCTGTCTATCAGCTCCTGCCAGCTGGGGGTGTATGTTGCAATCTAATGGAAAAGAAGTTTGTAAAATAGGTTGGGAGAAAACAACAGAGTGCCAAAGGCCAAGTTCAAGAGTTGGGTCTTTATCTGGTATGAAGGCGGCTTCCCAGGTGGCTCAGTGGTAAAGAAGCTGCCTGCAATGCAGAAGACCCAAGTTCAATCCCTGGGTCACAAAGATCCCCTGGAGAAGGGAATAGCTACCCAATCCTCTGCCTGGAGGAGCCCATGGGCAGAGGAGCCTGGTGGGTTATAGACCATGGGGTCACAGGGACTAAAACATTTTCACTTTTTTTCACTTGGTGTGAGGGGAGTGTCTTTGAAGTTTGTTCTACTGAGAAACAAGCTGGTCTGAACACTGCAGTAGGGAAAATAAGCTAACAGCTCGCACCTATTCAGCGCATGCCTGGAACCTTCTGAGATGCTTTATGTGCATCAATTCCTTTAGTCTCCAAACAATCCAGTTAGGTAAGTACTAGTATTATCACCATTTCACACTGAAGAAATCCAAGACACAGAGAAACTAAATCGACTGCCCAAGATTGCATAGTCAGGAATGGACGGAGGCAGGTTTGAATCCAGGGACTCGGGCTGTGGCCCCCACACCCTTGACCACTAACCTCACAGTCTGCTGCTCCAGAAGAAGGTGAGCATGCCATGAGGAGGGCCAGGGAGGAAGCCAGGGACAGCAGCGGAGCTGAGATAGAAGAGACTGAGAAGTAGGGTCACAGTGCTGGGAGAGGACAGTGAGGATTATGACAAGGGTAGAGTCGATATAATTTAGGAATGAGTTTCATTTCATGCAGGGCTTCCCTGGTGACTCAGATGGTAAAGAATCTGCCTGCAATGTGGGAGACCCAGGTTTGATCCCTGAGCCGGGAAGGTCCCCTGGATAAGGGAATGGCAACCCACTCCAGTATTCTTGCCTGGAGAATTCCGTGGACAGAGGAGCCTGGTGGGCTACAGTCCACGAGGTCACAAAGGGTCAGACATGACTGAGAAACTGACACTTTCACTTCAGTTCATATGATGAGAAAATGAGAAAGAGGATTCAAAGGCCGCCAATTTTGCTTCTAGAAAGAAGACAGCTAGGGCATTCCTGGGCTGAGGCAGCACTGCGTAGGGTATGCAAAAGCATGAATGTCAGAGTCTGACAGACCCTTGGGTGACCTTGTGTAACATTCATTTTATCTACCAAAGTAAAGATGTGTATGGCTGTTCAGGATCAAATGGGATACATAATGTTTATAGAAGAGCCTGGAACATAGGAGGTATTCAATAAACATTCATTTTCTTTCCTGCTGAAAAGAACCATGATCCTGGAAGAGAACAGGACACAGGACGGAAAAGTAAGATAGTTCCGCTACCCCAGAGGCTGAACCCACTGCCTATGGCCTGGGAGGCTCTGTCTTTTGAGATCTGACAGGGGACTCTCAGGGCAAGGCAACAGGAAGAGGCAGACACTGAGGTGGGAGTTGGCCCAGGCAATCCTGGATCTCCATCTGCATGGGGAGAGAGGAAATGGCAGAGAGAGTGGAAGCTTCCATGTTTTCCACCTCGGGCTGACAGGATGATAGCAAGGCTCAAGGCAAAGGTACATTGGTTGAACGAAAGGGTAACGCCTGTGTGCAAGCTTCCTTTACCACCAGCCAGCCCCCTGGAGGATGTCTTCGGCCTCACACCACAATAGTGACCTTGTCACTAATCTGGAATATGAACCTAAAATCGCCAAAAGGCCAATGGATTTTAAACCCATCTGAGGGAAACTTTGGCGCCTGATGCCGAAGGGAGTCTTTCCTTAATAGACTTTGCACCTGAACCAGTTGGCCGCTTTAATTCCTGGATTCAGGGGGTTGACACAGGAACCAGGGAGAAGGGCCACAGCATTGATGAGACCAGATCAATTCTCCAGTCAGCTTCCCACGGTGAGGAGACAACCTGTGAAAGAATCGAACCTACATCCTATTCCTTGGACTGCTGAGTGGGCTCATCTATGGAGAAGAGGGAACCAGGGAAATCATTGCTCAAGACAAGATTGTGAACTTTCTGAAAAAGGCAAAAGAGGGGAGAAATTCCCTCAGAGAGAAAGATCAATAAAGCTTATGGGCAATCTTCTACTTAACAAAAGGCTCCAACCTCAGAACACCCCAGAAAGACCCCAGAAACACCTCAGAAGCAATAAGCAAGGCTTATTGAGTTATTTGAATGCCCCAGAAAGACTAAATATTTTTTTTTTCAATGCCTAAAGCAGTGGTCTGAGCTGCTCTCAGATAATAAAGCAGCGGAAATGTTGTGGCAACTTTCTTAGACGCCTGCTCTGGAGACGCCTCACTTCATCTCTACCCCAGAGATGTCCTTCCAAAGTCTCCCATCACACCTCACTCTGGGGCTTACATCACTTCATTCCTGATATTTTCCTCCCAGCCAACCTGGACTCCCTAGACATAATTTGTCCCTAGTTCTGAAACCTCTGTGATCTGGTCCAGCCCCATAGACCTTGAGGCTGAGTGCCTTCAGCTGACATCACCAGGTCACCATCATGGAAAGAGTGTTGCGACCATTCAAGAGGAGTAGTTCTCAAAGTATGGTCTGAGGAGCCCAGGTTGCCAACACACTTCCTGGAACTCACAAGGACCTCCCTTTTCCGGTTACATATCTGTGTAAAGCTGTTTTTTTCTTTATAGGCTTCAAGCAAAAGGACATAATGCCACCCATGCAATGCAGAAGCAGATACAAAAATTCAGCTATCATTTATAGAGCCACACATTTTTTTAAAACATTGCAAAAACATAAAATAACACTAATTTTCACAGATATTTTTTCATTTAGAAAAATATAATTATTTTTAAAAAAATATTATTTAAGCTAACATATGGGTTTACAATGCTAGTTTTTATTATTTTTAAATAAACTAATGTATTATACAGTTCTCAGCTTTAATTGCTAATATGTTTAATATCAATCGACATAACCCATCCAGAAAAATAGTCCTTGAGGGTCCTCAATAATTTTTGAGACTGTAAAGGGATCCTTTAAAACTTTGAAAAATGCTTTTCTATAAGGAGGTTGTCTGTTTTGCTTTCCCTGTTGGCTGTGATTTTATCTTGGCTAAGAAGATAAGATTCTTCAGACACATATATTGTAGGAAATGGCCATCAGAGAGTTGTGGGGAGACCCTCATTCTGATAACAGAACTATCATATCAACTGTCTTTTGGTAAATAAATACAATGCCATTCTTTATACACTCTAGAACTTTTAATAAAGAAATAAAGATTTAACAATTCACCAAAACTGCCATAAAGCTTAGCCACTACTGGAATTACTTTCAGACATCTGGTAACTACAGACTCTAGTCCTGTTCAGTCTAGCTTATTTCAGGATGAGTAGCTAAAATACACATATTAATTACTAAACATTTTATTGCTTCCTGAGCAATGATTCCCAAGGCTCTATTCTTGAACCCCACCTTAGATTTTCTGATATAGAATCTCCCAGTGTGAATCCAGCAAACCTTTTTATTTTCCCACACTATGTGGCATGTGGGATCTTAGTTCCCTGACCAGGCATCAAACCTGCACCCCCTGCATTGCAAAGCAGAGTCTTAACCACTGGACCACCAGAGAAGTCACATGGCCCCAAGTGATATACTGTGTAGCCAGGTTTGGGAACTAATTTAGAGTATCCTGCCATTACCAAAGCTCTCACATTACCTACCCTAATTCTTTTTTTCTTTCTTGCAGGGCAGTAGTCTTCACAAAGATTTCATGACTCAGATACACTCTTGCAGTTTTCCATTCTCACCTTCCCACTTAAGCTTCTGAAATACTTTACCATATTAGAGGTAGTTGTTTTGCCCTTTGTTTTTCTACTAGACTCCATCTCTTCCTGTGTAAGACTAGTCTGAAAATAAAAGACTGTTTTATTTATAAAGATGTCAGATCATTGTGCCACAAAAATAAACGTAAGTTAAGCATGTTTAGGTGTGTAAGTAACAGAAACAGGGAAGCCTGGCGTGCTGCAGTCCGTGGGGTTGCAAAGAGTTGGACACGACTCAGCAACTGAACTGACTGATGATCAAGGATAGGATAGACAAGGTTATAGTCATCAGGCCTTGATCATTATTTTTTAAAAAAGAGGAAAGGAAAGGAAGTAGATGAGGTTGCAGCTTTAGCTGGAAGCAGTAACCAGCAGGATGGGAAGAGCTGGGTCAATGAATAATGTGCTTTTATATGCTTCCCAGAACATCCCAATGAACCTCCCCAGTGGCTCAGACGGTAAAGAGTCTGCCTGCAATGCATGAGACCCCAGTTCGATCCCTGGGTCAGGAAGATCCCCTGAAGAAGGGAATGGCTACCCATTTCAATATTCTTCCCTGGAGAATTCTGTGGACAGAGGAGCCTGGCGGGCTACAGTCTTTGACTCGCAATGATTCAGATGCTACTGAGCACAGCACGCATGAAGAACATCCCTGGTGCCTGTTTTCTGTGCGTTCCTCTCTGGTTTTAGAGTGATCGGTTCCTCTGGTGAAGAGGAAGACAGACTCACGTTAGACCTCAGGAATGGATTGTTTGGGGAAAGAACTCTGGTTCCCCTGCGGCGGGGGACGTGCACTTGACCTTAGACTGGATACTATACTGAGTTTCTCCCCCCGTCCCAACCCCGTTTCATTTTTCGTAGTATTACTTTACAGTGGAAGAAATAGTGGACCGCAAGGCAGAGTGAGCATCCGTAAATGCATCGGGTAGACTGAGTTATCTGCAAAATCTTGGGTGCGAGGGTGGTAATAAGGGCCTTTGATTTGTTCTGAATTATTTATACTTTGGTCATTTTTAAAGTAGGCATCTAATTTATAATAGAAACAGAGACTCGAGAAGGAGACCATCCATTCCTCTCTCCCTGACAGTGCGGGGCTGTTTCCTGCAGAACATTTTGGAGGGCAGCGTCTCACAGACACTCTGTCTTAGTCGGCTCCACGAGGAGCTAATGCACCAGCCGTGCCCCATACCCTTGCAGAGCGCGAGAGCAGCTGGGATATTAATAGCACAAGTGAGCAGAGTCCCCGTGACTGGGCTTTACCTTGCTTTGGAAGGCAGCATCCCATTCACATTGACTCGCTCTGGTAAAGTGTATCCTGAAACCCTTTCTCATGTCCCCCGTTACCCCTATGATGCCATTACCAGTATTTAGGTCTTTCTGTTGTTGACGGAGAGGTGAGGGATGCAGTTCTAAGTGCTCCTGGGAAGTGCTGACTTGGCAATCCTGGAGACAAGAGGGTTTTATATATCCCCAGAAGAGGCAGAGCCTCAGCCGGGAGCAGGAGCATTCCACGTTGGATTGCCAACAGATTGCAGACTTGCTTTGTAAAGCCTAACTCTGGGCTTTCCGTCTGAGAGCCTGGAGAAGTGATATTGAAGCGGAGGGTGTGATGGGCCAGCTAGGCAAGGCCATGTTAATTTCTCAGCCCCAAAGAGCAGCCAGCAATGATTATCTTGACTGCTTAATGCCTCCTTTGACTCTTCTAGAAACACTCTACTGACTGCTTTCAAGGACTTATTTGATTTTTGAACACACCATCAGGTTGAGGTTTGATATTTTAACTTAAACTACAGCTAAAATGTATGAGTATAAATTGCGGAGATGTCTCTAGCAATAAACCAAAATATATATATATATATAGAAAAATTCTCCAAGACTTAGTCCTCTTCTCTTTTCACCTCCCACATCCAGGGAGCGTGGGGAACAGCTATCAAAGTCTATCCAGAATTTATTTACAAGAAAATCTTTGAGACAAAGAAGTGAACACGCTAGAATTGTATCTAACCATGGTAAATTCGCTTGGAAACTGCCTTTTTAGAGACTTCTGATTCTTTGGTTTTATTCCAGTCTCTCCACAACTTGAAACAAGCTTCCTGCTAAGAATAATAGTATTAAATTAAAAGTATAAACAATTATTAGAAATATATATAGGCTTAGAAACCATTAAATTTGTTCTGTAAGCAGGTTTATTACTTTTCTGCATCCTTGCATGAAATTTGTCTTCTACCAATTTGACATATAATAGCCAAGATCAGATTTATTCATCTTATCAATACCATTATTTAGTACTGTCAGGTATTAGGAATATTATCTAGGTAGCAGGTATTGTGCCTCAAAAATAGACTCTCCCCTCCCCCTCCCACCAACTCACCAATGTTAAGCAATTATTTTGTTTGTTGAAAAATAAGCTTAGTCTTATATCAAAGGTTGTGCTGCACCTATAGTGATTTAGAATTCAAATGTGGCTAATTTATAAAACAACCATATATCACTGTTCACAGCGGGAATCAGGTACTTAAACTCCACTCGGAACACAGTTAGTTTCTTTTCTTGGGCCTTTTGCTTTCAGAAAAAGCTGTGACTAATACTAAGGAATCTTTCCTTTCTTCCAGCCTTCACATATTTTGATTTTATATCCCACTAACCAGACCTGGCCAGAACACAGCCACCTGCATTTTGGTTGGCTAAGAGGGCTTTTAGCACCTGACAAGGGGTGCAGTTTATGAAAGCTACAGGATTTTAAAAACACCCAGTAAATCTACTCAAATAACAAATCAGGCCCACAAGACACTGATCAGAAAGCAAGAGTGAAAGAGAGTATGTTCATATAATCTAGTTTAGGGCTTTTGTCTCCAACATGAGTCAAAGATGAGTTTTGCAATTGGTTCTAAACAAAATGGAAGGCACAGAACATGCTCAAAGAAGAGAAAGGAAACTAGGAGTTTTTCAAAAAGAATTTTATTTTAAAAGATGTTCATAGCCAGAGGAACTGATGGAGAAGAGAAAGATGGGGAAGGAGGTTGGGAGGAAGTGATGGGGGAGGATTAGAGGATTTATCTCTGGGACTTTAAACAAATCACATTTTCCAGATTCCTGGGTGATCACCTAGAAACCAGGGGTCCTGATCTCAAATACTAGTGCTATTCGGGTATTTTAGTTGGTAGTGGTATTAGTAAGGAAATAAATGGTAATGATATTCACCAAAATACTAAGTCATAAATAAACAATTAACTAAGTCATAACTTCAACAGTCAATTCATATCATGGCAGTGGTATAACTGAGATTCTACTCTTACCTGACTTAAAGAATTCACAAGGAGCAAGAAGGAAAATCTTACAAAATGTTCAGTGAATTAAAAAACACATTAAATGATCATTACCATCAGCCCTTTTCTTTCTTCTTGAAACTAAGTAGAATACTGTGGGATCTTTCCTGGGGCAGATATCCTCATCTCTTGCCCACAGAAAAGCTTTAGTTTCCTAAGCCTTCCCCCAAGTTCCAAAGAGAAATTTTATCAGAGAAGTGAGAAAATGCAAAAACAAAGGAAAGTAGTAAAGCAGACAAAATAATATGTTTAGCCATTAAAGGAGCTTTAATTCCTCTTCAAGGGTTATGGATATTATCCTGAGCCTTATCCTTCAGTTGTTTTGCAGATACTGAAACCTCCACCAGGTGGAGGAAGTTAACTTCATGCTATCCACACACGTAGACTCCAGAAAGGTTGGAACCAGAAGTTTGATGATTGAGATTCCCAAAACAGCACCCAGTTACCTCATTATCAACCAATCAGAGAATTGTGCACAAGGTGATCACATACTCCCAACCCTCTCTCTCACACTGTCTTTAAAAAACATTCCCTAAAAGCCACTGGGGACTTCTGGTCTTTTGAGCACGAGCCACCTGTTCTCCTTGCTCAACAGCCTGTGAAAAATGCTGTACCTTCCTTCATCATAACCTGGTGTCAGTAGATTGGCTTTGCTGCAGGTTGAGTAAGTGGACCCAAATTCAGTTCGGTAACATTCTTCTTGTAATTTTACTCTTTTTCTTGTTTTTATTATTTTTTTCAGATTCTTTTCCATTATAGGTTATTATAAGATTTTGAATACAGTTACCTGTGTTATACATAGGACCTTGTTGTTTATTTTAGAGATATATATTAATCCCAATCTCCTAATTTATCCCTCCTCCAGTTTCCCCTTTGGTAACCTTAAATTTGTTTTCTATGTCTGTAAATCTGTTTCCATTTTGTAAATAAGTTCATTTGTATCACTTTGTATCATATGATATTTGTCTTTCTTTATGATTTGCTTTGGAAGGAATGATGCTAAAGCTGAAACTTCAGTATTTTGGCCACCTCATGCGAAGAGTTGACTCATTGGAAAAGACTCTGATGCTGGGAGGGATTGGGGGCAGGAGGAGAAGGGGACGACAGAGGATGAGATGGCTGGATGGCATCACTGACTGGATGGACGTGAGTCTGGGTGAACTCCGGGAGTTGGTGATGGACAGGGAGGCCTGGCGTGCTGCGATTCATGGGGTCGCAAAGAGTCGGACACGACTGAGCGACTGATCTGATCTGATCTGATGATTTGCTTCACCTAGTATGATAATCTCTAAGTCCATCCACGTTGATACAAATGATTTTATTTCATTCTTTTTATGGTGAGTAATGGAGAAGGCAATGGCACCCCACTCCAGTACTCTTACCTGGAAAATCCCATGGACGGAGGACCCTGGTGGGCTGCAGTCCATGGGGTCGCTAAGAGTCGGACACGACTGAGAGACTTCCCTTTCACTTTTCACTTTCATGCATTGGAGAAAGAAATGGCAACCCACTCCAGTGTTCTTGCCTGGAGAATCCCAGGGATGGCAGAGCCTGGTGGGCTGCCGTCTCTGGGGTCACACAGAGTCGGACACAACTGAGCGACTTAGCAGTAGCAGCAGTATGGTGAGTAATATTCCATTGCATATTCATGTGTGCTAAGTCATTTCAGTTGTGTCTGATCCTTTGCAACCTTATAGACTTGTAGCCCACAAAGTCTCCTCTGTCCATGGGATTCTCCAGGCAAGAATACTGGAGTGGGTTGCCATGCCCTCCTCCAGAGGGTCTTCCCAGTACAGGGACTGAACCCAAGTCTCCTGTGGCTCCTGAATTGCAGGCAAATTCTTTACCACTCAACCACCAAGGATATCTTCTTTATCCATTCATCTGTTGATGTGCCCCATGCCATTTTTAATGGGATGCTAGTCTATGTATTCACTTCCTTTGCATCCAGCACAGACCCTCCCAAGACTGCTTATAGACACAGTTAGAAGTCTCTGCTTCCAATCCTCCCCCTTCAACTCTTAGCTGAGTGACTATAGGCCAGTCCTTTAACCGTTCTGTATCTCATTTGCCTCATTAAAAAAAAAAAAAAATGGACTTGTTGGATCAGATTTAATTTCCTTTAAGTCCAGGTTACGTTTAAAAATCTTAGAAGAGACTTCTTTAAGCCCAAGTCTAGCCCACACTTGGAGAAGGCGATAGCACCCCACTCCAGTACTCTTGCCTGGAGAATCCCAAGGATGGAGGAGCCTGGTGGGCTGCCGTCTATGGGGTCGCACAGAGTCGGACACGACTGATGCGACTTAGCAGCAGCAGCAGCAGCAGCAGCCCACACTACTCAGAAATTCCAGTGGCTGCATATCCTTGGCAATACCATCCTGCCTGGTTTTCTGTGGGGTTTTGCCACCATCCATGTCACTTTTGTGGGCCACTGGGCCTCATCTGGACATTGTGACTGAGTGATTTTCAGCAAGGAATTTATACTGTCCCACAGCACTTACAACAATGATGTTAGGGAATAAGCGGCATTTATGAGCCCCTCAGATGGGAGTCAGATTCTTAAACCCTGCTCCAGATTTGCTGAATCATGGGACCCAAAATTGATAATTTAATAAGCTCCCCAGTAATTCTTACGTGCTCACGTTTTGAGTATTACTGACTTAGACCAGACTACATACTACACAGGGAATTTCCAAATGCTAACTGGATGAATTCATTCTTTGCCTGTGAAGAAGAAGCCTGCCAGATATGTTCCTGGGAATTGAACTCAGTCACTTTTCTTGTGTCTGCTTGCTCAGAGCTGCACAAAGTGGATAACCCACGAGTATCCACTCTCTCCATCAGATGCTGCATCTGTGATATCTTCAGCAGAGGCACTCAAACCGCAGAAACTCCTCTTAGAAAGCAGCACTGGAAAACACTTTCCAAAACAGTCAAGAGATGAACCTCCCCATCAGGGATTTCCTAAGTCATTCTTGCTTTAGAAAATAGATCCTCTTTTACCCTCTGGCTCCTGATAATCCATTAGAGACCCCACAACTAAAGCAAGGCCATTCTTTCAAAACCTCAGCCAAAGCACTCTCAGGGCACCTTGTGAGTGAGTTGCCAACATGCTGTATAGAAAAGCAAGCATCCAGAGAATAATGAAGGGAGTCAGGGATGAGATTCCTCCCAAAGAAAGCTGGTCCAGGTGGAGAAGCAGAGGTGACCCACCAACAGAACTCAACAGAAAGCTATGAGTTCTAAAACTCATACTGTTATACAAGCCCACGGTTCCCCTGCTTTGATCATCTGTATCCTCCTTTTAAAGTCAACACTGGAACATCACATAAAGAAGCTAAGCATGCTAATTAATTGCTTTCAAGTGCTACAAATGCTAAGTGCTACTGTACTTTTGAGCCAGTTCTGCAGAAAGATGTCATATTTTCAGGGCTATCAAAAGGGGCATTTCCATTCACACTGGATTCCATTTAAAAAATTAGCAAAAGTTTTGTGAGCTTCTCCAAGAGGTAAGAGCAGAAAGGATATTTATTATTAATTCCTTCTTAATTCAGTCTTCTCCCTGCCTAAGGTTAATAAATCTGAGCAGGGAGCAATGAAAGAAGCCTAAACTCAGGATACTGTCCTTTCATTAAAAAGAAAAATCCTACTGCTTCATCTATACCAACCCCCTCAAGTTCTTGAGCTTCTTTTCTCAAGGCAAATTGTGTTCTTGCCTATTCAAATTCTATTTCTTTGCTGGCTAGCAGTCATGCTGCCAAAGGATTTAAAAAAAGAGAGAGAGAGATTTTGTTAAAATATTTGCCTAATGAAACTTTGACTCAATTTTTTGATTGGTGTAGAGAGTTGGACTACTTGGTGGAATTGCCTGGCCTTAATTATTAATTATGGTTTTAGAAAAATATTTTGTTTTATTGCTTCCTGCTAGTGCTATTGCTAAGTCACTTCAGTCTTGTCCAACTCTGTGCAACCCCATAGATGGCAGCCCACCAGGCTCCCCCATCCCTGGGATTCTCCAGGCAAGAACACTGGAGTGGGTTGCCATTTCCTTATCCAATGCATGAAAGTGAAAAGTGAAAGTAAAGTTGCTCAGTCGTGTCCAACTCTTTGTGACCCCATGGACTGCAGCCCACCAGGCTTCTCTGTCCATGGGATTTTCCAGGCAAGAGTACTGGAGTAGGGTGCCATTGCCTTCTCCATTTATTGCTTTCAAATAGATACAATAGCTATATTTAACACTTTGATGTCTTTGAATGAATAGATGTTAGATTTCCATCATGACTTCCTCTCTTCTACAAAACTGTTTGTATTCTTAAATGGTTTTAAGTGGTCCTCTCTGATCCTGTTTTCTTTTTTTTTTTTAATTGGAGGAAAAGTGCTTTACAATATTGTGTTGGTTTCTGCCATACAACAACACGAATCATCCATAGTTATACATAAATCCCCTCCCTCCTGAGTCTCCCATCCTGTTTATGCTATCAAGTTTGTCATCAAATACCTCACTCATTGTTGATATACAGGTAAATTGATTTCAGGTATAACTACCATATGTTCCAAATAATTGGAGGGAAATTTTTGGAGATAATTCTAAGAATCTCTCACCTATCTAGAAAATTTATATTGTCACAACAAAGTATTAAGGAATATGTGTCAAAAGATTTAGACTTAGAGGAAAGGCTGGCTTCCCAGATGGCTCAGCAGTAAAAAATCTGCCTGCCAATGCAGGAGACACAAGTTTGATCCCAGGGTCAGGAAGATCCCCTGGAGAAAGGAATGGCAACCGACTACAGTATTCTTGCCTGGAAAAGTCCACGAAGAGAAGAGCCTGGCAGGCTATAGTCCATGAGGTCACAAAAGTGTCAGACGTGACTTAGCGACTGAACAACAACAACAAAAGTCAGACAGAGAAAGACAAATCTATGATATCACTTTTACAAGAGATCTAAATAAATGATATAAATGAACTCACAGATAAAATACAAACGGACTCACAGGTATCAGAAACAAATGTATTGTTACCAGAGGGGAAAATAAGGGAGGGGGAGGGATAAATTGGGAGTTTGGGATTAACAGTATATATAAAATAGACACACAATAAGGTCCTGCTGTATAACACGGAGACCTATATTCAATATCTTGTAATAAACCATAATGGAAAAGAATACGAAAAAGAACATATACATAACTGAATCCCTTTGCTGTACACCTGAAACTAACACACACTGTAAATCAACTATGACAGTAGTGACAGCGTTGGTCGCTCAGCCGTGTCCACCTCTTTGTGACCCCACAGACTGTAGCCCGCCAGGTTCCTCGGTCCATGGAATTCTCCAGGCAAGAATACTGGAGTGGGTAGCCATTTCTTTCTCAATCAACTATACTTCAATTATTCAAAAAAAGAAGAGAGAGAGATTTAGACTTAAAATTTAAAAATGCTCAGAGGTGGAAAGAAACTTAGAAATCTACTAAACTGTCGATTTTCCTTCACTAATGAGAAAGGGAGGCTCAGAGAGGTGAATCCAAATATACAAATGTAATAATCAGGTTCCAAGTGGCCAAATCTCATCTGAAACTAAAGGGATGCTTTTACCCAGTTTAAAAGGGGATTCCGGAGTGACCAACTGCAGGGGTTCAAATATGTACCAGCCAGCTCTGCATCACCCTGGAGTTTCTTAAGTCTGCTTTCTCTGGGTTGCCTTTCTATGACAAAGACAGAGACGAGTAGCTATTGGCTTGGATTATCCTGGCGATTCATAATTCCTGATGCATCTAGCAAATTCCCAGGGGAAGCCCCTAAGTGGCCTGGCTTGGTTGTGTACTCATCCTCAAGTCCATGACTGTGGCCAGGGAGGTAAGATACAGACTTGAGTACCATAGGTTTACAGCCCAACAGTTGTGGGGTGAGAATGAGGACAATGTCTAAAGGAAAACCATGCCAGCAGGCAAAAAATAACAAACATCTGCCACTCATGATACACTGTTAGCTAATGACCACACCAAGAACACAGCCAGAGTTCCCGACTCCTGGTCCAGTGCTTCCTTTCTTAAAGGCAGTTTTGATTTTTCTTTGCTATAGTTTTAGAGGGCTTCCCTGGAGGCTGAGATGATAAAGAATTCACTTGCAATGCAGAAGACCTGGGTTTGATCCCTGGGTTGGAAAGATCCCCTAGAAGAAAGCATGGCAACCCACTCCAGTATTCCCGCCTGAAGAATCCCTATGGACAGAGGAGCCTAGAGGCTACAGTCCATGGGGTCACAAAGAGTCAGACAAGACTGAGTGACTAAGCCCAGAACAGCATATTTTTAGAGCCCATTTGATTGGTGTTTCTTCTGGCAAATTTTAGGGATTGGGAAAGGGTTAATTCTTAATATCATCTTGTGCTTGCCAATGTTTCTTATGTTTATTTCAAAAGAGTCAACCTGCCTGTTTCTCTGAGTCCTGCAGAAATATATGCTCCTTGAGGAATGTCATATGACATTCCTCATGGGAGAAAGGTTCAAGAGAAGAGTCTTAATGTCTACTTTTCCAGTTTCCAACATATGGTCTGACATGTGGCCAAAGAAAAGCTGTGGGTGTCTGGTTGCCCGATTGGGGTCTGCTGCTAAAAAGTGGGGGAAATGCTGATCTATGTCCCCAGTGGCCCAAACCTTTAGAACCTTTTAACTCTTATTCCAAGAGGCTCTGACACAAGGGTCCACGCTTGCCCTAAATGGGGTGGGTTTGAAAAGGGCCACCTCCATGATCTCTCTGGCTTTCCCTGAGGCAGGCATGTGGTCTGTTCACCAAGAGTCAGGGGACTAAGTGCACTCTGCCAGCATTCCTCCTTCTTCTATCAAGTGGAAGTGGTGTTATAATATTGATATGATCAAGACTAATGAGCCATTAATTCTAATTCAAAAAAATGAGGTAACTGAACATGATCTTTTACAGCACATTGATCTGATGTGCCAGATGAAGACAAGGTTACATTTCCTCTTGGAAGGAAGCCGGCTCTTCACAAGCAATTTTAAAATGGTCCCCCTATGGATAAGCTCTTCTGTGTGCCAAAAATAAATCTCATGGAAGGAGACAAATAGAACGTCTGAGGAGAAAGTACGTCCACCTTTTAGCCTTTCTTCATCCTTCTCCTCCTCCCTCCAAGGGTCAGACATGATGCCAAGTCACTCTGCAAGTCACCAAGATGTGCCTGGGAGGAGGCGCTGATTTCTTCATGAATGCCAGTATATGCCAAGGTCAAAAATGTGTCCACCTGTTATCTCTTCCCACATCCACTCAGTAGTGAACTTCTAGAGAACTGAGTTTCAATTAGGGGCCATAAGTACTATCCAGGGGGCTACCTTCCCAGGCATGTGATTTAGGGTAGAGCTGACAACAAAGACCTTTGAGTCTGTCCCTTTTCGGAGGTAACTGACTGTGCCAACTTGAGGCTGCAAAAAAAAAAAAAAAAACTTGGGGTATGTTTTCAGAAAATTTGAGGTATATTTTTTCATAAAATGCATTTTCCCTCCTTTGAAGGAACTAAGAGTTATTCAAAACCAATCCTGGTTTCTTACATAAACAATGAAATATGGGGTCTAAATTTGGAAATGTTGGTTTTGGTGACTAAGACAAGTAGAATGCTGAATGCTAATCTCATAAACGTTATTTCAAATGACAGTCGCATTCTGGTCTCCCAGGTGCTTTGATCAAACTACCTTTGCACATATTTGAATAGCAAGTTGAATGTATACACTGTTTTGAACTGACTTGTGTCTGCTCCACTTCTTAGGTTGAAGTCGCAACCTGCTATACCTCAGAATATGGCCATCATTGGAAATCAAGTCTTTAAAGAGGTAATTAGCTTCCTTGGTGGCTCAGATGGTAAAGAGTCTGCAATGCAGAAGGCCTGAGTTCAATCCCGGGGTGGAGGAGATCCCAAGGAGAAAGACATGGCAACCCACTCTACTATTCTTGCCTGGAGAGTTCCATGAACAAAGGAGCCTGGCAGGCTACAGTCCATGGGGTTGGAAAGAGTTGGATACAACTGAGTGACTGAACAACAAACAACAACAAAGAGGTAATAATAAGTTAAAATGAAGTCATTAATGTGGGGCCTAATCCAATTTGACTGGTGTCCTTGTGGAAGAGGATATTAGGACACAGGCACAGAAGGAAGGTCCTGAGAGGACACAGAGGGAACGCGGCCATCTGCAAGCCAAGAAGAGAGGCCTCAGAAGAAACCAACTCTGCAGACATCTCTATGTTGGACTTCTAGCCTGAAGAACAGTGCGAAAATACACTTCTGCTTTGTAAACCACTCAGTACTTTGTTATGGCAGCCTTAGCAAACTCATACCTACAGTTCAGTTCAGTTTAGTCGCTCAGTCGTGTCTGGCTCTTTGCGTCCCCATGGACTGCAGCACGCCAGGCCTTGCTGTCCATCACCAACTCCTGGAGTTTTTACTCAAACTCATGTCCATTGAGTCGGTGATGCCATCCAACCATCACATCCTCTGTCATCTCCTTCTCCCGCCTTTCAATCTTTCCCAGCATCAGGGTCTTTTCCAGTGTGTCAGCTCTTCACATCAAGTGGCCAAACTATTGGAGCTTCAGCTTCAGCATCAGTCCTTCCAATGAATATTCAGGACTGATCTCCTTTAGGATGGACTGGTTGGATCTCCTTGCAGTCCAAGAGACGCTCAAGAGTCTTCTCCAACACCACAGTTCAAAAGCATCAATTCTTTGGCGCTCAGCTTTCTTTATAGTCCAACTCTCACATCCATACATGACCACTGGGAAAACCATAGCCTTGACTAGATGGACCTTTGTTGGCAAAGTAATGTCTCTGCTTTTTAATATGCTGTCTAGGTTGGTCATAACTTTCCTTCCAAGGAGTAAGTGCCTTTTAATTTCATGGCTGCAGTCACCATCTGATTTTGGAGCCCCCTAAAATAAAGTCTGAGTGAAGGAAGTGATGGGACCAGATGCCATGATCTTAGTTTTCTGAATGTTGAGCTTTAAGCCAACTTTTTCACTCTCCTCTTTCACTTTCATCAAGAGGCTCCTTAGTTCTTCATTTTCTGCCGTAAGTGTGGTGTCATCTGCATATCTGAGATTATTGATATTTCTCCTGGCAATCTTGATTCTAGCTTGTGCTTCTTCCAGCCCAGCATTTCTCATGATGTACTCTGCATATAAGTTAAATAAGCAGGGTGACAATATACAGCCTTGACATACTCCTTTTCCTATTTGGAACCAGTCTGTTCTTCCATGTCCAGTTCTAACTGTTGTTTCCTGACCTGCATACAAGTTTCTTAAGAGGCAGGTCAGGTGGTCTCATATTGCCATCACTTTCAGAGTTTTCCACAGTTTATTGTGATCCACACACAGTCAAAGGCTTTGGCATAGTCAATAAAGCAGAAATAGATGTTTTTCTGGAACTCTCTTGCCTTTTTGATGATCCAGCGGATGTTGGCAATTTGATCTCTGGTTCCTCTGCCTTTTCTAAAACCAGCTTGAACATCTGGTAGTTCATGGTTCACATATTGCTGAAGCCTGGCTTGGAGGATTTTGAGCATTACTTTACTAGCGTGTGAGATGAGTGCAATTGTGTGGTAGTTTGAGTATTCTTTGTATGGCAGCCTTAGCAAACTAATACCTATACCAACAGAATTTTAATAACACTTAAATCTTTCAGTGATTATCCTTAGTTCATTAGTATAACATTTTAAAATAACAAAATATTATTACAAAAGTGCAGTGTTTAGAATTATCCCTAAGAGTGGGGACAATCTAGTCTTCAAATATTAACTCCACTTTTAAGAGCAAAAAGTCATTTAGAATAGTCAACAGAAGTGGATCACTCATGAATGTTTGAAAGGAGATTTTAGAAACCAAAATATGTCAGTAATTTGGTTATTTACTAGAAAATTAGGTTGGAGGAGTGAAAATAAAAACAAAATATTCTGATTTCTAATCCTCTCTATGAATATAGTAGAGGAAAAAAAAATAAAACACAAGCAAACACTTTTCTTATTGAGATAGCATTAAACCAGAATGTGCTGTCCATTAGAGGATATCTACTAAGATATGAAAAGACAGAAGGAAATTTTACCCTTTTGTGTAGCCAGGCAGTTATAACCCATTGCACACGTCTTCTCAAGTTACCATCCAGACTTCACCTGGTAATTGGGATGACAATCAGTGTTAACTAAGTAGTTTTATCCAGTGGAAAATAACTTCTCATCTTTTTTGAATGGAAGGTACTGATTTAAGTTCAAGTTCAAGCAAAGCGCCCACTGTAAGCAAGGCTCTACCTCCTACAGTAACCGGGAGACTGGGGCTCTAAGCTCTCTTGATGTTTACATTTCAAAGAGATGGCTCTCCAGTCCTCGACAAAGACATTCCCAGGTCACAAAGCTGACAAAATGCCAATCTAGTCTTCAAAAGCATTTATATCCATTTCAAAGAGAGGAGAAAGTCCATACAATTACAAGTTTTCTCAAAGAGAAGAGAAAGTCTATAGAATTACAAGTTTTCTCAAGTAAAGGTTCAAAGAAAAAAAGAGGGAGAACTGAGCGTCTTATTTTTAATTCATATTTGTCTTTACACTATCATTTGAGAGTTAAAAACAAAACTCCCAGAAAGCACAATTTTTATTGCAAGAAACACTCAACCCCTTATCATCTTCCAAGCCTAAATAAAGCTTGGATTAAGGACTCCACAATTGAAAGGGCCAAGGGACCAACTTCAAAGCTGAAGAAGACATGCTAAGGCAGAATCATCGTTCCTCCAAGATTCTAATTCAAAATATGACATGAGCAATGTAGTACAAGAGACACTCTGACTCCATTAAACACTGTATATATGTTTTCTTCAGTAAGGTGATTCCTCCAAATTCAATTCTTCCATCACTTAAGATCATTTTTTTTATCCCCGTGTTAACTGTTCATGCAGTTTCAGAAATCAGTGAATACTGTCATCTGATAGTAGACCCAGAGATTGCTTCAAGAAAGATATCTGAAATCCAACTAAATCAGCCTGAAGGAAAGCACAGGCTCACAAGACAGAAACCCTAGGAGTCTTCCTTGACACAGTCTGGAAAGCAAGCTCCATCAGGACCAACTCATAACTGAGTAACTAAGTAAAGTTTTGCATGTGAGTGTTCATTCATGTCCATCTCTTCATGACTCTGTGATCATGTGCTCCTCCAGGGATCTTCCTGACCCAGGAATCCAACCTGTGTCTCTTATGTCCACCTGCACTGGCAGGCAGGTTCTTTACCACTAGCGCCACCTAGGAAGCCCTACATTAAGTGCTTAACACATACCGTTTCATGAAAGTTTCTCTCTCTCTCTCTCTCTCTCTCTCTCTCTCTCTCTCTCTCTCTCACACACACACACACACACACACACACACACACACACGCGCGCACGCGCGCTATGAAGTATTATCCCTACATCACAGATGAGGAAACACTTCTAAGAACAATGGTTCACTATTCTGGCTGCAAATTACAATCATCGGAGCTTCTCACTAACAATTCCATCTCTGGCTACACCTCAGTCCACTGAAATCAGAAGCTCTGGGGGACAGATCTACCTCCTATATTTTTAAAAACTCTGCAGGTGACTCCAAAGCACAAAGTGGATCACCACTGTTTTCATCACTCACTCACTCACCCAGGGCCATTCAGGTTGAAAGTGGCAGAGGAGGTCTTTCCAAAAGCCCATGATCTGTCTGTATGGCTACACTGGAGGCTCTTGAAACCCTGGAAGGAAAGTTAGAATCTGTTGGAGAGATTCGTGAAATTACTAGCACAGACCTCACCTGCAAAGATTCTGAGTTTCTATTGGTACAGACTGGGGCTCTGCCATGGGTATTTTTAATACACTGTTTTAATACGTAACCAGTTTTGAAAATCATCGCTTTTAATATTATTCTTACTGGTTTAATTTTTCAAAACTCTAACAATTATTTTCCTGCATATCTTGAAGGCTTTTGCAAACTAATTTATATTTCTTCATGCTCTGTCATTGGTCTTTTCTTCCCCTAAGGGAATGTATTTAGAGTTCCTGACCTCCATCTGCTAATAAATATGATCAAATACTTTAATAATGAGTATATATTGAAAGCACTCAACATAACACATATACCCAAACATCAGACAGTGCCTCAAAAAGCAGAGGCTTATAATTAAATATTTCACTGGTGTTTATTTTGTTGATTTTTATGATATACAAATCTAAAAAAAAAAAAAAAGAGGAAGGAAATGTCCTCATTTCAGTTCAGTTCAGTTCAGTTGCTCAGTCGTGTCGGACTCTTTGCGACCCCATGAATTGCAGCATGCCAGGCCTCCCTGTCCACCAACTCCCAGAGTTCAACCAAACCCATGTCCATCGAGTCAGTGATGCCATCCAGCCATCTCATCCTCTGTCGCCCTCTTCTCCTCCTGCCCCCAATCCCTCCCAGCATCAGAATCTTTTCCAATGAGTCAACTCTTCACATGAGGTGGCCAAAGTACTGGAATTTCAGCTTTAGCATCATTCCTTCCAAAGAACACCCAGGGCTGATCTCCTTTAGAATGGACTGGTTGGATCGCCTTGCAGTCCAAGGGACTCTCAAGAACCTTCTCCAACACCACAGTTCAAGGCATCAATTCTTCAGCGCTCAGCTTTCTTCACAGTCCAACTGTCACATCCATACATGGCCACTGGAAAAACCATAGCCTTGACTAGATGGACCTTTGTTGGCAAAGTAATATCTCTGCTTTTGAATATGCTATCTAGGTTGGTCATAACTTTCCTTCCAAGGAGTAAGCGTCTTTTAATTTCATGGCTGCAATCACCATCTGTAGTGATTCTGGAGCCCCAAAAAATAGTCTGACACTGCTTCCACTGTTTCCCCATCTATTTGCCATGAAGTGATGGGACCAGATGCCATGATCTTAGTTTTCTGAATGTTGAGCTTTAAGCCAACTTTTTCATTCTCCTCTTTCACTTTCATCAAGAGGCTTTTTAGTTCTTCTTCACTTTCTTCCATAAGGGTGGTGTCATCTGCATATCTGAGATTATTGATATTTCTCCCGGCAATCTTGATTCCAGCTTGTGCTTCTTCCAGCCCAGCGTTTCTCATGATGTACTCTGCATGTAAGTTAAATAAGCAGGGTGACAATATACAGCCTTGACGTACTCCTTTTCCTATTTGGAACCAGTCTACCTAGGCCAAGTCTAAATAATTTCTAGCAATGAGAGGAGTGAGAACTCCAAAAGCAGAAAACTTAAAAAAAGAAAAATGTCACATATCTAGAGGGTCTCACATTGTCATTAAGTCATCTTATAAATGGAAAACATAACAAAAGGTAATTCTAAGAAGGGACAAGATCTTCATGTACAAAAGTGGACATGAGTTCATAAAATGCTAAACAGCTGAAAATACTGATTTTTTAAAAAGATTCTTTTGTTATTTATTTTTGTTTATACTTTTTGTTCTTGGAGTTTTTTAATGGCTTCACTGAGGTATAATTGACATATAGTAAAGTGTACATAATTAAAATTTATAACTGATGTGTTAATATATCTATACACCCATGAAAACATGACCATAAGCCAGTTAGATATCCCCCAAATTTCCTCATGCCTGCTATAATCCTTCCCCACTGCTGTCCTATGTGCTTAGTTGCCAAATCATATCCAACTCTTTGTGACCCCATGGACAATTCTCTGCCCATGGGGATTCTCCAGGCAAGAATACTAGGGTAGGTTGCCAGGGCCTCCTCCAGGAGATCTTCCCAACCCAGGGATCGATGGGTTGGGACTGTCTGGCATTGCAGGCAGATTCTTTACCATCTGAACCACCAAGGAAGCTCAAGAGTACTGGGGTGGGTAGCCTATCCCTTGTCCAGAGGAACTTCCTGACCCAGGAATCAAAGTGGGGTCTCCTGCATTGCAGGAGGATTCTTTACCAGCTGAGCTACCTGGGAAGCTCCCCAACTCCTAGGCAACCAGTTATCTGATTTCTGTCATTATAGATCAGTTTTCAATTTCTAAGTTTTAAATAAATGGGATCATACAGTATGAGGTACTATATGAAGTAATACAATATATACTCATTTTTTGGCGTCTTTTACCCTGCACAATTATTTTGAGAGACATCCATTTTTGTTGCATATATCAATAGCTAATTCTTATTCTTTGCTGAGTAGTACTCCATTATATGGACATACCAGAATTATTTATCCATTCATTTGTTGATGGACATTAAGATTTTTTCCCAGGGTTTTGCTCCTACAGATTAAGCTACTGCACTCATCTCACACACTAGTAAAGTAATGCTCAAAATTCTCCAAGCCAGGCTTCAACAATACGTGAACCATGAACTTCCGGATGTTCAAGCTGGTTTTAGAAAAGGCAGAGGAACCAGAGATCAAATTGCCAACATCCGCTGGATCATCAAAAAAGCAAGAGAGTTTCAGAAAAACATCTATTTCTGCTTTATTGACTATGCCAAAGCCTTTGACTGTGTGGAAACAATAAACTGTGGAAAATTCTGAAAGAGATGGAAATACCAGACCACCTGACCTGCCTCTTGAGAAACCTGTATGCAGGTCAGGAAGCAACAGTGAGAATTGGACATGGAACAACAGACTGGTTCCAAATAGGAAAAGGAGTACGTCAAGGCTGTATATTGTCACCCTGCTTATTTAACTTATATGCAGAGTACATCATGAGAAACGCTGGGCTGGAAGAAGCACAAGCTGGAATCAAGATTGCCGGGAGAAATATCAATAATCTCAGATATGCAGATGACACCACCCTTATGGCAGAAAGTGAAGAGGAAATAAAAAGCCTCTTGATGAAAGTGAAAGAGGAGAGTGAAAAAGTTGGCTTAAAGCTCAACATTCAGAAAACTAAGATCATGCCATCTGATCCCATTACTTCATGGGAAATAGATGGGGAAACAGTGGAAACAGTGTCAGACTTTATTTTCTCGGGCTCCAGAATCACTGCAGATGGTGATTGCAGCCATGAAATTAAAAGACGCTTACTCCTTGGAAGGAAAGTTATGACCAACCTAGATAGCATATTCAGAAGCAGAGACATTACTTTGCCAACAAAGGTCCATCTAGTCAAGGCTATGGTTTTTCCAGTGGTCATGTATGGATGCGAGAGTTGGACTGTGATGAAGGCTGAGCACCGAAGAACTGATGCTTTGAACTGTGGTGTTCGAGAAGGTTCTTGAGAGTCCCTTGGACTGCAGGGAGATCCAACCAGTCCATTCTAAAGGAGATCAGCCCTGGGTGTTCTTTGGAAGGAATGATGCTAAAGCTGAAATTCCAGTACTTTGGCCACCTCATGTGAAGAGTTGACTCATTGGAAAAGATTCTGATGCTGGGAGGGATTGGGGGCAGGAGAAGGGGATGACAGAGGATGAGATGGCTGGATGGCATCACTGACTGATGGACGTGAGTCTGAGTGAACTCTGGGAGTTGGTGATGGACAAGGACGCCTGGCGTACTGCGATTCATGGGGTGGCAAAGAGTCAGATACAACTGAGCGACTGAACTGAACTGAACATTTGCATATAAATCTTTGCATAGACATAAGCTTGTTTTCTCTTGGGTAAATATATGGTAAATATATATGCTAGATTATAAGGAAAGTGCAGGTTTAACTTTTTAAGAAACTACCAAACTCTTCCAAAATAGTTATACCACATTATATTCTCACCAACAGTATATGAAACATTTTGTTCCTCTACATATATGACAAAAATTGATACAGCTAATTAACTTGACCTTTTAAACATGAGGTGCAGCTGTAAAAATTTATTTTACTTTCCTGTCTATTATTCTAACATTTCTAGGTAGGTTTTGAGTCATTGATTTTTCTCCTCATTAATGGTCATATTTTCCTGATTCTTTGTATGCCTGGTAACCTCAAGATGCCAGACATTTTGACTTTTCCCTTGTGTGATGCTGGATATTTTGTGTTAATATAAATAGTAAATATTCTTGAGCTTTGTTCTGGGGCAAAGTTAAGTCACATGAAAATAATCTGATCTTTTCAGGTCTTGCTTTTGGTATTTGTTAGTTGAGATCAGAGTTCTATATAGTTTAGGGCTAGGGCTAATTTTTCCACACCACTGAGATAAATCTCATCTGAATAATCTACTGATACTCCATGAATTAGTATGTTTTCTGGTCTAGCTTGTGGAAACAGGCATATTCCTAGCCCTGCGGGTACTCCAGGCGTTTTTCTCTCCAGTTCTTCCAGGTGGTCCTTTCCCCAGTTGTGGGAAGTTTCTTCATAAGCATGAATCCTCAAAGAGGACTCTCTGCAAATCTCTGAAATTCTTTCTCAAATTCTCTCTCCTATGAATCCCAGCCTCCTTGGTCTCCCCAGACTTACAGATCTGTCTCCTCAATTCAGAGAGCCTGCCAGTTAAAACTTGGGTTCCTCTCATTTTTTTTAACCACTTAAATTTTTATTCCTTTTTTTCCAAATTTTAAACCTTTCATTTTGTATTGGGGCATAGCCAATTAAAAATGTTGTGGTTGTTTCAGGTGAACAGGGAAAGGACTAAACCATACACATACGTGTATCCATTCCCCCCAAACACCCCTCCCATCCAGGCTGGCACATATATAACACTGAGCAGAGTTCATTGAGCTATGTAATGAACTCTGTTCATTCAGCAGAGTTCCTTGCTGGTTATCTGTTTCATAGATAGCAGTGTGCACATGACATGCCCAAAGTCCCTAACTATCCCTTCTCCCCAGGCAATCAGAAGTTTCTTTTCTAAGTCTGTGACAGCTCCTCTCTTCTGATTCAGAGTCTAGAGACTCTGTCCATGCAGTTAGCTGGAACAATCATAGAACCCACTTCATTTCTTTGCTTATGGATTATTGTCCTCTGTTATTTTAAGTGTTTTGTCTGGTTTAGTTAGTTTGAGGTGGGAAGATACATCTGATCCTTATTATTCTATTTTGGCTGGAAGCAAAAATATTCCCTGATGATTTAAAATTCTCTAATTATAGATATTTAATACACTTATAGAACTAGGATCAGAGAAGGCAATGGCAACCCACTCCAGTACTCTTGATGGAAAATCCCATGGACGGAAGAGCCTGGTAGGCTGCAGTCCATGGGGTCGCTAAGAGTCGGACACGACTGAGCGACTTCACTTTCACTTTGCACTTTCATGCATTGGAGAAGGAAATGGCAACCCACTCCAGTGTTCTTTCCTGGAGAATCCCAGGGACGGGGGAGCCTGGTGGGCTGCCGTCTATGGGATTGCATAGAGTCGGACACGACTGAAGTGACTTGGCGGCAGCAGCAGAACTAGGATTGCATCAAGGCGATGGAAAATACAAAATGCCCCAATAAGAGCAGGATTTCTCTTGTGGTATACAACACACAGTGAAGCCACATGGAGATTCAATCTGCTCTGCTGTATTACAAGTGCTGTAATAATAAAGGTTTTATCTCTCGTTCTTAGCGTATGCTTCCATTGTCCCTCATCTGTGCCCCGCAGGAGCAGGATGAATGGTCATCATTATTAGTTTATATTCTCCTTTCACAGCTGAAGTCTGTTTCTTTTGCTTTAACTGAGGCAACGCACTATCACAAATAATCACTAATATGTCTTACTACATAGATCTGAAAAGAACTTCTTCTTTAGTACTTTTTATAGGCAAAAAGAAACTGTAATAAAAGATCCCAAGTCTGGCTCCTTTTTAACCCACATGAAGGCACAGGGGCTAACTCACATGCCTTTAATAATTCTAACTATGGGTCTGAGGAATGTTGGTATAGAATGGCGGATTAGAAGAACTACACATGGATAATACATGGTGAGGTTTCCCTTGGAAGCCAGTGGAAAGGACACAGAGGCAGTATGGAGTTTTAAAGCAGCCTTAGGTGTGTCTCAGTTCTGATCCAGTATCAGGAAGTGCGCCGTGTTGGGCATGGCTCTTGACCTCACTCATCTTTGATCTGATCATTTTGAAGTGAACACAGTGACACCATCTTGGAAAACTGGTGTTGAGACAGGCTGGGATCTGGGACCCTTGCTGCAGTGCCGCAATGCTTGTACCTGGACTCACCTCTAAAGCAGCAAAATACAAATAAACTACACAGGACTGAAAAATAACTGCATGCTTGTGCAGTCGGGGAAAATTCTGGACCGAAGATACAAACAGACCAAAAAAATAAGAAGGGAAAAAATCCACCAAAGAACCCAACTGCCACATTTGAAGAGTCTGGAGCAAAATCAGGGTATTGTACATGTCCCCTGCACACAGCACCACCTAAACCATCCAAGACCCAATAAAGCCTGAATTTCATGTCTGGTCTCTAGTCAATTTCTATTGATTGGGGAAGGTCGAGAACCCTGGTCATTACCAGTGTGAGAATTGTATAGAAAATTCATAAAGCACTTAGCATAGGCCCTGCCACCCAGAGTCCCTTGGACGGCAAGGAGATCAAACCAGTCAATACTAAAGGAAATCAACTCTGAATATTCATTGGAAGGACTGATGCTGAAGCCGAAGCTCCAATACTTTGGCCACCTGATGCAAAGAGCCAGCTCGTTGGAAAAGTCCCTGATGCTGGGAAAGATTGAAGGCAGGAGGAGAAGAGGGTGACAGAGGATGAGATGGTTGGATGGCATCGCCGACTCAATGGACATGAGTTTGAGCAAACTATGGGAGATAGTGAAGGACAGGGAAGGCTGGCGTGCTACAGTCCATGGGGTCGCAGAGAATCAGATACGACTGAGCGACAGCAACAATTGCCACCCAGTAAAAGCATACATCCCAGAATTTGCAGTCAGATACTGCTGTTAATTGGCTGTGGGGCTAATGGTTGGTCATTCCAACATGAGGTTTAGTTTCTGCTTCTCAGAGATGGTGTGAGGATGATGTTGGATAATGCAGGGGAAGAGCACTTAGGAAATGGTCTGTAATAAATATTGTTGAGTTATCTATAACAAGCACTTTGACAACCCATAAACCCTCCGTGGGATTCTTGTAGGAAATTAAAACACTTGGGGGTGAGAGGTGACAGTTGTTATTTTAATCTCCCTCCAACCAAGTCTTCATTTCTCCCAAGTCAACAGTGCATTCTCCCCAGAACCAAAACACAGTTATTCAGGGACTGTCAAGATAAACACCCCAGTGTTCATCAGACCTAATTAATTTTTGCATTATTATTTTTTAAATATTTTATGTATTTTCAATACAAATTGATATAATAAAAACCAAGCAAGCATACAACATTCCGCATTATTATTTTATCAGGTCTCACATTTTGGCATTAAATAATGATATAAATCAACTAGAAAACAGCATGAAAACACCAATAAGGCAAACATTATCTTAACTTTCTCATATTGTTCTCTCACAATGGTCTTGTGATAGAAGTGGTTAGGAGGAAAAGAAAAAATATCTCTTAAAATGATCCCTACCATAAATATTTAAATTTTGATGCTGTTTATGCTAGATAAAAAAAAAAATCTAGGCTAGGGAAAATGCAATACTGTCTTCAGTAGTGATGTAGAGATAAACAAGAATAATAGCAGTAATGCACCACATAATACATAGAGAAATAAAATTGATAAAGAATCAGAAAATAAAAGTCCCTCAAGAAACCTTTTCATAAAGTACATATAAACAGGAATTCTGGAGCAGTTAGAAATCTTCTTTTATTTAATCCCATGCCGACTATACTCAGAATCGTCATGAATACAAAAGAACAAACACTTTTTTTTCTATTACAATCGCAGTCACGAAATAGTCCAAATATACTAAATATTGCAAATACGAATTTTGAAATATAACTTTAAGTTATTAAGAGAATCTGCTACTAGTTCTTGCAAAAAAAAAAAAAATCCCCTCTGACACAACAAAACCTAGTTACACAAAGTTAAATTCATTCAGAGATTGTAGAGAAAAAAAAATCATTTGATCATTTTCCAATAATTTACAGAAAGAATTGAAGAGATTTATGATAAAAATACACAGGGCCACACACACCATCAGTTCTACTTCTTTTCGTTTTTAATTTTTTTATGCTTTTTGTTGTTGTTGTTTATTTGAGTGCACTGCGTGGTTAGTTGTAGGATATGGGTCTAGTTTCTTGACCAGGGATTGAACGTGTGGCTCCCTGCATCTGAAGTATGGAGGCTTATCCACTGGACCACCAGGGAAGTTCCCTAGTTCTACTTATTCTTCTTAGTGTTGGTGCTCTGCAGGGAGTGGAGGGGAGGGAGTGGCAAGATTGTTGGGGGAACGGGGTGGTCAGGTCACTGGGGTTTTGAACAGACTCCCTGTGTGGATTCTGAGAGTACACAAACACTCAACAACTTTGCTTAAGTTTCTACTTTTTCAAAGGGAAATGATAAAACAATTTATTGGAAAGGTCCTAATTTCTACCTGTAGAATTCTTGGCTGTATCTAAGTTACTGCTAACTTAATTGCTTTAGCCTAATTAATTATTTACACTCGGGCTTTGAAAGGTTCCAAGCTAAAGTGTGGTCAATTTCCTTTCCCAAAAAACAGCAGAAGGCATTAGCTGGAACAAGGTAGGAGAGGGGTGGTTGGATCGGGGTGAGTTGAAGTCCTGGGCAAGCACAACTCAAGAGAAGATGACATGCCAAGTGAAGAAAGTCAGAAAAACAAAAACAAATATCATATGACCTCACTTATATGTGGAATCTAAAATATGACATAAAAGAACTTATCTATGAAACAGAAACAGACTCAGAGATATAGAGAACAGACATAATTACCTAAGGGTAAAGGTGGTGGAGGATAGATAAATTAGGAGCTTGGGATTAGCTTATACAAACTACGATATATCAAGTAGATAAACAACAAGGTCCTATTGTATAACACAAGGAACTATATTCAATGTCTTGTCATAAACCATAATGGAAAAGAATGTGAAAAAGAGTATCACTGAATCACTTTGCTGTAAACCAAAAACTAATACAACATTGTAAATCAACTATACTTCAGTTAAAAAAAAAAAAAAAAGATGATAGTGATCCCCAGCATCTGTCTGCCTTGAAGCAGGAAGGGAATGACAGACTGAGGGCAAAAGTGAAGGGGAAAGTGGTGTGGACCAGTTCGTGCTCAGGTATGAGAACCATAACTAGAATTCTCCCCTTCTTCCCTTTTCCCCGCAACTTACTCTCCCATCTTTAAAGCCCAGTATTTCCTAAGAATAGGACAAAACTCACCTATGTTCTGAAAAAGTATAAACAACAAATATCAAGTCAGTCTTTAAACAGAGAGAAAGAAAGGGGAACTATCAAGGGATCCTGTGACCCTGATTGTAGGGGAACAAGGATGATGATATAGCGTAATACTCAGCAAACATCATCAAGGGTCTACTATGTCCAGAAACTGAGCTTAATGCTTTTTTAACACGACTAACATTTATGAAATACGCTAGCATGTATCACATACTATCTTAAAAGTTCATCATGAACCATCTCATCTAATCTTTAGAAAACCCTATAAAGATGACTATGTTCCCATTTCACAGGTGGAGAAACTAAGGCTCAGGAAATAGAAGCAATCTCCCTTATATTACATGGCTATTAGGAACAGAGGACAGATTTATACCCAGATAATCTGACTCTAAAGCTCTATCTTCATTCACTCTGCCATACTGCAAAATAAGGCTTTCCTGTAGAGTTTGATGGAGAAGGCAATGGCAACCTATTCCAGTACTCTTGCCTGGAAAATCCCATGGGCAGAGGAGCCTGGTAGGCTGCAGTCCATGTGGTCGCAAGGAGTCGGACATGACTAAGCAACTTCACCTTCACTTTTCACTTTCATGCATTGGAGAAGGAAATGGCAACCCACTCCAGTGTTCCTGCCTGGAGAATCCCAGGGATGGGGGAGCCTAGTGGGCTGCCATCTATGGGGTTGCACAGAGTTGGACACGACTGAAGTGACTTAGGAGCAGCAGTAGAGTTTGACAAGGTTTGGAAGGGTTGGCTGGGTAATGCTGATATTATCTATCATTCATATTCCTTACTGTGACCCTTACTCTGCCCTTCTGGTTTCTGCAGTCTCATTCACTAAATGTAGGGTAAGTTGCTGGTGCTGCTAAGTCACTTCAGTCGTGTGTCTGACTCTGTGTGACCCCATAGATGGCAACTGACTGTGGCTCAGATCATGAACTCCTTATTGCCAAAGTCAGACTTAAATTGATGAAAGCAGGGAAAACCACTAGACCATTCAGGTATGACCTAAATCAAATCTCTAATGATTATACAGTGGAAGTGAGAAATAGATATAAGGGACTAGATCTGATAGACAGAGTGCCTGATGAACTGTGGACAGAGGTTTGTGACATTGTACAGAAGACAGGGATCAAGACCATCCCCAAGAAAAAGAAATGCAAAAAAGCAAAATGGCTGTCTTAGGAGGCCTTACAAATAGCTGTGAAAAGAAGAGAAGTGAAAAGCAAAGGAGAAAAGGAAAGATATACCATTTAAGTGCTGAGTTCCAAAGAATAGCAAGGAGAGATAAGAAAGCCTTCCTCCGCAATCAATGCAAAGAAATAGAGGAAAACAATAGAATGGGAAAAACTAGAGGTCTCTTCAAGAAAACTAGAGATACCAAGGAAACATCTCATGCAAAGATGGGTTCAATAAAGGACAGAAATGGTATGGACTAACAGAAGCAGAAGATATTAAGAAGAGGTGGCAAGAATACACAGAAGAACTGTACAAAAAAGATCTTCATGACCCAAATAATCACAATGATGTGATCACTCACCTAGAGCCAGACATCCTGGAATGTGAAAAACAGTGAGCCTTCCTAAGTGGGCCTTAGGAACCATCACTACAAACAAAGCTAGTGGAGGTGATGGAATTCAAGTTGATCTATTTCAAGTTCTGAAAGATGATGCTGTGAAAGTGTTACACTCAATATGCCAGCAAATTTGGAAAACTCAGCAGTGACCACAGGACTGGAAAAGTTCAGTTTTCATTCCAATCCCAAAGAAAAGCAATGCCAAAGAATGCTCAAACTACCGCACAATTGCACTCATCTCACACGTTAGTAAAGTAATGCTCAAAATTCTCCAAGCCAGGCTTCAGCAATACGTGAGCCATGATGTTCAAGCTGGTTTTAGAAAAGGCAGAGGAACCAGAAATCAAATTGCCAACATCTGCTGGATCATCAAAAAAGCAAGAGAGTTCCAGAAAAATATCTATTTGTACCTTATTGACTATGCCAAAGCATTTGACTGTGTGGATCACCACAAACTTGGAAAGTTCTGAAAGAGATGGAAATATCAGACCACCTGACCTGCCTCTTGAGAAATTTGTATGCAGGTCAGGAATCAACAGTTAGAACTAGACATGGAACAACAGACTGGTTCCAAATAGGAAAAGGAGTACGTCAAGACTGTATAATGTTACCTTGCTTATTTAACTTACATGCAGAGCACATCATGAGAAATGCTGAGCGGGATGAAGCACAAGCTGGAATCAAGATTTCTGGGAAAAATATCAATAATCTCAGATATACAGATGACACTACCCTCATGGCAGAAAGTGAAGAAGAACTAAAGAGCCTCTTGATGAAAGTAAAAGAGGAGAGTGAAAAAGTTAGCTTAAAGCTCAACATTCAGAAAACTAAGATCGTGGCATCCATTCCCATCACTTCACGGCAAGTAGATGGGGAAACAGTGGAAACAGTGGCTGACTTTGTTTTGGGGGACTCCAAAATCACTGCAGATGGTGATTGCAGCCATGAAATTAAAAGACGCTTACTTCTTAGAAGGCAAGTTATGACCAACCTAGATAGCATATTGAAAAGCAGAGACATTACTTTGCCAACAAAGGTCCATCTAGTCAAGGCTATGGTTTTTCCAGTAGTCATGTATAGATGTGAGAGTTGGACTATAAAGAAGGCTGAGGGCCGAAGAATTGATACTTTTGAACTATGGTGTTGGAGAAGACTCTTGAGAGTCCCTTGGACTGCAGGGAGATCCAACCAGTCCATCCTAAAGGAGATCAGTCCTGGGTGTTCTTTGGAAGGACTGATGTTGAAGCTGAACCTCCAATACTTTGGCCACCTGATTCGAAGAACTGACTCATTTGAAAAGACCCTGATGCTGAGAAAGATTGAAGTCAGGAGGTGAAGGGGACGACAGAGGATGAGATGGTTGGATGGCATTACCGACTTGATGGACATGAATTTGAGTGGCTCCGGGAGTTGGTGATGGACAGGGAGGCCTGGTATGCTGTGGTCCATGGGCTCACGAAGAGTCAGACACAACTGAGTGACTGAACTGAACTGATCTGAAGTGCTGTTTTCATTGCAAAAGTTCTGTACTAGTAGATCTCATATTTTATTATAAGTATCAAGGAGGGATATTGTGAAAAATGCAGATCATTTAAACTACTCATAGAGATTCCGATTCAGAAAGCCTATGATGGGGCCCAGAAACTTGCATTTTTAGTAAGTCTGCTCAGAAAACCACACATCGAACACTCATACGAATATATAAATAAATGAATAAATATACAAATAGTATATAAATACATATACACATAATAAATATACATATGTGTGTGCATATATATGTGTACATATATATATATTTGACCCTTGCACAACGCAGGGTTGGGCCACCAATCCTCCATGTAGGTGACAATTCAGTTATATTTTAGAGTCAATCCTCCATATAGACTCAGTTCCTGCCTACCTGGGGTTCCATATCCTTGGATTCAACCAACTCATGAATTGTGTAGTACTGTAGTATTTATTATTGAAAAAATTGGAATGGTGGATCCACACAGCTCAAACCCAAGTTGTACAAAGGCCAACTATATAATGTCTTCCGGAGAGTATAATTTACTCAGTGCACACTAGGCCAAATTAACTAATGCTGCCAAAGCCTCCTATGGCTAATGTTAAGACTACTCTGTAGGGCTTCCCTTGTGGTCTAGTGGATAAGGATCCGCCTGCCAATGTAAGAGACATGGGTTCAATCCCTGGTCTGGAAAGATCCCACATGCCTCAGAGTGACTAAGCCTGTGCATCACAACTATTGAGCCTAGTTGTCTTAGAGTCTGGGAGATCCAACTGCTGAGCCCGTGTACCACAGCTACTGAAGGCCATGCACCCCTGAGTCTGTGCTGCAAACAAGAGAAGCCTCTTCAGTGAGAGGCCCATGCACTGCAGCTGGAGAGCAGCCCCCTATCACCACAACTAGGCAAAATCCCATGCAGCAATGAAGAGCCAGCACAGCCAAAAATTAACTAATTAATTAATGACTATTCTTTAATATCTTGATAACAGTTGAGAAGGCAGGTCAGGTGGCTCTTAAAAATGCACACTTATTTTTAAGTGTGCATGAATGCTTAAGTGACAAAGAATGCTTGAAACAATTTTGAAACGGTATGTGATGAAATGAGTCCAGTATACCTGAGACTCTCTCAGTCCTACACACTGAATTACCTACATACTGAAGCTACCCAGATTATCATTATTTTTTTCCTTTGAGTGTGCTTTGGAAAAAAACGGATATAGGAGAAAAGTTAACTGTGAAGGAAGCTTAAACAAAAGGGAAGTTTTTACTCATTAAAGATATCGAAAAAGTATAAAAGCAATGCCAAGAAACCAGTCACCTGAAAGAAATTTTCAGACCTTAATTATGTTAGCAAGTCTTTACAAATATGTAAATATACCTCTTTACTTGTGAGAAATATCGGCAGAATTTTGTTGGCGTTGCCTTTCATGTTTTTTCTGGATTGCTTTAGCATTCTCCAGTTTTCCCTGGATTGTGAAAGGATATATCTATGTAGAAGCCACTGGTGTTCATTAGGAAAAAAATTTTACTTTGATCAAAAGATTTGATATTTAATAAATGATGGAGAAAATGTCAAGTTCTACTAACTGAATCTACCTGTATGAAGCCAGGTGTATGAGCAATACTTCCAGAAGAATTTGACCACAGATAGGAATTGTACCAAGACTTTGAAATAATTTATAATTTAATGGAATCAATACAAGTGAGATGTTAATTTTCAGACCTGGGAAGTCAGCCTTCAACCCATGTATACCTATGTCAATACTCCTACAGACTAATGTTCTGGTAGAATGTCCCCACTGAAATGCATCACTAAGCTGTCCCCTAAATGATAGAGTGAATAGAGATTCTTCATTTGATTACTGAAACACTCTCCACTTTATTTCATCACATCCCCAATTCAGTCCTTTGACTCACTTCCTTTACTCTCTCCCGGAAGTTGATATTCCTATCCAGCCTGCCATCTGAAATCCATGTTGATATTCTAATCCTTGGTGACCACTCTAGTGTCGTATAGCCCTTGAGGTCTGTGTCATTCAGAACCTGGGCATTTTTCATGCATGTGTGCATACTCAGGGACTTCCCAGGTGGCTCAGTGGTAAAGAATCCACCTGCCAATGCAGGAAACATAGGAGACTGAGGTTGGATCCCTGGGTTGGGAAGATCCCCTGGAGGAGGAAATGGCAACTCACTCCAGTATTCTTGGCTGGAAAATCCCATGGATAGAGGAGTCTGGTGGGTTACAGTCCATGGGGTTGCAAAAGAGTTGGACTGTGTTGATATTCTGCAATAATCCATGGTGATCACTCTGTCCTGAAGCCCTTAAGGTCTGTCATTCAGAACCTGGCCATTTTGATCTTACCCTTTATCTTTGTCTCTCTAGCAAAACAAAAGCTCCTTTAAAGTCGAACTCTATGTCCACTTTCTTATGAATCCCCCACAATGCCTAGCCCACACCTTTGCACATGGTAGACATTCAAAAAAGATTGAATGATGAGAATTGAACACACTGAATATCATGAAAATCTTCAGTGGTACTACAACTATTCCTGAAAGCTAACTACTCAATTGTTAGGACTGAGAGCCACCGTGACACCCTCCATTGCTGCATCATGACGTGCCTCCATTCCTAGCCACTCTGTACATTGGCTTGACATTATAAGAATCTTGTCTTTTATATGGTAGAAATCCAAGCCTGAGTCTGGAACCCAATCTTCTCCATGCATTTCTCTAGGTATTGTTTGAAAGAGGGAAAAATATTCCTGCATCCATTATTGCTTTCAAGCTGTGGTACTGAAGAAGACTCTTGAGAGTCCCTTGGACTACAAGGAGATCAACCAGTCAATACTAAAGGAAATCAACCAATATTTATGAGGACTGATACTGAAGCTGAAGCTCCAATACTTTGGCCACCTGATGCGAGGAGCTGACTCACTGGAAAAATCCTGATGCTGGGAAAGATTGAGGGCAAGAGAAGAAGGGATGACAGACGGTGAGATGGTTGGATGGCATCACCGACTCAGTGGACGTGAGTTTGAGCAAACTCTGGGAGATAGTGAAGAACAGGGAAGCCTGATGTGCTGCAGTCCATGGGGTATCAGAGTCGACATGACTGAGTGACCAAACAGCAATTGTTGGGTTTTTAATATTTTCTTCAGCTTGGCTCCCAACAAGTAAAGGCTAGTCATGCTGGCAAGCAGACAGACACCTGTATTTTCAATACACACAAAAAATCATCCCCAAAATCATGCTTCCATATAACCAAAACTTCAAAGTAAAAATGAGAATATATCTGATGTGAAATAACATTTCACCCACTCACTGTGAATGAAGCACACAGTATAAAAATTGTCATGACCAAAAAAGTGGAGACACACACCTCTGTTCCTTTTTCAGGGTTTTATGGTGCCCACGTTCTCTTTCCAGCAAGAACACAAGAGAGCCTTGTTACCACCATTCACGACAGCAGGATATTATGTGTAGGAAAAAAACATATGTGTGTATACATGTGTTGGGCTGCCATTCAAAAGAATTGGTTGCTTAACCCTTAAACAGACTTAATATAAAATTGTTTTGCCTACAAAGGCTCTCGTCTACCAAGAAAAAAGTCACTGAAAAAAGAGCCTATTTTATAAAATCAAAAGTTACTTCTGGTTCGGTATCTGGGACTTTCAAAGTAATCAATATGCTTAAGTCCATATGACAAGAAGAATAAAAGGATGGTAAAACTGCAGTCTCCTGCATGAAGCAGTGAAGGCTTGCCACAGACAAATAAGTTCCCTGGTAGCATCAATCAAGTTTACTATTTGTGTTCTTTTTTTACTAAACCCTGAGACAGTGATTAGAAAAACGAGAAACAGCAGTAAAAAACAATAGAGAATTGCTGGCTTTTCCCTCCCTCAACTACCACTTCCAAATGATAGCTGTAATTCAGTAAAGATCATAGAGGCTGGCATTTATGTTGATCATCACTTCCTACCAGCCTTTGATTTACTCAATTCCTCTTAAATGAATTTCTAGCTGAGTGTAGTAAATTATATCCGAACACCCCTATAATAGCAAACTAGAATATGTTGGCATGATATCAAATAAAGAGGTTGGATAAATATATTAGTGTGGCACAAGATTTCACATAGTGAGCTGTTTTACAGGTCTATAGCAAAGAAATAGAAGACATATTACAAATAAAAATACTGTGCTTAATATTATTGTCTTCTGTGAGAAGGCTCAGTCGTGCTCAACCAAATAAGAGTTTAAGGGAAAGATTTGAACCATACTCCTAAGTTTTTAAATCAGGGGATTTTTCTCATTTCAAAGGATGCAGAATTTGATGTCTGGATGAAGGAGTTGTGTTAAGACTTGCTGGAATAATGAAAACTGGACCCAAAAGAATAAGTTGAGCATTCTCTATGGAAAGAGATGTGAAAATGTTTGCTGATGAATAAATTTAAATTCATTATTGAAAACTGGATCAGCAGAGCATTTGTTAAAATTAGCCTACAACTTTAAATTGAGGGGTAACTTTGTGCTCCAGAAGGGAAAAAGTGCTCATTTGTGAATTATTGACATTTTAACTCTCTCTTACATGGTATGTCTTCAAAATCCGCCATAGAGAAATGACTCTTGTTTTGTTATTAATGTTTCCAGAAAGGAAGGCCAGACAGAAGGAAAACATTTCTTCCTCAATTAAGAAGGCTTTTAAGCCCTTTTGCCTGAATTTCACTAATGCCTCATTTTGCCAAATCAATCATGTTGCTCTACTATTGTATTAAAATGTACTTTAATAACAAATGCTTAAAATCAGAAGTGACATTTTTTTCTAAGATGCATTACTAATAAAGTAACACGAATTTTCCTCCTGCGTGAAACAGCTGGACCATGACGAGATCACATTAGCACTAATTAAAATGATATTTTCTGTGCAGTTTTTGCTAGCCCAGCTTCATTGGACTCAAAAGGATTTCTGAAATCCATAATAAAGGCTATTATGTCATCTTACCATGTTTCTCTTGAATCAGGCTACTGTCTAATTTCTCTGCAACGATATTTTCTTAAAACTCTCACTCAATAAAATCCATATTAAGTTTCTCCTCTCAGAGCTCTGTTTTTTCCATATACAATCCTCATTTAATTAAAAAAAATTAAAGCTTTCATTTATTTTGCTTGATGAACAAGAAAAAATATAATATTAAAGGCAACATTTTGCAATGTTTCTCTTTTTCCTCACTTTACTGGGTCCCTGTTGTTCCCAACGTATAATTTGCAAAACATATTGCTTCAATACTTACAATGAGAGAGGCGGCCCAGCTGTGGGAAGAGAGGACAACAGCCTCCAATATTACCATAATAATCTGCCTAGAGTCCCAGGAGCCCCCTGGTATATACAATTCTCTGTACTGCAGGCCCCAGCTGGAGAACATTCTCTTGACATGTATGCCAACCTTTGCCTGCAGGCAAAATAAAAAAAAAAAAAAGCAGAGAAGTAATCATGAAAATAAAAAATCTTGTCAACTGCGTTGGGCTGCAGTTCCCATGTTTTTGCTCACGTAGGCAGGCATTGTGCTAACAAAATGATACCAGACTTTAAAAGACTGCAGCTGGTAGGTTTTTGGATTTTTTTTTTTTTTAATGTGCTATGTTAATTCTGTGATCCTAAAATTTGCGGGGAGGAGGGGCAGCAGACAGTGATACTTTAGTTATGACTGTCAATAAATAGGATAACTTTATTTACCAACTATTTCGCAGAAGACTGCTTCTTACAAGAATTGAACTATAAGAAGTATCATTACAGTCTTGAGGTTAATCATGGATGAAATTTCAAACAAATATAATTTATATGTTTTAGTAAGTTAACTTAAGAGGAACTTGAGCAGTTTCTGATTAACATCCTTCTTAAATAATCCACAAAAACCAGTGTTACTATATCTGCTCTTAAGACTTCTATCTCAAGTCAAAGAAGTGATATTAACCTTTAAAATAGCAAGCTAAAACTTCAAAAGATTGCATGAACAAAACACGCATATTTTGAAACTGAAAGTTCAAATTGGGTTGTATTTTATTTTAACAGTCAATAAAACTCAGTGGGTTAAGAATATTCCACAACTAGAGTTGAAAAATCTGATATCTTGGCTATAGCACTAAAAGTTTCCAAACTTCATTTGTTGAAACAAGAGGCTCTTCTGAAAATGAATTAATCCAGAATATAACTGCAGTCACACACATTTAAAGCACTTTCATCTGAGTGGTATCCCACTGGATAAATATTCTAAACAGGTAAGAAAATGTCATTATATGTATAAGATATTAATTTCCTTTGTCAAATTAATTTTCTAAATACTAGATGGACTGGAAGAGGGCAGTATAGTGTTATATTAACTCTTAAACATGTCTATTTGCCAGGAAATGTTCTATTTTACTCTCTTTACGAATATGTTTATGTTAAATCTACTTTGCAGATTTATTTAGAAATATTTAGAAAATATTTTAAAAATTGAGGATTTATAGTGTAAAATTTGATGTTAGTATTTCTTGATCACATGAGGGTAGGATATATGGATTAGTTTTATAATTGCATATTTATGTGACTATTTAATTAATGTCAATCCTCTCACCAAATGTAAACTACATGAGGGTAGGATCATGGAAGTTTCATTTACCATTTCCTTCCAAGTGCATGGCACACAGTAGGTATTTGTTGAAAGAATAAGTGCATGCACTTAATTATTCATTCAGTCATTCAACAAATATTTGCCAAGGCACTACAGATTCAGCAATGAATAAAGCTAGCGAAAATCCCTGTCTTCATGGCATAGAAGACAGGTAACACATAAGAAAAACAAGTAAAATATAGACAGTGTAAATGGACTTCCCAGGTGGCTCAGTGGTAAAGAATGCAATCCACCTGCCAATGCAGGAGACAAGGAAGATACATTCAGTCCCAGGGTTGGGAAAACCCCCTGGAGGAGGAAATGGCAACCCACTCCAGTATTCTTGCCTGGGAAATTCCCTGGACAGGGGAGCCTGGTGGGCTATAGTCCATGTGGTCACACAGGGTCAGATAGGACTGAGCAGCTACACACACATACCATGTTAAATAATGATAAACACACAAAAAAGACCTTTAGCAGGGAAAGGAGACAGAGTGTGTCTGAGTTCAGTTCAGTTCAGTTCAGTCGCTCAGTCGTGTCCGACCCTTTGCGACCCCATGAATTGCAGCACGCCAGGCCTCCCTGTCTATCACCAACTCCCGTGGTTCACTCAAATTCATGTCCATTGAGTCAGTGATTCCATCCAGCCGTCTCATCCTCTGTCATCCCCTTCTTCTCCTGCCCTCAATCTTTCCCAGCATCAGAGTCTTTTCCAATGAGTCAACTCTTCACACGAGGTGGCCAAAGTACTGGAGTTTCAGCTTTAGCATCATTCCTTCCAAAGAACACCCAGGGCTGATCTCCTTTAGAATGGACTGGTTGGATCTCCTTGCAGTCCAAGGGACTCTCAAGAGTATTCTCCAACACCACAGTTGAAAAGCATTAATTCTTCAGCGCTCAGCTTTCTTCACAGTCCAACTCTCACATCCATATATGACTGGGAGGCTGCTATTTTAGAAAGGGTTACCAGGAAAGGTTTCCCGCTCCCCTCACCCACCGCCACCCCACCCAACAAAACTGTGAAATGAACTAGTTCTCTCCTGTAGGTGAAATTGAATTGGTCCTTAGTAAGGACTTCCCTGGTGGCTCAGATGGTAAAAGCTCTGCCTACAATGAGGGAGACCTGGGTTTGATCCCTGGGTCAGGAAGATGTCCCTGGAGGAAATGGCAACCCACTCTAGTACTCTTGCCTGAAAAATCCTGTGGACAGATGGAGGAGCCTGGTAGGTTTCAGTCCATGGAGTCACAAAGAGTTGGACACAACTGAGTGACTTCACTTCACTTCATGAAAAAGGCAAAGAAAGAAAAGACTTAAAATGCTCTTTCATCATTTATGCAAATATCTTTCATGAAATTATAAGCCCCTCTAAAACAGAGACAGCAACTCTTTCTGGATATTATCTCTGGCACTTAGCACAGTGTCTTATATACAGTAGATGCTCTTCCAATTATGCTGAGTTGACTTGGAGTCCTTTTAGAATAAAAGGACAACATTAAGAAGTGGTAATGTAGCCAAGGATGGAAGAGAGCCACCCAGCATAATCTGGAGGGCCAAAAACCAGAGGGGTGAGTCTGAGCATACACTATCATCTTGATGCTCCCTGAAACTCTGTGCACTCAGCTGCTCAGCCCTGAGGTGGTGCTAGTTAAAGCATCTGCCTGCTAACACAGATATAAGGTATGCTAGTTGGATCCCCAGGTCAGGAAGATCCCCTGGAGGAGGGCATGACAGCCCACTCCAGTATTCTTGCCTGGAGAATCCCACAGACAGAGGAGCCTGGCAGGCCGCAGTCCATGGGGTCGCACAGAGTTGGACATGACTGGAGCGACCTAAGTCATGCAAGCCTACAAGTGAAACGCTCACATTTTAATTAGGGGTAGAAAAAAAATACACATCAGATGATGGAAATAAAATGAGAAAAATAATAATAATAAAAAAGTAAATTTTCAAAGTAAGTGTTGGTTAAGAGTGAAGGGAAACTACCTAGTTAATCCAGTAATATGTGTACTGGATAATATAACCACATATATATTAAATATATATAAGTATATATTATATATATTAAATATATAATTACATATTATATGTTAAATTTATATATTATATTAAATATGTTATATATAATATAACCATATATATTAATATAATAATATAACCAGGAAAGTACAGATCAGCTGGTCACAACATTGCAAAGAATAACACAAAACAGAGTAACGGAACATAGGCATGGTAAACAAGAAGAGAGTTAAATATCAGTTCGAAATTTCTTCATTATTCTCAGGGGCTGAAATATTCACACTAGCTACCGGGGCTCCATTCCTAATCAGTTATCACATATGTTATTCTATGCTTAGTTGCTCAGTTGTATCTGACTCTTTGCAACCCCATGGACTTCAGCCCTCCAGGCTCCTCCGTCCATGGGATTCTCCAGGGAAGAATACTGGAGTGGTTTGCCATGCTCTGCTCCAGGGGAATTTCCCAACCCAGGAATCAAACCCAGGTCTCCCACAGTGCAGGCAGATTCTTTACTATCTGAGCCACCAGGGAAGCCACCAGGACATTATCACATAACAGGTAACAGAATGTCCATATCCATGTTGTTACTAACCTTGAGTTTCCTCTACTCTTTCTGAGTGTCTCGACCACAGTCAGGGCTGTGTGTAAGCTCCTCTCCGAGGAGGTTCCCATCTTTATCCATCTCACATGACTCTTCTGAGCTCCACATACATTGCCTCCTGGATATCTCCAGTTTTACTCCACAGACATTCAAATTCAACATATTCATCACTGTACCCCCAAGTCCTCTTCTTCCATATGCTAATATTAGTAAAGATCACCACCGTTTACCCAAATCAGAAACCTAGAGATGATGCTTGACTTTAGCATCTCTCAGATTCTCTCCTCACGGTATCATCAGCTTCCAAGCATGAAAGAATCTTTCTCCTGTGTAACTCTTACATCTGTCTCTTACATCTAATATAACTGACAATGCATGGTTAATGTCTGGGCTCAAAAACTGTTCCTATCTCAGCTGAGTTACTACACGTCTCCTGACCAGTCTTCTCAAAGGAAGAGTTTCCTCTCACCCTAACCCAAACACACTCCTCCACCTTACCAGAGTGACTTTCCAAAATGCAAGTACCTCTCTCCACTCACTCACTTTTAAATGCTTCAGTGTCCAGTAGTTTGGGTTAAAGACCCTCCAGCTTTTGGATTAAAGTCTTTACTCTTTTTTTTTTTTCCATTCAAAAAAACAGCCAATGTTTATTGCATCCTTTTATTTATTTAAATTAGAGGATAAATACAACACTGTGATGGGTTTTGCCAATACATCCAGATGAATTGGCCATAGGTATATATGTGTTCCATCCATCCTGAACCCCTTTCCCACCTCCCTCCCCACCCTCTCCCTCCAGGTTGTCACAGAAGCACTGGCTTTGGGTGCCCTGCTTCATACATCAAACTCCCACTGGCTATCTGTTTTACATATGGTCATGCATATGTTTCAGTGCTAGTCTCTCAAGTCATCCTCCCTCTCCTCCCACTGAGTCCAAAAGTCTGTTCTTTATGTCTGTGTTTCCTTTGCCACATTACACATAGGATCATCGGTACCATGTTTCTAGATTCCATATATATGTATTAATATATGGTATTTGTCTCTCTCTTTCTGACTTACTTCACTGTGTAATAGGCTCCAGGTTCATCCACCTCCTTAGAACTGACTCAGATGTGTTCCTTTATATAGCTGAGTAATATTCCATTGTGTATATGTACCACAACTTCCTTATCCATTCATCTGTTGATGGCCATCTGAGTTGCTTCCATGTCCTTTCTGTTGTAAGTAGTGCTGCAATGAACATTTGACATGAAAAGCCAAGCTATGGCTTCTTTCTGATCTTCCCCAATCCCCATGCTCTGCCAATGCTTCAGCCTTAAAAGTGACCCTCCCCCATTGCCACCATTCATTTGCTGACATTCTTCTATTGATCTAAAACACCTTGTCCAGTTTTCTCCACCATAACTAAATCTCCCTCATCCTTTAAAAATTCAGCTGAATCACGACCTCCTTCTTTTCTAATCCCTTCCCTCCTTCCACTAAGTTACAGGGCTCTTTCCTGTGCTCATAAAGCACCCTGTGCAGGCATAGGCATATATTTACTATACTGAATTAGGATTCCCAATTTCCTGTCCATATCCCTCATTAACTATGAGTTCCACAAGTACAGAGGATTATTCATGTCTGTACCGCCTAGCTCTAGAACAATGCTTACTGCCCTGCAGATGTTCCATCAATGATTGTTTAGCATGTAAATGACAGAATGAGTTTCCAGGGATAGGACTAGTTTGCTGCTGCTAAGTCGCTTCAGTCGTGTCCGACTCTGTGCGACCCCATAGACGGCAGCCCACCAGGCTCCACCGTCCCTGGGATTCTCCAGGCGAGAACACTGGAGTGAGTCGCCATTTCCTTCTCCAATGCATGAAAGTGAAAAGGGAAAGTGAAGTCCCTCAGTTGTGTCCAACTCTTCGCAACCCCATGGACTGCAGCCTACCAGGCTCCCCCGTCCATGGGATTTTCCAGGCAAGAACACTGGAGTGGGTTGCCATTTCCTTCTCCAATGCACGAAAGGGAAAAGGGAAAGTGAAGTTGCTCAGTCGTGTCTGACTCTTCACGACCCCATGGACTGCAGCCTTCCAGGCTCCTCCGTCCATTGGATGTTCCAGGCAAGAGTACTGGAGTAGACTAGTTTAGTGGGAAGGAAATACACTGTCTACTTCTACATTAGAAATGATTTACTAGAAAAAATTAAGAAATGAATATTTCTTGTGTAACTACTTATACCCAGCATTAGATCTATTATTTAGGAGCTAAGGTGAGAGAGAAAGAGAGATTGAAAAAGAAAAGAGAGACAGAGAAATCTGTTTGTACTTCATCATTTGTTTACACGTTCCAAAAGTCTCCTGTTCAAGACAAGATGGTTAGGAACAGAGCTGGCAGACAGGAGCTTCACAGGACCAGTCCTGCTCAGAACTCTAAAGCCAGCAGGAAATTTTTTTTTTTAATATGGAATGGTTCATGGATTTGCATGTCATCTTTGCACGGGGGCCATGCTAATCTTCTCTGTATCATTCCAATTTTAGTACATGTGCTGCCAAAGTGAGCACAATCAGCAGGTCTTAAAGTGGAGAAGAAATATGTGATTAAAAAAGAAATCAATCTCTGTACCAAAACAATTTTATAAAGGTCAATATACATTTGCTAAAACCATCTGGATATATTTTCAAGATGCTATTTAAAATTGGTTTTAGCTGATGATAAAATATGAAGCCATGACAACCTTTTGTTTTATGTTTTATTTTTAAAATAAATGTAATGTATTCAAGCTAAAAACAAAACTAAAAGTAATTCACCCATATCTCCCACCTACCATCCCCCACCTCAGGCAAACACCAATCTGTTGTCTGTGTCTGTGAGGGTGGTTTTATACACACACAGTTTTTACATGTGGAATATAATAATATATATTTACATAAAAAATATATTTACAATTTTATTATGTATTTATGTATTTAGACTTCACATTCCACATATAAGACATCATACAGATAGTATTTGTCTTTCTCTGACTTATTTCACTTAGCATAATGCCCATAAGGTCCATTCATGTTATTGCAAATGGCAAGCAAATTTTTTTAAAGTATTATTGACTTGCACTGTTTCAGATGTACAACAAGGTGATTCAGTTATATATATGTATATATGTATGTATATCGGAGAAGGCAATGGCAACCCACTCCAATACTCTTGCCTGGAAAATCCCTTGGACGGAGGAGCCTGGTGGGCTGCAGTCTATGGGGTCACTAAGAGTCAGACACGACTGAAGTGACTTAGCAGCAGCAGCAGCAGCAGCCTGTATGTATATGTGTATATATACATATACACACACATACATATATGTATTTCAGATTCCTTCCCATTATTGTTTATTACAAGATATTTAATACAGTTCCCTGTGCTAAACAGTAGGTCCTTGTTATTTATCTGTTTTATACATAGTAGTGTGTATCTATGGAGAAGGCAATGGCACCCCACTCCAGTACTCTTGCCTGGAAAATCCCATGGACAGAGAAGCCTGGTAGGCTGCAGTCCATGGGGTCTCTAGGAGTCAGATACGACTAAGCGACTTTACTTTCACTTTTCACTTTCATGCATTGGAGAAGGAAATGGCACCCCACTCCAGTGTTCTTGCCTGGAGAATCCTAGGGACGGGAGAGCCTGGTGGGCTGCCGTCTATGGGGTCGCACAGAGTCGGACACGACTGAAGCAACTTTGCAGCAGCAGCAGCAGCAGCAGTGTGTATCTACAATCCCAAATTCCTAGTTTATCCTCTACTCCCTTTCCTCTTTGGTAATCTCAAATTTGTTTTTCATGTCGATGAGTCTATTCTGTTTTGTAAATAAGTTCATTTGTATTATGTTTTTAGAGTCCATATATAACTGCCATCACATGATATTTGTCTGGCAACCAATTTTTTAAAGGAAAATAGAAGACAAACTAAAATGTTGCTGTTTTGTCAAAAGAGGGTATCATATATGTGTTGAAACCAGTATGAGTTCTAAAGCATTTGCAGAGTCTACAATGCAGAATTAAAATTTCTTGTTCCAGTTAGAACTATTAAAATAAGGCAGTCCCCCCTATTGTCCCCAGAATCTCTTGCAGCGCCCCCTGTTGGTTTGGAAGTCCATCTGATAGGCCCCTATGCTTATATGCTGCCAATTGTCTTTGGCACAGAAATACTTTGTTCAGGCTGCCTTGTCCAATGGCACCCTCTAATTCAGATCTCAGACACAACATTAAAACTTACCAGTTCTGTATTCCAATGCCTTAAGCTGTTTCAGTAGTGTAATCTGAAAGAAGTTCCAACTAACGGCCCTGAACAAAAATCCAGCGGACTTCAAATCACAATATACAAGTAGCAGCTTCCTCTACCCTTTTAACTTAGATTAAGCAAGCATTGTTCTTTCATTTTTTAATTTCAGCCATTCTTGTCTAACCAAACTTGTTCTCAATTCAGCCATACAGGCATTACTGTATGAACACATTCATTCTATGCCCCCTATGTTCCTAGACATTCTACCGAGCTTGGGCTAAGCATGTACTCACAAGACTATTTCTTTTTTTTTTTTTTTTTTTTTACAAGACTATTTCTGTTTGATCAGATTCTGGCTAACCCAGCAATGATAGGCAAAGAATGAGACTGGACTCTGTGGGAGAGGGAGAGGGTGGGAAGATTTGGAAGAAGGACATTGAAACATGTAAAGTATCATGTAAGAAACGAGCTGCCAGTCCAGGTTCGATGCACGATACTGGATGCTTGGGGCTAGTGCACTGGGACGACCCAGAGGGATGGTATGGGGAGGGAGGAGGGAGGAGGGTTCAGAATGGGGAACACATGTATACCTATGGCAGATTCATTTTGATATTTGGCAAAACTAATACAATTATGTAAAGTTTAAAAATAAAATAAAATTAAAATAAAATAAAAACATTAAGGTGAATAAACAGTAAAAAAAAAAAAAAAAAAAAAAAGCTCAACCAATGAGTCTGACTAACCGTGTGTTCCCCAAACTTCATGATGGTTATATGCATGTGTACAAAATTACTACTTTACAACTTTTCAGTCTTTGGCTCTTTTATCTCTCAAATATATCAAATAACTGGAGATTATGAATGCCGCATGGTATTAACAAGCTGCTCTTGTTAATATCAAGAATGGTAGCATCCTTTTACTTTCTCAGAATAGTGAATGTTTGTTATTCTTGTTTTGTTTTTGCCCTTAAAGTGAACAAAAGTAAGTATTTCCTATCACTTTTCTTTCTGATCACTTAACTTTCCAAGAAATTGTAAGGAAGCTACTATTCTAATACACTGGGCAAAAGTGTTTTTGTTTTGTAAGTTGACTAAAAAAAAAACTCTGAAGATTTCTTTTTCAAATTTTCCTAGAATCATCAGTGGAAATTGGCAACACAAGAAAAATCATTTGCCTAAGGAAATGGAATATCCAAACTATGTGAAATTTTAACATTCTAGGTACTTTCCGAGTATCTGAGGTCCACAGGGTTTGCAGCTCATGTATTCTGCTGGCAAACTTTGGAAGAAAAATAGAATTACAGGCACTAAATGAGAGAATTTTTTAAGTGAAAATAAAGGAAGATCCCATAAAAAGCTCTGTTTTCTACCTAGAATTTTTAAAAAACATTGTCTACATTTTTTTGTGTTCATTTTTCCTACATATGGTTGGAACAATTGGTCTCATTTTTAGTTTTACTTAAATGCTTAGTATATTTATATGGAACACGTTTCATTACCCATAAAGAAACCCAACAAATATTTGTCAAATTGAATTAAATGGGCTTATATTATAATATTCCTATTGAGGAATACACCTGACTTATCTTAGGCTACTGGAAGAGGAAATGGCAACCCACTCCAGTACTCTTGACTGGGAAATCCTGTGGACAGAGGAATTGGCTACTGTCCACAGGGTTGCAAAGAGGCCAACACTATTGAGCAACTGAGCATGCAAGCATCTTAGACTAACTCATCTATGTCAATCTTTTACTATAAGTAGATACTTCGTATTATTTCAGAGAAAAAAATTTTAAAATAACAAATTTTTCTATGTTTCTGCATTCTTTTTTTTCCTTTTCTATCAAAAAAAAAGGAGAGAGACTTGAAATAAAGGTGAGGATATGTGAAAGGAAAGTTAAATAAAAACTGATAAAGATGGATTTCTAAGAATCTACATTATCTTCAGTAGGACCTGTATTTTTCTAATTTAAAAAAGAGTAGTAGGTTTATCCTTTATATTGGTTGGCCCCTTCTCTAAAACTTGTGTCTTTCTGAAGTTGTGAGAAGTATCTAGATTACAATGCTAAAATCTATATAAATTCTAGCTGCACTGCAGCCAAAGTCAGCACTGCCCCTCAGTCTTCCATAAGCAACAACTTCTCAGCAAACGTAGCGACTGCACAATTCTGGATGCTTCCAGAGTCCCCATGGGCAAGCAGCTGCAGAGGGTAGTACAAGTAGAAGAGTCAATCTCTCTGAAACCAGAGGGGAAAAGGGTGCTGATAACTGTTTGCATTCGTGAGAACACCTTTCCTGTCCAATTTCTTAGCTTATCTTAGTCTTTTTATATATCCTTCACAAAATGTACTTATGTATCAAATTTTTGTATTGCAAGAAAAAAATACCACTATTCAAAATGATCTGGTTGAATACTGAGGGGAAAGTATTAGTGATCCAGTTAAAAAAAAAAAAAGTCAGTCACTCAATTAACACAGTGGTAAAGAATCTGCCTGCAATGCAGGAGACTCAGGTTCAATCCCTGGGTCAGGAAGATCCCCTGGAGAAGGAAACAGCAACCCACTCCAGTATTCTTGCCTGGAGAATTCTATGGACAGCAGAAACTAGTGGGCTATCCTCCATGCAGTGGCAAAAGAGTTGGACACAATTGAGCAACTAACACTTTTAACTTTCAGCTGATAGACATTGATGTGCAGCAGAAATCAACACAACATTGTAAAGCAATTATCCTCCAATTAAAAATAATTTTTAAAAATTAAATAAACATGCACTTATTCGACAAATATTTCATGAGTGCACAGTGCTTGACTCTGTGCTGAGCATGCAGTTTTGAACAAGACAGAGAGAGTTTCTGATCTAAGGGGGGCATGGGTGATCAAACAAGCAATTTAACAATCAAGTGTGGCAAGATATTACAAAATAAGCTTTAAAAAAGTGGAAAGGAAAGGAAAGAGACAAACAATATTATCATGAAAGATGATGCAAAGGAAAGAACTTCTCTTGATATTTTCAAAATCGGTTTAAATGATAGAGGGGACAAGAATTTTAGAAGCAAGCCTTCTAACTTTGATCTAGTTTTCTGTCTACTATAAATAGCTCCTGTCATCAGGCAACCATAAACTTCCCACTGTACTTGAATATCTGTTCTCTGCAACACTAACAGGTGATACAGCAACAATATGTAAATTAACCAAGAGAAATGGAGTACAAAGGCTATATTTGAAATTCTACGTGCAGAGCTAGTCTCCTGGTGACCTTACTGTAGAAAAGCAAACATATCTGCCTCAGAGAAGGAGCCATGCACACACCAAAATCATCCATGCTACTCCATCTTATCTTTTTTGATCTGAAAGAAAACCCTCAAAGGGAGACAGACTCTACAGTAAATGTTGTATCAGAAAGTCAAAATGGCACAGTGAACAGGAACATCAAAGGCTGTAATGTTGTGTAAAGATAACCTCCCTCACATATTTTCAATTGCACAAAACGATGACTGTGAAATGTGTTTATTCTTTAATAAACTCACTTCATGGGCTGTTGTATGCAGCAGGCCAATGCTGTCTCTTTTCATTACTTTGCTTTTCGGGGCCCCAAACCTGGATGATATTTGTGTTTTATGTTTCATATCACTTCTACATTAGGAGGGACTTCCCTAGTAGTCCAGTGGTTAATAATCTGGGCTCAATGCAGGGGGCGCAGGTTCCAGCGCTGGTTGGAGAACTAAGATCCCACATGCCTCTGGGCATAGCCAAAAAGTAAAAAAACAAACAAAAAAAAGGCCCACCATAATGGTCAATGAATCAAGTAGGCATAGAAGAATAAAACAGGCTTTGTAGTTAGAAAGACATGACTTTAAAGCCGAGTTCTACTACTTATTACTTGAGATCCTGAGCCACAAAGCTTTGGTTTCCTAATTCATAACATGGAGTCGGAAAAAAAGGGGCATTTGCCATCTGCCTCTACATGCGTGCTGCTGCAGCTACTGACTTTCAACACTGCCTGAGGGGAATTCAGGTTGGAAAGTGAGGCACTCTGTGCTCCAGGGAAACTGGTGGAACAGGTCTTTAGATAGTTAAATATGTTCAGGAACTGATTTCATGATTCCAATCTTTGCATCTCTTCAAATTTTAGAAAAGCATTAAATCCCTTCATGGTGACATCAGCTCCTTGTGACTAGTAGAAAATCTTTTGCAAAGTAAGCACTTGACTGCACCGAATTCCCCCTTCACCAAAATCTTATATATTGACCTTCCCCAACTGTCTCTTTGGAGCAGTCTCTCAGAGCCATCTGAGGTGCTGTCTCCAAAGGTGCAAATAAAATTTGCCCCAAATAAAACTTAAAAACTCGCAACTCTGTCCTTGTGCATCTCTTTGGTCCACAGTTATCAGTGGATAACTGGATTTCATAATCTAAGAGTTCAGATTGCTTTTTGCTTTCAGCTGAGCTGAGTAAACCCTTTAATGTTTTCTTCAAATCACTTTAAAAGGTCTCTCTAAGTTCTTTATAGAAATTACCTAAGATAATAAATGTAAATTTGGGTTTTATCAAACTATGACAAAGCAAGAAATAAAATGGCTACAATTTTCCAGAAAAAGTAAACCACTCAAATGGCCAAAGTGAAAGTCACTCAGTCGTGTCCAACTCTTTGCGACCCCATGGACTATACAGTTCATGGAATTCTCCAGGCCAGAATACTGGAGTGGGTAGTCCTTCCCTTCTCCAGGGGATCTTCCCAACCAAGGGACTTAACCCAGGTCTCCTGCATTGGCACTGTAGGCAAATTCTTTGCCAGCTGAGCCACTAGGAGAGCCCAAAATGGCCAAGGGGCTCAACAAGTAATCAATCAATCATTCTAATACTCAGAAATTGTCTCTTTCATCAGGGACTGAGTTAGACCATGATATGAATGGGTTTTATCAGGCCCCTGGACAGGAAACAAACTAAATGAGAAGCAGTCTGAATTTGGCAGCAGAGGGAGGCTCTGGTTAATCCCACAATTTCCTGACAAGACATGAAAGAGGTATACAGATAATATGACTGGCATTTAACTAGGCAACCTAGAATGTATTCCTACAGATAAGTTTTGACCTTAAAAAAGAAAGCAACTTAAGGAATTATAACCTATAAATTTTTGTAAACCAATGAAGCTGCCATTATGTTTAACTCCATGGTCATTAAAACCAGTTCAAAATTCAAATAAAAAATTATTTTGTCCCATCAGGGTCACATTTCAATCATCATCAAAAATCCAGGTATTTATTCTGTTTATTCAAGGAGATCCAACCAGTCGATTTTAAAGGAAATCATCCCTGAATATTCATTGGAGGGACTGATTCTGAAGCTGAAATTCCAATACTTTGGCTACCTGATGCAAAGAATTGACTCATTGGAAAAGACCCTGATGCTGGAAAAGATTGAGGGCAGGAGAAGGGGATGACAGAGGATGAGATGGTTGGATGGCATCACTGATTCAATGGACATGAGTTTGAGTAAGCTCCAGGAGTTGGTGATGGGCAGGGTAGCCTGGCCTGCTGCAGTCCATGGGGTCGCAAAGAGTTGGACACGACTGAGTGACCGAACTGTATTCTATTTATCAATTTTGCCCAGTAGATGTAATTTTCAGTGAATTTTGGCTATTTGGAGAAATCAAAGTCACTGTAAAAAGGAATAAGATGAGATTTCACTGGAAATATGTGAAATACAGTATTCTGAAAGAAATCTCTTAAGAAAAGTTAGAAACTCATTCAATGCTAACGAGATGATTGAATGTCTTTGAGAGAACAACTCTTGTTTATATAAGCTCTAGGGTATTTGCATTTTTTTTTTAACTTCTACCTCTGTTTATTGCTACTAACCCATCCCCCTCTAGCCCTTCATGAGTGCGTGCTCAGTCGTGTGACCCCCATGGACTACATCCCGCCAGGCTCTTCTGTCCATATAGTTTTCCAGGCAGGAGAATTGGAGTGTTGTATTTTTTTAAATAATAAAGCTGTCAGATGAACTTTGCTCCCGATGTTAACCCCCACCTCCATCCTATACCTATAGATGAAAAGACATTTTAATCTGTCGTATATGATTCCCTTTCCACCCTGTTCCAGGCTGACTCTTCATCAGCATCCTGGTTATCCTGTAGTTTTCTGTGGCTGTAGAGCCAAGGCAGCTTTCTGAGGGAGCAGCAGGCAGCTGAGGAGCAGAGGTAGCCATCTGCGAAAGCTTTTCTGTCTGGGGGAATGTCTATTTACTGTCAGTCGAGTTGGGAGTGAAGCACAACATACATCAGTGCGGTGACAATGTTATTCATATAATATTCAATAAGTTTATGTAATTGGACCACGTTTCACTAGGACTTGTTGCAATAAAACCACAGACATTTCTCAAAAAGCAGGGCAACCAGCTGGAGGATACAGACAGTTCATTTAACATTGGTGAATACACAGCCACAGGCGCTAGGAGCCAGAACAAAAATAAGCATAAGCAGTGAAAAGCACAGCAGCCAAAAATGGGGCTAAGTGGGCAACAACAGAACAGGAAATCTAGTAAAAGCTCACGTTGCTTTTCAGGCATTCAATTCACAGAGGTCCACTGAGCCGTCACTGTTGCAAAACAAATGTGCTGCTCTCTTTCATTGCTTTTTAATTAATTGCATGTGTCTTCCAGTAGGTTTTTGTTTTTCAAAAAATGTGTCTTGAATGAGAAGGCCAGTTCCCACAATCTTCTTTCTCCACCACAGTACTCGACACAACATTTTGTACTCTAGCTCTTACCAGTATTTTTTAGGTCGTCTTTGCCAAATGTCAGAATATGATAGAATGGAAAGAGAAGTGTACCTTAAATAAAAAAGACCTGGGTGTGAATCTTGCTCTCCCACCTCACTGTATAATCTGGGTATGGTAACTAACAATTCCAAACTAAGTTCCTCAAATTCAATGTGAGGATATACAGGCAAAAGTACACCAGAAATAACCAATCTGAAGATACAATAGGGGAAAAAAGATATCAAAATTTTAAATAATCATTAATTATCAGAAATAATCCAGTTCAAAATATGTGAGATTCAAAAAATCTATTGAGAAATATGAAAGATGAAATAAAAAATAAGAGAATATGCTTTTCTTTTGGTTGAAAATGAAAAAGTGAAAGCGTTAGTGGCTCAGTTGTGTCCGACTCTTTGTGATTCCCATGAACCATATCCCACCAGGCTCCTCCATCCATGGAATTCTCCAGGCAAGAACACTGGAGTGGGTTGCCACATCTTTCTCCAGGACATCTTCCCAACTCAGGGATCCACCCTGGGTCTCCCACATTGCAGGCAGGCTCTTTACCCTCTGAGCCACCAGGGAAGCCCTCTTTCTTCTGTTTGGGAATATCAATTCTTTGTAAATTATTTTATGATTCAGCAAAATTCTAAAAAAACTCTCAATGAATTTTTAAGAGAATTTTAAAAAATGACTTTAAAGTTCATCTAAAGAATAAACAAGAAAAATAGGTAAGAAACTTTTGGGAAAAAAGAGTTGAAGTGAAATTTACCCTACCAGTTCTGATAAAATATTAAAAAGCCAAAAATTTTTTTTAAAAAGCTAAAATCACTAAAATAATACTGTATCAATACAAACATGTTAAGCAATAATGCTGGGTAGTGAGAATCTGAATGACTTTCATATTATTCTTTTGCTTTTTTACACTTAAAACTTTTTTCTTAAAACTTAAAAGAGCCAGTTGATGAGGTGGCTGAGTGGTTAAGACAATTGACTGCCAAAGGAACTAATAAAAATATTATTACAACTTAAAGAAGAAATGGATGAATTAACATAAATAATTCATATAAACATTTGTATATGTAAAAATTTAATATGTGATGGAGCAAGCAAGAATAATGGAAAGTGAACGAAATATTCAAATTACATCACTGAGAAAACTATGTATATAGAAACAGCTATTTAGATTCCTCACACCATACACCGAAATACATTTTCAGTTGCTTTCAGAAATCTACAAACCATAAAGGGATTTAAAAATACAAGAAAATGTAAAAGAATATCTTATTTCTGAAGGAAGAAATGCTTCCCATGAAACTAATGGGACTTGGAAACTAAGGGGAGCTTAGAAAACATCAACAAATTTTAAATACAGGCAAACCTTGTTTTATTGCCCTTCATTTTTATTGCATTTCACAGATATTGCATCTTTCATAAAGTGAAGGTTTGAGGCAACCCTGCATCAGGCAAGTCTCTCAGTGTCATTTTTCAAACAGCACTTGTTCACTTCAAGTTCCTGAGTCACAATTTGGTGATTCTCCCAATACTTCAAACTTTGTCATCATTATTATATTTGTTATGATGATTTGTGATGATTTGGGGATGCCGTACCCACATAAGACAGCAAACTCAATCTATAAATGTACGTGTTCTGACTGTTCCACCAACCAGCCATTTCCCAATCACTCTCCTTCTCCCTGGGCTTCCCTATTCCCTAAGACTCAACAATATTGAAACTAGGATAATTATAGCCCTACAATGACTTCCAAGTGTTCAAGTGAAAGGAAGACTCACTTATCTCTCACTTCAAATCAAAAGCTAGAAAACATTTAAAGTTAATGAGGAAGGCATATCCAAAGCTGAAATAGGCCAAAGCTGGGTCTCACGTGCCAAAGAGTTAGCCAAGTTGAAAATGCAAAGGAAAAGTTCTCAAAGGAAATTGAAAGTGCTACTCCAGTGAACACATGAATGAAACAGTCTTATTGCTGATATGGAGAAAGTATTAGTGGTCTTGATAGAAGATCACACCAGTCACAGGAGATTGGAAGAAACTGACTCCAAACCTCATGGGTAACTTTAATGGATTCAGGACTTCATTGGAGGAGGTAATTGCAGATGTGGTAGAAACAGCAAGAGAACTAGAAGTAGAGCCTGAAGACGTGACTGAACTTCTGCAGTTCCCATGATGATAATTCCCATGATAAAACTTTCACAGATGAGAAGTTGCTTCTTAGGAAGGAGCAAATAAAGTGGTTTCTTAAGATGAAAAGTACTGGCAAAGATGCTGTGAAGACTGTTAAAATGACAGCAGAAAATTTAGAGTATTACAGAAAATTAGTCAATAAAGCAACAGCCCTGACTCCAGTTTTGAATGAAGTCCTATTGTGGGTAAATACTATCAAACAGCATTGCATGCTCGAGAAATCATTCATGAAAGGAAGGGTCAATCAACATGGCAAACATCACTGTCATCTGATTTTAGGAAATTGCCACAGCCATCCCAACCTTCAGCAACCACCACCCTGATCAGTCAGCAGCTGTCAACATCAAGGCAGACCCTCCACCAGCAAAAAAGTTACAACTTGCTGAAGTTTCAGATGATAGTTTGCATTTTTAGTAATAAAGTACTTTTTATTTGAGGTTCAGTTCAGTTCAGTTGCTCAGTAATGTCCGACTCTTTGCGACCCCATGGGCCCTATGGACTTTATTTAAGGTATATACATTGCATTTTTAGACATAATGCTACTGCACATTTAATAAACTACAGTATAGTGTAAACATAACTTTTACTTGTACTGGGAAGCCAAAAAATTCACATGACTCACTTCATTGTGGTATTTGCTTCATTGCCGTGGTCTGGAAATAAACCCACAATATCTCTGAGGTATATCTTTACTTTTTTGTTTGAAATTTTAATTTCTCAAAAGTAAGGTTAAAAGACATAGAGCAATAGGAAAACATATGCCATAAAGTTATACAGGAGAATTCTCAATGTGTGAAGCATTCATGGAAACTGAATAATGAAAACATTATCTAAGAATCAACAGGATTATGAGAAATATTGTTGAAGTAATTAAACAAGGAAGCCATTAACTGAGGTAGCTCTAATACCGTGAAACCAATCTAAGCCAGAGCTGATTCAGTTGAAAATCAAGCACTGCTGCTGCTGCTGCTGCTAAGTCACTTCAGTCGTGTCCGACTCTGTGTGACCCCAGAGACGGCAGCCCACCAGGCTCCGCCGTCCCTGGGATTCTCCAGGCAAGAACACTGGAGTGGGTTGCCATTTCCTTCTCCAATGCATGAAAGTGAAAAGTGAAAGTGAAGTTGCTCAGCCGTGTCCGACTTCACGACCCCATGGACTGCAGCCTACCAGGCCCCTCCATCCATGGGATTTTCCAGGCAAGAGTACTGGAGTGGGGTGCTTTCTCCGAAAATCAAGCACAACCAATCACAAACAGCCAAGGAGGTTTTCCCAAAAAAGTGACTGCTTAAGCTATGGCCAATCAAACAATCCCTTTGCTTGTCTTCACATCCTTAGCTCCTGCTGGTGAAACACTTCAAACCATATCCAGTTTGGCACTGTCCTATTCAAGTTGATGCTTGCTCAAATAAACTCTCTAAACGTATAATGTGCCTCAGTTTATCTTTTAATAATACAAATAGCCAATTTATGGAAAAGAAATGAGAAAAATGATTCCACATCATTAGTCATTTTAAAAGTCCAAGTTGAAATAAAAATAAGATTTATTTTCACATATCTGAATAGCAAAACCATTTTTTAATCTTAATTATCTTGGTAAGGCGACAGGAAAACATACATTCTCCTACAAGTTTGTGGGCAAATAAATTAGTACAACTTTCTGGAAGCAATTTATCAATTTTAAGAGGCTTATTCTCTTGATCAAGTAAGAGCTATTTCTAATGATCCATTCAAGAGAAATGGGCAAAAATGTGGTCAAATACTTACACAAAATGTTGTTTACTGTAGTACTAGCTATCAGAGCAAAAGTTGCCCAAAATTGAGAAAATGACTAATTAAATTATAGTAGATGCATACTGGAATATATTATTTAAAACTATAATCATAGATGTGCATCTTTTGACAAATAATGATAGTCACAACATATTATTTAGAAAAAGTAAGCAAATAGGAATAAAAATAGAGTATATAATCTCAGCCATATAATGATACTGACACAGAGAATTGACTGCTCAGTGCCACCCTAAAATATTAACCGTGCTTATCTTTTGGTTGACAGAGTATAGGTTAGAATGCAAATTTCATTCCTGTATAAAGATCCCAAACTGACGATAAACAGTTTTGTCTGATACAGTAGCTTCATAATTTAGGGACGTGAGCTCCTTCTATTTTCTTTGTTTAATATCCCTACAATTGTTTACATCTCCTTAATGTGAATGAAGAGTATTGCCTTCATTCACATCAAAAAATGCTCAGCCATACAGTCACAAACCAGATAGCAGGAAGGAAGGAAGACAAATCATAATAGCTACACTTCTCTTTAAGGGTACAGCTCAATAACTCCATAATAACATCCACTAATATCCCCTTGTTCAGAGCTTAAAGGCATGACCACATGCAGGTATAAGTGAGGCTGAAAAATGAAGCCATAAATTGGATGGTTTTATGATTAACCAAAAAGTCTATTACTGTGTAAAAAGGAATAACAGGATATTAGGAGACAATTTCTGCCACAGTCCACTTTCTGGCCACCTTAAGACCATGTGCTCTTTTTTTCACATACATAGAACACATTCACACACTTCTCAAAAATAACAACCCCCAAATTTTATCTAGTTGTGAAATGCAGCATAAAGCCTATGAATTCTGGGAGACTGGGAGACTCAGTATTCTCCATCAGGTTGGGATTCCACAAAATAAAAGACAAGCTATCTTCCTCCTCCACTTAACACACATTTATATATGATGGTTGGATAGAAACAGGGCAACTGCATTAAAAATTCCCATTCATACAGTTGCTCCAAATAAAATAAAACTTAATAAAACATGTATACAACCTGTATGCTGAAAATTAAAATGCTCATGACAAATATCAAAGGAGACATTTAAATGGACCGATGCACTATATTAATTGATTGAAAGATTCAACATAATAGATGTCCATTCACTCCAAACTGATTTGTAAGCTTAATGCGCCTATCAAAATCTCAGCATGAGAATTTTGTCTATGTTTTTGTAGACAACAAGTAAGCAAGCTTACTTGTTCTACAATTTGTATTAGACATGGAAAGCACAGGTGCTAGAATAGCTAATACAGTCTTGAAAAATAAGAATAAAATAAGAGGAATCACTCTATCCACATAGCTTATACTATAAGCTTATAATATAGCTATACAGTCAAGGCAGTTTAGTATTGGAGGAGAGATAGACACATAGACAAAAATAAAATAATAGAGAAATTGTAAATAGACCCATGCAGATATTCTCAACTTATTTTTGACAAAGATGCATAAGCAATTCAATGGAAGAAGGGTAGCCTTTTAACAATTGGTGCTAGCACAACTGGACATCTTACACATTATGCAAAAATTAACTCAAAAGGGACACCAGATGAAATGTATAATATAAAATTATAAAACTTTAGGAAAAAAAAAAAAACACAGGCTAACCTCTTCAGGATCTAGGTCTAAGGCAAAGTATTCTTAAACTTAACACCAAGGCAAATTTATGTTAGACTTCATCAATATTGAAACCTTTTCTCTGGGGAAGTCCCTGTTAACAGGATAAAAAGACAAGCTGAAAACTGGGGAAAAAATATTTGCAAAACACAAACCCTATGAATAACTGGTATCTAGAATATACAAGGAACTCTCAAAACTCAACAGTAAACAAATAAACAACGACAATCCAATCAAAAAATAAGCAAAAGACAAGAACAAACTGTTCATAGAAGAGAAAATATTTATGGGAAGGAAATACATGAAAAGAAGTTCAACATCATTAACCATTAAGGAAGTGCAAATTAAAACCACAATGAGGTTTCATTACTATGATATTGTGATGTATAGGAAAAATACATATTTAATCTTCATTCACAGTTCCTGGCTCACAACTTGGGAAACCTTTGAAATCTCCCCAGTGACCAGAACAATGGGATAATCGTTGGTCTCTTGTCCTTAGCTCCCCATCCAAAGGTGGAGGCCTGGTTGCAGGAGAATCAACCTTGTGATTAGAAAAATCACAAGATGGCACTTTCAGTCCCACCCATGATTCCCTGAAAGGCTAGGAGGATGAATAAATTGCATTGACTCATGATTTGTTCAATCATGACTACATAACAAAGCCTCCATAAAAACCCAAAAGGACAGTTTTTTGGCCCTTTTTGGAGAACCTCCATACTGGGGAACAGAACTCTTTTGAATACCACCAGCTCCATGAGGACAGACTCTCCTTAGTTTGAGACCTCGCCCTGTGAATCATTTCATCTGGCTACTGGTTCCTATCCTTTAATATCTTTTTTAAAAAACTCGGTAATCTAGAGAGTAAATAGGTTTTCCAGAGTTCTATGAGCCATTCTAGCAAATTAATTGAACCCAAAAAGAAGGTTGTGGGAACCTCTGATTTACAGCAAGAAGCAGAGGTAACAACCTGGACCTGTGACTGATGTCTGAAGAGGAGGGTGACCTTGTGGGTTTGTGTGTATGTGTGTGTGCACATGGGTGTGTGTGTGTACTCAGTCTTGTCTGACTCTTTGCAATCCCATGGACTGTGGCTTGCCAGGCTCCTTTGTCCATGGAATTTTCCAGGATACTGGAATAGGTAGCCATCCCCTTCTCCAGTGGATCATCCTGATCCAGGGATCAAACCTGTGTCTCCTGCATTGGCAGGCAGATTATCACTTAGCCACTCGGAAGGAGGCCTTTTTCTGTGGAATCTGATTCTATCTCTGGTAGACAGCTTCAGAATTGAGCTGGATTCTTGGACACCAGCAGGGTATTGGTGTGGAGAAGCCTCCACATACTTTCAGATTGGGTTTGGGAACACTTTTCCAGTACTACATGCCTAAAATAAAAAATAATGACAACACCACATGCTGAAGAAGAGATGGAGAACTGCCATAGAACTCTGGAAAACCTATTTACTCTCTAGATTACTGAGGGTTTTTTTAGGCAGTACTACATGCCTAAAATAAAAAAAATAATGACAACACTACATGCTGAAGAAGAGATGGAGAAACTGGACTATTCACGTATTGCTAGCGGGAACATAAAATGATATGGCTGCTCTGAAAAATGGTCTGGCGGTTTTTTACAAAACAACACTTGCAACACAACTACCATATGACCCAGCAATTGCACTCCTGGGTATTTATTCCAGAGAAATGAAAACTTAAGCTCATACATATTTATAGAAGCTTTACTAACAAGAGGCAAAAACTGGAGTCAGCCCAGCTCCTTCAAATGGTGAATGGTTAAACAAACTGTGGCACATCCAAACCATGGAATACTAAGCACCAATAAAAAAGAACATCACTGATACATTCACTGACCTGACTGAAACTTCAGAGCATTACGCTGAGTGGATAAAGTCAACCCCAAAGGGTTACAAATGATTTTACTCATGCTGCTGCTTAATTGCTCAGTCATGTCTGACTCTTTGTGACTGAATGGACTATAGCCCACCAGGCTCCTCTGTACATGGAATTTTCCAGGCAAGAATACTGGAGTGGGTTGCCATTTCTTACTCCAGGGGATCTTCCTGATCCAGGGATGGAACCTGCATCTCCTGTATTGCAGGTGAATTTTTCACCACTAGTACCACCTGGGAAGCCTGGTTTTATCATACAACATTCTTAATATGACAAAAGAATCAAAATGAAGAACTGATTGGTGGTTGTCAGGGTTTAGGGATGGTGTTCTCAGTGTTTATGGCAAGTCTAATCACAATAGCCCAAATCTGAAAACAATCCAAATGTCTATTAACAGGAGAATGAATGAAAAAACTGATGTATATCCATACAATAGACTGCTGCTGCTGCTGCTGCTGCTGCTGCTGCTAAGTCGCTTCAGTCGTGTCCGACTCTGTGTGACCCCATAGACGGCAGCCCATCAGGCTCCCCCGTCCCTGGGATTCTCCAGGCAAGAACACTGGAGTGGGTTGCCATTTCCTTCTCCAATGCATGAAAGTGAAAAGTGAAAGTGAAGTCGCTCAGTCGTGTCCGACTCCTAGTAACCCCATGGACTGCAGCCTACCAGGCTCCTCAGTCCGTGGGATTTTCCAGGCAAGAGTACTGGAGTGGGTTGCCACTGCCTTCTCCTGCAATAGACTACTACTTCACAATTTAAAAAAGACTACTAATCACAAAACAACATAGGAGGACTTCAAAAACATTGTTAAGTTCCTGAAGTCACACATTTCTATGAAATGGAAACCAGATTCCATTTACACAAAACCCAGATAAAAAATTAATCTACAGAAGTGGATGCAAAGATGGGAGCAGAAAGGGGCATGTGGGAATCTTCTGCAACGATTACAATTATATATTTTTTTCAGTAGTGGTTACCAAATCCTATGCAATTGTCAGAACTTATTGAACCAGACATTTACAATCTATATCATGCTATTTATATCACATTAATCATAAATCCATTGGCTTAAGTGTAACTGATGATGAGGTTAGATCGAGAGCCAATCCCTGTAGGACTTCACTCTGGCATCTCCATGGTCTAGCACTGTGCGTTTCTCAGCTTCCACCTAGATTCAGACAACTCCTTATTCATCTCACAGTCCTTGAGTTATTCATTCACTCAGTGGACATTTCTTAAATCCCTACCATGTGCCAGGCACATTCTGTAGGCACACTCTTCTCTCTTCCAACATCTCAAAATTGGTAGAATCTGGAAAGAGGTTGTTCCCTTTTATTGTAACTGGTAACTAACTAGACACATACCATTAAATATACTACCACCTTCTGTAGCGTATGCAATGGCTGAGCACACTCATAAGCTCAATGGGCTGCTTAAGAAAAATGGAAATTCTCCCACAGGACTCCAGAGCAGAAGAGTGTCAAAGATACCAGGTCTTGCCCTAGAAAGACAGAGGCAGTTTCCAAAGCTTCTTTGTGTCTTCTCACTCTCTCCTCCTGTTTTCCTTTGTTTTCTCTTGCTTTTTCATCCTTTCCAAAACAACTCTGCTTGAGCCTCTCATTTCCTGCCTTGTATTCAAAATAATTTGAACACCATAAAATAAAGTCATATTTAAAGTTGTAAATGTCCTTTACTCCTCTAAAATGAGGCACTGATAGATGAACATTTTCATAATAAATAAAACCACATTGGGAGGACCCCCAACATGAACAGAAAGCAAGTGTATTAGTCACTCAGTCATGTCCAACTCTTTGTGATCCCATGGACTGTGTGTAGCCTGCCAGGCTCCTGTGTCCGTTGGATTCTCCAGGCAAGAATACTGGAGTGGGTTGCCATTCCCTTCTCCAGGGGATCTTCTCAACCCAGGGATCAAACCCTCGTCTCCTACATTGCCGGCAGATTCTTTACCATCTGAGTCACAGGGAAGCCCATAAAGCAAGCATAAAATACAATTTTTTTTTAAAAGAAGACAAAAAACATTTTTTAAGAGAAGACAAATCAGGGTAAATATCGATGAGGAGAAATGGTGAGCTTCTATCAAAGCTTAAAATCGTGAAGCAGAAAAGTAAAAGTATTAAAAGTAAAACTTTTAATATCATTGTAAACTATAAGTCATAGGTTGGAACTGTAGCAAGAGTGATCCATTCCTCATGTATAGAATAATTATGCATTTTAAAAGCAGAGGTAATAGTTAACAACAAAAACTGCCAGTGAAAAATATGAGCCTATTACTATCAGTAATTTCAAAGGGCAGATTTGAAATCACATATAATTAAAGTTTCAGGAAACATAACATGCCAAGAGATGATTATAAGCAGTAGCTTCTTAATCCTTGGCTTATTCACATATTCAAGAGGTAAGCATTCCTACAGGACATGGCACAGGGTCTTAATGACTTGCTTTGATAATTAGACAGTAATGAATCATGAACAGAACCTAGATTTTCCAGCTCTTGGTGTCATGGCCTGGCTTCAAGCCAGAGAAATAGAGCTTGTCCTTTTAAGAGTTAACTTTGCGTCTGAAAGTTCTCTAAGTGGTTTCACGATCACCTCTAGCCAACAGCAGCTTCAACAGCACTTCCCGCTGTATCAAACTAGCAGCTTTTCTTTTTTGTGTGTGCTCATATCTACCAGTCTTTTCTTTTTTTTTTTAATTTTATTTTATTTTTAAACTTTACATAATTGTATTAGTTTTGCCAAATATCAAAATGAATCCATCACAGGTATACATGTGTTCCCCATCCTGAACCCTCCTCCCTCCTCCCTCCCCATACCATCCCTCTGGGTCGTCCCAGTGCACCAGCCCCAAGCATCCAGTATCGTGCATTGAACCTGGACTGGCATCTCATTTCATACATGATATTTTACATGTTTCAATGCCATTCTCCCAAATCTTCCCACCCTCTCCCTCTCCCACAGAGTCCATAAGACTGTTCTATACATCAGTGTCTCTTTTGCTGTCTCGTACACAGGGTTATTGTTACCATCTTTCTAAATTCCATATATATGCGTTAGTATACTGTATTGGTGTTTTTCCTTCTGGCTTACTTTACTCTGTATAATAGGCTCCAGTTTCATCCACCTCATTAGAACTGATTCAAATGTATTCTTTTTAATGGCTGCGTAATACTCCATTGTGTATATGTACCACCACTTTCTTATCCATTCATCTGCTGATGGACATCTAGGTTGCTTCCATGTCCTGGCTATTATAAACAGTGCTGCGATGAACATTGGGGTACACGTGTCTCTTTCCCTTCTGGTTTCCTCAGTGTGTATGCCCAGCAGTGGGATTGCTGGATCATAAGGCAGTTCTATTTCCAGTTTTTTAAGGAATCTCCACACTGTTCTCCATAGTGGCTGTACTACAAACTAGCAGCTTTTCTAAGCAATAACTTTGCTACTCATTTCTCATTTGACTCAAAGGAGGTCATTTAATATCAAATTGTAAAAATAATTTTATGCTATTAGGATCCACACCATGAATTCAAAAAAGATAGATCAACATTATTTTTTAAAGAAAAAAATCAGGGGCTTATGTTTTAGTACATAAAATACAATAAAGTTATCCTCAGATCATAATATCAGTATTGATTTATGGATTAGTTGTGGATAGTCATGCAAAGAGCTCTGAGACCCCCAAATCATTCTATAGGAGGCAAACAATCAGTTTCTATAGAATCCGCTAGTTCATGCTCAGCTGGAGACCATGCCCTAAATAGGGACAGAAAGCTTGCCTTAATAAATTCAGTATTTCATAGAAGCCAAAGATGGGATTATTTAATTTAACAGGAAATGAGCATTACAAAAATAGAGGGAACTAGCACAACCTGTGATACTGACTGTGTTACCACTCATTTTACTAAATAGAATTCCGGTCCAATCCTGCCAGCCTGAAACAACAGTGGCATAATTTGAAACTGATTCCTTGGAAGACATCACTGCATAGGAGGTCTCACTCAGGAGTAATTTAACCTCTCCCTAAGTTTTCTTATTTTTCTCTCTTATCTGTAAACACAGTAAGCAGTAAGATTATCATCCAGAAGTTGGTTTACTAGCATTTGTAAGAAATCACATAAGGTACACAACTTATATAAATCTATCAAAGTTGTTGATGTGGCTAATTTTGTAAGAAAGGAAGGAGCTATAAAAATACCAAGGAATAGTATAGATGCAAATCAATTCAGCACTATTCCAGTCTGCTTTAAGAGTGAATGATCTATTTCTTACTGACTATTGGGAGATAATTTGCTTTAAAGTCCACACTTTATAAAGTTGTAATATAAATTGAAAAATATGGTTACACAGAAATGGCCAGAGATAGGAGAGCTATTTCACATCAACGATTTCAGGAAGATGAGCATACTTCTTAATGCTAGTAAGTTATCACCAATATTCTATAAGGCAGAAGACAGCAACAAATCAATAACATTACCAGGTAGATGAGGGCCATGGTAATACTTATGTATAATATGCTCTCTGAAAAGAACAATACCCTCTCCAGTAAGTCTTCCAGGATTAACTCTAGGTCTTGATTTTTCTAGCATCCCATCAACATTGATATATTGGTCTAGAAAAACTGTTACCATGGCAAAATGTCTCCATGTATGCTTTACTTATTTCTAATAGAAAACGCAAGGTTTTGATATAAGAGAGACCAGACTTTGAACCCTGGTTTAACATTAATAATCTGTACGATATTGAATGACTGACTTTTTCCATTTGTTAACAGTGATAATAACTGTTTCAGGAGCTTGTTGTGTGCACTTTTTTTTTTTTTAATAACATGAGAATAAGCCTGTGGTTGGTGGAGAATGGGTGTGTGTGTGTGCTCAGTTGCTCAGTCATGTCCTTCTCTTTGCAATCCCATGGACTGTAGCCCACGAGGCTCCTCTGTACAGGCAAGAATCCTGGAGTGGGTTGCCATACCCTCCTCCAGGGGATCTCCTGACCCAGGGATCAAAACCATTATCTCCTGTGTCTCCTGCTTTGGCAGACAAATTCTTTACCACTGAGCCACCTGGAAAGCCCGAAGAGTGGATGCCTAAATTTAAACAGTAGTTCCCTCTGTTTTCCTCTCATGCTAGGAATCAAGATTTCTATAACTTTTATGATTCCTCCAACTTAAAGAATTCTACATACAATGAAAGTGAAAGTGAAGTCGTTCGTTTGTGTCTGACTCTTTGCGACACCATGGACTGTAGCCTGTCAGGGTCCTCTGTCCATGGGATTCTCCAGGCAAGAATACTGGAGTGGGTTGCCATTTCCTTCTCCAGGGGATCTTCCCAATGGATGCTCAATAATCACTGAGTGATGACATCAGAATTTCTCAGCAAGACTGTGAATGTGCAGGTTTTAACCTTGGCTACCACCCTGTAAACCAGAATTCTACACTGTGATTACAATTATAGATACCTAAAAAGGATTAATGATCAAATGAAAAAGCAGTAGATATCTATGGCTTATATTGAAATAAATTTTAATGGCTCTATGAAAAAAATCTTTGAATTGGCTATATAAGATAACTCCCTCCTTACCTTAAGTAGTGCCAAGTATACATACATATAGTAGACTAACAGTAGAACTCAATATTGATTTGTTTAAAACACATAAAAAGTAAACCTTAAAGAGAGCTTTGTTGTTCAGTTGCTAAGTTGTGTCTAACTCTTTGAGACCCCATGAACACGCCAGGCTTCCCTGTCCTTCACTATCTCCCTGAGTTTGCTCACACTCAGGCCCACTGAGTCAGTGATGCCATTCAACCATCTCATCCTCTGTCATCCCCTTCTCTTGCCCTCAATCTTGCCCAGCACCAGGGTCTTTTCCAATGAGTTGGTTCTTCACATCAGGTGGTTTAAATGGAGAGCTTTACAATGTTAATAGTTTGCCTAATCACATCATTTGACATGCAACACTTTATTTTAAAATGAGTGTTAAAAAATCAATATTCTCTCCTAGCCCTATCTGTATGCTGCCCCTACAATGCACTCATAATATTCTAACAGTAATTTCAAATCGAAATTGCATCAAATATCCATCTACATTGACTTCATTCGGACTTGCCATGAGATTATTGTCATAATACAAACTATATTTGCATACATTAAAATATAGCGGAAAAGGTAGCCACTATGCAGGCTAAATAGCTGTTTTTCCTAAACTTAAATATCTCAGGTGGTTTGTTTTTATTCCCCAAGCCCCTAAGGGCATTTTTCTACATTAAAAATTGCCTACATCCCAGGAAATTACTTGCAACAACTCGAATCAACAATACCTTAGCTGATTCATGATATTGTCCCTATTTTTCTGTCTGTTTTCCAGCTACAAGACTACCAGGGAAGTTGAAACTTCACAAGTTCATATTCTCCTGCTGTTTCCCTCTCACCTAAAGTCAGCCTCCTCTGTTGGGAAGGGCATGTGCTAATGATCCAAGTCACGAGTGAGTATATAAAAGAAAAAATTAAAAAGCTATAATCACATTAATGAAATGAATAAGAGGTTTTAGGTCGAAAGTCTCCGAGGTTTTGAGTGGTGCCCTGTTATCACTCGCGCAACCGCTTCTATGAATACTTAGTCCTAACCAAAGGCAGTCTCCTACCTACTGCCTGGTTGAGCCAGGGCTACAAGATGCTGCTCGCATGAGATAGCACCAAGAGCCCTCCATGGAAATTGCTATTCATTAAATACACAGTTCTATTTTAAGCCACACCTCTGACTGCAGGCAGGTGCTTGCCTGAAGGTAGGTCATTGAGAGTCAATGCAAATGAAGGCAGTTCCCCAGCAGGAAAAAAAATTAACTTAGGGAACTTTGTGGGCATAGGTCTTTCTCAAAGCAGCACCAATGGTGTGCTTTAGGATGTAGCCCCATCACCGAAGTGTGGAGCCAAAGCCTCCAGATTGATTACTGACAGTGAAGTTCCCCCTGGTAGACGGCTCCCATGGTGCCTTTCACTGACTCTGGGCTGCCATCACTATAAATGAAAATAACAAGAGTTACAGTGAGAGACACAGGATACCCTGTACAGTATGGTAATTACCTTGCTAGTCATTCTTCTACCCCAAGTAACACTCATTAGAGACTGTCAAACACAAATCACATTAGAGAAGACACTACCACTAACTAACAGCATCTACGAGCTCTTGAAAGTCATGGAGAATATAGAGTTGAAGGCTTGAGTCTCTGGGGAACCCACAGAGAATCCAACCTCCTTTCTCTAGTCTCAGAGGCTTCTAGCTCAGAGGAAGACATTACTCTTGCTCTCAAACTCCAATTTGAAATTGGAAGCTTATAAAAAGCCACAGGGGTGCGGAGGGGGTTCTCTCTGAAGATTTCTGCATTGGCTCTAGACCACTGGATCTCAAATTCGGCTGCATATTTGGAACCATATGGGGAGTTTTCAAAAATGCTGAGACCTTGGATGTGACCTTCATAGATTCTGGTTTACTTGGTATGGATACCTGGGCAGACTTGCTAGACAACTCAGTTCCATAGATACGTTCAAGAGCTACTGCACTAGACCAGTGGTTCTTAAAGGTAATGTGCATGTGAATCATCTAGGGGATCTTGTTAATCCGATTTGATTCAGAAAGTCTTGGTTGGGGTATGAGATAATCACTTTTCTGGCCAGTACCCAATAACTGCCAAAGCTTCTGACTTGCAAACCAAGCTTTAAGTAGCAAGGCTTTAGACCAAACTGGTAATGCAGGGAATGAGATAATAAATCCCCTTTATCAACAACCTGAATCCTTACCTTTAATCACACTAGTAACACATTCTGGTGAATGTACCATGACATGTGCAAGTGATACATATTTACACTTGCATGTAGTTGAAAATGTCCTGGATCATAATGGCCAACCATTAAGTCTAGCACTGGGGTATTATCTGACCTTGAATATCATTCTATTCTACATCCAATTTAATATAAAAATATTTGTCTTGATATCAGGCATGTGTTTTGGTCTACTATGCCACAAATTTAGTCCGACCCAATAGATGACAGCCTACCAGGCTCTTCCTTCCCTGGGATTCTCCAGGCAAGAACACTGGAGTGGTTGCCATTTCCTTCTCCAATGCATGAAAGTGAAAAGTGAAAGTGAAGTTGCTATTCCCACTGAAATCAGGAATCAGTTATTGCTAATAATAACTCACTGTAACCAAGAAATAGAAAAAAAACATTCTCACGTTAAAAGTTTATTTTAGGAGCTAATGATAAAGATCATTCTAAATGGCAAACACTGGACCCTTGATAATTAAAGACAGAAATAGGAGATGCTCACTGTCATTGCTATTTTTAACAGTGTTCTGGAAAATTTGGCCAGTGCAAAAAGACTAAATTAAGAAATAAGATGTATACACATATTGCAAAGGAAAGGAATAGGAAAGAGAAAACTGTCCTTGTTTGAAGACGACAGGATGACCACAAGGAGTCTTTACAAATCAACAGAAAGACTATTGAAACTATTAAGAGATTTCAGTAAATTAATATATTTAACAAAATAAAATTGTATTTATTCATAAGCCTTAATATACAAAAATCTTTTATAAATAAATAACATAAGAAAGCATGTTAATATCATGGGCAAAGTAAATAATCATAAACAAACACAATAGAGTACATAAGAATCACCGACATAAAAACTGAAATGTAAATTTAATAATATGAGATAGCAATACCAATTTGATAAAAATATTTTTAAAGATGTTTTTAATAAATATTAAAAACATAAGATAACATTTTAAAAGATAATCTGTCCAAATTCATGGAATGTACAGCACTAACAGTGAGCCCTAGTAGAAACCATGGACTTTGAGTAATAATGATGTATTAATATATTGTCATAAATTTTAGCATATGTACCACTGTGGTGCAAGATGTTTATAGGAGAAGATGTGTGGGGACAAGTGATATATGAGGCAACTCTGCTTTTGGTCACTTTTTAAAACCGAAATATAGTAGATGTTCAATATTATGTTAGTTATTACAGTATTATTGAACATACTTTTATACTATAATTATATCCTTATGGTTTATTGATTTTGTAATTGGAGTTTTGCACCTCTTGTTCCCTTTCCTTATTTATCCCCTGTCCCTTTCCTGGCATCCATCTATTTGTTCTTTATATCTAGGAGTTTGTTTTCATTTTGTTTTATTTATTTACTGTTTATATCAATTCATGCAGAAAAAAGTATTTGACAAAATTAAACATCTCTTCATGATAAAAACTCTCAGGAAACTATGAGCAGAAAAGAACTTCCTTAACTTGAAAAATACATTTACAGAAACCTATAGCCAACGTGGTACTTCACGGTGAACGATGGAATGAATACTTTCCCCTAAACTCTAGGAGAACACAACTTAAGCCTTCTGCCTATTTGTCAACAATGGCTATGTAATACCTTGCTACTCAAAGTGTGATCCAGGAACCAAGAGCAAGTGCAAAACCTGGGAGCATGTTAGAAGAGTAGAATTTCAGACCAGGTCTAGGCCTACTGAACTAGAATCTGCAGTTTAACAAGGTCTCCAGGTAGCCCATATACACACTACAGCTGGAGAAGCCCTTGTGCAGGGTACCAGAACAAGGCCTTGGTTTTCAGTCTCAACTCCACTACAGTGTGGCTTTGGGTAAGTCAGCTAAGCTTTCTGGGTCTCTGATTCCTCATTTATGAAATACATAAAATGATATCTCCCTTGCCACATTGTCATAAAGATAAAGAGACTTCATAAAGTCATGCTTCAAATTGTGCAAGAAGCCTGAGACATATCTGCCATTTCTTTTCTAATAACTATAGCTTGCTAGGATAATAAGATAAGTGCAAAGAGAGAAAACTAACATTTCCAAAACTGATAGGAAAAAAGAAAAAATAAGAACTGAAGTCTCCTGAATGCCCGACTATCTTTCACACACTGTGTTTGATTTTGATGGGCCCTTATCACAAAGCTCATCCTCCCCCTCCCCCACAAGTTGTGTCCTGAATCACTGAGTTATAAACTCCTGGGCACAGTCATAGGTAGCACCGGTCTATGTATACAAAGACATAGCATTGGTGTCATTTCTAAAGGCCAAATTGATACCTAAGTAGGACATCTCCCAATTCAATCTACCTTGTTTTTCCCAGCTTTAAAAAAGAAAGTCCCTTATTTTAATCTGGAGAGCTGTTGGTTTGCAAATTGGCCCCTGTACATAGAAGGCAAAGAGAGATTGGAGAAAGACAGAACCCACTCCAGATGGGTGGGTGGCCATTAAAATAGGTAAGGAAACTTACTTATAAGGCTCATCTTGGGGGCTACAAGATGACTAGCTCACCACACCCACCTGCCAGCATCTTTAAAAGTTCATAGAGAGGCCGTAACAGGGTTCAGTCATGGGCACAGCCCAGGCGATCTCAACAAGACCTTACTCTCTCAAGGCTGTGTCTCCACTATGGGAATGGTAGGCAGCATGTACATTCCAAGGACACAGGAGGGGTGGGATTGTCTGACTGCCTGGGTTCAGCTCAAGGGTCAACTAGCAACTGTGCCGTCTCAGTAGCCTTCTCCAACAATAGCTCTAAAAGAGAAATGCAAAAATATTTTCTCAGAGTGGAAAAAGCACAATGGCAAATGGAAAAGACCCATCTTAGAACTCACTTCAGCTCTAAATAGAAATGAAAGGAACAAGAAAAGGAATCCCATCGTTCATATTGGTCAACAGCAAAGAATTAATGAGGCTAAGGGTTGGAACCGAGCTTCGTACACGTAATTCCAGTATTTTAGGAAACTTACAGCCATCATGTGCTTTTTCCATCTGATTTATTACCTTCCTGCTGCTGCTATTTTAACCAATGTCCCCTTTTTGTCCTTAATTAGGATGTAGGACATTTGGTCCCCTGGCATCTTTGCAAAAAGTTCCCATGTTCTTAGTCAATCATCCATACTTTTTTCCCCATCAGCCTTGCTAAATTTTGTCTTGAACACGATTTTTCCTGTTGTCTTTCACTTAAACAAGATACCAGATCCATCCCTTTCTCTTTATAGTTGCCTTAAATCTCCTGCATGCCTTGTCTGAGCTTCTGAAAGTGGTGTTTCTAGAAAGAGCTGTATGCTGTCATCTACCTCCCCAGCCTCATGCCCCCTTCACCACACTGGGGGATGCCCTCCTGCAGGGCTTGACAGCAAATCCTGAGCAGTTCCAGGGGCTACCACAGCCCCTCATCACTACTCTGTACAGCTGTGTTGCCCCACGCCAATCCCAGACCTGGCCCATCAGATGCCATTCTTGGTAGCAGGAGAAAAATGAAGACACTACAGTGAGTTTTCATAAAATTACACTTATTTCCATGGAAACATGTTCCTTGTATTCTGAGATTACATGTCTCTTCTGTTTTTTTCTTTTGTTGGAATAGTCTAATAATAACGCCTCATTTTTTTACATGTATCTATCTATTTATTTCTGTTGTTTTAAATCCATTTACTTTGAATTAGAGAATAATTGCTTTACAATACTGTGTTGGTTTCTGCCATACATCAGTATGGGCTTCCCTGTGGCTCAGATGGTAAAGAATCTGCTGGCAATGCAGGAGACCTGGGTTTGATCCCTGGGTCAGGAAGATCCCCTGGAGAAGGGAATAGCAACCCACTCCAGTATTCTTGCCTGGAGAGTCCTATGGACACAGGAGCGTGGCAGGCTACAGTCCATGGGATGGCAACAAGTCGGACATGACTGAACGACTAACACTTTCTTTCTTTTCTTTCATACAACAACATGAGTCAGCCATAGGTGTATATATGTCCCCTCCCTCTTAAACTTCTCTCCTGCCTCTGACCCCATCTCACCCCTCTAGGTTGTCACAGAGTGCTGGATTTGACTTCCCTGCAGCATACAGCAAATTCCCACTGGCCATTGCCCCCATTTTTAAATGGTCTTGTTTTGCAAAGCTAAAATGCTGCCAAACCTCTGTCAGACTCTCTATCTCTGTTGCCATTTCTTGTTTACTGTCCTGTGAAATCTCAGAGTCTGAGTGTACAGGTTAAGGATCCAAACCTTAACCTCTGTGGTCTGAGTTGGATAAGAAGCCCTGTTCTGCTTTCTATTGCTGAAGTAACTGTAGACAAGTTGCTAAGCCTCTCCAAACTTTTGGTTTATTCATATCACAATGGAGAAAACAGTACCTACATTGTCAAAAAAGAAATAAATAATATATGCTAAGTGCATAACATAGTACCTGGCACAGAGTAACAGATCAATAGGTAGTAATTATGATTATTATTATGCTGCCTTGAGAGTTATTTGGCCAAACATTTAAAATAAGCTCCCATCTGTTGTCATGGCTCCACTTTCCCTTTGGAGAGGAAGACCAATATCCAGTTAACTTCAAGATCTTATGTTTGATTGGGGGTTAGTCCTACAGGATGGGGCTTTAGGACTGAAGTAGAGTCAATGAAGTAGAGTTAATAAATTATGCTTTTTTGTACAGTTTATGATGTTTTGGCATCTTGGGGACCCTGCAGACTAGAGGAGGGCCTGCTCCTCTCAAGGTTAGCTAATTCCTAGAGATAGGAAGCAATTTGCCTGGGAGTGAGCCTCTGATATGCAAACCGACAGATCCAAAACCCATAACCTCAAACACTTCTTTTAACTAATTTTCAAACACCAAGTCAGTGTTTCCTCTGTTCCAAATAAATCATGCCAGACAACTAGGGATCATCCCTATAGCCTAGGGATAGCCCACTGAAATTATTCAAACTAGCCAATCCTAAGGTGTTTACGCTGCCCTGCCTCGCCTTTCCCACAGTAACCAAACTACAGGCTTGTGGCCATGCTGTCCCTTCCCCTCTCTGCCTCCTGACTGACCCAGGTGCTTCCCCATGTGGCCCTGTGTGCCATGCCTCCTGCTTCTAGGGAACTGGAAGTCAGAGCTTCTTCCTTCATGGCAGTTGTCTCCCAGTCTGTTGGCCTCATCACATCTGATTAAATCATACCTGTGGCGGATTCATTTCGATATTTGGCAAAACGAATACAATATTGTAAAGTTTAAAAATAAAATAAAATTAAAAAAAAAAATCCAAAGGACATTTCACTGTAGTCAGCAAATCTGACCTGCCTCAGATGATTTTTTTTTGGCTGAATATCCCCATAAACTTAAATATGCCAAAATGTCACCATTTTGGTGCCAAAATGTTCCTTAATGATAAACACCTCCCCCCGCCCCCATTCCAAATCCACATGGTGCTAGATGTGAATATCCAGGATGACTAGAGAATACTTGGTTTCCTAAAGGTAACTTCCGAGATGTAGTATCATCCAAGTGGAAAGCTGGGGCAGGTGCAGACCCACCTCTGAATTGCAGTGACAATTGCAATGGCAGGGTAGCTATCCACTTCAGAGAATCTTTTGTTTGTTTTTTGGCTTCACTGTGTGGCTTGTGGAATCTTAATTCCCCGACCAGGGATCAAACCCATGTCCCCTACAATGGAAGCACAGAGTCCTAACTACCTGACAACCAGGGAATTCCCCTCTTCAGAGCATTTTTGAATGCTGGGTTTCAATTATCTAATAACTGTTCTTCATTTTCCTGGTGTCAATAGCAATGCAGAACCAATCTACAAAGAACTAAGCAGCATAGCCACTGTTTTAAATAGAAGCTAAAATGGGGCAAAAATTGTATTTTGCTTGTTTCCTGGGAAGAAACTCATTTCTAATTAATTGCTTTTTGTACTTTGATGATGTTAAAGGTCCCTTTCAGTTCTTCAGTTATATGATTTTATGACTGTCACCGTCATTTTATTTTCTCACCATTTTGGATCCAGTTCACTGAGAGATCACCAAGAGGTATCAACGGTTTTTGTTAACAGATAAAACTGAATACAATATGTATATTTGTCCCATACTAGCCTGGCGGGCTGCCGTCTATGGGGTGGCACAGAGTCAGACACGACTGAAGCGACTTGGCAGCAGCAGCAGCAGTAATAACTAGTGAAAGGTTCAAAAACTTAGGGCTTCATTTCTTCCTGTACCATAGACTCTCCTAGAAAAAGTCTTGGCCAAAATGAACGCTCTTCCTGATCACTCAATAAATTGCTCATTTCCTGAGTTTCTAATCCCCTATCCTCCACAGTCACTGAGGGTGGTAAATGGAGCTCAGAATTTTAGTGGCTCTGAATACCTGCATTCTTGATCCATTCTGGACATTGACCAGAATCACCTGCTGGGAGACCCCCAAAAAAAACTGCCTTGACAAACACTTTGCCTTTCCCGTCATTTATAACTGAGGTTGCACTTGTCAACAAAGCTTTTCCAAAGCCCTTCACCACAACATTCTCAGGCAAGGATTTACATTCTTTCCTCCACCCCTATCGAAAGCTAGATCATTTTTGTTACCTGAAAGAAATGAATAGCAGTAGAAGGCCATTGAAAGCAGACCTTAGCTTTTCTCTCCTGGTAGGAGTTTGAAAGATGCCTGCTCTCATAGAAATACATTGTGGACAATGCAGACATGCCCCACTTTTTCCTCCCGCTGTAGCTCTTGTGATGTGGGCTAAAGAAATTTCTAAAATTGGGTCCTGAAATCCTTTTGCTCCTTGCTTCTCCTGCTGTGGCTACTCCGCTGGGCTTTCCATACCTTTTTTCTTTCTTTCTTTCTTTTTTTTTTTTTTTTGGTAACAAATGAAATGAGAAACTATTGTACTTGGGCCCAATTTTTTCCCCAAACATCCATCGTTCTTATTGGATTCCTATGCTTATGTTGGCATTTATGAAGATGAGCCTTTGTAGACTCCATTTTAAAAACTTCAGTAAAACAACTAGACTAAGCAGTGCTTCTCTTGTCTCTAGCTCATCAATGGCACTCACCGTTTCCCACTGCACACACAATCACCAAATCCTCTAGTAGCTCTCTTTTTTTCCTTGTAATATTTACTTTATTTTACCTCAAAACGTATGCAAATAAAGATTAATTGTACCCCGACTATGTAGATCATTTTTTAATTAGCAGAGTTCACTGTACTTAGAGAATATGGTGATTAAATAGGACAGCAAAATGACTAATCCATCATAAAATTTATGAGTTCCTCACCCCCCCCAAAATTTCAACTTAAGATGCTTTCATTCCTCTGAACAATTCAGCCTGTCAGTAAGAGACAAGAAAGCAAGTAATGTGAGCTAAAGCCCCATATTTGCATTAGCATCCATCAATAGAAGAAAACATAACCTATTTTTAATTACATTCAAGGTTTTCATCCTATTAATCTGAAAGTTAAACATGCAACAATGAATTCCATTGGTGAAATACTACTTTCTGGCACATTAGAAAAAGAAATAAAATCACCATGGATATAAAGCAATGTGTGGTGAACCCTTCTTACAAAGTCTTGCATGGTGGTTTCCTGGGAAACCAAAACTCGGTAGATGTACAAACTAAAATGCAGATGTGTGCCTTTCAAAGAACGAATTCCAGTTTGTATTCCTAAAGAAGCCAATTCATTTTCTGAGTTTTCCACAAAATACCATGTCCCTCAAAATTGGAATAAAAATCTGATCTCCTGCACATGCACAATAATGTTGGAAAATTAACATGTATTCAATCAAATTTGATTTTTAAACCCATATAATATATGATCTCCATAGACTGGCAGCTAGTAAACCACTAGGTAACCTTGTTCTTTGGTATCTCACCAGGGGCTCTGCTGAATCATCGCCTTCCGGGTTGTGTGCCAACTCTGGAACAAACACAAATGTATATTTCCTTTCCAAATGCCCCACTTCTGCCAGGAACCTAGCAGATGCACCAACAAATGGTGCAAGTCTGCCTATTAAACGGGGAGCTCATTGAATTTCTATTGCATTTCTCCAGCACAAGTGCATTTGGGGCAAAGAAAGAAATTAAAATGAAGTCAGGTGTCATTCAAGAAAATTACAGTCCCACGGAGGATAGTTCTGAGTTGCAGCTTTGAGTTGCCATGCTGTGCCTTTCACAGCTGCCTACGGTTCTTGTCATTAATAATCAGTAAATAAGGTCTGCAGGTGGGCCTGGAAGGCACCCTGAGCCAAGAAGATGGTAGTTAGGGCTTCTGTCTCGAAGATGGGTGGCCAGGCTCATTTGCACAACCCAGCTTATGTTTCTACACAAAAGTGCAACCCTACTTAGCATAGCTTCGGGGAAGCTGCCACAATATAGGGAATGCTAATTACTGTAACCAACTGGCAACGATGCATCCAAAATTAAATGGCCTGTGACTGAGCAGATGAACAATTTTTATGGCCCAAAGATCAGGGAACAGGGATAGTTTGTTAAATTAACTGACAGCCTCTTTGGTCTAAGTAGGTGAGTGGAAGTCATTTGAAAGCCGTGCGTGCATGCAGCTACATACCACAGTCTCTCCTGCGTAAGTACAGTTCCCCCTGCAGTTTTATGTGGGAGCATGGCTACAGTTAGTACATAAAACTCAAAAAGTTCCCCAGTTCAGTTCATAAATGACCAGGAGAAGCTATTCTGAATCTCTATGGGATTGATTTTTCACACATGAAGCTTTGATCATCTTTAAATTCACCTGAAACTAATTCAAATAGTTGCATAGAGAGGTTTTTAGGAAACCTCTAGAACCCTGCATGAACAAAAGCTTTTAACTTCTTATTTCCAGCATGGATCATACTTAGGAACCAAGCCGTTCCACTCTCATATCACAAGTTGCTGTGATTATAAATTCATTCCCAACTGTTCACGAAAATCTAAAAGTCTCCCAGAAAAAAGAAATAATACAAAGACGAGGGCATAGCGTCTAGCATTGCTTTTAGCAAACACTTTCCACATCACAATTGAAGCCATTATTTCTGCCTCTTCTGCTACAGGATTTCTCAGCTTCATCACCACTGACATTTTGAACTTGGTAATCATTTGAGTACAGGTACAATTCAGATATGCTTTCAATTGCAGTTTAAATTACAATTCTGTATTACTCCAGTCTCTAGAATCTCCTCTTCATATATTGAATTTCTCCAGGAAGTACTAAAATTGCCAGATTTCTGAGAATGGGAGAATGTGAAGAAGGTGAGGGCAGACATACAGCCTAGAGGAAACTTACAATTTGGTTAAGAAAATAAAACTCATGAAAAGATAGTGGCTCATTTGATTGTGAAAAATGCCAAAGAGGTACAGACTGTTAGAGTAGCAGAAGAGGCAGAAATAATGGTAGACTTCCACGGGCAGGTGAGAACTTGAGAAAGACATGGAATTTATTCTGATCTTAAATTTTCAGTGGTATTAAAATTCTAGAAAGGGAAAAACATTTTAGGCAAAGGGAAAAAATTGCAAGTACAATGAAACAGATGTTGATACATGTCTGGCACTGTGATGATAGTGAGGAAACACCTAGATGAGCAAAGCAATGAGTTCCTGCAGAGAGGAAGAACCGAAAGGAGACAGTAGCAAGAAGTGGAGAACATTTCAAGCTAAACAACGGGGGTAAAGGATAGGCATGAGTTTAGCAGTGCTTGGTATTTATGCCTATCATTAAAAGATGGATTGAATGATGATAATACTTAGGGGGAAATACATAGACAGGAGCAAGGAGGAGGTGAGGGGAGGGGAACAGTGTATATCCAACATGCGCAAAGTTCCATTGGCTTTGGGTGGTCTTATGTAATGAAGGGATGTCTCATTTGCCCACAGTTTTTTTTGTTGTTGTTGTTGTTTTTGTATTTCACGAATACCATTTCTGTTTCAGCACTGTGTTAACATTGCTGATTACCGTAAACAACTACAAGAAAGTTTGAGTTTTGTTGGAAAAAAAATTTTTTAAATCATGCTTTTTAATATGTATCATACCTCTGCAGACAAATGCCAAACCTCTAGGAAATGACTTCTGCCATTCTTCTCCACTCCTGACTTCAATAAAATGACATCCACTTTTCTCAGCCCCACAGAACAGGCAGCAAATAATGCCTCCCAACCACAGAAGCCTCTGCCCCACACCCCTCAGGGACTCTGTTGCCTGCAGCCAATAGACTTAGGTACATTCCTGCCTAGAGCAGGTAATAATCAGTTAGCATCCTGCAAGTTAACTCCTTTTCTCCCAGAGGCAGGTATGGGAATCTCTTCCTGTTTTCCTTACACTTTCTTTGGAAGCACATAATTTTGATCGTAAAAGACATGGATCGGATAAAAATTCTGCCTTCCTGGGATCATTTTGCTCCAACACAAAGCCTGGAATTCATATGACATGACTGATCAAATATAAAAGAAAAGACATTTCTGCCCATGTTCTCAAATTGGGGTGTAAATGAAAATCACATGGAGACAAACAGCTTAGAAACTCTGATTTAGTAAGCATAGGGATGGAAACAAATATCTGCTATGACTTAGCTGGTTCTGATATTTAGAAAGTTTTAGAGGAACACGAAATATGCTTTTTACAGGATATTCCAGATGTCTTTCTGGGAGTAAGGTCATTATTCTCAGTCTTGACTTTCTATCCTCTCCAAAAAAACCACAAATGTATTAGACAAAAAACCAGTCTTGTCACCTCTGAAGTGTCTGGGTGATGATGAAAGTGTATCAAGAATAGTCAATACTTTAGTCACTTAAGATGTCCTTCAAGGAAATCTACCAGCATAAGTCACAGGCTCAGAATCAAACCCTTCCTTCTCACAGTCATATTTATCAAGGGATGCAAGGAGTTCTAAGAAGCAACATGTCAAGGAACCTGCTTTCACTGAATAGAAGAGAAACTCCCTTGAAATCCTTGAGTATATTGAATGCTGGTTTTGGATGGACTTAAGATCTGTTGATAGATCCCAGAAAACCTCCACCTCACCTGATCCTTTACTCTGTGTCTCTACTATTTGCCATAAAAACCATGGGATCACAATCAAATAGAAAGAGGAATTTCTGGACTAACGTTGGGAACTATTTGCTACAGCCTAGCTCAAACAACAGCCAAGGTCTGCCTCTTTTCTAGACTTGAAAGAATCAAAGAGATGGGGGAAAGAAAGCAAGGCTTTATCAAAATTAACAACTTTTGCTATTAAAAGATACAATTAAGAAAATAAAAAGATAAGCCACCAACTGGGAAAAATTATTTGCAAAGCATATATCTATCTGACCACAAACTTATATCTAGAATATGTAGGGGACTCTTTCAACCAGAAAAGAAAAAAAGCGTCCAGATTTAAGCAGACATTTTTACCAAAGAAGACACGGGATGGCAAATAAGCACATGAAAAGATCCTTTAGGGAAATGAAAATTAATACCATAACAGACAACACTGCACACCTATTAGAATGGCTAAATTTATAAAACCTAACTGTTGAGAGGTTGTGGAGCAACTGGACTTCCCATGCACTGCTGGGAGGAGTGTACAATGATGAATGGCCTTGGATAACACTTTGCCAATTTCTGAAACACACACAGTCTGAAGTCTGACGATTGCAGGAAGGTTGCAATGTAGATAGTAATGGCATATAAGACCTAAGATACTCAAAATGGAGCCTCCCAATCTCCATTTGAAACACGGATAATTGGCTGGCATTTTTCCTGGGCAAGATAAATAGGGTAAGTTAAGCAGCAGGAAGAGGCCTGCCTTCAAATATACGTTTCAGGCCTGGCCTACGAGTCCTCTTGCCCCAGTGCTTAGCCTTGCAGATTTCATGTCACCTTTCCTGGCGCTGAGCATGCCTGTCGCTAGCAGCAGCATGTCAGCAGGGGTTGTCAGTGGCAGCTGTTTCCCAGCTGTTTACAGCAGAGCTACATCGCTTCAGGATGAGCTTCTGTGCTTTGTCCAGCCACCTGGTCTGATTTCTTCCATCTCCCCTCTATAAATCTAATGATGATTGCTTAAGTTTTGATGCTATTGGGACTATCATAAAGGTTGATATTCTCTCTAACAGTCAAACTTACACTTTTGTGACCCCCAGAGAGGTGCTAGGGATTCCTCGTGGCCTAAGCTTGTCATAAGATTAGGTCATGCAGCCCAGGAGGCATTTCTGGCCCCTAACTCTGCATTTCTGAATCAATTTCAGAGCTTCCTGAACCCTTGGATTCACTCTGGAGGGCACTCTCCTGTTTAGTATTCACTTTGTTGCTCAAAGAACATATGTCTTTTTATTCCCTGAAGGACTAGCAGGTGCCCTGATGAGAGTGAATGCTATAATCTCACGGCAAGTCATCTACCAAGACTTCCCATAGCAAATTCGGCCATTCCTCTTAAGTCCAGACCAAGTTGTTCCTGCTCCAGAAATTCTTTCAATATTCTAGCCTGTGGAGCTTCATCTCTCTCATTCTGGGCTGTATTCAGTACATATAATATTCTGCTTTTTTATTCCACAATCCAATCCATTTTTACATTGGTTGATAGGTTGGATTCTCTGAAGAATAACTCTGATCACATACTCCCTTGATCAGAAATTTCCATTGGCTCCCAAGAGCTTACAAAGTCCTAGGTCCTGGGACCTTCACCACTGGTCTCAGCCCATCCAACCAGTCTCTCTATAGCTGCCCTTCATGACTTACTTATGCTTTTGCTGAATTGAACTGTGGGTTTCTCCTTAGTGCTTTTCTATGGGGCTTCCCTGGTGACTCAGCGGTAAAGAATCCGTCTGCAATGCAAGAGACACAGGTTTGATCCCTGGGTCAGGAAGATCCCCTGGAGGAAGAAATGACAATCCACTCCAGTATTCTTGCCTGGAAAATCCCATGGACAGAGGAGCCTGGCAGGAGCCTATAGTCCATGGGGCAGCAAAAGAGTTGGACACAACTTCATGACTAAACAACAACGATAACAACATTCCCATAATTTAGTTTATGCTGTCACTCCCATCTTTCCCCTACTCCATATATCTGTATACAACAAACTCAAACAGTATCTTTCTAGGAAGTCTTCTCTTTAGTCAACTTAAACTAATCTTTCCCACCAATCAATTTCTATTGCTGCATATTTGAATCTCTCTTAAGACTCTTACCATTTTATTCCTTTTTAGGAGTTATTTATGTACAAGCATTCTTCCCAACTGCTGAACTACAGGTGCTTTAAGAATATGTAGGGACCATATTCCATTTACCATTGTTCATAGAGCCTTCAGTATAGTAAGAGGTTAAAGAACAATTCTTTCCAAGACAAGCTCAATGAAGACAGCTGGGCCAGAGTCTGTGCAAAGACAGGAATTTGAGTGTTTGTCCCCATATTTTCTAGTTCTGTGCCCAAGGGTAAGCCACTTAGCCTCAGTTTCCACAAACGTAAAGCTGAAATGATAGCATCTTTCTAACCTGTTTGCTGGGCCATTATGCTGAGCTAATCAGATTAAGTATTTGAAAACTACAAAACCCTCCAAGAGGCTTACAGCCTCCAAAGTCAGCATGAGGCATATGCTTTTGGAAAGTGTACATTTTTAAACATTGTACTTAAAGTTTTAGATATATAGAATCACTAAAAATCAAGTTAACTCGGTGGTATCTCATCTACTACCTACCTATAAGGCAAGAGAAGTTTGGAACTTTGTCCCTAAATAGTGTCAGAGGCACAACTCTTAGTCTTGTGTTATTCCCATTAAGGGCTTCCTTGGTGGCTCAGCTGATAAAGAATTTGCCTTCAATGTGGGAGACCTGGGTTCAATCCCTGGGTTTAGAAGATGCCCCTGGAGAAAGGAACACTATCCACTCCAATATTCTGTCCTGGAGAATTCCATGGACAGAGGAGCCCATGAATAGCAGGCACTCAGCAATACTTGCTGAACCAAATAGATTCTGCAACATTTTTGTTTTCTGTTTTTTTTTGTTTTTTTTTTCATCTTTATTCATTTGGCTGTGTCAAGTCTTGGTTGTGACAGTCTGGGTCTTAGTTGCATCACACAGGACCTTGTGGCTTGCAGACTCTCTAGTTGTGGTGCACGGGCTTAATAGCTGCAGTATGTGGGCTTAGTTGCCCCGTGGCAAGTGGGATCCTAGTTTCCTGGCCAGGAATCAAACCTGCATCTCTTGCAATTGCCAGGTGGGTTCTTAACCACTAGACTCCCAGGGAAGTCTCAATTCTGTGACAAGTTGACTTAAAGTCCAAAGTCACCATAGATTGAGGTTTCCTGTGGAACTTACAAGGCTGAGAAAACAATATTGAAGCAGGGGTTAGAGCACATGCTCTATGTCCCATAGTAACTGTCCTACCTTAAGCAGGGTTTCCAAATCTCTCTGAGCCTCTGCCAGAGTGTAATCTCTGAGAAGGTAGAGATTTTGTGTCTATTGTATTCATTGCTATGGACCCAAACCTGGATGAGCTCCTGGTCCACAGTCTGACTTCAATGTTCAGTTTTTAAACAAATGAATGCACTTCAGTTTTTTCAAAAGTGAAATAGTAACAATCTCATAGGGTTGTCCCCAGAATTAAATGAACAGAAGCACTTAACGCTCTTAACAGTGACTGGAATCCAGTAAGTGGAATCCTGTAAGCTGACCATCATTACCATCCTAAAAATCATCCCTACCGATTGGGGCTGAGGATGAGGAGAGGGCTTCAAAAGGATGGGTGCCCTAACCTGAATACCCAATCTCGCTTACTCTGAATAGCAAATCTAGAGAGAATTAGGGAGCACATTCTGGCAAATGTTGATTGCCAGAGATGCCTCTTTCAAACCAAGCATTATCACTGAAGATCAGAACTTGGAACAAATACAGACAAACGGAGTGAGCGAACAAAAACTTGGGAACTAAGCTCTAAAGTAGAGGACAAAAAGAGCTCATTGTCAATTTTTTTCATAAACCAATGAAACCCTTTTTTCCAACCAAATGTCTCAAAAATTTAATGTAGAAGCAAGCATATAAATAAGGCAGTAGTATGGTATCTAGGTTATAGTCTTTTTATACTAAAGGTGTGTTTTACTAAGCATCACATTTGCAGCTACCATTGAAGACCAGTTATGAAATTAAATGTGCATGTTAGCACCTTTTTTTCACAAATATTCACACACACAAATTAAAACATAGTTAATTAACTATTTAGGTCAAATAAAAGCAACATGTATAACATGGAAGGATAATCAATATTTAAATAATATAATAAAATATAATTAACAAGAATATTGACTTTGACATAATTTAATATACCCTTGAGGATCCCAGAGGCATCTCAGGATTCTTCAGAGTCATGGAATCATCATAAAGAATTTCAATTATAATTGTGTAGTATTGACACTGATTATCTGAGCTTTCTGGTTGTTTGAACTCACTATGAGAGATGTCAGTTATATAGGTATGTGAAGGGAGGTGTGTATGAGGTAGGGTGTGTATATAGCACACACACACAGTATGAATATAGAATGTATACATTTCCTTCCGGCTTTGCTTTCTTCTTCTAGAACACTGCCTCCACGTTCCCCTAAAAAGCATGGAATATTCTAATAAAACATTTTCACCAGCTTAAAAAAAGGCTTTAGGCAATAATTTAAAATTTTTCCACTTAGCACGTGCTTTGACTCCCAAAGACTTGTGCTTTTGTACTTTAAAGAGTACGATGGTATTTCACCTCTTGCACCTCTATCCAAATAATGGTAGAACTGCCAAAATAATGACATATCCCTTGAAACTTGGATACATTTAAATTTTATTTTTAACAGTATCCTGCTATCATTCAATAAAACTGGATCTTCCGGTGAAGACCTGTCCACTATCCACCGACTGCATTAGTTTCTCATATCTATATAAACTTTCTAAACTGAACTGTCCTAGTTCACTAATCTGGTTTTTAATCCTTTATGTATAGATTTGAAATCAAGACATAAGACTCCTTCACGGGGAGGTTTGCATATTGAAGTGTCCCAAGTTATATTCTGTTTTTCTAAAATAAATTCCTGCAACAATTTTTTAAAAACCTGATTTTCATTACATCAACTTTGCCCACAACTGATTTATTTATGACAACATTAGTGGCCAAAAGCAGGAGATTTAAGAGACGTAGGTTGGATCCCTGGGTTGGGAAGATCCTCTGGAGGAGGAAATAGCAACCCACTCCAGTATTCTTGCCTGGAGAATAGCATGGACAGAGGAGCTTGGCAGGCTACAGTCCATGGGGTCACAAAGAGTCAGACATGACTGAAGTGACTTACTTAGCACGTACACAAACCTGGTAGTTTGGAAAGTGTTCATTCTTCCAGGCAGAGAGTACCGAGGACCACAATGCTGAAAATTGAGTAAATTATAAAATTCAGTCATAGCCCATATTCCACTCCTTACCTTGTTGTGCAAGCTAGAAATTCTGGTACAGTCCTTGTTGCTGAAGACAAGTTCCTGAGCCCACTGAACAGTGAAGCCAAGCAAACTGAGATGTTGGAGTTTGGAACAGAGAAAAGTTTATCACAGGGCCATCTGAGAAGAACGCAGGACTTATGCTCAAAAAACCCCCTGAGACTCCTCCAGGGGTTTCAGGAAATCATCTTCAAAGGCCAAATAAGGAGCGGGTGGTGTGGGGTATGTAATCAGCTCCTGGTCAATTCTCTGATTGGTTGATTATAAGGCCACAGGCTCCCAGGTGGCTCAGGGGTGAAGAATCAGCTAGCCAATGCAGGGGATACCGGTTCGATCCCTGGGTTGGGAAGATCCCCTGGAGGAGAAAATGGCAACCCATCCCAGTGTTCTTGCCTGGGAAGTCCCATGCACAGAGAAGCCTGGCAGACTACAGTCCTGGGGTTGCAAAGAATGGGATACGACTGACCATGCAAACATGCATGAGGTCACAGGGTGCTGTCACAGAAGTCATAGTAATAGTAACAATGGGAAGTGCCAGAAGGTCTGAGGGCTACGTGCTCCTGATTGTCACGTAGTTGATTTCCTCCATTTGGCGGTTGTCCTTTAGCATCTGAAAAACTCATGAAATATGCAAGAGATACTTTTATCTGGGTACTTCAGAGAGGAGCTACAGCAGAGGATGTGGACAGGGAAGGCCCCCTTGGGTTCTGATAGGTTGCACCGTGCTGCCCTCTTCCCCACATCTTGTTAACAAGAAGGCTCTCTCTTCCTGAGAATTTCTCTGCACTCATGGTTCCCATTGTTCTGAGGGGCCTTGCTGTTCCCTATGACTGCTAGATATTCTAAGTGTCCTTTCCTGGCGATGGAAAAACTTCCCTGATCCCTACGCTGAAAAGACTTTCTCCTCAAGGTCCCCAAAGGGGTGTGACCTCCCACTGGACTCAGAATAAGTGGGCCATTATTCTGGCTATTACGGCTATCTTATCCAACTACATTTGATCAAGTTTTAAACGTATCTTTAACCCCAGGGTGATTCAAGCTCCTAGAGGGTAGATCCCATGTCTCATTCAATTTAATATCCTCCAAGTATAAGACGTGTTATCTGGAACACTGGACATCCTTGACAAATGATCGTTAAATGAACAGCCACTGAAACATGAGACAGAAAAACTACTTACAGCATTTAACAGCTGTGTAGTTTTGCTACCTCTCTGAACCTTGACTTTCTAGCTATAAAACAGGAAGAATGGAGGGCTGTCTATCATGGTTGTAAGGAACACGTTGGACACTTTCCAGAAATGTCTGTTGGGCTGGACCACCATTCTCACTGGGTTACCTTTTGCAGCTCTGTCAGAGTTACATGTTTGTGAAGGAAATGATGGTGAAAGTCAGACCTTTTCCTTTTGCTCCTCCTTAGTTTCTGCAAAGTTAAAGCAATGCAATTGAGATGATTTCTTATTTATTTAGAGATTTGGAGGAGGGGTAAGAGGAGTACTCTTGCCTAGAAAATCCCATGGACGGAGGAGCCTGGGAAGCTGCAGTCCATGGGGTCACTAGGAGTTGGACACGACTGAGTGATTTTTTTCACTTTCACTTTTCACTTTCATGCATTGGAGAAGAAAATGGCAACCCACTCCAGTGTTCTTGCCTGGAGAATCCCAGGGACAGGGGAGCCTGGTGGGCTGCCATCTATGGGGTCTCACAGAGTTGGCCATGACTAAAGCCACTTAGCAGCAGCAGCAGCAAGAGGAGGAGGGAATGGGAACAGGGAAAGAAAGTTTCCATCAAAGCCCCTTTGGATTGCAAATAACCTTCTTGCTTAGCAGGCCAAGGATGAGAAGATTCATTTATCAGATGACTCAAATTTTGACTTGCAGTGTTATCTCAGAATCTAAAAACTTCATCCTAGACACACTGATGATATTAAAAAGAAACATCCATCATTCAGCCTAAATTTGTATACCAAGATAATAGTTCTCTCTTAACATTTTTAGTATAAACCACAGTTAGAACTATCTACTTTGCATCACAACCCAGCACAAAATAATACCATCACCACAGGCAAAGCTTTGTATGTTTATATTCTGTTCTCTTCTATTAAAAGTTTCTCAGTGTGCTGGCTGCAACTAAGACAGATGGTGGTGAAGGTGACGGAATGGGAAAAGGGAAGAAAATCAGTATAAATTACCAAGGGCTTGTGGTCTAGAAATGGGACAAACACAAATTTCAGGTAAAAAATTTTAGCCAATTCATCCTGGTTTGAAGGAAAGAGGGCAAAGGAGATTTTTATACCTTGGTTTCCCTGCTTTTCACTCACTGATTGATTTCATGGGGATGCAACCCATGGATTGAAGACAAAAACAAATCAAACTTTTACAAGTTAACACTGCCTTTAGTGCCAAGAATTAAGATTATAGGATGAATCTTCTAGTTATTTTGGTCAATGTGAAAGTAATTATACTGTATTTTATTTTGCCATGAAGGACTTGGTATATTTCATTTTTTTTTTTTTTAGTATATTTCATTCTAAAGGATGAACAATTGATGCCAGAGGATGAACAAACAATGCTTTCAAACTGTGGTGCTGGAGAAGACTTTTGAGAGTCCTTTGGACTGCAAAAAGATCAATCCTAAAGGAAATAAACCCTGAATATTCATTGGAAGGAGTGGTGCTAAAGCTGAAGCTCCAATATTTTGGCTACCTGATATGAAGAGCTGACTCATTGGAAAAGACCCTGGTGTTGGGAAAGACTGAGGGCAAGAGAAGGGTAGACAGAGGATGTGATGGTTGGATGGCATCACTGACTCATTGGACATGAGTTTGAGCAAACTCCAGGAGATGGTGAAGGACAGGGAAGCCTGGCATGCTGCAGTCCATGGGGTCACAAAGAGTTGGACACAACTTAGCGATTGAACAACAATAATACTAAAGGAACTAATCTGTTAAATGTCAATATTCAAAATACATGACAGCATTTATGATAACTACTTTGGAGTTTTTTTTTTTTTTCATTTTTTAATATACTGAGGAATCTTAAAAATAAATAAAAGACAAAAAGTTCAGTGGTCCAGCTGCTTGACCTCTAAAAGGTACTTATACCTGTGGGTGATAAGTTATCTGTCCCAAAGACCAGGCCACCCTCTGAAAGTTAAATGTGCGCCTCTGACATATCCACTTGCAGTAGGCAGAGGGCCTCAGAGGTGAATGGAAGCAGAGGTTGGCTGCAGCTAATCAGTAGTAATGGCACATCAACAGGACAAAGAAGTCACTAAAGGAGGACAGCAGTGCCAAGACTCCAAGGCGCAGAGACTCATCAGCGGTATCTGTGTATCCAACCCGGTCCAGTAAAGAGAGCCTCTGATTCCAAAGATCAGAGAAAAGTTTTCAGGAGAGGATATATAAATATATAATTATGGCTGATTCAAGTTGTTATACAGCAGAAACCAATACAACATTGTAAAGCAATTCTCCTCCAATTAAAAAAGCTTTTTTTTTTTTAAAGGAGAGTTTTCTGGTAACTCTCTCTCCAGGATTCCATAGCTGGGAACAAGGTCCCCCCAGACTCTTCATTCTCCTGAAACAACCATCACTACATGAAAGAGACAAGTCATCGGAAAGGGCTTTGCCTCTGTATTTTTCATGACTTTGCAATCTTCTTGTTTCAGTGTCCATGAATTTGATTAAGGTGAGTCTGGTAAGTACTGACCGAACAGATGCGCGAAAAAAGACCACAATTTCAAAACTGTTTTGTGTATGTGATAGTTCTAAAGGGATCATAAAATTTCATGCTTTCTTTGAATGGTCATCAAACTAGCTACTAGGAAGGAGTCTACTGTCCCTCTGGAGGCCATGTCAAGCTTCTGAAAGCAGAGGACAGCACTGTCTAAGGGAGGGTAATGAAGACCGTGGAAGCAGTTGTTGAAGTAGGAGTGAAAGAAAGGCACTTTTATGCCATGATCCCCCCAGCTGTTCGTGAGAAAATATCATGTATCACCTATTCTGTGATGTGCACGCGTGCTCAATCACTTCAGTCATGTCCAACTCTTTCTGACACTATGGACCGTAGCCCTTCTGTCCATGGGATTCTCCAGGCAAGAACACTGAAGTGGGTTGCCATTTCCTCCTCCAGGGGATCGAATTCACAGCTATTTGCGTCTCCCGCATTGTCGGCAGATTCTTCACCCACTGAGCCACCTGGGAAGCCCATTCTGTGATGTGGCTGCACCTTTTCCTCTAAATTGAATTTACATGCTGGGTAACAGAAGAGGCTGTTGGACTACTTTACTGCACAGCTATCCTGCCCAGAGACTTGCCTTTCCAGACAGATCTCGCTGTTTAATTTGAATGACGATTTGAAAACACCCTTCTTGAGTAAGAATACATACACACACAAACACACACATACAATTGTTCTTTCTAATCCTGAGAACAACCTCAAATAAATTAATACACATTTTAAAAATGGTGATATATAAATATATAGAGAAACACAGAGCATAAAAGGGGATAGACAGCCAGTCACTAAACCATTATTTGCTGAGACCCACTGCGCGTTGTGTCACATATGGATAATGCAGGATTCCTCTTGCTTAGGGGCCTCCAGTTTAGTTATAAAGAGGTTTTTCCAAACATGTAGAGCCCCACAGAGGTGTATCTGCCTCTGCACAGGGCTCAGCTGGGTGCTCTCCCTCTCATCTCCTGTAGGAATTAACTCAGTGTATAATTGACAACTTCCTGCATTTAGAAAGTAACTTTCACCAGGATGGGGCTGGTCTTGTCTTTCAGCTTTTTAGCTTTAGCATCTGTCATGGTGGTGCCTGATCCACTGTGCTGTGTGCTTAGTCACTCAGTCATGTCCAACGCTTTGCAACCCCATGGACAGTAGCCTGGCAGGCTCTTCTGTTCATGGGGATTCTCCAGGCAATAATACTGGAGTGGGTTGCCATGTCCCCCTCCAAGTGATCGACTATAGGTGTGAAATAATAGTTGGCAGAATAAATGCATGCAGTACAAAAACTGGTGGATATAGATCACAAGTGATCAAGCATGTGAAAGGCAAGAGGATTATAAGGAGGCTGAAACAGACAGAAGAAGCATCATGAAAGAGGTGAGACTTAAGACTTGGTCATGGAGTTGGTCAGCTCCATGAATGGAGTGAGGGGGAAAAGAAAGAGAAGTCATAGATCAAAGAATTGAGGGTGGCAATGTGGGGAAATGAAGCTATATTTTAAATAACATTTGTAATGATTCAACTGCTAAATAAATTCAAATGCTAAATCCAATGACTGGGAATGTTGAGTGTGTAAAGAGGGTTTACCTAAAAGAGGTAAAGCCACTCAGCAAGACACCAGCCAGCTGCTGAGGGCTCTATGGCCAAGTGCAGGGTGCATTTGTTAGAGAGGTACTCAGAGGTGGAATGCAGTTAATTGTAGGGCTTCAGTAAACAGGATGAACAGCGTCCTAGCTTTGAGTTCCTATGGGAGACTCTCATCTTGGAAAGACTGCTCACATCTAAACTAAGGGCAAGAAGAACAGGATTGTTATCTGTCAGGCATCTTTTTTTAATAGTTTTTTTTTAAGTATTTTTTTAAATTTCTCTTTTAAAAGTATTTATTTTTCGGCCATACCATATGGCGGTGTGGGATCTTAGTTCCCTGACCAGGGATGGAATCCGTGCCCCCTGCAGTGCAAGTGAAACAGAGCAGGACCCTATAGTCCTTGCCCCACCCCCCACCTCCACCCCACCATATCCTTTGCCTGCCTTTTATCTGTGGAAAACTTCAGTCAAAGAATAAATTTAATCAGAGGAATGAGAAATGCAGAAACAAAAGAAAACAGTCAAAGGAGACCAAATAATGATAATGTGGTCATTAAGCATAGTCAAGGATCTTTAAGTTCCTTCTCAAGGGCTATAGATAATATTCTGAGCTATATACTATGGACTATCTTATAGCTACTGAAATGCCAGGTGGAAGAAGTTAACTATGTGATGATCAAACTATACCCATGACATAGCTAGCTAGCTAGCTAAGTTGCTTCAGTCATGTCTGACTCTGTGTGACCCCATGGACGGCAGCCTACCAGGCTCCCCCGTCTCTGGGATTCTCCAGGCAAGAACACTGGAGTGGGTTGCCATTTCCTTCTCCAATGCATGAAAGAGAAAAGTGAAAGTGAAGTCACTCAGTCATGTCCAACCCTCAGCGACCCCATGGACTGCAGCCCACCAGGCTCCTCCGTCCATGGGATTTTCCAGGCAAGAGTACTGGAATGGGGTGCCATTGCCTTCTCTGATACCCATGACATAAACAGCCACAATTCTGAGAACTGGCCTCAAAGAAATGGAAATAAACCGACCCTGGAAATGAAGATTAACTGTACCTAAAACAAGATGCTGCTGGTCAGACCACTGATGATCAATCTGAAGCTGTCAGAGGTAACTATACTGTTTCTGCATGTAGCCCCCTCCTTCCATCTATAAAAGCTCTTCCCCTCTAACTGTCAGTGGGGGAAGTCAGCCTTTGGACAGGTGTTCATCACCCCCCAACACCAGCTCCCAGCATCTGAAATAAAATAAACTTTCCTTTCCACCGATTTGGACTGTTTATTGGCTTTTGAGTGGCAAGCAGTTGGACTCCATATTCTTTTGGTAACAGAAGCATGGAATCTTAACCATTGGGCTGCCAGGGGAGTCCCTGTGGGGCACCTTAAAGACAAACCAACCAGAATCTTAGAGCTGGGGTTCCTATTCTGCTACTCTGACAAGTCCTACAACCTCTCTGTCTTGTGATTCCTGCTATAATATTCCTGGAGGTAATATTTCTTACATTTATTCTTCATTATTCAACAAACATTTGTGAAGTACCTCTTAGCCTTCAGTTCAGTTCAGTCACTCAGTCATGTCCGACTCTTTGTGACCCCATGAGTCGAAGCACGCCAGGCCTCCCTGTCTATCACCAACTCCCGGAGTTCACTCAGACTCATGTCCATCCAGTCAGTGATGCCATCCAGCCATCTCATCCTCTGTCGTCCCCTTCTCCTCCTGCCCCCAATCCCTCCCAGCATCAGAGTCCTTTCCAATGAGTCAACTCTCGCATGAGGTGGCCAAAGTACTGGAGTTTCAGCTTTAGCATCATTCCTTCCAAAGAAATCCCAGGGCTGATCTCCTTCAGAATGGAACTAAAATATTCTTTTAAAAATTACCTGATTTAAAACAACCACCCAATTTGCAACATTTAAAAATATTAAAAGTTATAACTTGTTACATCATAATGCCAGGGGCTAACCAACCATAAGAACACCCAAAAGAGAAATCACTGTCGAAATAGACATTTTTACAGTGGAGTAGAAGACTTGGACTCAGTCCTCCCATTTATAAAGTGACTCATTAATAGTACAGGGGCTGGCACGTCACTGATAATCAATAATTTGTTGAATGAATAAATACAGGCAGAGACACTGTCTGATTTACAGCTGTCTATCCACTCTTACATCAGTGCCTGGCACATAAAAAATATTTAAATGTTGGTGGAATAACAACTAATTACATTTGTTTATTTATTCTGTGATCATTTATATTGTGATTACATACAAATTTGATGAGAAAATTCACTATTAAAACCTCAAATGCTACTCAAGAGGCCAGGATTTGGTTCTAAGCCAATGCAGTATAACTGCAACTTTCCTACTAGAATGTAAGCTCCATGAGATGAACTTTGAGTTCGTCTTCTGAAATGTTTTAAGTAAAAATACATTAAATGAATGAATGCTAACTTCCAACATCTATTCTAAAAAGAAAAATGGCAAGAAGACAACAACAAAAAACCACTGTGGAAGGAAAGCCTAAGTTCCTCTGTCTGTTGTAGTAACAAGCATCTTTCATGACACCATCCTGAGACATTTTAGCTCAGAATTTCCAGTCTGTGAGAAGATGGCACCATGCTTGACATCCACACAATTGGGCCAGCGTCTCTGATTAATTTTTAATCCAACTTTTATGAGTTTTCTCAGTGTTAACCACAATCCAAGTGGGGGTGTATAAATTTAAAACCAAGGGGAAAAAAAACTCTTCTTCAGGAATGAAAAATAAACGTAATCTGAAATCAATATTTATGGAGTTGTGATTAATTGACTGATGACCAAATGATTACAAAACGTCTGTCTGAAACATCTACTCAAATTTATTAGCTTTGACCAAAAAAAATTAAAAAACAATCTGAACTGGGTCAATGAAAAATAATGCATTCCTAATCAATTTTTAATAGCACTTAAGATTTTATATTTTTTTAAACTTTCTTTTAAATAATTTATCATAAAAATGAATCTGATTTAAACAAGGGGTAAAAGGTGTTCCATGGCTATTTGATGGTTTTCTTAGCAAAGAAATTCTATTATGACTGACTTTTTATTACTGAACTACTTTATTAATAATAATACATCTTGCACTTACACTAAGGCATTTAGCCAACAATCTCAAAGAGTTTAAGTGCAATCTAGGACTTAGTTTTTCTTCTACCGTTACCTGGTGATTTATTTTATCTAGTCTTGATTTCCCCATTTGCAAAAAGGAAAGGCCTGAATATAAACCCCTAAAGATCCTTCCAAGTTCTAAAAATTTATAATTCTAAGGATCTGAGGGGCTTTGGAGAAGGCAATGGCACCCCACTCTAGTACTCTTGCCTGGAAAATCTCATGGACAGAGGAGCCTGGTGGGCTGCAGTCCATGGGGTCGCTGAGGGTCAGACACGACTGAGCGACTTCACTTTCACTTTTCCCTTTCATGCATTGGAGAAGGAAATGGCAACCCACTCCAGTGTTCTTGCCTGGAGAATCCCAGGGACGGGGGAGCCTGGTGGGCCGCCGTCTATGGGGTCACACAGAGTCGGACAAGACTGAAGCGACTTAGCAGCAGCAGCAGCAGCAGAGGGGCTTTAGCCCATTCCAGGTGCTGTATCTGATCAAACTGCTCAGGTCACAGGATGCTTCATGGGGCTATGAAGAAGTTGAGAAAGAAATTGAGCAGAAGGTTAATGAGCCATGTATTCTTGCCTATTAACATAATAGCAATACTATTTAATGATTTGGGCCATACAATGTCTGTTTAGAATATGATTTGTCAAAAAAGAGAAATGCCTTTCATGGGGCAGAGGGAAGAATGAGTTCCTGGCCTTAAAGCATTTGCATTATTTAAAGCAAAGCCTGGGAATTGACCTAGAATCAATCTGGACCTAGACAAAGTCCTAATTAGCCTATATTGCTAACAGTATTACTCAGAAATGTGTGTGTGTGTGTTACTTATCTACGAAGCATTAGTGAGCAGAGCAGGTATGTTATGGTATGAGCCTATCTGTGCTTATGCACACAGTAATACATGAATGAAAATGTAAAGATATACTACAGAATGTTAATAGTGATTACCACACAGGATCTAGAGGTGAAGCGTAAGGCTAGGGGAACTTTTGCTTATTATTTTATATATGTGCAAATGGCATCATTTTCAAGATGATTCTTATTATGGTTATAATTAGCACAATGTAAAACAGTTTTCCATTTTGAAGTGAATAACAGGTAAACACAATGCTTAAGGTAGCCGGGTCTCTCATAAAGTTCAGTTCAGTTCAGTTCAGTTCAGTTGCTCAGCCGTGTCCAACTCTTTGCTCATAAAGTTAGTTTGTGGCTAATGAAAATATTATGGTTTGTGGACTAGTCACTCAGTACTAGATATGAGATAAATTGAATACAATCCCAGACTTCAGGAAACTGTTGTGGGGGCAAGCACATAAACAACTATAATAAAATGTAACAAAGTTAGCTTAGCACAGAAACAGCTACATGGTCAGAGCACTAGAAGAGCATTCAGAAGCTATGATGATGATAGCTAACCTGGGGAGGGCTGTTGGAAATGGTCTAGGTTTAAATATTCTGGGGCTTCCCTGACTCACATGGTAAAGAATCTGCCTGCAATGTGGGAGACCCAAGTTCAGTCCCTGGATTAGGAAGATTCCATGGAGAAGGGAATGGCTACCCACTCCAGTATTCTTGCCTGAAGAATTCCATTGACAGAGAAGTCTTGTGTGCTACAGTTCATGTGTTTGCAAAGAGTTGGACAAGACTGAGTGACAAACACTTTCACTTTAATCATTCTACTTAAAATGCAGGTTTTTATTTTCTAAATATATTTTTTGTGACAGTATTAACACCAATCATCAGGATAATTAATAAATGAACTTTCCCTAGTAGCTTTGGAAAAGTCTTTTTTTTTTTTTTTTCCAGATTATCTTCAACATATCTTCCTATTGCATAGTCTCCAGGGATCTGTGGGAGAGACAGAATATTCTCAGCCCTTTATCCCATTCAAGATTGTGGGGATGACAGGTACAAAAACACCATGATAGGTTTAAACAAGGAGACAAGAACAAGGAAGAACACAGTAAGATGGGAAAAGGCAAACCTTGAATGACAGTAGGTAATGACCTGGATCTTTCTCATTCTTAAGCCTTAACCTATAGCCAGGAATACAAAAGATGCTTTAGCAAAACATGTGAAGCCTAGACCCCATTGAATATGACTTCAAATAGCCAGAAAATAGCCAAACCAGATGACTTTTAGCCCAGGCTTTCTGGAAAAGTGGCTGTTAAACAGACAAACAATGTGACTATTTTGCCCAGATCTCCAATTCCAAGCTCAGGGATGGTGTCCAATTCTTAGGAAATTAAGTTACTGAGCTGTGTGGAAGAATTCTCATTGTCACTTATTAGTCGATTTTGAACTGGAACTGGCTGCTTCAAGTGAATTGCTGGCTGTGCCAATCTCATTATCTGTTCTTTTTATAGAGTTGATAGTAAACACACACTGACCTCATTCACCACACACACACACACACACGCTTTACCAATGAGGAAGCTAAGAAGCAGAGGGGTTAAACGACAGTTAAACAAATAAAAGCCAGTAGAGCCAGGAATTTGTTCAGGCTGGGATTTCTACCTTGCAGTCCAGGTGCAGAATCCCTTTAACCATGAGATTGCTTCTTGTAATTATACTGCTCTCCCCTGCAAGAAGAGTACTAAAAATAGTTACAGTTTTGTTTCTAAATCTTATTCACAGATTGCATTTGTTTACATAAATTGATCACACTGGCTCTTCCTTACTTAAATTGAAGTTAAACTCCAAATCTGTTATTTATACTTGATTCACTGTTTTTTGTTTTTTTGTTTTTTTTTCCATTGGTAGGAAGTGCTAACTTATAGCCTCACATTCTTCCTCAGAGCTTAACAGCCTAGGGGTACATTTCATTCCCAGCCAGGCGCCTGAAATGAAGAATTAAACGCTTGTGCGACTGCTGTAGGCGAGTGTGGATGGTTCACACTATTAGAAGCTTCTCACATGTGGGTGTAAATCACAGTCCACGGGTCTGATCGTTAAGTCTCTTTCAGATAGAAACTACAGGAGAACCAACAGTGAAAGCATGTCTTCACGGAGAGCAGCGATTAATGCACCCAACGTTTCTGAAACCACCGCGTGTCGTTTTAAGGTGATATTACATCATTTAAGAATGTAAAGAGAGCTGAACGCACAAAGTTGCTTGGAAAAATTTAAACGTAGAGACAATGTCTTTCCTCTTCCGTTTTTGACTGCGCCGCCTTTGCAGACTGTCAGGTTTAATCTTTAGGTGGAAAACTCTCCCCCAAATGCCCATCTTCCGGGAAAGATCCTGGGATTTCAAATCGCCTTTCCGCATCCTTCCTCTCCTCTCGCTACCAAACTTTCATTTAAACTTTCAAGATCCTCGACGCCCGTAGTAACCCGGCTTCCTTCCCGTTCTCAGGAATCCTTGCAGCTCCCTAACCGAGGAAAGTTTGTTTTCGAACTAAAAAGGAAGGAAAGGAGGAAGGGACCAGACGCCAGCCGCCGCGCGTCGGGAAAGCGCGTTTTCGTTTCCGCGGCCGGCGCGTCGTGGCCCTGCCCGGCCGCCGTAGCCGGCCTCGCGCGGCCTCAGTCGCTGGGAGAAGCCGCGGTCGGCGGGACTTCCGTGTTGGCGGGATTCTGAACGCTGCCATGGCTCAGACCGTGCAGAACGTTACATTGTCGCTCACTCTGCCCATCACGTGTCACATCTGCTTGGGGAAGGTAATGGGTGATGCCTGACACGGCTCCTAAACGGGGTTGGGTGTGCAGGGGCCCTCCGGAGCCCAGGGCTGGCTGGGTGTGCGGCGGGGACACGGCGCGAGGCGCCGGGCTAGGTGAGGACGCCGACCCTGTGTTCTCCTCTGGCCAGGGAGGCCGCGTCCCCGGGGGACAGAGGGGACGAGTCCGGACTCACGGAGTCATCTGTGCGCCTTTCGGAAGAGGATGACAGCGGCGTGGGGTGGGGAAGTAAGGTGGCCTCAGCCGGGTGACTCCCGGCGTCGAAGGAGGCCTGGTCAGAAATGAATCCCTGCAATTCACGCCCCCCCGGTGCCACCCCATTGCGGCTGAAATCACGTTTTCTGGGAGCCTCGCGACGGTTCCATCGTCCCCTGCACGAATTAGAGTGTTTTGTTCTTGGGCCTTCGGTGCTGGCTGGGGAGGCTTTTCCATTTTCAAGATAATTTTCTTAACTTCACTCGGCCTTGAGAGTGGCCTTTGCTCTGGGTTCAAAATTTGAAAAAGTAAATAGTACGTACCCCTGAATGACTTTTAGAATGGGAGATGTGGTCTTTAATTCCAAGAACGGATCAGCCACGAGGTAGAATACCCTCTCTCTTGTGATGGAAGAGGTGTCTACCGTGTTTATGAAACCAGGTGGAGAAAGTTGTAAGAGTTCTGAATTAGAAACGGAGTTTTGAAGGTTCTCATGCGTTTGTCTCCTCTTTCATTTCCATTTGTGCCTCCCGTTCGGTTTTTAAAAGAATATATTGTTTTACTATGCAGGTCCAGAAGAAACTTACCCCACCCCCCACGGTGAATTGTTTTACGTTTGTGGGGAATGGATAAATGTGATGTGTTTATGCCCTACACTGAAACTGCAACCACAAGCATAGCGTTAAGAAATGCAGACTTCATGGGGAAAGCATTTGAGTGCCAGTCAGTATGATCGTCTAATCCTCTAAGTCTATGTGAATTTTCTGAGTTCAGAAAGTAGTAGGAAGTCAGGCTTGGGAGAAACTGATAGCTCTTGATATACATCAGAATGAAATGCCAAGGAAATAGCAAAGATACTGTGAGAGGATATAGAGATGGCTTGATCAATTCTGATGGGAGAGCTTAAGAATGGCCTTTGGAAGGTGGTTATTTGAGCTTGGTACTTGCTAGTACTGCCTACCTTTGTAGCTGGGAGGAGGAGAAGATGATTCTGTTTGCTGCAGTCTACATTTGGCTCCTGACTTGAAGTTCCACAAGTTAACTTCTGAGTGAATTTACTCCCAACAGTGGCCTGTTAAAAGGCTGATAAAATATCCTTGGAAAATAATTTTCACTTGGTTGTAGTTGTGCACATTATATCTAGTTTCCATTAGTTAATGGGCTGTGTTGAAGATGTCTTCTGCCCGGTTGATTTTCCATACCTATGCTTTCTGTGTTTTAACAAAAATGATAACTAATAGAATATAGTGATTTGCAGATTACAAAATGCTTTTGTATGCATTTTATTATTTCATTTACCACTCTTATCAGTGCTGTGAGATAGGTAGGGCTGGTTTCCCCATTTTTCAGATAAGGAAACTAAGGCGTAGAATCTCCAGCATTTGAACCTCTGTTGTTTGCATTTGTGTCTTCAATAAGTTACATCCAAAATCTCAGATGAACTCATTCATAACAGCAGACACTTCTGGTGAATTTTTCCCTCCTATACTGGTTAGCTGTATTCTAGAATTATATCTAATAACAAAAGGTTTAGATCAGATCAGATCAGATCGGTCGCTCAGTCGTGTCCGACTCTTTGCGACCCCCTGAATCACAGCACGCCAGGCCTCCCTGTCCATCACCAACTCCCAGAGTTCACTCAGACTCATGTCCATCGAGTCAGTGATGCCATCCAGCCATCCCATCCTCTGTCGTCCCCTTCTCCTCTTGCCCCCAATCCCTCCCAGCATCAGAGTCTTTTCCATTGAGTCAACTCTTCGCATGAGGTAGCCAAAGTACTGGAGTCTCAGCTTTAGCATCATTCCTTCCAAAGAAACCCCAGGGCTGATCTCCTTCAGGATGGACTGGTTGGATCTCCTTGCAGTCCAAGGGACTCGCAAGAGTCTTCTCCAACACCACAGTTCAAAAGCATCAATTCTTCGGCGCTCAGCCTTCCTCACAGTCCAACTCTCACATCCATACATGACCACAGGAAAAACCATAGCCTTGACTAGATGAACCTTTGTTGGCAAAGTAATGTCTCTGCTTTTGAAAATGCTATCTAGGTTGGTCATAACTTTCCTTCCAAGGAGTAAGCGTCTTTTAATTTCATGGCTGCAGTCACCACCTGCAGTGATTTTGGAGCCCAGAAAAATAAAGTCTGACACTGTTTCCACTGTTTCCCCATCTATTTCTCATGAAGTGATGGGACCTGATGCCATGATCTTTGTTTTCTGAATGTTGAGCTTTAAGCCAACTTTTTCAGTCTCCTCTTTCACTTTCATCAAGAGGCTTTTTAGTTCCTCTTCACTTTCTGCCATAAGGGTGGTGTCATCTGCATATCTGAGGTTATTGATATTTCTCCCGGCAATCTTGATTCCAGCTTGTGTTTCTTCCACCCCAGCGTTTCTCATGATGTACTCTGCATATAAGTTAAATAAACAGGGTGACAATATACAGCCTTGACAAACTCCTTTTCCTATTTGGAACCAGTCTGTTGTTCCATGTCCAGTTCTAACTGTTGCTTCCTGACCTGCATACAGGTTTCTCAAGAGGCAGGTCAGGTGGTCTGGGATTCCCATCTCTTTCAGAATTTTCCACAGTTTATTGTGATCCACACAGTCAAAGGCTTTGGCATAGTCAATAAAGCAGAAATCGATGTTTTTCTGGAACTCTCTTGCTTTTTCCATGATCCAGCAGATGTTGGCAATTTGATCTCTGGTTCCTCTGCCTTTTCTAAAACCAGCTTGAACATCAGGAAGTTCATGGTTCACATATTGCTGAAGCCTGGCTTGAAGAATTTTGAGCATTACTTTACTAGCGTGTGAGATGAGTGCAATTGTGCGATAGTTTGAGCATTCTTTGGCACTGCCTTTCTTTGGAATTGGAATGAAAACTGACCTTTTCCAGTCCTGTGGCCACTGCTGAGTTTTCCAAATTTGCTGGCATATTGAGTGCAGCACTTTCACAGCATCATCTTTCAGGATTTGGAATAGCTCAACTGGAATTCTGTCACCTTCACTAGCTTTGTTCGTAGTGATACTTTCTAAGGCCCACTTGACTTCACATTCCAGGATGTCTGGCTCTAGGTCAGTGATCACACCATTGTGATTATCTTGGTTGTGAAGATCTTTTTTGTATAGTTCTTCTGTGTATTCTTGCCATCTCTTCTTAATATCATCTGCTTCTTTTAGGTCCATACCATTTCTGTCCTTTATCGAGCCCAACTTTGCATGAAATGTTCCTTTGGTATCTCTGATTTTCTTGAAGAGATCTCTAGTCTTTCCCATTCTGTTGTTTCCCTCTATTTCTTTGCGTTGATCGCTGAAGAAGGCTTTCTTATCTCTTCTTGCTATTCTTTGGAACTCTGCATTCAGATGCTTATATCTTTCCTTTTCTCCTTTGCTTTTTGCTTCTCTTCTTTTCACAGCTATTTGTAAGGCCTCCCCAGACAGCCATTTTGCTTTTTTGCATTTATTTTCCATGGGGATGGTCTTGATCCCTGTCTCATGTATAATGTCACGAACCTCATTCCATAGTTCATCAGGCACTCTATCTATCAGATCTAGGCCCTTAAATCTCACTTCCACTGTATAATCATAAGGGATTTGATTTAGGTCATACCTGAATGGTCTAGTGGTTTTCCCTACTTTCTTCAATTTAAGTCTGAATTTGGCAATAAGGAGTTCATGGTCTGAGCCACAGTCAGCTCCTGGTCTTGTTTTTGCTGACTGTATAGAGCTTCTCCATCTTTGGCTGCAAAGAATATAATCAGTCTGATTTTGGTGTTGACCATCTGGTGATGTCCATGTATAGAGTCTTCTCTTGTGTTGTTGCAAGAGGGTGTTTGCTATGACCAGTGCATTTTCTTGGCAAAACTCTATTAGTCTTTGCCCTGCTTCATTCCGTATTCCAAGGCCAAATTTGCCTGTTACTCCAGGTGTTTCTTGACTTCCTACTTTTGCATTCCAGTCCCTTATAATGAAAAGGACATCTTTTTTGGGTGTTAGTTCTAAACGGTCTTGTAGATCTTCATAGAACCGTTCAACCTCAGCTTCTTCAGCGTTACTGGTTGGGGCATAGACTTGGATTACTGTGATATTGAATGGTTTGCCTTGGAAATGAACAGAGATCATTCTGTCGTTTTTGAGATTGCATCCAAGTACTGCATTTCGGACTCTTTTGTTGATCATGATGGCTACTCCATTTCTTCTGAGGGATTCCTGCCCACAGTAGTAGATATAATGGTCATCTGAGTTAAATTCACCCATTCCAGTCCATTTCAGTTTGCTGATTCCTAGAATGTCGACATTCACTCTTGCCATCTCTTGTTTGACCACTTCCAATTTGCCTTGATTCATGGACCTGACATTCCAGGTTCCTATGCAATATTGCAAAAGGTTAATGATTTGTAAATAGACATTTTCTCATGTCTACTATGGAGACAAAAAGGCACAATTGGTTGACAGCCCCGAGTGCTGTATTCAGACTAAGTTCTAATCCAGGTCTTCCACTTAACTAATTCTATACAAGTTACTTAACTTATACAAGTTACTTAATGTCCCTAAGAGCAGTTTCCTTATCTGTACAGTGGGAGTGATAATAGTATTAGGGCTTCCCTGGTGGCTCAGACAGTAAAGAATCCACCTGCAATGCAGAAGACCTGGGTTCAGTCCCTGAGTTGGAAAGATCCCCTGAAGAAGGGCATAACAACCAGTATTCTTGCCTGGAGAATCTCCATGGACAGAGGAGCCTGGCAGACTGCAGTCCATGGGGTCACAGAGAGTCTAACATGATTGAGTGACTAAGCACATACAGACATAGTGTGAATCTTGACACTTATCATTTAAGAAATGTTAACCTTTGTTACAGGCACTGAGGCAGACAAACCCTCAAAAATGAGGAAACCAACTTTTTCAGTCACTGCTCCTCCCATTTGCTTCCTGAGGCCAGTACACTCAATTGATGAAGATTTACATTTCCAGAAGAGTAGGACCTGTTTGTTCTGGAAGTTGCCACAGTACATCCAGTGATTTTTTGTTGGTTCCATACTCTTTTGCCTTTTGTGTAGTTAAAGCAAATCTGATCTGCCTCTGCTACTCGGCCTCCCCTCCACACCAGTATTTATGGGGTGCTGGAGACAGTCTTTCATCTCCCTGACGCACACATTTCTGGCCACCTCTGGAGTCTGCCTTCAAGCCCTTCCTGGCTAGGCCTCATCTTTTGCTGCTCTCGCCATTTGTCCCTTACAGAGTTAACAGGTCTTCATTTTTTATTTTTCAACAGAATCAGGGGCCATTATCCCGAAGAGTTACTGTTAAAAAAAAAAAAAGATGCATATTACTTAAGGAAATTAGGGGTGGGAGAGACTTTGAATTTGAAGAGATAGTTGCTGCTTGGAATGGGGGTGAAGGTGAAGAATGGTGGGGAGCAGTAGTCGAGATAGCCCAAATATGTATGTGGTTAATGCTTTGTCTTTTCAATACAAATGTACTTAAAATTGAAAAGTTTAAACATTTTGCATTTGCCACCCCCAACTGTACCTCAGTCTTAAAGGTGGATTATCTCTGTTCAGTGTTTAGCAGCGTTGCCAATATTGTAAGAGCTCTGTGTCACCTGGAGAGGTGAAGTGCACACCCTGTGAGACAGTTCATATATAACACTTTCTGGCCTATTCCGCTGTAATTTTTTCCCATGCCTTGGGCTAGTAGGCCAGCAAGCTGAAATGACCCAGCCCAGGATATTTAAGTGACATTTTGGTACTGCTGCCAGAATTCTACAGACCAGTTTATCTCTAGGTAATCCAGGCTTTTATCTCTTCAATTAGGATTCAAGCTGTGAAAAGAAACTGTTGCACGTAATAGTTTTATTGACCAACTCTGCGTTTTGCCATGAGTGACAGCCAAATGTGGAATGCAGTTGGTTTTAATCAAAGGACAAAGGAGATTCTCAAGAGAAGTGGCAAGCGACTAGACTTCTAATACCATTTAACAGTGATATAGCATATCCAATTATTTCTCACTTGAGAATGAATCCAAATTCGGGTACCACCCTTTAAGATAAATATACATAAACTGAAGTATTTGAAATCATTTGGAAAGGATTTGAAATTGAGATTGGAATATAGATGGAACAGAATAGTGTTGGAGTGAACAGACATGATAGCAACTCATTAAATAATTAAAAGTATTTCCATTTGGAAGGGAATCAAACTTTGTGTAGCTCTACAATATTAAGATTTATACTTAATATAAATGGAAACTTTCTGGCTGAAATAATCAGAAATGAAATTAGCTTTCTTACAATGTGTCCAGTCGTAGGATAGACTGTTTTCCACTGGGAATACTATGGGAAAGAACCCTTCTTTCAGGGAGGACTTCTTGCTTTGCTTTCTACACACATCATTGATTTAAAAGGTTGAAAAGAGGTAGGGCTAGGTGTTACCTCTAGGGCCAGAGGTAACACCTTAGCAACCTAGCATCCTAACTCTCGGTTGACTAAATTCATTAATCAGTGCTCATCAAGGGCTGTCGATTGGCCAGAGAGCCATCCTCCTCAGTACATTGAATCCATGTTTGAGTCTTGATTGCCCCTCAGCTCCCAAGAGTGGATTTAAGAACCAGCCTTGTACATAATCATCACAAGAATTTGCTTTGAAAAAAAGCCATGTGGAGTAAAAGTGTTGCTTTTTCTCCCTTATCTAGATTAAAATAAGCTTCAAGAATGCAGACACTTTCAGAAAAGTATAACAATAGTGTGTTTTCACATAGAGTATAATAAAAATTAATTCAAAAAAGTGTTGATATATTCTGGTAATTTTCAAGTTTGGCATATAATAGCTGGCATATAATTTACTTCACAAATAAGATTCCAGTTTATCCTGAAAGCCTTCTAGGTAGGGATAAAGGTGGGCGAGGGGAGGTGTATTAGCTTTCTTTCTAACCCAGACAGAATTGGAGACCCAGACCAATAGGCATTAAGTAGCTTAGTTCTCAGGATCACACAGTTTTAAAGTTCTAGTCCTGAATTCTGGCCCAGAGCCAAAGATTTCTTGCAACATAGCAAGAGCAATCCAGGAATTTTGTTTTTAAAAATTGCCAAATTTGTAAGGTTGAGAAGGTAGGCTCTTCCTACAGTCATTTATCCCTCAGCTTTGTTCTTCAGTCTTTCTGTAGTAGGCCTCCTCTAGTGAAACCCGTGAAGTTTTGATATTGGTGCAAGAGAAGGGAAAAGAAAGGTTAGCTCTAGTCTCCAGTAAAGGTGACTGAAGAGCAGAGAAATTGATTTTAAATGTATTTGCCAGACCAGTTGGTAAAGTTTATCTACAGCCTTTTCCCTTGCATCACCTCCATTAATATAGTATCTCTTTTCTGCAATCCCTGCTGATCCCAGTGTCTTGATTCTTTCAGGTGTATTTCCTCTATTTCTTACTCCCTGATTATTGTTTACTAAACTTGCTCTCAGGAAGAAAGATCTGTTTCTTAATTGAAAGAGCACTCAATTTGCATGTTTAATGGTGGTCGAATGCTGGCTCTGCCACTTAGAACACATATTTATTTCCTTGAGTCTCAGTTTCCACTGGCTGCAAATTAATTTGATACTATCAACCCCATTAGATTGTTAGGGAAATTCGTGTACATTTCCCAGACCAGCAGTTCTCAATAGGATGGAAGTGCATTTTGTTGTGTGGATCACAATAAACTGTGGAAAATTCTGAAAGAGATGGGAATCTCAGACCACCTGACCTGCCTCTTGAGAAACCTGTATGCAGGTCAGGAAGCAACAGTTAGAACTGGACATGGAACAACAGACTGGTTCCAAATAGAAAAAGGAGTACGTCAAGGCTGTATATTGTCACCGTGCTTATTTAACTTACATAGCAGAGTACATCATGAGAAACGCTGGGGTGGAAGAAACACAAGCTGGAATCAAGATTGCCTGGAGAAGTATCAATAACCTCAGATATGCAGATGACACCACCCTTATGGCAGAAAGTGAAGAGGAACTAAAAAGCCTCTTGATAAAAGTGAAAGAGGAGAGTAAAAAATGTTGGCTTAAAGCTCAACATTCAGAAAACGAAGATCATGGCATCCGGTCCCATCACTTCATGAGAAATAGATGGGGAAACAGTGGAAACAGTGTCAGACTTTATTCTTCTGGGCTCCAAAATCACTGCAGATGGTGATTGCAGCCATGAAATTAAAAGACACTTACTCCTTGGAAGGAGAGTTATGACCAACCTAGATAGCATATTGAAAAGCAGAGATATTACTTTGCCAACAAAGGTCCGTCTAGTCAAGGCTATGGTTTTTCCTGTGGTCATGTATGGATGTGAGAGTTGGACTGTGAAGAAAGCTGAGCACCAAAGAATTGATGCTTTTGAACTGTGGTGTTGGAAGAGACTCTTGAGAGTCCCTTGGACTGCAAGGAGATCCAACCAGTCCATCCTAAAGGAGACCAGTCCTGGGTGTTCTTTGGAAGGACTGATGCTGAGGCTGAAACTCCAATACTTTGGCCACCTCATGCAAAGAGTTGACTCATTGGAAAAGACCCTGATGATGGGAGGGATTGAGGGCAGGAGGAGAAGGGGGCGACTGAGGATGAGATGGCTGGATGGCATCACTGACTCGATGCACAGGAGTTTGGGTGAACTCCGGGAGTTGGTGATGGACAGGGAGGCCTGGCGTGCTGTGATTCATGGGGTCGCAAAGAGTTGGACACAACTGAGCGACTGAACTGAAGTGAACTGAGAGATATTTCTGATTGTCTTCAGAGCAGTGCTACTCACATCTAGTAGACAGAGCCTCAGGGTGCTTCTAGCTAAACTTTCCATAATATATAGGACAGCCTTCTACAACACAAAAATTTTTGTTCCAAAATGTCAGTAGTGCCAAAATTGACAAACCCTGCCCTAAACCCTTGTGTAACTCCTGTTAGGGAAGTCTAGGATAGATTTTGGACTTCCCCGGTGGCTCAGACAGTGAAGAATCTGCCTGCAGTGCAGAAGGCCTGGGTTCAGTCTGCCGGTCGGGAATATGACCTGGAGGAGGGCATGGCAACCCACTCCAGTGTTCTTAGCTGAAGAATCCCATGGACAGGGAGCCTTGTGGACCACAGTCCACGGAGGCACAAAGAGCCAGACACAACTGAGTGACTAAGCACAGGATAGATAGTAATGGACAGCACCTTTAGGTCTGACTCCTTCCAGATATTTGCTTTTTAAGAAAGGGATTTTTGGTGGTAAAGTCTCTCAAAACTGAAACATCTTCAGATAAAAGACACTATGTAGTAGAATTATATATTATTGGGCTAATATTTCTTGTACCTAGGACTGCCTCCTCAGGCCCATTCCAGTGAGAGAAGAGCCTTCTTTTCACACATTCCTTCATCTTCTCTTTCTCTTCTTCCTCCTTCTCACCAGCTTCACTGGGCATTACCCTGGGATGTCACTTCAGCATGCTTACTCCAGATGAGTTTGGAATTGTACATGCCACTTATCTTTGCCATTGTTGTCTTGCATGTTTTTTTCATAAGGGTGCTTACTATGTTAATGCCACAGATCTCATTTGAGAGTAAATAGAATAAAAAGTCTAATAATATAGGCAAATTATGACTATTTCATATCTTGAGAAGATCTTATTAAAGGAAATTATTTGTGTGTGTGTTTTGCTGTTACATATAGCAGGATCTGAGTAGAGGAGATGGGTGGACAGGAGTTGAGGGAGGGCTACATTCTTTGTATTTTGTTTCTGTAGTTTATGGTCAAATAAATAACAAGTAATTTGTTCTAGGAGTTCCTTCTCATTTATCAGTTCCTGTTCTCCTAAGTAAATTTAAACCATTGTCTAGAAATTTTCATCTGATAAGTACATGGTCCAAAGAAATGAAGTAGTGAGCTGTTTCAAAATCCAGCACAACGGTGGCCATAATACCAGGTATTAACAGTGCCGACGAGTCTCCTTTGGGTGACACTGCCAGCGGCTTTCAGCTGACAGCCAAGTAGTCTGCCTGCGGTTGTTCTTCGGTATCATTTTGGCAAATTAAATGAAAAGGTTAAACTTACACTTTTTCAAAATTTGGCAGTGGCCGTTGACCTTTTGCTTCTTGGATGTTTTTAGGAGCATTATCTCAGCCTTTCATTTTAATACATCAAAATTCACTTATGTTAATGCTAGAGTGTGCATTGTATAAGTTGTTGGTGGTGGAGACTAAAATGAGCAGGACAGTGCCCCTGCCCCCTGGGAGCCTAAAATCAAATAGGGAAAGCAGGATATAGATAATTTTCCAAGTCCAGTGAACATTAAATCATTGCATAAGAAATGCGCTTATGAGAATTCAATAAAGATCCAATTAATTCTAAAAGAAAGATTACTGAAGGTCTTACAGAAGAGGTAAACTTTGATTTTCATCTCAAAAGATGGGAAGGATTTTATTTTGATTGGGTAAGTTGCAGGCCAGCAGAACATATCAAGCTAAAAAATGAGAGCCCAGTAAATAATAAGTCTGTGTTCTTCATATTCTTTTTGATGAACATCAGGTGTATATCTATGTGGTTGAAGTATTGGTTTTGTCCAGTATTGAAATGGATTAAAGGAAATGGCCATTTAAGAAGCAGATTGCATTATTCTTTGGATGCGGTACTCAAAACTGTGAGTAGGGGGAAAAAGTTGTTTTGCAGGAGAGCAGTGCTCCGTATTGTAGCTGGGTGGCTCTGGCATCAGTGTGAAAGGTGGACAGGAGTGAACATGTGACAGCAAGGATGCTTGGAAGAGGTCATTGCAGTAGCTGGGGTAAGAGAAGGGGAACCTGAACTCACTGAGTTGAAGATAGAAAAAGAAGGGATAGATGGTAAGTAAAAGAACATTTAGTGGTAGGTTTGCCACATTGCGACTATTTGGGGATATACTTTTTTCCCCCACATTATACCATCTCTGGAGTCTTGTTGTATTTTATAAGCCATGGCATCTTACAGGGCTTCCTGTGTGGCTCAGCTGGTAAAGAATCTGTTTGTGATGTGGGAGACCTGGGTTTGATCCCTGTTTTGGGAAGATCCCCTGGAGAAGGGAAAGGCTACCCACTCCAGTGTCTTAAATTTTTCATCCTTTTTTCCTGGTGATACAGAAGATATGGATATATCTTAAAATCCCTGGCTTTTTAAACTGATACATGATAACAGAATTTGGTGCCAGATTGGATGGTGAAGGTGAGTAAAAAGGGTGAGTCAGAGAACTCTGAGTATTCTAGACCAAGGGATGAGGTAGAGATGCCATTAACTTAGACAAGAGAGAGTACAGGAGTGGGGTGAATGTGTGGAGGCTGGGCTTATCTTTGGGCATACTATGGTTGGGGCAGCTTTAAGATCCCAACATGCAGTTGGCTCCTGGGCATGTGAATATAGTCCTTGTCTCCCTGCCCCCACCCTTTTTTCTTTTCTTTTCCTTTTCTTTCTTTTCTCTTGAGGAATTGCTAAGTGGAAGTCTCAGTGCTTACATCTTTATATTATTAAATCTTAAACAACAGCTGAATGAAAAGTGTACTAGGTTAAACCATATATCTCAGAACCGGAAACTGATGCCATTGTTTTAACTAACGGGCTAATCCAAAGTCAAACAGCTCAATAGGTAGTAGAGCTGGAGTCTGCCCCAGGTTTCTTTTGAAGCCTAAGCTCTGCCACTTACTGAGATCCAGTTACAGAGGCTTCTCAGGAACTATTACTGTAGAAAAGATGTTAACACTATGTAATACATGAGATTGAGAGAAAATAGAACTTTGTCAGATAAGGTATCCCAGGACAAAACTTTAGGGAAAGCAGCTATGCCACCTCCTGTAATCTGATTGTGAGCGTCTCACTTTCCGCTCCTCTTCTCATCACACCGACTCCTCCAGTGTTACTTCAGCCTTTTCATGTCATCGTTGCCACTCACAGACTCAACGGTGTTTGACCATCCTGCTCCATACATGACCCTAGTAAATGTACTTTCTCATCTTTCAAAATAATTGCTTTAATCTATTTTCTCCAGTTGATATTCCTCCCTGCTTCCGACTTACAGCTGGTAATCTCACCTCCTATTTGATAGACAAAATAAAAGTAGTTGGAACATGAGTTCTCCCATCTTTCTGTCAACAGATCTTCCATCCTCTGTGTTTGTTCTTATAGCCTTGGTTTTCTTCCCTTTTGTTAAATTGGAAGATAGCTCCTCACTCCATATGAGCCACAATCTGCTTGCTTGTGCTTTGGATCTCATTCCCCTCTTGACTGCTTAGCAACGTTGCTGTCTATGGCTCTGATCCCTCCCTGTCTTCCTCTATCATTAACTAATATCTGCTTTTTTACCATACCATTCGCATTATCATTCCTTTCTGTGGCCACATGTTGTGCTCTCTCCTTTACAGCAAAACATGAAAGATGACCTGCCTGTAGTCTCTGTCTTCATTTCTTCACTTTTCCTTGTCTTGCACTCTCGAATCAAGTTTCCATCTCAGTGCCAATATTCACTGGAAACAGTGCTTGTCAATTACAGACCACAGTGACTTCCATGCAGTTAAATCTTGTAGTCACTTCTCTGTCCACATCAAATTCAGTCTCTCTCCAACATTTGACATGAGTGACCACTCTTGAAAAACTTCCTGTGTAACACCATGTTCTCCTGTCCTCCAGCACAGTCCCTCCTCCTCATTTCCCTTTGCCAGTTGCTCCTCCTCTTCCTCTGTGTGCTGGAATGTATACTGTTCTGCCCATGCAGGGGATCTTCTCCAGTCCTGTGACTTTAAATGCCATCTTTTATGCCAATGATCCTCAGACCTTGCCTTGTCCATTTAAAAGCCGGGTTGGTGTCACAAACTTAATAGACCAAAGCAGAATTCTTGATTTCCACCACGTGTGAGGCCTTCTTTTTTGCAGTGAAAGTTGCTCAGTGGTGTCTTGACTCTTTGCAACCCATGGACTGTAGCCTTCTAGGCTCCTCTGTCCGTGGATTTTCCAGGCCAGAATACTGGAGTGGGTAGCTGTTTCCTTCTCCAGGGGATCTTCCCAATCCAGGGACTGAACCCAAGTCTCCCACACTGCAGGCGGATTCTTTACCAGCTGAGCCACCAGGGGAGCCTAAGAATACTGGAGTGGGTAGCCTATCCCTTCTCCAACAGATCTTCCCGACCTAGGAATCAAACCAGGGTCTCCTGCATTACAGGTGGATTCTTTACCAGCTGAGCTACCAGGGAAGTTTTTAGTTTGGATATTTAATCTTTGTTAGCCGGGGTCCAGCCCCGGCTGTTATGAGAGCATTTACTTAGAAAATGCCAATTAGATGTGTGCTTCTAATGAGGGAAGCCTATACGGAGCGGAAGAGTGTTTTGAATCCCCTTAATATGCACGGTTTTATGTTTTGAGCATTGACTTTGATTCATTTTCAGATGAATTAATGACTAAAACCAGAAATAAACTCACTGCCCTAAAAGTCCAAGGAGATAACTGTTAACCAGCCATCTTAATTTGGGGGTACACATCCTGCCAGGAGCCTTCTAGGAACATGGAGTATGTGCTTGTGAGTGTGTGTCTGTGTGCCTGTGTTTGGGGAAGCTACCGGATAGGCAGAGTAGTATCTTCCTGGTACTTTCATTGAGAATTTTTTGTTCTGAAAACATTTTCTGACTTAGGGATAAGATTAAAACACCCGTGAATGTATTATGGTCTGGACTTCAGAAACAGATGAATTTTTAGAAAAAACTAACCTTCAAAGAGAGTTCAGGTTTGTCTGCCTCTTGAGACTCTGACCAGGAGTACCTCCCAGATGAGCCCTCATTCCTTGTTGTTGGTAGGAGCGCTTGGGAAGGAGTGCTGTGCTTCATGGTCTTACTGTGTTTGAAAGTCTGTCTGTCTGTGTTTTAATTAGCCCTATCAAATCAGTTGAACTCAATGAATTAGAATTGGTATTTCTCCAAGAGGAAGTCTAAATCTGTGCAGAGTTTTCTTCTCTGTTTAGTTTTCTTCTGTTAGTGTTCATAATCAAGGGAGCATCTGAATGTTTGGAAAGCCAAACTAAACCCAGAGAGCTCTTTGCAGGGAGACTTAAAATGACTGCCTGCCTGGCATGGATTGTACATTTGTTTGAGAGTTGGGACCCCTTTCAAATTAGTGAGCAAGATACTCAGTATCCTTCTGAGGCAGATATAGAGCAACATCGATGTTTGTGAAAAGTGGTTTGTGGTGGTTCTGCCTTTCATTCCCCCTCTACTCATTCCACTTTTCCTTGATCTTCTTGTCCCTAATGCAGAAGGACTCTACAGTGGTAGTGTTTTTATTATTAGAACAAAATACTGAAAATGGCTATAAAGTATTTTGAGTCCCATGGTAAAAATACCACATAAATAAAGTGAAAGCCTTCTGTGTCCTTTTCTATTTTTGTTTTATCTTGTTACATTTATGCTGTTTGAAGAATATTCAGTCATTATTCCCTCTGGCAAGTTCCCCAATATGTGGAATTTTAAATAGTGTCTTAATAGCAATTACTTTATTCAACAAACCTTTATTGAGTACCTACTGTGTACTAGGCTGTCCCTAGGTACCAGAGATTCAGAAGTGAATGATATGAAGGAAGTTATTGCTCTTCCAGAGTTTCCATTCTAAAAGAGGAGATAAATTCAAATTTATAAGAAATATGTAAACTAATGTATAAAGTCAGGTAGAAAACTAAATCAGCTTCTTCTATTTTCTCTCTGATACAACAGCTACACACAGCCAAAACAAAACACATACATTGTTAACCCCGAGCAAGCCACCTGATCTCTTCACCTTGGTTTCCTTATTTGTAAAGTATATTTACTGTTTATCTTTCAGGATTAGAGAGAGAGGATATGCATGGGAAACTCATTGTAAAATATAAGACAATATAAATGTAAAGTATTTGTACTTGATTGCATTGAGTCAAAGATTGATTTATTTGATGTACGGCAGTATTTCTGTCAGCATTGTTTGCTATTTAGATTATAAACCACTTGAGTGTATGTCCTGTCTTTTAGGGTTGTTTTAACTTTCGTGCCTCTGGTTTTGAGGGCATTCTTGTAAGACGTCAGTGCTAAATTGTTGATTGCTATTGCTCTGTAATATAGTGGAATGAATTGAGGGAAGGATTTCAAGCATTATATGGATGACTGGACTAAATAATCTTCAAAGAACCTTCTAGACCTGACATTTTATAATCCTTGACTAGAACAGTTGAAGAAAAATTGCCCCAGCCTTAGTGGAACAAAATGCATTTTCTCTTTGGCAGTAAGTGTGATTTGGAACAAAATAAAACCATTTCTTAATGTATCAAAAGTTTCCATCTCTATGACCAGATATGTAAGCTAGTAACTGTCACACGTGTGTAAGAAACAGTGTGGTAGCAGAAGCAGTTTTTATGAATACTAGATATGGCTTCTTAAAGCACCTGCTGCTGTACTCTAGAGCAGCGATTTGTTTGCTCTAAGCTAAACCTGTTGAGATTCTGGTTATGACTGTTGCCCTGTACTAAAAGTAGTGTTTCCTTTTTCAAAGGTACGCCAGCCTGTCATATGCATCAACAACCATGTGTTTTGTTCGGTTTGTATCGACTTGTGGTTGAAGAATAATAGCCAATGTCCAGCCTGCAGAGTCCCCATCACTCCTGAAAATCCTTGCAAAGAAATTATTGGTAAGAGTCTATTGTAAAAACACATAGAAACTGATTTAAAAGTGTTTAAATAGTGTCTGTCTGGAGGAAAACTGAAATGGACAACTTTTGGTGGTGTTATTTTGCCAGTATCATACTGGGTGGATTGGTCATTTGGCATAATCTATATAAAGTGGAGCAACTGAGGAGCGTGAAGCACTGTGAGAAATCACAGAGCCTTCTGGAACTTTGATTCTGGTAGAGGCTGTCCATATGGATGAAGTGTTTTTGTTTTTTTTTTTTTAATATTTATTTATTTATTTATATGGGTGCACCAGTTCTTAACTGCAGCCAACAGTTTAAAAAGCAGACAAACAAAAAGGCCCACAGAGTTCAAACAAGCTAGCTCAGCTAGGAACGTGGAGAAGGGATTCATGAAGCAGTGGCCTCTAAGATTTAAGGATAGATAAATTTTCAGTTGGTAAAGGTGAGAGAGGCCATTTCTTGTAGAGGGAGCAGCATTCACTGCAGTTGGGAAACAGGAAAGTCTAGTTGGGTCTGACTGTTGAAATAAGACTGAAAAGGTAAATTAAGACTTCAGCGCAGAGCATCTCGAGTGACAGACTGAATCAGGGAGTTGCTGTATGGGTGAGAAGGGTAAGTGGGCATGATGGTTTTGAGCAGGGGAATGGCATAAGCCAAAGTGTGTACTAGGAATATTACTCAGGTGATGATACATAGTTTGGGCTTCAGGGGAGAATCAGGACATGAGTAGGTCAGACTCTTGCCCAGGTGAGGGAGAATGTGAGTCTGGATTAAGGGTATGAAAAAGAACATTCAGTGCTATAGTCATGTAGGTAAAGTGGGGTGGGGAAAGTGGTAGGGATAAAACTTGAACTGGAAGATTCTTGGAAAATGAAACATTTAAAGAGCTTTTATAGTGTTATTTCTTTTAGATTGCTAAAATGATTTTTATTTGTTTCTGCTTTAGGAAGAATTGAAAGTGAATTGATGATAGCATGAATCATTGGGAAAAAAACCTTTTGTCTTTGTAATAGTCCAAAATTAGGGAAAATGGACTTATATAAAGTTTTTATAATAGAAAGGAAGATATATATGCTAGAACAAAAGAAGAACCATTGGAACTTTGAAACTAAGCAATCTGAAAGGGAATCAGAGGTGGCTCCAAGGTTTCTCTCTTGGGTACCTGGGTGAAGTCTTACAGAGGAATATTTCTGTGCTGTGCTGCAAACTGGAGTGTCAGTCTCTCAGCCTCTGCTTTTTTATCTGCACTGATCTTTACTAGGAGTCAGGTCTTTCCTTGCAGACTATGAGCTTTGTTGATTAAAATAATTTAAATGTTTTTTTCCCAGCTGCTTTTCACATCCCTTCTTTCTTCATTCATTTGTATCTAAGTGATATTTCATAAATTCTCTGAAGTAAAATGGTTTATCCATCCTTGCATTTGGATGGAGTCCTGTGAAAAAGAACGTTTGTAAATGCCTTTGTTATCATGATGCTAAGAAGTACAAAGAAAGTAACCACAGGATAAGTGAAGAGCTCTCAGAAAGAATACATTTTGAGTGTGTATATGTGAGTTACTGTGGGCATACAATTAATGCTGTGATTTATAATCCATTGTAACTGGGTTGTTAGAATCAGTGAAAAGACACATTCATCTTTTCAGTTGTGTTACTAGTAACTATATATATTTGAATACATTAGCTATAATAATATATATTATAATATGTATATCATATATGTGACATATAAGATAATATATTTGATAATTATATAATATTGATTTATACAACAAATAATATTTTAATTATACAGCTTATTGGTTAGATGTAATCACTGATTTTATTATTAACAGTTGTCTGGTATTCAAAATTTGCAGTAGTTCAAATGAGTTAATAAATATAGCCTTTGCCTTCATTGAGTTTAATAAGATACACAGGTAAGTAAACATAACATGATATTTTACTGAAAGTATTTCTGATGGTGTTACTTACTTATTTTTTCTCAGAATTGAAGTACAGAAAAGGATGGCAGCACAAAGAGGATGTAAGAAAAAGGATAGAAATTAAGCTAGAGTCTACATAGAAAGGTTAGATTTTTTTTTTTTTGTCCTATAGGAGGAACAAGTGAAAGTGAACCTATGCTAAGCCATACAGTCAGGAAGCATCTTCGGAAAACCAGACTTGAATTACTCCACAAAGAATATGAGGTAAATACTAAGTAAATGTTAAATGATGACAGCATTAAATTCTAGGTAAAACTGAGCTATCAGTCTGGACTTCTTAGAGTAGGTATCCAGTGAAATCTTACGTTAAATGCCAGTTTAAAAATATCTTATTTGATAAATTCTTTTTTCCTTTCCTGTTTCAAATAGGGAAACAGATGGAAACATTTCCTCTTTTTCTTGCTTTTAATTTTAAATTTGTGCTCAACAGAAACATCATTTTTTAAGTTGCTCCCTCAAGAAGTTGGGAGATAAAGGAAACTCTCATGTAGAAGTCAGTCTTCCAACCCCATGAGGCGTTATGAATGCAAACAAGTACTGTAACCTTCATTCTGTCTTTGTGTCTACCTGTAAATTCACTGCTAATTATAAGTCTGATAAGTTCTGGTAAAGAAAATATACTTATGTCAGCTACCGACAAAGAGATTTTGGTTTGAGATATGCTATTGCTTTCATTCTTTTTTTTTTGTTTTTTTTGCATGTTTTAAAAAACATTTTTTAAATGTTTGTTGAATTTTTAAAACATGTTTTTAAAAAATTATGTATATTTAAGGTGTAAAACATGTTTTGATATACATGGTGAAGTGATGACTTCAGTCAAACTAATTAGCATAGCCATCTCCTCACATAGTTACTTTTTCTGTGTGTGTGTGTGGTGAGGGCACCTGAAGTCTACTCGGCAGTGTCCAGTAGATAGTACAGTATTATTACCTATAGTCGTCATGCTATACAGGAGGTCTCTAGACTATCTCTAGCTGCAACTCTGTACCCCTTTAACCATCTTCCTGTTTCTCCCACCTCCCCATTTCCCCCACCTTCCATTCTTGGTAACCACTGTTTAACTCTGCTTCTGTGTGTTTGACTCTTTAGATTCCACATATATGTGAGATCATGCAGTTGTTTTCTGCATGTGATTTGACATGTAGGTGATTTGACATGGTGATGGAATTTTTTCTAAATTAGCTTCATGCTAATGGATATATATACTTTTGAATAAACATTAAGTCCAACTGTCATTTTATATTGACTAAATGGGGGATAATATTGCTCTCTTCCTTTGACACAAAATATCTTTAAATTACACTACATAAATGGAAACCAGTTCAGCTGCTTCAAAATTTTTTGAAATAAAATAGGGCATAGATAAATGACTGAATAAATGTTCATTCATATGTGTTTTCTTGTTTATATTTATTTATTCATTAATTTATTCAAACGAGTAAAGCTCTTTTCTCATTTTATAATGCATTTAACTCAAAACATATTATAATTTAAAATAGTAAATAGTTCTATCTGTGTTAAAACTAAAATGTATTCTTATTTATGTAATGAATATTTATCACACTTAGATACTAATCAAATTAATGCTTTAGGAGATTGCTGGCATGTTGAAGTTATTTTCTGAGAACAGAATTCCTAACAATTTTAGTTTATTGTGAAATATTCATTATAGATGAATAAATGGTATCACAGAAGAGAGTTCTAGCCCCAAATGTTTCATTTCTGGATTCAAGGTGGTTCTACATGGGGAAAACTAATATTTGAAATAGTCACAGTGGTAGTTAAAGAGCTAGAATGTAGAAGAGTTCAAAATTACAGGTATTATTCTGACGTGGAAGGTGAAAGGACATGGCATATATTTTACTTCTATATGAAGCAAAAGAGAGATGTCAGCCAAAACTACAGATTACCTCGATGAAAACTGTATTTTTAAATGCACCTTGCTGCTACTGCTGCTAAGTCGCTTCAGTCATGTCCGACTCTGTGCGACCGTATAAACGGCAGCCCACCAGACTCCACCGTCCCTGGGATTCTTCAGGCAGGAACACTGGAGTGGGTTGCCATTTCCTTCTCCAATGCATGAAAGTGAAAAGTGAAAGTGAAGTCGCTCAGTCGTGTCCGACTCTTCGAGACCCCATGGACTGCGCCCAGTAGGCTCTTCAGTCCATGGGATTTTCCAGGCAAGAGTACTGGAGTGGGTTGCCATTGCAGTCTCCAAATGCCCCTTAGTAAAGGAATTAAACATGCCTCAGAATTTTCTTCTGAGGAATCTACTTCCTTGTTGAATTCATTGACTTTTCATTTTATTGAAATTGTAAATTAACTGAATATTTTAAATGGGATTAAAGATTTGACATTTTTGTTTTTTAAATCACGAATGATCATTGAATTAAAAGCAATAGAGGTGCCAATTTTTATCAGTCAAAATACATTTTGAGAATTTCAGCTATATGTGACTTTCTGTCTACAAAGTTATTCTGATGCATTAAGAATCTATGTATCTACAGGATTTTTTATGTAAATTTTAAAAACACATTGACTTCACTCTAGCATGTGTATGTATTTAGTGTCTATGTCTACCTGATGGCTGTGCAATGCTTTTTCAGGATGAAATAGATTGTCTGCAGAAAGAGGTAGACGAGCTTAAGAGTAAAAACCTCAGCTTGGAATCACAGATCAAGACTATTCTGGATCCTTTAACCTTGATGCAGGGCAACCAGAATGAAGATAAACTTCCAGTTGCAGATAATCCAAGTAAAATTGACCCAGAAACTGTAGCAGAGTGGAAGAAAAGACTTAGAACAGCTAATGAAATCTATGAAAAAGTGAAAGATGATGTGGATAAGCTCAAAGAGGTAAGTTGTGGTTGTGTTTAAAATTCTGTAGTATTTTAAGTACCTTCAAAAGAATAAATAGCCATACTATTTTGAGTCATCCTTTAGATGATTTGGGGAGAAAGGACAAATCCCTGGGTGAGCATTTATAAACAATAAGAAAACTTTTTCTCCTTAAATCTTATTAGCTGCCAAGAAATATCAGGTGCTTCTATTTGTGACTGTAATTGGAGACTTTGTAGTGCCTCTGTATGAGTTTACATCTTCTTGTGAAAGAACGACATCAGTTTAAAGGATGTGTTTCTTATTTCTCCCTCTTTGTGATTTGGCTTCCTTTTTTTAAAAAGCTTATGTCAGTAACTGCCATGTATGCATAAAGACAGACCTGTCCATTTCTCTACCTATAAAATGGAAGGTTTGGACCATCTTTTTTCTAGCACTCCCTTTCTCTGAAGTTTTAATATTGTAAATAGTTAAAGACTTACTAATTCCAAGAGAACTGTGAGTGATGGCTTTAGACTACTCCACGCAAAAGAATATTGAGAGACAATTTAATTCTTTCAGTTATTCTTCATCCATGCAAGAAGATAGAGAAAGCATAGGTGAAAAGGGCAGACCTCTAGGATTTGCCAGTCTAGGAAAGGAGATGAAATCCATGGCATCAGCATTAGAGGTAATGAAGTGATGTGGAGCTGTGCTGGCCAGAGGGACTAGCCTTTTGTCTTGGCTTCAGGTTTATCCACAGTGGAGGCCTGTTGTGCTGAACAGAGATGGGTTTGTGGTATCCAGGTTCATAGCCCCCTATTCAACCTATCTGCATTCTCTTAAAATACTGTTACTGTGCTGAACTACTGAATTCCACCTCCTGAAATCATTAATGCTCTACATATTTTAGAGATGTGCTGCCACATACCAGCTCTCTGATCCTCAATAAGATTAAGTAGCAGAGAATTATCTGCAACTTAGTGTGAATACTAAGTCAAATTGCATACCCACGTATAAAATAAATGCCATTTGGGCTCAGGAAGGCCAAGATGAGACAAAGTTGGGAACATAGTGCTTTAAGAGAAAAAGAAACTATGGATGTAACTGCACTGAGTTTGCTATAAGTCTAGGGGAAGTGTGTTGTTCCTTTGGTTTATAGTGGCCACCATTACCGTGTTAGTTTGAGAAGAGAAGAGGACATGGAAAGTAAAGGTAGCTGAGAAGTCAGTGTTTATCAATCAGCCATGTCCTCACTAACTGTCCTTCTTGAACTATCAGCAAGTTCTGTATGGTTTCTTTTATATTATTGAATTTCATTAAAATATTTGGCAATAAATGCTTCTTAGAGCATGAAGATATGTATGAAAACTCTGAGTTTATAAGAGTGGTATAAGAAAAAAAAGAGAGTGGTATAAGGGATGTATGTAAAAGGAAAGTACATAAAATACAGTTTTTCTTTGTTCTTTTAAAGATCATATGTTAAATTCAATACCCAAAGTTACCTTGAGACCTCACAATTATTTGGGATACTTGAAAAGCCCATTTTGAATACCTAGTGAAGGAATTAGGTAGAACTAGGCAATAAACTTGGAGAAGGCAATGGCACCCGACTCCAGTACTCTTGCCTGGAAAATCCCATGGATGGAGGAGCCTGGTAGGCTGCAGTCCATGGGGTCGCTAAGAGTCGGACACGACTGAGCGACTTCACTTTCACTTTTCACTTTCATGCATTGGAGAAGGAAATGGCAACCCACTCCAGTGTTCTTGCCTGGAGAATCCCAGGGACGGGGGAGCCTGGTGGACTGCCGTCTATGGGGTCGCACAGAGTCGGACACGACTGAAGCGACTTAGCAGCAGCAGGCAATAAACTGGAACATAAACTAAAAAAAATGGACTTCAGAGGCAAAACTTGCATGCAAAATACGAAATAACAGCATATTATAAAACAAATATAGGAATGCTGAAGATTCAGAATAAAGGACTACCTAGTTTGAGTGAAATGGACTTTTTTCCTCATGTTTCCAAGACAAGTAAGTTTGAACCATTATGAAGCCAGTGTTGAGATTGCAAAGTATAATAGTTAGCTGAAGTCTTTACTACTCTTTTAGGTGCAACAAATAGGCAGGACTCTCCCCTTTGTAACTTGACCCATCCAGTTCTCCTGAACTTGAAAATATCTCTGATAATTGAGGGTTAGCCAGCCCATAAAGAGCATCTTAGAAAGCCTCAGGACTGGTGAGAGACCTTGTCAAGGGGGATGGGGAAAAGAAATCAAATGAGGTTCTAATTTAAGCTTGTCATTCATCATCAAAAAGCATTCACTAAGTGCCTCCTCTTACAGTGCTATGCTTGAGGGCTTAATTCATTTTGTGTGTGTGTGTGTGTGTGTGTGTGTGTGTGTGTGCCTGTGCACACGCGCATGTGTGTGTATGAGGAAGTATATTACCTTTCCTGTGTCTTCAGAGGGGCAGTAATGGTGTTTATCAGTCACTTAAAGAATTAACTCTCCACAGTCCTGGTTGGTTTGCATCCATGAAGATAAGCAGGTACTCAGGCTCCAAAAGAAACCTGGATACATCTGAGAGAGTGAGGTTGAGTGTTGAAAAGAGTGTCCTCCGTCCTGCTTCTCTTGTCACCCTTTTGGGGCATTTGTGTGTGGATGGACAAGTAATACAGTCAAGAATTCTAGAAATTATTGGTCCAATTTTTAAAATCTGTTTTCAGATTTTCTTAGTTTAAACCTTTTTGTTGACAATTGTTCTGACACTTTGAATGTTAATAGTCAGACAATGAATTTCTCTTGCTAGGTTAGTGAGATTGGTTCCTAGCCTAGGGAGTCTTATTTTTTGTTGGAATTCAGAAGCACGGTGACTAGCAGATTTAAAAGAAGTCACTTCTAAGAAGATTCTACAACAGACACTCTACTTTGGGGCTACCCAGGATCAATATTGACCCTCTAGATTTTCTAGCAATAAATATTTTGTCAGGCAGTTTTTAGGTATCATGCAACTCAAAGAAGGAAATCATACTTGCGATTAAAAAAAAATCAAAAGAGAATCCATACTTATTAGAAAATATTGATCCAAGAAGTTGTGAGCCAGAGCATTTGGGAAAACCATTTTGAAGAAAGCAGGCAAGTAGTTTAATGATATTAGATATGTTATCACTAAAAACTTTTAAAATCAATCTCATAATGCAAGATACTTAACCATTAGTTTTGTGAATAATTGCATGTGGTATATTGTTACCATGCTTAGAGTATTCAGTTATATGAAAAAGGAAAAAAAAAATTTGCCATTAGTTTAGTCCCTTAACGACTCTAAGCTAACTAACATAGCTCTGTTTATTTCCCTGGATAGAAGATTTGCAAAGTGCTTGGGGAATTTGGATTAAAATGTGTGATCATGTTTAGTTTCCCAAGTCATTCCCAATGGTGGTTTTAAGTTTCTGAAGACATGCTCTAGTATTCAGTTTTCTCATACTGTTGCTCTAAAAAATACAGATGGCTCATGTCATAATTTTTACACATTTGTTTTTAACATATGCTTAATTATTTTCAACACTTTTTTTTTAAGGCAAATAAAAAATTGAAATTGGAAAATGGTGGCCTGGTGAGGGAGAATTTGCGACTGAAAGCTGAAGTTGATAACAGATCACCTCAGAAGTATGTATTTTGCTCATAGTGCAATGTTTCAGGTTATGTCAATGTTTTAGAATAAGCTGCTGTTACATTATGTTTTTCATTGGATTCTTTGTTGAAACATGGAAGATTAAGTAGAGTGTCTTACCTGTAAATGTCAAGTGTATACTTAGGTTATTGGTAAAATCTTAGTCTCAGTTAATGCTAATGTCGGAAGAAAGGATTTCCTTCTTATCCTTTTTCCTTACCTAATTATCAAGAGGTTTGTTTTATGTGACCTAAGACTGGTGAGCCTCCACTTGGTTTTACATATAACTGTTTAATGATCCTAACAAAGAGTAGGGAGACTAACATGATGCCTTTTGGATATTTTTTGAAATAATCTTAATGATAGTTAAAATTCATCCATTGCTTTGTCTTTACCATGTACAACAACCTGTGACATAGAACTACTATTCTCCATTTACAGATGATAAAATGGAGGAATAGAGATCAAATTAATTTTTCTAAATCTTCACAGCTAGTAAGTGGTGGAAATAGGATTCGAACCCAGGTAGTCCAGCCCCAGAGCTGTGCTCTGTTACATTACACTGAAAGCTGTTACACTACCCATTACCCTAAAAAGCCTATCTGAAATAGAATTTAAGGCTTCATTTGTTGAATTTTGTACTGATTTGAACTGTACAATTAAATGAATTCTTTTATGATGGGGTTATTTTCACTCCATTCCAAAAGATACAAGATTGCAAAATTTTGAACAGTTAGTTTAAAATGCTAAGAAACAGTTGAGAATTAAGATTTGAAGATTAAGAAAAGATGAGAGAGAGCTCTTGAGGTTGTTATTGTTCTAGGGGAAAAAAAAAATGACAAGTGAAAAGAAAATGTGACCCCCCATCCCTCTGAGGAGTGGCATATCAGAACTCCACACTTTCTTCCTGTCCAGCCATTTTCTCCTAATGGAAAAAGACAAGAAAGGCATAAACAAACATTGGAAATTTATCCTACCAGAAGTAGTTCTCTGCTTGTCATTTGAAAAGGAGAAAATATTGCCTTCAGTAAAACCAACTGTGGTATCAGGAAATGGTAGAAGTAAACCATAATTACTCAAAGCAGAGATAACTAACCAATAGAGAAAGAAGCATAGCTTTTACTTTTAAATAGTTCCTTCCCCTGTGCTCTCCAACCTCATTTTTCTTTTCACTTCAGATAATGTCCTACTTTGATGAATTAGTGAAATAAGCTTAGGAAGTGTTGCCGTTAATATATGGTGGTTTGAATCTCTGCTCTTCTTATTTATTGGCAGCTCGCCTTGCCAGTCATAATAATGTTTATCCATTAGCCATTTCCCACAGCAGGCTGAATGGAACTAAAGCCATTTTGTTCGTAGCTTTTATTTCTTGAAAAGTTGCCCACCAGATTTCAGATTTAGCACTAGCCACCAGGATGTGTGTTTTTAAATATCCTTGATTCCTACCTGATAAGCAACTGAAGAATCTCACCTAAAGAAACCTCACCTCTGTCTGTTTTCACAAGCAGTCACACTTCTGAATCTCATATAACTTTGTGATTCACTGTCTTTAGCTTCCATTGCTTCCCTTCAGGGGAAAGGGAACAAGTTCACTTAAAAAACGATTTGAACTGACCCCTGTTCCAGATCAATGTGCAATGCGTTGAGGTATTAAAAGTATGGCATTTGATTTATAGCCTTGTTTACCTCTGCATCACCAAGCCCTAGTGGGAGGCAGAGAGAAGCTGACCACAGCTGAAAATACCCAAATCTGGTTCACTTGAGGAGCACTCCTGTTTGTATTGAAAACAGTACGAAATTTCGAGAGTTCAAAAGTAAATGCAAGCAAACAGAAGCCATCCATTCCATTTCATTTCCTTGATTAGGAAGTGCCTTGACCAATTACTTTTCTCCTCTACTCGGTTAGTTGTCAAGGTGTACTTTTTATATACGTGGCCTGAGTGTCTAATGTATCTTTCAGGTTGTTCAGACATACTCTATGAATCAGGCAGAAGAGAGAGCTTTAAAATTTAGATACTAGAAAGGGAAAAAAATTAGGAAGGTGTATTTGTTAGCTTGGGCTGCCATAACAAATACATAGACAGGGTGGCTTAAACATTGCAAATTTGTTTGCTTATAGTTCTGGAAACTAGAAATCCCAGGTCAAGGTTCAGCAGTTTGGGTTTCTGGCAAGGGCTCTCTTTTTGACTTGCAGACAGCCGCCTTCTCACTATGTCTTTGCATGTCAGAGAGAGAGTGTGTACTCTGGTCTCTCTTCTTGTGAGGCAGCAGTTCTGTTAGATTAAGGCCTCCTCTTTATGGTCTCATTTAACTTTAATTACCTCCTAAAGACCCTGTCTCTAAATATAGTCATGCTGAGGGTTAGGGCTTCAACAAATGAATTTGGTGGGGGGGTGGGGGAGAATGGGAATACAGTTCCGTCCATGGCAGAAGGTATTTCTTTTAAGGACTTGCGGGGTGCTCTGTTGCTTAGTTGTGTCCAACTCTCTCTGACCCCATGAACTGTAGCCCACCAGGCTCCTCTGTTTATGGAGATTCTCAGGCAAGAATACTGGAGCAGATTGCCATTTCCTCCTATAGGGGATCTTCCTGACCCAGGGATTGAACCCGCACCTCCATGTCTCCCGCATTGGCGGGCGGGTTCTTTATCACTACGCCACCTGAGAAGCCCCCCTTTTAGCACTCAAGCAAATATCATGCTGTTGCCCCAAAACTAGACTACAGTCTAGTGTGAACAAAGGGGACTTAGACATTTACACTGATTTCAAGTAAATAGTATTGTATAAAAGTAATGTATTTTATGATTTTTAAAAACAGTGGTATAATCTTTAAAATGAAATCTGGATTATCATTTATCTCCTCTGCTATTGTGTTTCTAGTCTTTTACCCTCCATTGTATTTAATCTCAATGTGTACCTGGATATTTTTCCTTTTTCAACTTTAGCTTGGAAACCCTTTTGTGCAGTGTGGCAGCTATCTCACTAAGCATACTCTTCTGGATTTCAATAATATCCATTCTGTTCTTTGTCAAAACTTCATTGTCCTGATAGCTAAACTGGTGGTCCAGAAAAATGCAACTTTTTCTTTGACTTGATGTAGCCACTTCCTGAATTAGTCTCTCCCTTCTAATTTGTTTTAACCTGAAGAAAACCATCTGCCTGCCCTTTCAGTTTTCTCTAACATGGACTTCTAAGAGAATCAGATTTGATATTTGGAACTCAAGAGGGGGTGATAATGTCTTTTAGTTTGCAAGACTGGTATGTGAAGAAAAGCCATTCTCCCAGCCAGCCCAGAAATACTGAAAGTTTACTTGTTGACAGTATCCTAGATGCTTTGAACCATGCACATTCTGTTTCTGACCCTTAAAGTTGGTTAGGTTCCCCTTACTATCTTGTACTTTCCCTTGTTAGCACATAATCACAATTACTAATAATTAGTGTTTTGTGTAATTACTTCGATGAATATTAAAGTTGTGTGTAACTATTCCAGTGAATTCAACCCTGAATATTCATTTGAGGGACTGAAGCTGAAGCTCCAATACTTTGGCTATCTGATGTGAAGAGCTGACTCATTAGAAAAGACCCTGATGCTGGGAAAGATTTGAGGGCAGGAGGAGAAGCGGGTGACAGAGAATGAGATGGTTAGATAGCATCACCAACTTAATAGACATGAATCTGAGCAAACTCAAGGAGATAGTAAAGGACGGGGAAACTGGAGTGCTGCAGTCCATGGGGTTGCAAAGAGTCAGACATGATTTAGTGACTGAACAACAACTATTACTTATTTCATATTTTTCTGAGTGAGGGCTATAGTTTTATTCACTATTATAGCCGTGCATTTTATAGAGTTCTGCTCCTAGTATGTATCTGTTGAGTAAATGAATAAAAATGTAGCTCCTGAGAGAATTCCCCTTCTATTTTGCCAAAGATTTAATGAAGAAATTTAGTCATTTTTCCTCTTCCTCTTCTCCATCTCCCATTTAATGGGGGATCCCAAGAGTGTCACACCTCCACATAGTAAGAAACAAAAATAAGAAGCCGAAGGAAGGTAGAACTGCGTTTCTCATATTCCTAAACTGTGCCCTGAAGTCTGGATATATTTGTCCTTGGTAGAGTTAGGAGTTCCTAGTGATTTTTTAGCTTCAAATATTATGAAGCTTATTAATGACTTGTAAAGCATTTGAAAGTATTACGCCCTGTCTCCGAGGTTGCTCTGTTCAGTTGTGCCATTCTTTTTGCTCTAGTCTCACTGGGCAGAGTTTGTGCCATGTTGCCACCTATTTTGAGGCTTAAACAGCAGCTGGCCCATGCCCTTAGCTTCTAACTTATGTTAATAGTGTAGGGTATGAAATATATATGTACATATACAAAATTTTGTATACATAGAATTGCATAGGTCATTTAAATCAAACTTGGTTATAATTGGATTAATAATGGCTTTCCATTCTATAATTATGTATTTGGTAATGTTATTGTGTCTTTAGTGAGACCTGTGGGTTTGATAGTGTTTCCCTGCAAGCATCATTTTTACTGCCCAGCAACCCTAAGACTTATCATTATGGACCAGTTTTTACCCATGCCTCAGCAACTTCCCTTTCACTTTCCACTTTCATGCATTGGAGAAGGAAATGGCAACCCACTCCAGTGTTCTTGCCTGGAGAATCCCAGGGACAGAGGAGCCTGGTGGGCTGCTGTTTATGGGGTCGCACAGAGTCGGACACGACTGAAGCCACTTAGCAGGTAGCAGGTAGCAGCAACTTCTGGAGGAAGATGAATGCTCCAGATACTCCTGGGTGGTGATCAGTATTCTATTAGGACGCAAAAAGAAGTGTTCTTAGGAGGACAGAATAGACTTCATAAATCATAAGCTGTACGTTCTTCCCCTCTTGCTGTGTTTGTGTGTTCTTTGAGCCGTCTCATCAGCTCCCATGGCTTTAATAATCATTTTCTTAATATGTCAACGATTACAAAATAAAATCTAAATCATTGGCCTTGCCTTTTCTCCGAAACTGTAGGTTCATGTTTCCATCTGTCTATTTTATACTTTCACTCAAGATCCTGTACCTTAAATTCACTGCAAAGCACAAGAGTGAAATAAATGCCTAATTCTGGAGACAGACTACCTGGATTGAAGTTTCCCTTCTTCTACTCTCTCCTTCCCCTACCCAATTCAATTTTTGCTATACTCAAAATGGTTTTTTATGAAGTGTAAATCACGCTATTAAATCTCTTATCTGAAACTGTCCAGTGTTTTCCTAAAATACAATCCGGACACTTTGCCAGCTAGTCACGATGCTTGCCTATTCCATCTCATCCCCACAGCTTATCCTGCTCTAGCCATACTGGCTGCCTTCTGTTTCTAAAACATGCTAGAATTTTTTCCCTCTCTTAGAATGTCCACATCTTTATATGGCTGTCTCCCATTATCAGATTCAGAGAGGCTTTTCCTGATCATTCCATCTAAAGCAGTCCTCTGAAGTTGTCCCCATGACCTTTCTTTGTGGAGTTTAGAATGGAGAAGACAGAACAAGAGGTCAAGCAACTAAACAAACAAGTAATTTCAGACAGTAATAAGGGCTAAGAAGACAGGTAATACTGTAACATTGGTTGTGCATTAACTATGGGCTCTATTATAAGTACATCTCAAGCTTTAACTCATTTAACCTCACCCACCTACTAGATAGGTACCACTACTAGCTCCATTTCACAAGATAAACACTGAAGTACAGAAAGTTTAAATATCTTCCCCCAAATCACAATGCTAGAAGGTAGACAAAGCCAGAGTTCAGTTCTGGAGAGTCTGGCTCCAGAGTCTGCTAATAATCTTATGCTGTATTGCTTCACCATGCCATGATTTTATCACTGCAGTTAAGACTGAGTCAGGAAGTAGAAGGTGCAGAAGCAGAGGGCCGCTTCCTTCCTAGCTTCCCCTCCCTTCTTCCCTCCCTTCGTTCCTTCCCTTTCTTTAACATTTAACGGTGGCTTTATGAGGTGAATGCTTGAAAATATTCAACAGGAAATTTAATTTACTCTGCACTAATGTTTGCAAATACATTGTTGCTGCTAAGTAGCTTCAGTAGTCCGACTCTGTACGACTCTGTACGACCCCATAGACGGCAGCCCACCAGGCTTCCCCGTCCCTGGGATTCTCCAGGCAAGAACACTGGAGTGGGTTGCCATTTCCTTCTCCAATGCATGAAAGTGAAAAGTGAAAGTGAAGTCGCTCAGTTGTGTTCGACTCTTAGTGACCCCATGAACTGCAGCCTACCAGGTTCCTCCATCCATGGGATTTTCCAGGCAAGAGTACTGGAGTGGGGTGCCATTGCCTTCTCCGAAATACATTGTTAGCAATTCTTAAATATTTCAAATCAACTAACTTGAAGTACAGAAGGCTTGTTCTCTAATAACTCTTCAGGTGACATGAAATCTGAATGAAGCCTATATGAGCTGATTCTAGCCTTACTGCCCATCTCCTTCACTTGCAAAACCCCAGCACCTGAAAGGCACCTGATACATACTTGTTGAGTAATTAAATAAACAGATAAATAACGTTCGATAAATTACTTGACCTGTTGGAGCCATTACTTTTTAATGTAAAATGTGCCTAATGTACCACTTTGAAGATGAAATAATTGTATGTCCTTGGCACACCACGTAGCACAGAGAACTGGTGGAGGTTTGCGTCTAAATAACTGGATCCATTATCCATCCCACGCTAGAGACTGTTTATCCTCTCGCTTTGTTTCTGTCCTCGTTAATGGCTTTACTACTTATCTGGTTGCCCAAGATAAAAACCTCAGTCTTCCTTTCCTGCATTTTCCACCGCTTCTTCTCATCCCATTCCTTATTGTCCAGTATATTCTATCCTATCTATTAAATTCCTGTGTAATGCCTCTTCTTGTTCCCACTAGTTTCGATCCACGTGATTTCATGCTTAGCCAATTTTAATAGCCCTCTGCCTCATTGCTCTTGTCCTGTCACAGCTCTGGAGCATTTGCTGTATGTTGCCTGAATTCTAGAATATAAATTTGATCATCTCACTCTTGTTAATAACCTTGAGTGATTTTCTATTTTTCACAAATTGAAGGCTGGATTTCTTAGTATAGTACATGAGCCTCTTTACTAATAGGACTTTAGCTTAGCCTTCTTAGCTCCTCTCAAACCTTCCTCTTCATGTACGCTGCTGTGGCCCTGATGAATTTCTCACTGGGCCTGGATTTGCATGTGGTGACATGTACCTTTGCTCATGTCTTTTCCTTTGCCCCTGGTCCTCTCCATTAGCCTTTCATTTTTTATTCAGCTTGGTGAATCCCTACCCATCCTTTGAGACTGAGCCCAGTTGTCATTTTGTCTATGAGACTCTCTTAAGATTTCCTATTGTTCTTTTATTGTATTGTTTTAAGGATTATCAGTTACATGACTGTCATGCTCAGTTAATCTTCCAACTCCTTGGAATTAAGACTTTTTTTTTGACCATGTCACATGGCTTGCAGGATGTTAATTCCCTGGCCAGGGATGGAACCCATGCCCCTGCAATGGAAGTACAGAGTTCTAACCACTGGACTGCCAGGGAATTCCCAAGACTCTTTTTGTGTGTGTGATGAACTCAGTGTGTATCTATATAAAGTGTGTGTGTGTGTGTATTTTCCCTCTGGGACATAGCAAAAGGACATAGCATTCTCACACTCTAATGCTTTACACTGCTGTTTGGAGGGAACTGACCAGGAATTAAGACTTGAGCTTTCTTGAAGCTTAAGGTATATAGGGTTTAAGAAGGCAGAGAAAGTTTTCCTGGCATTCTCCAAATGAGGAGAGCAGAGAGATTCCCTGAAGTCTTCCAAAATCATCCTAGAGATTGAGAGTTTGAAAGAGGAAAAGAGGAGACAGTGTCAGGGCTTGTATTTTGAGTCTGAGTCTCCTCAGTTGAACAGGTTTTCCTGCCCTTACCCGTCCCCATGCTGACTGTGAGCTGTGCCCCTTCCTAGTTCACAGGTCTAAACTCCTCAACTGTGTCTCAAGACCTACCACCAGTACCAGGCCTGGCTTTCAGCTTCCTCAGCAACACCTCTGCTCTTGCTAGCCTCGGCTGTTCTCTCTTCCTGACCTTTTCTGGCCTTTTTTGTTTCTCATGATTCTGCTCTGACAAACACAATGATTCCTGGTATTTGACCCCAGCCTGATCCGCTGACTGATTCTGCTGTGCCCTTTGGTTTTCCCGGAAGGGGAACTTGTAGACTGTCAGGGGAGCCTGATGATACCCTGGGGCCAGACTGTGACAGCTGGGTGTGCTCAGGCCCCTCAGCCGCCTGAGGGGCCCTTCTCTGGATATTCAGCTAATTGGGGGTGGACAGTTACTGCAGTTTTCTGTCACCATGTCTTTATTATATTGATAAGATACTTTAGGAGCCTGCAGTGCATGCTAATGACTAAGCGGTAAGGTTGTCAGAACGATTACGAACTGCTTGAGAACAAGGATAATGTCCTTTTGTTTTCTTCCTCATCGCCCCTCAGCATATATTAGTCTTCAGTAACTGTCATCTGAGTAATAATTACAGAGTGGCTGGATCACAGTTTTTTGTTTTATTTTGTTTCATATTATTCCTCATGCTGAGAGAGAAAGATTGATTTAACTGTAGTGACAAATGTATAGATCGTATTAGTCCAGAGATTTTTAAGTATGCTTTTTTCCCCCAACCACAGTTGTATTCTTTTATACTATTGAGATTTTATTGTTGTTAAGGTTAGTATACTTTGGGGAAAGGTATGAAATCCTTTATTCCTCTGAGGACTGTAAAAAGATATGAAATAGCATGTCTCAAGATTCTCTCCTTCCATGAAAGATTAGGATCGCCATTTATGTCATGTCAACTTCAAGGCTGCTCTTAGAGGATGGAAAATTAGGGCATTCCTGTATGGAACTGAAATACATTTATCAAATAGAATGGAATTTATTTCACAGTAAAAAGAGTAGTCCATCTTCACAGGCAGCAAATACAGATGTGGGATGGCCCTTTTTAGAGACTTACCACAAAAGGAACTTATTCCTTTTCAATTTGCATATACTGCCCAACACTTGCGTGTTCTCTATTAAGAATTTCTAGGTAGAATTGAAGTGGCGGATGCATGATTAGTTTAATAAACATACACAAAAAAGCTTTCTTTAAAGTCGTGTTAGTAATATGAGCTATTATTTTAAATTCGGTTCTGTGTTTGTAAACTTGCAAATCCAGACACTGCCTTTATTTTTTGAGAGGTGGAGGAAAAAGGAATGGCTGCAAGGGCTGACCTCTGTCTTTAGGGAGGAACTGTGGCTTTTTTTTTTTTTTAATTCATGCAAATATTGGAGCACATTCTGTTTGGGGATAAAACTAAGATGCAGTATAGCATAGCTTATGTTTTTTATTCCTATTATACCCCTGTGTAAGTAAGTACTATGTGATGTTTAGGTCCTAAAATTTTTGCATTTAAAATTTTGCTCATTTCATCGGTAGCTTTGTTTCTTTGTAGTTGAAAATGCCTGCTGATTGTGCATGAGGTAGACAAGAAGATCATGTATGTTTTTTATACATAGAACAATTAAAGATGGAGCTTCCAGTTTATGATTCTAGTTCAGATTTAGTTTATATATCTCTGGTTAAAATAGTCACCCTTTTTGGGTTGGCATTTGCCAGGTTGATCTGTGCTACAGTTTCCTGGAAGGCCATTTTAATAAAGGATCTTTGGCAGCTTGAAAATTCTCTTGAACTTATGTCTAGAACATGATAGATGTTTGATAAATGTTTATTGGCTTTGTGCATTCAGATCTGAATGTCTTCCTACATCTTGTTATTTCCTCTCCATATTTCTATTAGCAAATGTATGTATTAATAAATATTACAACAGAGCTAGACTTGGCACTCAGTAGACATGCTAGCATTTTTACTACCTCATAGTATAAAGAGGTGCTGATATTACTTAAGCAGGGATCTCACGTTCAGGCATCTCTTGGTTTCATACATGGTATTTGGACTTCGAAAGACTTGGCTTCCTGCTGCTTCCTTTCTATATTACCTGGGACAAGAGACGAGTGCTTTAAGTGTCTCGTTTTTTCATCCTTAAAATAAGAAACATAGATCTTGCTTCATAAAGGTGACATGACAATATATATCAAGTATATAGCAATGTACTTGACACAAGTAAACTTTAGTAAATTGTGACTGCTGCTGTTACTGTCACCATCATTGTCATTAATCGTCACTTACACTACTGTAGATTTACCTGTTACACTTTTGGTAATGTCCATCCCCAGAGTTCACTTGTATTTATTTATTTGGATGTTGGGCCAGGGAATAGAAACATTGTTTGGAGTCCTCAGGAGGGAAGGTTTTTTCCCAGTTCTCTCTTAGTAGGCTTCATGTGGCTTAATAAATTTTTGTGGACTCAACTATTGTGACAGGATTGTCCATAGATAGTAACTTTTATGATTACCAAAGTCTCAAGGAATGTAGCATTTTCATAACTGAGTCTTTCATTTTAAACAGAGAAAACTCTCTTGAGGAAACCCTGGCAAGTCATTGGGTTCAGCAGTGGCTGAAAATGTCTAGGGCACTTCCCAAAGCTTCTCTTGTAGTTTAAAGACAGAACACTCTCCCCAGTCCTGCCGTTACACCCAGAAGGATGAGAATAGATGTGGGTCACACACAGACAGGTCTTTGGGAGCGGGTGAGAGAAAGGCCCCCACCAGCAGATACAGTCTGGAGCTGCCTCAGTGCTGGCCCTCCCTGTGCGCCTTCCCTGGAATACACCCCTCCCCATCCTCTCCACACATGCGCATGGCAAAGCACATGCTGGGACCTCTCCTTTCCTTCCTGCTTCTAGCCAAACTCAGGTCCCAAGGAGCTCCTATTACACACTACTCACTTAAGTTACATCTAATCAAAGAGAAACTCCAATATTTTGGCCACCTGATGTGAAGAACTGTCTCATTGTAAAACACCCAGATGCTGGGAAAGATTGAAGGCAGGAGGAGAAGGGGACGACAGAGGATGAGATAGTTGGATGCCATTACCAACTCTATGGACGGACATGAGTTTGAGTAAGCTCCAGGAGTTGGTGATGGACAGGGAAGTCTGGTATGCTGCAGTCCTTGGGGTCACAAAGAGTCACACGATTGAGCGACTGAACTGAACTGAATCAAAGAGAGGCATTTGCAGACTTAAGGAATCTCCAGCTCACACATCATGCTTTATGAGAATATACTGAGGGAAGGGAACAATAGAAAGTTTTGTTCTCCTGAAGCTCTACCTTTCCTCCATGTTTAAAGTGAAGAAGATACTTGCCTGATATCTCTGCAAGTCAGGGGATGAGAAGGTATGCAACTGCAGCTATGTAGCCAGGCAGCACTACAATAAAATTTGCTCTATGACTGGGTCATTTTTTCTTAGGTATGTGTAATAGTTCTCTAAAAACCAATTGCTGAGACTCACTTAAGTTTACTTGGTTTTCCCACATACCAAGCATTACTTTAGTACAGGTAATCCTCACTTTCCATGTTGTACAGAACCATAAAAATGACCACTGAACCTAAAACCATGCAAAGCAATCTTAATAATCAGTGAGAAAAATCACGTTGTTCTATAAACTTTAATACTTTTATCAAAACATTGAATCTCTATAAATGTATATAAAGATGAAAAAATAGTAAAACTGATATCTATTTAGTACTTAATATTTATATAGTACAATGAATTATATATAGAAGCATTGAGAATTGGAATGTCATTTCTTTATTGAAAACTTATGGACAATAATTTGAATTGTGCTTGCCTTCTTATCATATAGCTTATGATAATAAAGGCAGTAATTTTTCTGACACTTCAACAAATTGTCATATTCCTAAGTTTGCGTCAGTAAGTTCGCCTTTCCCAGTTACTCTGGCTTACCTAGGTTTTCTTCAATAGCAACAGTTTCAGCATTCCTATGGTCAGCTATTCTTCTCTATATTTCTGTTTGATTCTAACTTTACTACTAGCATCACCAACTCAATGGACATGAGTTTGAGCAAGTTCCAGGAGTTGGTGATGGACAGGGAAGCCTGGTGTGCTGAAGTCCATGGGGTCGCAAAGAGTCAGACACAGCTGAGCAGCTCAATTGACTGACTGACTGACTACTAGCATTAATCACTTTACGATTTGTTTGCTACATCTCATCTTTGTTGGCCAGTTTTGTGTTTTGAGTTTCCATTTCTGTAAAAATGTCATGTCACAGCACAGCTCTATGTTTTATTGTCTGTGTGTGAAGTGGGTAACACGTGCACAGTCACTTTCAAACTTGGAGAGAAATGACCCGATTGGTCACAGATTGGCTGGATCACAAACGCTGGCCCAGATCCAAAGATTGCTTTTACTTTGTTTCACTCTTAGCTCAGGTGCCAAGTTAGGAAAGATATAAAATCAAAGGTACCTGAGGCAGAGGGGCTCACTTCCCCAGAGCCCCTCTTGTTCCTTAAGAAGATGTTTCTGAAATTTGGTGGTCTTGGCAACCTACTGGGCTTGCTGCATTAATCCGTTTTGTTCAGACTACCATGGAGAACTAGAGAGGCAAAGTCACTTACTCAAGTTTCACAGCTCGTTAATGGCCACAGAGCTCTAGAGGTTCATTCATTTCACACCTGGTTCTGGCATTTATTCTTTTACCATATTTACTTCTTCTCACCCCTTCAAACACATTCTTTTCCTCCTTTGTGATGAGCTATGAGAAAATTTGGTCTTGGGACTTTTTCATTATTAGAGATGCCCTTATTCTAGTTATAATACCGCAGAGGTCAAACCAGTAGGACTTTCGTTTCTCTTACTTCTAGTAGGGACAGGAACACTCTTGTACCTCTGTTGTTTTTTGGAGAGGAGAGCCCTCAGCCAGAATGTGTACATCAGTTAACGCTGCAAGAGGGAAAATCCCTTAAACTACTTAGATTCTAGCAAAACATACTTGTGATATCAGATGCAGCTCCCAAACTGCTTTCTGTTTTCTCTGACATAATGAAGCCTTTGGCCATCACCGCTGCTTTGAAAATCAAAGCCTTTGGTCTCTAATGGAATGTTTATAAAAATACTCTATTTTGAAATTTGCTCAGGAAAAGGAAGTATGGTAAATGATTTTAGAAATCCCTTTTAGAAATCCCTCTAGCTTGCCTTGGCATTGATTCATTTAATGTTATGTACTCTGGAAATATCTGGAATTAGAGAATAAGGAAGTATTAAAACCCAAGTTAAATAAGCTCTTATCCTCATTGTTTTCTTCCATGGAAGTATAGCATCAGTTATGCATCTCTAATTGTTATTCTGTATGAGCAAGTAAACTGTCTTTTGCCAAATTTAATATCAGTATCTAGGGTAAGCTAAGGAGAAGGCGATGGCACCCCACTCCAGTGTTCTTGCCTGGAGAATCCCAGGGACAGGGGAGCCTGGTGGGCTGCTGTGTATGGGGTCGCACAGAGTCGGACACGACTGAAGCAACTTAGCAGCAGCAGCAGCAGGGTAAGCTAAAAATATGTCAGAAGTCTCATGTGTTTTCATTCTTTTCCTAAGGTGAAAGTGGAAAGTTATTTTAAATGGAGTATAGAACAGCAAGCCTGTATAATAAGAACCCTACTGGTATTTCATTCTCTTGCTTTCCTTGGTGTCAGTAGAAAAAAAAGGGAATAAACAGTCAGATATATGGAACATTTAGTTTACTAATACAGTGACTCACAATACATGTAAAAGAGGCCCAAGGACCTATGGTGTTGGCTCTGTCTTGATGTAAAGCATTGATGTATCTTAAAGTAAGAAAATAACATTTATTCAAGAAATATTTAATGAGAAACTACTGTGACCAAGGAGTGTTCTAGGGAGCTAACCATGATTCCTGCTTTCCTGGGGCTTATATTCTAATGAGAAAGAGAGACAGAAAACAGATAAACTACATGGATCAATTAATTTAGTTGATCAGTTCATTGACTTTCACTATATATATCTTTTGGTTTGCCCACCAGCCCAGGGTCTTTATTAACATGGAAAAAAGGTCTGACTATTCAAAGTATTATGAAGTATTGAAGTAGAACTTTGGAGAATTGAGGGCAGTGACCTTTTAGAAAACAGCAGCTCCATCAGTGACTCCTGGTTGCTTGTCCCTCTCAGATGTGCTTTGTTGCTGGCCTCTGTTGTTAGTTCTCATGCACTTTGGCTTTCTCTCCAAAGTAATACAAAAAATACACTTAGGCTATCATTTTGACTTCAACTCAGAACATTTGTTAACTAACTTTTTAAAAAAACATAATAATAACAAATGAGGGGCATCATCAAATATAGCATCATAAAATGACATTATATCTGAATTTCAGGCTAAAACCTAGAATCAGATCAGATCAGATCAGTCACTCAGTCGTGTCTGACTCTTTGCGACCCCATGAATCGCAGCACACCAGGCCTCTCTGTCCCTCACCAACTCCCAAAGTTAGAATAAGAAGCTGCTAATATTTTGGGAAACATTCCTTATTTGTCACTACTGAGTCCCCAAGGACATCCTATGGGAATAGCTGATTTACTATCTAGTAAAATTATTTGATTTTAAATCAAATAATGATTTAAAATCAAATAATTTTGATTTGATTTTTTTTCCTCATCTGAGGATCAGTTCAGTTGCTCAGTTGTGTCCAATGTGACCCCATGGACTGCAGCACACCAGGCTTCCCTGTCCATCACCAACTCTCGGAGCTTACTCAAACTCATGTCCATTGAGTCAGTGATGCCATCCAACCATCTCATCCTCTTTTGCCCCCTTCTCCTCCCACCTTCATTCTTTCCCAGCATCAAGGTCTTTTCAAATGACTCAGTTCTTTGCATCAGGTGGCCAAAGTATTGGAGTTTCAGCTTCAGTCCTTCCAATGAATATTCAGCACTAATTTCCTTTAGGATGAACTGGTTGGATCTCCTTACTGTCCAAGGGACTTTCAAGAGTCTTCTCTAACACCATGGTTCAAAAGCATCAATTCTTTAGCGCTCAGCTTTCTTTATAGTCCAACTCTCAGATCCATACATGACTGTTGGAAAAACCATACCTTTGACTACATGGTCCTTTGTTGGCAAAGTTATGTCTCTGCTTCTTAACATGCTTTCTAGGTTGGGCATAACTTTCCTTTCAGGGAGCAAGCGTCTTTTAGTTTCATGGCTGCAGTGATTTTGGAGCCCCAAAAAATAAAGTCCGTCACTGTTTCCATTGTTTCCCTGTCTATTTGCCATGAAGTGATGGGACTGGATGCCATGATCTTAGTTTTCTGAATGTTGAGTTTTAAGCCAACTTTTTTACTCTCCTGTTTCACTTTCATCAAGAGGCTCTTTAGTTCTTCGCTTTCTGCTGTAAGTGTGGTGTCATCTGCATGTCTGAGGTTATTGATATTTCATCTAAGGATAGTTTTATTATTAAAGTTGCATAAGAAAAAAGAAGTTTTATCTTGGTAAGCAAATTTAAGACTGTCACTTTTGCTGTTTGCATTAACTAAACATGCTGCACAGTTTATCTGTTAAAAAATATGTGGGTTTGATTATGCCAGAGTAGTTACAGTCAGGAACTCACAGTTTTGTTTTGTTTTTTTAGCTCTTTGACTAAGCTGTGCAGGGTATTTGGACCCTGACCAGGGATTGAACCCATACCTCCTGCATTGAAAGTATAGTCTTAATTAACCACTAGACAGCCAGGCAAGTCCCCAAACCCCACAAATATTTTTGCTGAATGAACTTAAAGATCTTTATTCACCTTTTAAAATTCTCTTACAGAAACTGCCTCTCTGTCAAATACCACCTTTACAAACCAAAATTATTTTTCTTTGGCTAAGAAGGAAAACCACCCATCATTGATTTAACCAAATACTCGTAATCGTAAACTTTGTCTTTAAAACAAGGAGGCTACTTATTGTAGTTGCTTTTATTTTTGTTATGGTGCCTGCTTGATTTTTAGAAGTTGAAGGGAGTATGCTCTTTTTTAGGAGTTCAGTTAATTGCAGGGAATAGATGAATATTCAGCAACCTGTCTTTTAAGGCCCTTTCTAATCCTGAGATTTTATGAGTCTATATTTACCTTTGCCCTTATTCTTATCCCTTAGTATAAGAGCAGGAATCATGTTAGGGGAGAATTGGGGAATGAATTGGGCTTTAGTTTAGGAGGAGTTGATGGGTGCTGAGTGGGAGTCATAGAACATACAGTGGTTGACTCAAAGAGGTACTGCTGCTGCTGCTGCTAAGTCACTTCAGTCGTGTCCGACTCTGTGCGACCCCATACACGGCAGCCCACCAGGCTCCCCTGTCCCTGGGATTCTCCAGGCAAGAACACTGGAGTGGGTTGCCATTTCCTTCTCCAGTGCAGGAAAGTGAAAAGTGAAAGTGAAGTCGCTCAGTTACTGTTGACTCCCTCTCCTTTTTTTTTTTTTTTAATACTTAGTACATTGTATTAATTTTAATTATTTTTGTAATTAGGGAAAAAAAGAAAGAAAAATATAAACCCATAGATTAAAACAAGTTTTAAAAATCACCTTCTCAAGTACCTTGCTCCAAACAGACAATCCCTGAATTCTTTAAGATGTATCTCTATTTAAGTCGTTGGAAAAAATGATTAATAAAAAGCCTTTTAAAACGCTTTTGTGGAGAGAAGTTATTTTTCATGGGATTAGAATATAAAACCTATGTTTATTGACTCCTATGAAGCAGTTTCCTGAAAGATGGGATTTTCCTTGGTTGGTGGCCAGATCAGATAGAATTTATGGTAGATATTTTATGTCCCTTGGAGCTGGACAGTCCTACCAATGATTTTATCATCAGCTCCAAATATACCACCAGCCATACATTTGGTACTCAAAAACTGCTTTCTGAGCCAAACCCAGTACTCATTCTTAAGGAAATAGTGAACACAAGATAATCCCAAGTGAGAGGAGTGAATTATTGTTGTGTTCTTTTTCTTATACTTTTCAGAAAATCTGAAAATGTTTATTGTGTATTACATTGGAACCTCAAGCACTGACTTTGTATCTCAAAGTTAGAAGAAATGAGATTGATGTCCCACACGGTTGTAAAATGCCAAAAATAAGTAGAGCTGAAATGAGTTAAAGCCCAGTATTCAGAAAGGCCAAGTGAAAACTTCAGATCAAGGGTAGATGTAATTGAAAGGGTCCAAATAAGTATTTAAAACCACTCCCTGCTGGAACTGCTAAGATTTCTGAATTTCAAATTGGTATTTTATGTTTGACAAGGTGACATTGTATAAGAAATGTATTGTAAAACACTGCTGTACGATAGGAAAATGATTGAATGTAAATATTTCAAGATGTGGACCACTGTTCAAATGTTATCATAAATCTTTGCCATTGTTTTAGGGTATAACTCTTCATGCATATATGAGCTGAATTGACAGTGCCAGCACTTGGGGAGGGAAATCATCAGCAAGTTTCCGCCTCACTGTCAGCACTAGCGTGATTTGACCACAGAAGTATCCTATTAGGTCTTTCCTGTTATTATCATATGCTTGTAATTACATCAATGGGGGAACCCTCTTTTGAAGATACTATATCTGTCCTTGCTCTTATCCTCTTCATTGAGCAGTCTGAAATGTCACTGTTACATGAAATTAGGATGGGTGGGGACAGTTTGCATTCTTAAACTTTAGAAAGAAGAAAGCTTAAACTGTAAAGTTAACTATCCTTCCATTCCTTGCAGGTTTGGAAGGTTTACAGTAGCTGCTCTGCAGTCCAAAGTAGAGCAGTATGAACGTGAAACCAATCGTCTCAAGAAAGCGCTGGAACGAAGCGATAAATATATAGAGGAACTGGAGTCTCAAATTACACAGCTGAAGAATTCAAGTGACGAGAAGGAAGCGATGAATGCCATTTGTCAGAGAGCACTTTCTACAGACGGCAAGGGGAGCAAAGGCACCGAGGAGGATATGGCATCCAAGAACCAAGGTGATGGTGCCAGAAAGCAGCTTGGCTCAGCCACTTCGAGTTCTCACCTGGCAAAACCTTCTAGCAGTTCTGTCAGGCAGGAAGGCACCAGCAAAACAGAACCAAATTGTTCTAAGAACCAAGACCTGTATCAGAAACGAGTGGAAACAATGCTCACTGTGACAGATACAAGTATGGATACCTATCTGGAAAGAGAATGGGGAAATAAGCCAAGTGACTGCATGCCCTACAAAGATGAAGAACTCTACGATCTACCAGCTTCCTGTGCTCCTTTGTCCCTTAGCTGTCTTCAGCTCAATACGCCAGATAATAGAGAGAGCTCTGTAGTCAAAGCAGGAGGTTCTAAAAAGCAGTCAAACCATCTCAGAAAATTGATGTTTGATGAGTTCTGTGATTCTCCAAATGTGTGTAATAAAGATTCTTCAGAAGATGATAGAAGTGAGAGTGAAAAGAAATCAGAGTGTTTTACTTCCCCGAAGACAGGGTTTTGGGATTGTTGTTCCACAAGCTATGCCCCCAGCTTGGACTTTGAAAACTCAGAGGAGAACACAATAGCAAATTGTGTTGGAGAAATTTCTTCAAAATTGAGTGAGAAACCAGGTTCGTGTTTATCCAAGAGGTTGAATTCCCTCCGCTCTTTTGAAATGAATCGGACAAGAACATCCAGCGAAGCATCAATGGATGCAGCTTACCTTGACAAAATCTCGGAGCTGGATTCAATGATGTCAGAGTCAGACAACAGCAAGAGCCCCTGTAATAACGGTTTTAAGTCGCTGGACTTGGATGGGTTATCAAAGTCATCTCAGTGCAGTGAATTCCTTGAGGAAACAGATAAGTTGGAAGAAAGAACTAAACCAAACCTTTCTAAAGGTTCTCTAACTACTGATCAGTTGGAAAATGGAAATGAATGGAAACCCAATTCTTTTTTTCTCCTCTCTCCATCTGACCAAGAAATGAATGAAGATTTTTCACTCCATTCCAGTTCAAACCCAGGAACCAATGAAATCAAACCACCAAGTTGTTTGTTTCAAACGGAGTTTTCCCAGGGTGTTTTGTTAAGCAGTACAAACCGGCTATTTGAAGATCAGAGGTTTGGGTCATCTTTGTTTAAGATGTCCTCAGAGATGCCTGGTCTTCATACCCACCTTCAGTCTCCTTGGTCTACTTCTTTTGTGCCTGAAAAAAGGAATAAAAATGTGAATCAATCAGCAAAAAGAAAAATCCAGAGCAGCCTTTCCAATGCCAGCCCATCAAAAGCAACTAAAAGTTGACAATGTCATTTATGTTTTTGTCCTGAGAGGAATATAAGGTTTTAAAGTTACTTTTTTTCCCCCTCATAAAAGCTCTGTACAATTTTGAATTGATAATCTTTAGTCAGGTGTCAAGTCAGAATGGTGGATTAGCCTGTACCCTGGATACTTTTGTTCATTTTGAAGAGTTTAGTCTTTCATTTTCATTTAGGGATCTTTTTGACCAGAGAAGTTAGGGAGAGGGTTCCTTTTGTGTCTGGTTTGGGTATATTTTGTTTTCTTGAATCTTGATTCATCTATTCGGATACAATGACCTATTAGTAAGCCTCAGTTATCTTCAGAATTTGGATTTCTTAAATAAAAGCTTTGGTGCAGTCTAAATACTGTTCATAAGACAGTTTTCTTTAAAGCTTCCTAGGGTGGAAATTATGTTTCCTGCCCCTTTTTATTTATGTTTAGTGATAGTCTAACTTTTATTCACGGAGAAGGCGATGGCACCCCTGTTCAAGGCCACGATGGAGAAACAGCACTCAAACCTTAGTCCAGTACTCACTGGCTTTTTTTTTTTTTTTAGGTTTTACATAAATGTTTGCATTTTTAACAATGTGTTTTGTCTAGTTTTTGTGAAAATGTGTTGCTAGTAAGAGAGAATGCATTTTGTTTTATGTCTGGTAGCTTTCATTCTTTTATCTTTTTGTGTGTATTGAAAGTCAGAAATTTGCCTACTTTAGCAAGAAGTTAGGGAACAGTTGGGTTTGGAGAAGATTAAACATGGTAGCTTTTCATTATTTCAGATACACAGGTGCAAAAGCACTCATTGCCAAGTTCTTGATCCACTTATGTCCCAGGGGAGCTTTCTTTGGCGTGGTAAAGTTCTTGTTTGCATGTTACTGTTCTTCATGGAAACTCTGTATGCATGGTAGCAGTCTTGCTTGCACTGTTTTACTTACTTAAGAAAAAGAAGTTTCAGTTGGCTAAAAGATTATCTTTTATGTAGGACAGAAAAAAGATGGTTTTTCATGAAGAGTGTTGAGAGGAGGGTGAGAATAGGTGAGCTAAGCACAATTTTTAATTTAGGTTCTTAAAAGGTATATTCTAAACATGTTTGGTATGCCCGGATAGGCCTTTAAAAATGGTTTGTATGTTAATGACTTGTTTATCTAATGTGCACTGAACATTTTACATTAATACTGTACTGTTTTACATTAATACTGCATGCTTTTCTATGTGAACTGAATAAAGGATGTCATAAACACTGTAATCCTTGATGTTGTCCCATGTTGAATTAGCCTACAAAGACCAGTACAACTTAGCATTTTTTATTGTATTGCTCTTATTATACAGGGGTTGGCAAACTGTGGCCAGTGGTCCCAGTTCTGGCCTGTGCCTGTTTTTGTGAAAGGCCTGTGAACCAAAAATGTTGTATACATTTTTAATTTTTTTTTTTTTTTTAATAAAAGAACTTTGGAAATAAAAAAAAATCCAAAGAATATTTCATAACACAGGAAAATGATATGAGGTTTAAATCTCAATATTTCTAGACAAAGTCTTGTTAGAACACAGCTACACGTTTTACATTTTATCTGATAGGACTGCTTTAGCACTGGTAGAGCAGAGCTGAATAGTTGCAGCAGAGACCTTATGGCCCACAAAGCCTAAAATATTTACTGTTTGGCCTTTTACAGAGAAATTTGCTGACCTTTGTTATAATTGACTCAGGATTCAGTGAAACCATAGAAGTATAAAAAAATCATTTTTATGAGTTGGAAAATCATGACCTCTGCTTTTAGAAGTAATAAGAACCGCCCCTCCCCCCACACACAAAAGGCTTACTGTAAAGTATAATTTTTGTTCTATCATATTTTTTCTAATAAGTATTTGTGCATGACTTTGTCTTTCTGATAATCTTCACGTTAATGGATAAACTTTCATAGATACTGCCATTTAAATATCTTTGACAATGTGGATATGCATTTGAAATTATATTAAATGTAGAAATCTAAAATCTTTCTGAATAGAGTAAACTTGGGGGTAAACCTCACTCTAATTCTGTCTGTAATTTTTTTATTTTTCACCATGAGTGTGTTAGTTTTTAATACAAACTGACACTGTGTCATGGAAATGCAGAGTGTGTAGCCTAATTGACTAATGCCTAATGGGGGTGAGGGTGTCTCTCTTGGGCTGGAGTGTTTCCCAGCTGCTTCAGAAACACTGCTTCATCCTCTCCAAAACACTATCTCATGTATCATATTAAAATAACCTGACATTACTCAATTAAAGGAAATAATCGGAAGGATTTGATTTTAATGACACTTTTGTACTCCTAACCTCTTTACCATAATTTCAAATGTCATGACAGATATGGTAGTCTCATTTTGTTTAGTCACTCAGTCACGTCCAACTCTTTTACAACCCCATGGACTGTAGCCCACCAGGCTCCTCTGTCCATGGGATTTTTCAGGCAAGAATACGGGAGTGGCTTGCCATTTCTTCTCCAAGGGAACTTCCTGACCCACAGATTGAACCCGAGCCTCCTGCGTTGACAGACGGATTCTGTACCACTGAGCCGCCAGGGAGGCCCAGTCCCATTTTAAAATATATCTATTGTATATACACACTCAAAACAAACAAAACCTACCTTTTACTGATACCAAGTACTCTGCTAGCCTCTGTCTTCTGTAATCTTTTCAAACTCTGTGAGCCAAGAATTTTCTCCAGTTTACCAATAAGTGAATTGAGAATTAGTGATCACACAGCTAGAATGGGCTTAGAACCCTGTCCTGGAGCTGGGCCTCAGACTCCAGAGCTTATAGTCTTCATCCCTCAAGCATCAGATGCACGGGAGCTCACATTTGTAGGCCAAAGGATGAGTGGATTTGAAATTTCCAAGGATTCTTTTTAAAGTATTTTGGAAGTATTAGCATGTTTCTTTTCAAGTAGCATTTAATTCCTGCCTGTGCCCTGGATCTAAGGCTGCTCCTAAATGGAAGCTCAGTGATGGGGATTGTGTGTGTGCCACTTTTAAGTTTATAAAGATTCACATTAACTCTGACATTTAGATGAATTTCAAAATAGCACTAAGGCTATGTTTGAAAAAGATGTGCAAGTGGTAAAGGGAAAAGACACATCACTTCATGTCCTTATAAAAACAGTACCTTTTGACTGCTCATCTCTTTAAAATGCTATGGCTAAGCAAATGTGGCAAGATGCTAGGTATTTTTTTGACATGACCTTTAGTGTTTATCTTTTAATTTTTAAAATCTCCATCCCATCCAAAATTATATGTCTTTTTCCTGTTTTAATGGATCAACTGAGACCTAAAATGGCAGACATTAAGATATATAGCCCCTTAATATCAAATCTGCTGTGTGTTCTTATAAACTCATATTTACACTGGTTTGAAACCTCTAATGGTACCGCTGAACAAGGGAAGAAATTTGGTCTTGATTCTTAAGCTGTTTCAGGAACTTGTTTCTATATACTTGAATGGTATTCAATTATTCAAAGTGTAATTCATGCACTAGAATTTTCCCCCCTCATTTTTGTACCTGTGAATGACGTAAGTAGAGAACAGTTTTATTTCATGGAGTTTGGCCTTTTAGATTAGAAGGGTTTCCTGAGGCCTCATAAGAAGGTCTCTGTTCCTATTCTAGGGAGTCCTACCACAGTCTTTGCCTATCATGATGTAACCCGATCCTTTTAATAATACTTGGCAGAGAGAAAACCTTTTAAGCAATGATCTCAGAGTGCATAGTGAACATTTATTGCCTAATTCTCGGAACCCCACTCAGAGAGGAAGCATCTATTAAGTTGCAGTTTTCTTTTAAGAACCCATCTGAAGCTTAGGCTTGGTTGATCAGTCTGCTATGACAGAGGCAGTCTAGAATGCCTTTGAAGCTCCACTTTCTTGAAACTAAGTACATTCCTAGGTCTGCTTTGTCTTAACAGGGAGTTGCTGCTGCTGCTGCTAAGTCGCTTCAGTTGTATCCGACTCTGTGCGACCCCACAGACGGCAGCTCACCAGGCTCCCCGTCCCTGGGATTCTCCAGGCAAGAACTCGGGAGTGGGTTGCCATTTCCTTCTCCAATGCACGAAAGTGAAAAGTGAAAGTGAAGTCGCTCAGTCATATCCGACTCCTAGCGACCCCATGGACTGCAGCCTACCAGGCCCCTCCATCCATGGGATTTTCCAGGCAAGAGTACTGGAGTGGGTTGCCATTGCCTTCTCCGTAACAGGAAGTAGATCCTCTCTAATGTTAGTTGGATTACCCAAATGTGTAGAAGTGTGCGCCTAGTGTGACACATAATTTGAGGATGTAAAGATCCAATACCCCAAGGAAAGGATTTCACATAGGAATATACCAAAGAGAACCTAGGTCTGGCTCACTCTAATTCTTATATAACTTTGGTGAGTACAAAAGTGTCTGCGCCGGGGGATAGCCTGGAGCAGAGAGGAAACCTGGTGGCTTCCGAAGTGCTGTTTGTATTGGGTCTTTTAAGGATGGATGAGAGTTTGATGCAGAAGAGAACATCTACTTCTGCGTGTGTATCCGCTATCCTGCAAGTGGGCGCCTATTTCTCAGACGTCTCAAAAGAGGTGCTGAAGAAACCCTAATAGGGCTCCTGATGGACAAAGGCTTCCCGATTGCTTCAGCCTGCGCTGTCAAGTTTGGCTTTGGTCCGCCTCCTCTGCGCGTCCCCTGGGACTCCAGGCTCGCCCTCGCCGCCAGAACCGGCGGCCTGCCGGCGAGACTGTGACTCCCTGGGCACTGGAAGGCTCAGGAGGTGGCAGGGCTGGGCCATCATCTGTCCATTAAGCCGAGGCTTGGCGCTCCGAGGGCCGCAAGGCGCGACCTCGCTTCACTCACCGGGTCATCTTTGTGCTGGGGGTGGGGAGGTGAGGTCTGGCCCGTCTGTCTGGGCTGCGATCCCGCTTTCTTTCCTCTGGTTCCGGCGAACCCCTCCTTCCCGGATTCTCGAAGCCAGTGACGCTCCCCCACCTCCCCCAGGTTCCCGGGACTACAGACCTGCCCGCGCCCCTCCAGCTCGAGTTTCCCGCGCTCTTGAGGGCGCTCTCAGAGGCTCCCGTTCAGGATCCACCCAAAGAAGGGACACGCGCTGAGGATTCCTTTCATTTTATTACTACTCGCGAAACCTGGCGATTAAGACGCGAAACCAACAAAGAGTTTTCTTTCCACCTTAACCTTGCACACAATCCTTTAACAAATTAATTAATCCTAATGAATTAACACTTCATTTATTTAAACGCGCTACAGTCCATGAATTAAATTTTCATGCAGTGATTAAAGACTGTTAAAATATGCATGATTTCGTTAAAATTTTATAATAAATCAGGGCAATGTGTTACATGACAAGGCAACTATTTCCCAGTCCCTCGCAAGGGGCTTTGATTTGTGCAGGCAGCGGGGAGGAGGGGCGGCTGACGACGGCGCGGGCGAGCGTTGGAGCCGGGCGGCAGGACCCAGCTCCGCACCTCGGCGTGCGCACTCGGCTTAGCGCTCTGCTCCGCGGCGTTGGGACCCTCCTGGGAATCCCGCTCCTGCAATCAGAGCCGAGCCTGCGGAGTGCGATGGGCGCTCGTCTCTCCGTCCCTGGAACTGCACTCGCCGGGGGCTGGGGTCCTCCGGTTTTCTTTAGCTCGCGCGAGCGCGCGTTCGGGTAGGAGCGCTGCGCCGGCGGCTCTCCGGGGACAGGAAGGCGACACAACTTCCATCTCGTCGCGTGGGGTCAGGGAAGCGGGTGTCTACTGTAGAGTTGATGGGTTCGTTGCTGTTCTTAACCAGGAGACCTCGAAGCCCCTTCTCTGACCAGCGCGATCTCCCTTTTCGGAAGGGGCCGGGGCGGGGGAGGTCTGCTTCCCTTGGGACCTAAACCCCAGGGGCCCTGTGACCAAGCTTAGTGGTCCCACCCTTGTCACTCGGAGAGCGAAACTGGTTCTGGCAACTAGCGGGAGGGGAAGGCCGGCCCCTGTCAGGACGGAGACGCGGTCATGCATCATCCTTAGGGCTTTCACAAGGTAGGTGAGTTTAAGTCCACCGAGGGGTTAGGGTGGAGGTATATATACATGGATATCTACAAATGTAACGGCTAAGAGTAATAATGACCAGCAGTGAACTTTACTGCCTCATCACCCAGGTCGCAAGTGTATCAAGAGAGTGGGGTGGTCGCAATGTTCCCAAAGGACGTTGCCTTTGAATTAAACGGCCAGAGGAATGAAAGCAGTGGGTTATCCATCGGCTTCCTCGAGAACCTCCGCCGCGGGTCCTAGCCCGGAGCTTTACAGGAGTTGATCATCACGGGCCTCAATAACTCACCCACGGCCTTTTGGGACCGAGCGAGACAAGCGGCCTGGGTGCAGGTGGGAGAGGAGGTAGGAAAGGAAGGAAGAGGCCTTCGGGAAATCTACATGCTCTCGCAACGAGAGCCTGGCTATGGACTTGCGCCTTGAGCTGGGCTGGGCCTCGGGGGTGGCACAGGACTGGGCAACCGCCCAGGACCGCCTGGCTGGCAGAGCGGGCCGGGCGGGCCAGAAGGCTGGGCCGGGATGCGCGAGGGGTAGACAGGCCCTGGGTCAGAGCAGCCCAGGCTTGGCGCTCGCACCGCCGCCCGGAGGGGAAGCAAAAGTCCGGCAAGAGTCCCTCCTCTGTCCCACCCTTCGAACAGACGGTGTCGGAGGGGGAGGGGGTCTGAGGCCCAAGTGCATTCCCTCCTCCAAGGACCGATCCCGACCCCCCAGTTCTAGGCCTGCCACTTCCCTGGTGACCAGTTCAGCCTCACCGCTGAAGACAAGCCAGGAGGCCTCGGAAGCCGGCCAACTCCGGGTTCTGGCGACTTCCCCCCGCGCAGGGCGCTGGCTGCGCGGTGAATGGGCCGAGTTTCTGGGCAGGAGCCCAGCGGAAACGGGGCGCCCCTGATCTGCGAGGAGCAGAGCTCCCTCTGGGGGCGCCCGGGCTTGCAGGTTGGCCCAGCTCCCCGGGTTTGGGCAAGAACGTGGGGTCCGACCTCCTCCCCTTGTACACACACAATCTCCACTCCAGTGGACATCCCTCAGGACCGCCCCCACCCCCATCCCCGTCCCTGGACGTGGATTAATAAATCGGGTTCAACCCCGGGGCGGGGGGCGGGGGGGAGGTGGGGGGAGGTAGGGGCAGATTGTCCCCGCGCTCCTCTGGAGAGAGAAAGGCTGCCCCGCGGGTGGCAGCTGTGGAGTGTGTGGGGAGGGGGTGGTCAAAGGCGGGGGGCATTCACCCCCCGGCCCGTTGCGCTGCTTCTCTCCCGCCGGTCTTCACTCCCACCTACCAACGTCTGCTCCCTGAGCTGGAGAAAGAGGCGCTGCCAAAGGAAACGTGAAGTGGGGCCTGCCAAAGAAGGAGGAGAAAATTAATTAATGAGGGAAAGAAATGTGTCTCTGATCCAGATGATAGACTCCCTGTCCCTGGGGGCAGAAATTCCTTGGAAATCAATAGCTGTGCATTCATTACCTCCCTCTTGATAAAATGCAAAGCTATGAGATGGGGGAGGAGGGAATCTGTGCTGGTCATTAAACAGGAAAAAAAAAAAAAAAAACCCTGCCCAGAATTCTATGCCAGGGCTCTGACCCCATGTGGATATCACTAGTTCAGGCACGGGCCATCCAGTTACTGCACTCGCCAAACCTGGAAAACAAAGCAGTGACGTGGATGGACTGAGCCCCAGTTGGCCACCCTTTCTTTTCACTGCCCTGGGGAAAGTAGGGAAAAGCTTGATAAGATCCAAGGAACTGCCTGCAGATCCACCACCATCTCCCACTCTCTAGCCTGGAACTGAGGCCCGGCAGAGAGGTGGCAGGTTAATTCTCCCAAGCATCATCCCCCACCAGCTCCCTGTCTTTGCACCTTGGTCTTGCCCTGGACCACAAAAAACACTCCATTCACCTGTGGCTACCCCACTCTCATAGGCTGCCTAGAGGGCAGATACCTGAATATTGTACTTCATTTAATCTCCAATGTCTTGCCCTGGCCAAGATCGGTACTCAGCAAGTATTTGAGGAAGGAAGGTAGGGTAGAAAGTAAATGAGGGAGGGATGAAATAAATGATTTCAGAGAAACAGCTGTCTGGAATCAAGATATCCAGCTCTACCTGAGGACAACAGGCCCTTCTGTTCGAATCTGCATTCCTTTTTAGGTAGAGAGGAGACCCCTTCAGTGATCTTCCCTTTGGCCCCCCTCCTCACCGCCCCCCACCCCAATGACCCTGGCTTGCTGAACTCCCTTTTGCTCCTGGCCCTTCCCATCTGCCTTCTCTTCCTTCTTACAGACATGTATTGTTCTATGGGGTATTTTCCTAAGTGCCAGGGTACACACAGATGTGCTCTAAATGGGCTTCCAATCCGTTACTGGGAGGGGTGGGTAGTGAGTTGGTAATTGTACCCAACCCTGGAGAAAAGTGAGATACTCTGGGCAAAGATCTGCCCCCCACCCCCAACTGGGCCAGTTCACTCAAGTGAACTAGGAACAGAGTCTCAACAAGATGGTGAACTCTTGCCCTCAGGCCAGGGACTTACTAGTGGGTTAGTTGGTACCCTCTCAAGAGTTGGAAGGTAAACTGAGATGGGCTTCGGGGACTCAGGTGCCACCACTGCCCCTCCCCTCCACCAACGCAGGATCCATGTCACGTAGCCCCAAACCAGTGCTATTTGAATTTCTGTTTCCCCTGCACTCTTCGGGGTCCCTAAAAGCCACTGTTTCCCTGGGCGGGGGGCGGGGGGGGGCGGTGCGGGGGTTGGGGGGTGGGGAGACAGGATCTAGGCGCTCCTCTTCTGCGAGGCCCTTCCTCCACCCCACCTTCCCGCCCCCACCCCCGAAGGATAGCTCAGGGAACCGCCGCCGTAGGTGTCAGGAAGGATTAAGTTAAGCCTGGACACCCGGTGCGACGACTACCGTAGACTCACTCGCTCCCTCCAGCGATGTCCTGCTCGCCGTCCATTCCCCGTAGAGATAAAGTTGCATTTAGCAGTCCCAGGGGACCGCGTAATGGATGAAAACAAGGTTCTTTTTCACACTAGCAAGAGAGCATCCTTCTTACTCCCCTCTCGAGCTGCAAGGGGGTTGGGGAGAGGGAAAGGTAGAGGGAAAAGAAAAGAAAGAGAGGGAAAAAGCCCTGGTGACGCCTGTGGGCTGTTCTTGGGTTGTGAGTAGTGAATGGGTCCGCTAAACACGCTCGCGTTTATCCAAAGAGATCCACGCGAACGCAAATTAGGCTTATAGAAATGAATCTAATCTTTGGTGGAAATACAGATCTCCTTGGTGTGAGACAGACTGGAAAGATTATCTATCCGATCTCTGCCTCCCACAAGCAGCCCCTTGCCACTATCCAGCTCTCTCGCCGCAGATGCGATAACATCTGGGCTGTTATTATCACCCAGGGCAAGCGCTGAGTCCCTGGGGACTCGGGCACCTGAACTGGGTTCCCCGGGAGCCCCTTGATCTGTCTGCCACATAAGGGCCATATAGCAGGTTGGCTAATTGATTTATTCCTCTTACATTTTGATTTCACAATAATAAAATAAAAATAATTAAAGGTTGGAACAGAGCTTGAGTCCGGTTCTTTTAAAGTTATTTGAATTAATTTTTTAGTCATGCTTTTCTATAAACTGGCTTGATTCTGTCTCCTATTGAAGAAAAAAAAATGTGTTTGTATATACATCTATTTATAGATAGATGCATAGAGAAAGAGGCAAACAATCCAACACGATGTAAGGGAAAATAAAGTTCTCTTCAATACCTTATCCCCTTTTCTCTGAAGCAATTTCCTTTTCCTGGAGTTTCCAACATGAAGTGTGTGTGTGAGTGTGTGTGTGTGTACGCTGAAGCGAGGTAAGGATCCCAACTACACCCTGTAAACTATTTTTCCTTTTGATTACAAGAAGCCTCAGATCACCCGGAGCTCGTTTGAAATGTGGGTTTGTACACGGTTACAGCAGACAAACAATAAGAGAAATGCACAATTTCATTTCAGCAGCCGTTGCCTGGTAGAAAGCACACGCTCCTTGTGGCTCCTAAGTGGCTGTCACTGTCGGTGCCTGATACAGTTATATTCGCAACAACAACAACGAAGTGTGCGGAGGAAATTAAATTATATGGAAATCAATACCAGCTGACTGCTTCAAACAAATGTCTGTCACCGCGATTATTCTCCAGGAACCTATTTATAAACCATGAAAAGAAACAGGTTCTTGCAGCAAAAGACAGCACCTTCTGCATTTCTGTGTTATTTATACTGTATACAGAGGAACGCGCGGGCATAATTTAACATACAAATGCTCAGTTGTATACATTATATAACAGCTTGTTAGACGTCCCCGAGAGGAGGTGTTCCCGAGTGATGCGCATATATTCAGGGCTAGCAATCTGGGTCCGGGCGTGGAGGAGGGAGGGAAACCACCTAGGGGCCAGCGAGCATCTTGTCTTTCTCCGCCTTGAAAGGTGCCTACCCTCAGACAATAGCTGGCCCTTTTGATCTTCTCCAGACCCGCGATGGGAAAGGTGAGGCGTGCAGTGCGCATGTCCGGGTAGCTACAGGTGCATCACCTGCGCTGTCCTAGCTGGTGGTCACTATAAGAGCGGCTCCCACGCGCCGGTCGCGGCCCGGCGAGCGCGCGCGCGCGCGCAGACGCACGGCGCCGCCGAGAGGGAGAGCGCGCGTCAGACAGACGGAGACAGCTGATGCCTGTCAGCGCGGCTGGCCCGCGAGCTCTCGCGAGAGCTCCCCGGACCGGCCGCGAGAATTGGGGCTCAGGTGTAAGAGGAGTGCATCCCGTCGGCGCACGGGGCTAGAGCTCGCGGAGAAGTGGGATCGCGAGGCCGGCGCGCAGCGATCTGCGCGGTCAAAAGGAGCGCAGGGCGAGAGCGGCGGCGGCAGAAGCATCAGCGGCCCCCGGCGCTTGCGCCGCCTCCGCGCCGCCAGTCGCCGCGGCTGCAGCCTCCGAAGGGAGGCCGGGGGAGCCGGCGTGCGCACTTTCCCGCGGACTTTCGGAGTGTTTGTGGATTTACATGCTAAGCCATCAAGATGATGTCCATGAACAGCAAGCAGCCTCACTTTGCCATGCACCCCACGCTCCCTGAGCACAAGTACCCGTCGCTGCACTCCAGCTCCGAGGCCATCCGGCGGGCCTGCCTGCCCACGCCGCCGGTAAGCGCCCCAAGCCCGCGGACCCGGCCCGCGCGCCCGCCCCCTTCCCGTCTCCGAGACGCTGCATGTCGGGTGCTGATGTGTGCACAGATCCCAGTGCGGGGATGCGCGGGCGGGGATTTTTAGAAGAATCCCGCTGCGAGGCAGGCTTTGTACCGTGGCGCTTAATGTCGGGTTCCCGTCGCCTCCGCCTCCGTGTCGGGCGCCGGCGATCGGAGTGGGGAGCGCTGGGGCCAGGTCTCTCGACTTCCCTCCACTTTCTCTGTTGATTTCATGCCTTGGAAAGGCGGTCTCTGTTCGTGTTCGGGTGCGTGACACGGGTCCCCGGCTGCGAGTTACATCTTCATTTCTTCTTCTTTCCCCCTCCTTTTTCGTCTTTCACGCCCGTCCCCGGAATGTGTCCCCATGTCCCTCTCTCCTCTGCATCTGCCCCCCTCTCCTCACACTCCTGTCCCTTCTCATCTGACCCCCTATCTCGTCCCCAATGTGTCCCTATTCTGTCTTTCCCGGTCTCCACTATCCCCACTCCCGTTGTTATTATTTTGGTTGCTTTGTGTGTTGCCTTTGGCTCGCTGTGCTTTCTGGCTTGTGTGGTTTTGTTTCGTGTTTTTGCTTTTTTTTTTTTTTTTTTGGTTTGTTTTGTGTGTGTGTGTGTGTTTTGTTTTGTTTTTTTGGTTTGGTTTGTGTCGCCTGCAGCTGCAGAGCAACCTCTTCGCCAGCCTAGACGAAACGCTGCTGGCGCGGGCCGAGGCGCTGGCGGCTGTGGACATCGCCGTGTCCCAAGGCAAGAGCCACCCGTTCAAGCCGGACGCCACGTACCACACGATGAACAGCGTGCCCTGTACGTCCACGTCCACCGTGCCGCTCGCGCACCACCACCACCACCACCACCACCACCAGGCGCTCGAGCCCGGCGACCTGCTGGATCACATCTCCTCGCCCTCGCTCGCGCTCATGGCCGGCGCGGGCGGCGCCAGCGCGGCGGGCGGCGGCGCCCACGACGGCCCGGGGGGCGGCGGCCCGGGGGGCGGCGGCGGCGGTGGCCCTGGAGGCGGCGGTGGCGGCCCCGGGGGCGGCGGCGGCGGCGGCCCGGGGGGCGGCGGCGGGGGCCCGGGCGGCGGGCTGCTGGGCGGCTCGGCGCACCCGCACCCGCACATGCACGGCCTGGGCCACCTGTCGCACCCGGCGGCGGCGGCCGCCATGAACATGCCGTCGGGGCTGCCGCACCCGGGGCTGGTGGCGGCGGCGGCCCACCACGGCGCGGCGGCGGCGGCGGCGGCTGCAGCGGCCGGGCAGGTGGCGGCGGCGTCGGCGGCGGCTGCCGTGGTGGGCGCGGCGGGCCTGGCGTCCATCTGCGACTCGGACACGGACCCGCGCGAGCTCGAGGCGTTCGCCGAGCGCTTCAAGCAGCGGCGTATCAAGCTGGGCGTGACGCAGGCCGACGTGGGCTCCGCGTTGGCCAACCTCAAGATCCCCGGCGTGGGCTCACTCAGCCAGAGCACCATCTGCAGGTTCGAGTCTCTCACGCTCTCGCACAACAACATGATCGCGCTCAAGCCCATCCTGCAGGCGTGGCTGGAGGAGGCCGAGGGCGCGCAGCGCGAGAAAATGAACAAGCCCGAGCTCTTCAACGGCGGCGAGAAGAAGCGCAAGCGGACTTCCATCGCCGCGCCCGAGAAGCGCTCCCTTGAGGCCTACTTCGCCGTGCAGCCCCGGCCCTCGTCCGAGAAGATCGCCGCCATCGCCGAGAAACTGGACCTCAAAAAGAACGTGGTGCGGGTGTGGTTTTGCAACCAGAGACAGAAGCAGAAGCGGATGAAATTCTCCGCCACTTACTGAGGGGGGAGATGGGAGGGACCGGGCGGGGCAGAGCTGGGGGCATTTCGCCGGGAGGGGGGCCTTCCCCGAGCCTGCTTACCACCATCACCACCCCCCCCCCCCCGCCTCCCCCGGATTTAGAGCGGCCGTTATCCTGCTTGCATTTGAGGAGTCCCTCCTCGAGCGCTCCTTCTCCACCTCCCCTCTGCTCTCCCCGTCCTTACCCTCCCCAGCCTAAAGGACTGGGTGCCCAGTGTGTATGCGGGAGAGTAGGGTGGAGGTGAAGGGGGAGCACTTGGGGGAGGAGGAGTGGGGGGAAGGAAAGAGGAGACTGGAGAAGGGGTTTTGAGGAGCAGGATGGTTCTTGGGGTGAGGGTGGGGGGAGACGGGAAGGGTAGGGAAATGGACTGTTTTTGACCAGAGACACTTACCAGAATCTCCTGGGGACCAAGGAACAATGTACAAAAAACCTACCAACCACCAAAAACTAGACAAATAAAGACAAACTAAAACAAAACAACAAAAGCAAAGAAAAAAATACTTTAGAAATGTAACTCCAGAGAGCCGTATTCTGCAGCTTCATTCCATCCCCCCCACCCCACCCCACAACCCTAAGGAAGAGAAAAAAAGAGCACCACCACCGCCCCAACCTTACGCACATGAACTGAGTCAAAGACCAAAAAAACCAAACGAACCCGAAGGTGAAATTCTGGGTAGCAAAGCTAGTTGTTCTGTCTCTGTGTTTAATGTTCTCTCTAAATCTTACACCCCATCCAAACCCTCTTTGATTTATTTTTTCTTTTTCAATAAGACTCCTCCGATGACTGCTGTCCATTGCCAGAAAGGAAGTGGGAGGCCAGCTGAAAGGAAGGAGGTGGGTGGGGGTAGTGGCTGCTTGTTTAGGTGAAGTCCAAGTTTTCCAGTGACCCAGCCTATATACTCCTGTGGCCTGATTGGTCGGTGAGGGTCTTTAGGGAGAGAGCTGACTAAGAAGCAGGATTTTAGAGGCTCTGAAATAAATATTTATTTAGGAAAATAAAACAATTGAAGCCAGGTTTTTCTCTTTCCATATGTGCTCTTATTGCTAAGATCTAGAAAACAGACCATTTCAAAATAAGCTTTTCCCTCCACTCATAGAACGTGCTTGCCCTTTCATTTATTTTTCTAAGTGGCTTATTTTAAACTGCTGTTTGTTTTTTTCTCTCTATTGATTCAAATAGATTGATGGGGTAGCAGACAGTAGGAGAGATACTCTGACCCGTTTTCTCCACAGATCAAGACCCATCTTACTCTTCTAGGTCCCCTTCTCTTTTGGAGAACATGAAATCATTGAAATAGTGAGAAGTTTCTGCTTTCACTTGGAGCAGGACTTGGCTGTGAGAAAATCAGCTAAATCCCAGATGAGAGAAAGACAGGTTTAAAGCCCTCCATTTCTTTCAAAAGGGTCTGCATGTTGGGAGGGGGGAAGCAGAACAACTGTTTCATTATTATTACTATCCAAAAGTAATTTATTGCTGGGGATAAATGTTGGGTAGCAAGAACTTTAATTTGCACTATCAGTCTCCCAAATAGAAAATCATGTATAGTATTTCATAGTAATAATCAAGGTACTTTATGAATTGCTGATGGATTAAAAAGAGAGAAAACAATTGAAGGTGGTTAGGTAAAATGCCTGCTTGGTGCACAAGACACCCTTGATCTTGACTGGGTGGAGATGGTTTATTACCATCCTTTAATAAGAACTAAAAAACTGAGAACAGATAAGAAACAAGACTGAAACCATGCATGATCTGAAAGGTGCAGGAAGAAACACAACTAGATCTCACTCTGGTTAGGCATTATTTATTTAATTACGTTGTATATCATTGTTTGCAGCGCAAACATTCTATGCATTTGAAACTGAGCACTAAACTGGGCTAGCTTTCTGATAGACCGTTTTGTGGATAGTGTGATTTCACAGTCGACTGCCTGTTTTCACCGAAAACACAACATTCTTGTCATATTCTTGTATTTAGAGGAAAAGGAAAAAAGGAAGATTACTGTAAATATTTTCTTGAACGCACACACTCACACAGTGGTTACAAACTGCCAGTGTTAATCCTGAAATGTCTCACGGATTGATCTACCTGTCCATGGATGTCTGCTGAGCTTTTTCCTTGGTTATGTCTTTGCTCTATTATCTTTCCCTCCTCCCTTATCAGAACCACTTTTGTGCACCAAAATACAACAGAGAGATATGTCCCAGTACACTTACAAATAAAACATAACTGAAAGAAGAACAGTTTTATGATTTGGGTGCATTTTTGTGTTTATACTGGGCCAAGTCCCAGTAGAGCCGGTCAACAAATAAGACTCAACTCAACCAAAAATACAGGGAAGGGGAGGATGTTTAAGTTGGGGGGGCGGGTGCGAAAAGAGGGGAAAGGATGAGAATGATGTATTTTTCTGCTGAATCAGAATTCACTTTCAGATAACTCATGTGAAAGTGGTGCTCTTGAATAAAATGAATTCTATATTAGTTGTCTGTGTTTATCAAAGTTTTTTTTTTTTTTTCCCTCTTCTAACTGCAGAATCTCTTCAAGCACAGCCCTCACTTCAGAGTGGTGGAAGGTAATAAATAGCCAGGCACCTTCAAAATATTTGAATCAGGATTCAGGGGCAGAGGCATTTGGAGGTTTATATGTATTGTTCTAGCCTAAAAAAAAAAAAAAAGTTTCTAAGAAGATGTTGTAACTAAATAACTTTTCTTTGGAGGTTAACATAAATAAAAACCATCCACTGATCTGTCCAGCCATGGTGTCAAATGCCTCTGTTCATTTGGAACTTTAGTGTGCCACCTACTGCTCCAGAGGGATTAGAGATTCCCTATTGGTGACCTGGGACTAGATCAGATGCCAAATGTATCAAGTTTCTTAATAGCTACGCTTATATCTTCTGAAGTCATCCCACTTTAGCCAAATCTTTTTAATTTCACTGGCAAATCTGTGAAACAAAATGCTTGATGTTCAAAAAAAAGAAGAGTACATTTTAAAAGCTGTGATTTTAAACAGTTGTTAATGTTTTTTTAAAAAAGCAGAGGTATTTTTAAAAATAGATCTCTTCCATCAAAATTGATTTGTTTCTGTTGTTATTAACTTGAAATGTCATCAGTTTTAAATAAAATGCATTTGTTTTTTTTAATGTTATTTTATAGAAAAATATAACCAGATCTCATTGTTGGAAAACCAGGAATGAACAAATAAACAGATTTACAAAGGCTGTTTTTTTAATCAGTCTGCCCCAAACAGAAATGTTGCAGACAGATATATTTGTATTATATAATGATGATCAATGTATGTAATAAGAACCTGAGATTGTTCTGTATTAAGTAAAATCTTTACCAAATAAAGAGAAGACAATATTATGTTAATAAAACAGATCATGAAAATACAGGCTTTGCAGAGTTTCCTATTTTACATAGTAGGAAACTGTGCAAAACAAGAAATGTCTTGCTCTCTATTAAGTGAATCTGTGTACTGTCCCAAGGAATAATAAGACTATTCTAAGATACCTTTAACTGTCAATCCATTAAGAAACAAACAAGCAAACAAATGTCCTCCTGGAGAGAGTGCTATGGCTTGCTACTCAGTGGTAGTTAACCTTTCAAAGTTTTCTGGTTCTGAAGAGAACTTCAAGCGAATTCCTGCACCAGTCGTTGAGTGGAAATAGTGGGTGGTTCTTTTAAATAATCTCAAAATAAGTTGGAGAGAGTGGGAAAATTGTGCTGTGTTTGCATTTCAGCCTCTCAGGAAATCCAGGCGGAGGTGGAGTAGGAAAGGTAAAAGAAAAGTAAACATAAAATGCATCTGCTACGTTTAAGTCATCCATTCGTTTTAAATTTCCTCTTTTACCCAGTCCTAGTTCTGGGTCCCGCTCCTTGTGTCGGTCAAGATAATGATGTCCTTAAGACGCTTCAACTAACTTTTGAATAGATTTTTGTTTAATGCGTGTTCTGAAATTGCTCTCAACTTCTATTACACTCATAAATAAACCGTAGGCACTCACTGCCGTGACTGTATCGATGTTTAATTTCTTGTGATATTAAGATGACTTCGGTCCCGTTCCTACACAAGGCTGCGCCAAAGGAGGACAGGGTACCCTGGGTCCAGGACTCATCTGGCCAGCTCCCGCCCTCAACTCCCTGCCCTGTCGCCCTGGTCTCTCCTGCCAATCTTATCTGCAGCATCCCTACCCCGTCTTTCACTTGGGTGGGCTTTCATTCTCTAATCCTTGAAGTTGGAATTGTGACTTTTGACCTGGCTAAAAGCAGCGTTCCCCACCCCATTCAAAAGGTCTTGGCGGCCGGCGAGGTGACAAAGGTGATGATAACAATTACTCTGGTTTGGGTGAGCCGATGGGTGTTCCTGCCGCTGCAGTCTTAGCCCCAGTCCTCGCGAGTTGGGTTTCAAAGGAGAACGCAAGCTTAATTGATTTTTTAAAAATAGCAGCCAAATTCTAAATCTCACGGGGGGACCTCTTTCCCACCTGCGAGATAAGTCTTGTCGCAATAATTACGTTATTTAATATTTGATCAAACCTTTGTGCCACCGCGGTTGGCGGGGCCGGGCCGCCTCCAGCCCTCGCGGGGCAGCGGGCAAGCGGCGAGGCACGAGCCAGGCCGCGAACGTGCGGCGGGGGCGCTCGGCACGGCTCGGGTCGGTTTGTCCTTTGAATAATTCATGGCCTGAGAGTTCTGGAAATTAATAAAATGAATGATAACAAGAAGCTAATTAAAAACTTTCTTAATTGTCTAGTCAGATTGGTGGGAGACTGGCAGCCCTCCCTCCCCCACTCCTCGAAATCCCGTGGCTCCGCAGGGCCGGGGGGCGCGGGCCCGGATGGGCCTCGAAACGCGAGCGGGCAAACGCTCCTCTCGCTCAGGGAGTGATTTCAGAGGCGGCCCCGTGATGCCGCTCCCTCCCCTCCAGCCCCCTTCGGCATCTTGTCCGCCCTCCCGCTGAACTTTGCATTGGGCGGATTGGCGGGGACCTATTCAAACCTCAGGCAGAGCTGATTGTGTCAGAATTTGCAGCCCGGAGGGGACCCATTCTCCCCGGCACCAGGCAAGGTCCCCGTTCTCCCTAGAAACACTCATTCCACCCGGGCATTCCGCGCGAGGCATCCCAACGCCCGAGGTGTGCGGGCCGCGGCCGAGCGCCCAGGGTACGCTGGGTCTGCGCCCCTCCGCCACCGGCCGCCACCCGGGTCCCGAGGCTTCCAGATGCCCGAGACCGCAGCTCCTCTCGGACAGCGGGAGAGCCACCGCCCACGGGCCCCGGCCGGGACTCAGCCAGGCCGTGTGGATGACCCGAGCAGGTCAAACGAACGAGTCCCCGGCGTCCGGCGCGCGTGCGCAGGCGTGACCGGCAGGGTGCGGACCGCTGGGAGCGCCGGGCGGACCCGGCGCGCTCCGGACGTGCACCGGGCGCGTCAAGCTAGCGCATGCGCAGTGCGTGGGCAGAATCTCCTCCGAGAATTGCGCTGGAGTTCAGCAGCTGGTAATTAAGCGCCCCCAGAATATTCTTTCCCACCCTGTAAGTGCTTCTGAGGGCGTCCTGCGAGAATAGGGGAATGGACCAGTCTCTCACAGAGATTATAAAGACTTCCTTCCCCACCGTCTGCCTAAAGTCAACAGACGTCTTAAACACCGCAAAACTTTCAAAACTGGTCGACAATTTTGTAAAAGAACGGGGAGCAATAAAGACTCGGTCTCTGTTTTGCTGTTAGGATGCACCCAGCAAAGTCCTGCTACTAATTTGACCTTATTAGGGAGGAATTTATACCAGGCGCGGAAGGAAGGCTGGCCGCTCGGCATTCGTCCCGGAGGATTCTGTGGAGTTCTGGATTGAAACACGGAGGATGAAACTTTTGGGCCCAAGAGGTGCTGGCTAAGCTCAAGTAGAGGGACCAGTGTTCAGTTCCTGAGCCCCAGAGTTGGGGCGAGGAGCGCCTGCTTCCCATCCCCTGCCCCCAACACGGGTGTCCAGGAGGTCGCTTCTCTCCGATTTAGGGAGGATAGGAAAAAGAGAAGGGAAAGTAAGGAAGCCTGGAGAGAAGTGGCGAAGGAGGGATGCAGGAGAAAGAGAGGCAGACTCCTTGCATTGATTAGGTAAATCGAATTGCAAACCAAAGTTTGGTAGCTCTGATGCCTGGCTTCAGGGCAGCATAACGCATGCAAATTTTTGTAGGCATGACCAGAATAAAACAAAGTGTTGACAATTTCCAACCTTGGAAATTCTCTTGCACGAGTCTCTCCCTCCCCCCCCCCCCGCCCCGCCCCGCCCCCTCCAAGTGTTGACAATAAACATTTAATGAAGGCAGGGATCTTGCTGTCTCCAGTCAGTGTCTGAATCCTTTAAGCAGACCATTAGCACGGCTTCTTCTACTTTAAACATCGCGCGCTACACTCCAACATTACATATATGTAAAAATACAAAGTGTGAGACAAATAATGTGTTTATACGGATATCTTAAGTGGTTTGCAGTAGTTCTGATACCCCCTGTACTTATTAACGGAAACTAACTCATTGTAGAGTACTCGCGCTTAAAAAAAATGTTAAATACAGTTAATGCAATATTAATCGCCCTTTGGTGATATAAAATGCAATATTTTCAGGCAGCTATCGAGCTTTTCTAGAAGAAGAGCTGATGAAAAGAGTCACAGCTGAATAGTGGAGAGAAAAACCCCGGTATTTATTGCTTTTGTTTGGCTTTTGGCTACAGAGACAGGAACCTTCTAATGGGGTAAGGACATTTATTTTATCTGCAATCTATTGCTGTGAGAGCAGGGGCGGCAGATGGGGCTGGTGCGATAGTCACAGTGTAATTTAGAGCAAATCCTAATAACTAATAATGATTTATGTTAATTTTGATCACTTACGCGACTTTACCAAGGCGTTGTGATGAAAGAAAGGGAAAGAAAGAGAAGCAGAATGTGACAAGGAGGTCTGAGGCTGAGACTGGAGCTCAGCTACCCTGCTTAAAATGTATTTTATGAGTTAGCAATGGAAAAAACAGGCATTTTAAAAAGCAGGTAGGATCCGTTTGACTCTGGGCAGAGGTATCTCCCGGGGGCTTTCATTTCTTCTGAACAGATATCTAAATGAGAGGAACCATGACGCCTTTGAGGGGTGTCTCTTTCATCCCAGTTTTAAAGAAAACAGATATGGTTTCAATTGTTTCATTTGCTTATATTCAACTAAGAGGGTGTGTGTGTGTGTGTGTGTGTGTGTGTGTGTGTGTGTGTGTGTGTGTGTGTGTGTGTTCGCTGGCGCGCGCGAGCGCGTGTCTGGGTTTGTAGGGGAATCAAATGTGTGAAAGGCGTTAGTACGCGCCGGGGTCTTCCTTCCAAAGTGTACTCAGAGCCCGAGGTTTGAAAGCAGATTTAGCGCCTAAGAACACGCTCTTGTAGCTCTGTCGCCACGCCTTATGCAAAAGTTTGATTACTGAGTGATTAAACAGGTTGCCTTTTCTTAATCTTCACTTCCCGTCTGATATTTGTTTGTCTAGAATCAACTTTGGGGAAGCTTTGCCTTTTCTGCCTCCTGTCTTTCCCCTCCCTCAAGGAATCCCAGGCTTTTAAACTTAAAAGTGCTTCCCCTTCTCCTCATCCTCCGGGTTACGTGGCACGGGTTCAGAACCCCGGGGGCTGCCAACAGGACGCAGTTCTGCACAGGAACAGGCGATTTTCGGCTGCCACGCAGTGCGATCCAGAGGGTAGGAGCGATTTTGAAAGGGAGGGTGCATCTTGCTCGTGGCAATTTACTTTTTCGGTTACCTTTTTGCGCGTTTGAACGCCTCGAGGCTATAGTTTGAAAGTAAAACAGCATCAAAGCACCTCCTTATTAGCTCTGTATTTGAGAAATCCGAAGATGAAACTACCTAAAAGGTTTAATAGGGCGGAACAGCATTTATTTGCCAAGCAAACAGCCAGAGTACAGTTCAAAAGGGGTACAGCGGTTTATCAGCAGGAGGCTGGAAGGAGAAGAACGTTGAGTAAAGGGAATTTCAAGCTTCAGTTACGATGTTAAAGTGAATTAAATAAGCTTCAAGTGGGATGCCTGCTTTGATTTTGAGTATCATCTCCCTCGCCAAAATTGTATACATACACATGTGTATACATTATGTGTGTGTGTGTATATATATATATATATATATATATATATATATGTTTACACATATATGTACATCCTAGAGGCTTCCTCCACCTTTCAGAGTTATTGTCAAGACTTTGTAACTTTAGGTTTTGTAGAGCAATAATAGTAATCTTTCCAGGAATTTGATCTGCAAATGTATTTAAAATATAATCACATTTTTTAAAACCCAGAGTTTCATCACTCTCTTCCCCTTTCTTATTTCAAGGCTACAGATGTAAAAATGCACTTAATTTCATCTACTAGGAGAAAACACCAAGCTACATGATTTAATTAGATTAAAACATTATGCTGTATTTTGTTTTCACTTTTGAATCGTCTCTATCAGTAAATGTACTGTTATTGTATTGTTAGTATTCCCAGTATAAAGAGGACTTTAAACAAAATAAATCCAAGCAGCTGATGTTGCCTGTTTACTGATAATACTCAGGAGCTGATGCGTGTTTGTGAGCTTGAAGCTGCGCCTCCACGTGCATATCTCTATACAAACAGATTTTTTTTTTACTGTATTGTACTAAGCACAATTTTTTACTGTTGTTGAGTGTGGTGGAGTCATATCTCTCAACTGTCTTCTGGTTTTGCCCCAGAGTTTCAGCACCAGGAGCAACTCCCTTAAAATTGAAGAGTGGTGCATTATTGAAACTCTCTATCAAACAGCTCTGGGGTGCAGCCTTTCTGAACACACCGGCTCTAGATGAGGTCTGACTGTCTGACTGCACATAAGCCCCTAATATGTTAATGGCCGTAGGGGATGCCTAAGGTACTATCTCAAGCTGCTTCGAACACCATATGTCAGGCCGTTAGCCACATGGATCTATTAATCAAAAAGAGCTGGAGAGGGAGAAGAGGGCCTTGGAAAGGGAGCGAATGAAAGTAATGGGGGAGGGGGGAGATGGAAAGAGAAAGCATTTAAAACCCCCCATCATTTGTGTTTCTTATTGAAAAATGAACGGAAATAACTACAGACTCATCCACTGCAGATTTCCTTTCTGTCAAGTTAAAGATGGTTCATAAATCCCTACCACAAGATCTTGAATAGTATCTAGTTCTATTAATATAGAAGTTAATTTTACCTGGAGAGTCCTATTTAGAGTTGCTTTATTGCAAAACTTTTATAAGCAAGACTCTTGATACAAAAAGTTGTTTTTGCTACGTAAGTTTGTTTTGTAGACAAACTTTATCAAAAGTAGTAGGAGAGGTGGAATGAGGCAAATGAGTAAACACTCATAGATAGAAGGGGGGCCAGAAAGGGAGGTGTCTGGAGAATTTGTAATGAATATATAATTTATCAGTGTGTATCTGCACTGACAGTAGAGTTTGCTCCACCTTTAGTTCTTCTGATAGTACATGTAAACTGTTTACATTTTTATCCTTCTTTTAAGCTGGCTTTATGATAAATGAAATTGCAGAGTCTACAGGGTACAAAAAGTAATTCTTTTAGGAGGAGAGGAAATAGGAAAACATTTAAAACTCCCTATTTCTCACTTCTGGTTTGTTTACAATTATCTCTGCCCCTTGAATATTTTAAAATAATTTCAGTTAGATAAATACTTTAGAAAGTTTGCACAATCTTAGGTACTCAACATGGAGATGGCATACATGAAAAAGTACAGTAAGTCTATTAGAAAAATTTAGATTTTTTTTCTTGAAGCAGTGAATATGTTTGTCATGTGCCACAAACTTAGAATTTTTAGGGAAATCAAATGAAAGTACTGATTTTAAAATGTCAGAACTCTCAGAAACAGCAGTAAGAGGAAAACATAGAGGCACTTAGATTTAAAAGTTCCATTCTTTTCATGTGTTACCTAGGGATAGAGAAAATATAAAATCAGATGTTCATTTAGGTATCATTATTTTCTAAATTGATAGTCAATGATTATGACTCATGTGAAGACTCAATTTCTGGATTATCCATTTTAAATTTACAACCTGTAATTGATGATATGATTTAAGAAAGAATACCCTTGAATATGATTTTTAATGTTGCCATGATAGTAGGCTTATATTAAAGTATTTATAGGATAGTGAAATGACTGAAAAATTTACTCATCTTAAGTTTAAATGTCTATATCTATATGCAAGTGATTGACTATTTATATATATTGAGAACAAAGATTATTCACTCATTCTACAAATCCTCTGTCATTAACAGATTCATAGCACTCTATATATTGGATGTGAAGAAGAGACAGGCAGCAAAATGTTCTTTTTTATGATTTAGAAATACATTAAAGAAGATACTTGTGAGACTGCTCAGTGATAAACAAAAATATAAATGATATCTGTTACATTATTTAGAGTATGTAAATAGAGTACTTTGTACTGTGTATTAGATTGGATATATTAATTTTTTAAATTTTCACAAATGCACCTATTTGTGTTCATATAGAAGTAAGTCCTCAGTTATAGAGAAACGTTAACATTGTTAGGTGCCTTTAATTAAAAACACCCATTATGTTGTTTGGTTTGCTTAAAAAATCATCTATAACTCTTTCAGTAAAAGAAAAAAAGAAGCATTTAAAACATAGACAATTGTCTTGTAGAGAACTGCAGTCAGTCTGTAAATATGAGGGGTTCTAAAGCACTGTATTTCACTCAGGAGATGATGAATACATAAAGTCAGATCATCCTGAATCTCAAGAGTAGTTGCATACAGAGAAACACTTATTATCTTTAAATTTTGGTGCATGCCACACGAGCCTTCGTTTCCTTCCCTGTAGTTAAAAGGTAGCCCATATATCTGTCGCATTGGGTTTCCAAAGACTCGTAACTTAATTCCTTCAGGCTATTCATCAGCACAGTAATTAAACTAGCAAATGGATGTAAATAAAGTGAAATTGGTTTCATGACAGATGAGGCGAAGAGGCCTCTGACATGAAACGAGGCAGGACAATAATGATTTCGGCAGCATTGGGCTACGGAAGGAACGCCAGCTGGATTTATTAGATGCTGCAAGTGATTTGCTGGAAGCGGGCAAGACAAGAGCACTCTTTAATTTGACAGGATTTTGCATCCTAAAGAGCATATTGAAATATAAATCCAGAAACAAGTTCAGGCAAACTGTAAACAGATGTATTATTGGACTGAAGGTACTATTCAGCATTAAAAAAGGAAAAATGGAGAACTACAACCTGACCCCAACCCACCCACCCACCCTGTAGTAGAGCTTCAATTGCATAACTTATTACCTAGTCCTGGAGAGTGACAAAATAATTATGAAACATTCTTTCCTATTTATGAATTCTATTGCTACTTCAGGGCTAGCAGTTTTGTATTTCCAGGTTTATTTACTTAGGAAAACAGCTAATACAATGGATGATTTAAAAACCAGCATGATAAAAACATATGTAAAAATTATGTATGGGCACATGCATACCTGGAAGGGAAATATGACAAACTGAGAGAGAAGCCCCCAGATGGGCAACTTATTTTACAGAGTGCAATTATTACTGCATTTAAATAAAATCTGGGATAAAGATCTGGTACCAGCTTATTGCCTCTAGCAGTCTGTGCCGGGATACCCAGAAAGCAAATTTCTGGCTACAGAAAGAATTGTCTTAAGCCCTTGATCACACGAAGCTTTAAAATCAAATATAGATTTGTCCTTGCAAAATAAGCAGGTCCATAGATTAGGGGGAGTCAAACCATAGACGAAAATTGAGAAACAAGAGGAGAAGGTGCAAGGAATGAGTTCTTGGCTGACTCAACAAGACTTAAATGGAAATTGAGTCACCAATTCCACTACAGTAAGATCGTCACACGTAGAATAAATAAAGGGCAGATTTTCACACTAGGAGCAGATTAGCCCCTTCTCCATGAAAAGAGAAGAAATGAACTACTTTATGTTTAAATATAGTCTCAATTATTTAAGCCCCCTTTCATGAGCAAAAGCCTTCCCTTCCCACAAGATTCACGCAGGATTTTCAGCACCGTGGCCAGCTCCCGGGAGGCACGGGGCGGGGGTGGGGGTGGGGGGTAGAGGCCAGGGGCGGGGGAGTAGGAGGGTCGCCTTTGACCCAGGAAAGGGGAAATCTAAATACTTCTGAATTCTAGGGGCGGTTTAATTATTTAGCAGTGGATTCAGATCCACGAGTGGGATACCAACGTGGCCCACGTTCTCAAATCTTTTGGAAAGCTGTGTTTTAAAGGAAGAGATAGGGTGGGGTTGGGGGAGCCGTGTGAGGAGAGGAGAGTAGGTTATTAAAACTGTTAATGAAAATAAGATCTTTCAAAAAACTAAGCACAGACTGCATCTCGCTATTAGAAAATAGTGGGTGATTTTCAGGCCACGAAGGAATTTATAATAAAACTCAATTGGCTTTTCCCCCAAGCCTGTCCTTTTTTTCTTTAACAGAAAAAATATGCCTAATTATTTTAAAGTTCTTTTCCAATCGTTAGGCATAAGCAAGTCCTTTAATTATAATACAGTCTGAATAGGGGGAGCATATGGAGGAGAATGTCAAGAAAAGGGTGCCAGGGCAGAGCCTCAGAAATCTGTATTCATTTCGGGCTCTTATTTGTTCAGTAATCTCTACCATCATAACTAAATCTTGAAGCACTGATGTAGTTCGAGTTGTTGTTGACTTAACGTCAAAATTCAATCACTGGGGGTTTTGCATCAGCCGGGCTACTTATTTGTCTAATAAATCCGTCATTTTGTAAGAAAAATATTTGAGCAGCCGTACTTGACCTCTTGGTATCCACAAGTCACATTTATTTCTCCCAGTTTACAAATGCAAAATCGAGATGATCATCTAATGCCTGGAGGAACTGTGTTGATTTCTGATTGGATTTTAGATGGAAATGTCTATTTTAAATACCTTGTGATTAAATTGTACATATAATAGAATCCATGCATTTTAAGCTGATTCCTGCTTGGAAATTTAACAACCCTCACTGCTAGTCACACATACCGATGCCAAAAAAACCCCACAAAAAAAAACAAAAAAAAAAAACCCCACAAAATATCAAACTCATCTTTTCCAAACAAACACTTAGATTCAGTCTCAATTGTAAGACTTTATAAAAATCAGGGTCTTATTTTTTCTTATCTTCAAATAGCTCTCATATGGTTGGATTCCGCACCCCCTCCCGCCCCCCCGCCGAAAAATGTTCTAATTCCTGGAGGGTAGGGCTTCATTATCTCAATTCCAGAGAGAGAACACTTAGGAGAATTCATGGCTGGCACTTCAATCTCAGGGCAGCAGTTTCAAGCGTACTGCTAGACTGTAGCTAGAGTCCTAGGACGTCCACATCTACATTTAAGAACATTATTAGTCAAGGAAAAGAATGTGATATGTTTGGTTGAATTAATTTTATCCTCCGACGTAGCAATGCGTTTGGAGATTACTTTAAAATATTTGTTCCACTCCCACCCGATCTTAGTGCCAGGCCCCTTCACAACTCGAGAATCTTTCCTAAGTCTTAGGCAAAGACGCAAAGGTCCATTGGAGAGTTTCTCTGTGTAGTGTGTGGGAGAATGAGTCACCACCAGGATCCCATCTGTTGTGACAAAGTGCTTGAATGGAAATGGATGTCTTCAGAATCAGACCGAAGAACTGATTTTGTCAGCTGGGGATGAGATTGGGCTAACTGAGGCCTCAGAACCCTGGAATAACCGAACACATGCATTTATCCACGAGGCGTGCCCTGCGCACGCAGTCCCTCCGGCTCAGCGGGGATGAGAGGGGTGTATGTATTGCTGGCTGTGCCTTGGTTGAGAGAGGAGCAGGACCTGGTAACTCATTCAAGTTTTGGACCCTCTTTGTTTTCGACCCCATTTACCTTCTTGCCTGCGTGTGTGTGTATTATACAATAACTGGAAAATATGTACAGAAATGTCGTTCAAACTTGTTTGTATCTGAAATCGTCCTGATGTTCGACCCCATACACAAGAGAATTCAAGCCCAACGCGGCCAGTGCAGGGGGAGGGTCCCTGAGCCCCTGCAGCCTCTGCCCTGGTTTCTTTTGGAACCCCCCGTGGGTTCCGCCTGAATTTACTGTTAGTATTTTTCCCTCTCCTGCCCAGTTTACGCTCAGGATCCCCCGAAGCTTCTCTAAGGTGGTGACGAGAGGGATGCTCTTCTCCAACATCTCGGCGCTCCCCTGCCCGGGCGGCCCGCGAGCTGGATTCCCTGCGCCGGGCTCTGGCGCCCAGTCTACGCCCGGCCGCTTGCAGCCTCGGGGATGGGTTCAGGGATGGGTCCGTCCGGACCTCCTGGCCCGGGAAGAGTGTCCCGGATGTGCTCCCGCTTCTGCTCGTTTCCCCTTGAGATCTGGAGGGGTCGCTAGTGAGCAGCGGCTTTCCTGCCTCAGGTTGGCAGTGATCCTGCGCTTGCTCCCTAAGCTTCGCTGGTGCCTGCTGCTGACCAGTCATAGGAGAAGGCAGCTGCGATCCGGGAAACTTCCTGCAGTATTCATTTCTGAGGCTTTCTCATAAACATTTCACTTCCATTTCCAAACCTGCCCTCTCAAACACTGATTACTTCATTTCCCCCTCATTGGAACTTGAGGCATTTAATATATTCAGAAAGACACTGGGAAGAAAACAAAAACAAAAACACCCTCAACTGTAGACCCACTCTCGGTGGGAGAGGAACAATCTACACGACCCTATCCCAGTTCCAAGGCTTGTGGGGAACGGAAGGACTGGATTATATCTCTGTGGTTTATGCCAGTGGGTCTTGCTGGATGAAATTCCAGAATGAGGAGGGGAAGGAATCCTTCTTTTATTATGTGACGAAATTGGGCCGACTGAACTGGCAAATTTGTTCAAGATTTTTTTTCTGTAGTGGAAATGTACTGATGGGTTTTTGGAGTCATGTCTCAGTCCCCTCCTTCTTCCAACTTCCCCTCAGTTATGAAGAAAAACAGCGGAGGAGATGTTCCTAGTGGTCTGGGGGCTGTCTTGCTCTAGCTGATTCTCTAGTTTGCCTTCAGATGTGGAATTCTAGGGGAACTCTATTCCTTGTGTGTGGTTAGGCTAGGGAGACACGAAAAGTATCTAGGAAGGCCCAGCTCCCTGGGCTTTGTTTCTGAACAAAGTTTGGTCAGGCCTCCTTTGGCTCTCAGATACTTTTCCATCTCCTGGAATATTATAGAAGGAACTTCTACATTTCCGTGGGTTTCTTTGGTTTCCCACAGGTAGTCACTCTATCAGAAGCTGGAATTAAGTGCAAAAAGGTAGTCGTGTCTGGTGGGGTAGTTAGGAGATTTATTGTTATTGTTCAGATGCCAAGTTGTGTCTGACACTTTGGGACCCTATGAATAGCAGCACACCAGGCTTTCCTGTCCTTCCCCATCTCCCAGAGTTTGCTCAAACTCATGTTCATTGAGTTGGTGATGTCATCCATCTGTCACCCTTATCCTCCTGCCCTCAATCTTAATGAGGGAAAAATATTTCAGAAATAGATACAGTTTTAAATGCAGGTGATCCTATCCTTGCAAATGTATTAGACATCATTTCTTAGAGAAACCTTTGGAGGATTTAAAAATACTCAAGGCTTCTACCTATGGTAGGGTTTTGATGTTAGCTTTTACCTGCATGGAGTACTGACAAATTTGTGAACTTTTTAATGAGAACAAAACTGGAGTGAAAAGGAGGCAGTACTTTGGCAGTTTGAAAATATTAATGTTAGCTTGCGGAAATAGATGTACTACACTGTAGTTATTAGCAACTTATAAAATCTTAAATCAATACAAATTAATTTAATTATGATTTGTAATTGCATTATGCATGATCAATTTGAAACACTACATTAAAGATAATTAGAGCTGGGCGCCATCACTCGTCACTCCTCTAATAGCTTAATGAAAAGGAATGTCATGTACCACCTTTGGGTTAAATCTGTAAATTAGGATAAATGCTTGTTTTCCAATAAAAATGTGGTAGAATAATTGTACTTTTAATAGACATTTTTATGACTCAATTGTGAATGTATAATGGATTTTTTGGAGGAATCGTATTATTATTTTTTTCCATGGACCTTGTTAAGTATTTATTAGGGTTGATTGAGCTGTCAGTGTTCTTTTCAGGATCAGACCTCGAGGATTTGAATGAGGACTAACTTTTATGTAAAAATATCATGCTGTCCTCGAAGCTGGTGCCAAGAGGTCACTGCAGATGGAGGTCCTAACTTAGCATAATGGGTTTAACATTTCCATGACATCATCAGGGAATCTGAAAGGAGTCTAAGGATAATCAGAGTGGTCATTCAGAAGAACAGTAAATATTTTATGAGGATATATAGAAGACAGGAAAGATGGTCAGAAAGGTGATTCTGAGCTCCTTAGAGTTCCGTGAAAGAGGCTTCTCAGTTACTTGAAGTTAAAAGAGCCACTGCATATTCTTATATTAGTGAGACTCTTTCCAGATCTCAGAATAGGACTCAGATCAGGTGTTAGTTTGAATATGATTATTTTTGTTCCTGAACCCTTTGTATTTTGTTGAGCCACCTGTAGTTATCCTTTATATGCTTGCAAACAGGAAAACATATTTTAAAACATGATTTTAGTGTGTTGATTTCCCAGTATTATCTAGCTCTGCAATATTATCTAGTTCTTTACTTTTAGGGTGATAATGGAAATTACCAGAAGCATACCAGAAGTGCTTGTCAGTTAGATGAATTCAGTAAACTCTATTAATTATTTGTTTTATTTTTTGCCCTTTACTGAATATAATATTTGAATTCTTAACATTACTACAGGTGTTTAGATGAGATTCACTTTATTTCACCACTGAATTTCTACTTCTGCAGCCAGGCAGACATTGAATATATCTCTGTCTCTCTCCATCTAGAGAGTGAGAGAAGAAACAATTAAAAAAAAATCTATGAAATGCATGATTAAGGGTATGAAATATCTCTAAATTATGATCATTTTGTTTCCTGCCAGATTTTACATGAAAGAAATAAGCTTATTTTGTTATTTGAAAAGTAAACACATCCTCTTTTTTCCAGAATATGTTGAAGTACACTTGCTCCAATTTTTTGTTTTTTGTGTTTATCACACTTTATATTAATTGCATTAACTGTCTGACATTAACCATTAAAATGGGTATTTTAGGCTCAGTTTCAGAAAAACCAGCTGGAATGAGCATCGAGTCTTCATAAATTTATTTATATATTATTATAAAAATCATTTTGACACTTCTGAAAAGAAAAGAGCTTTTATCATCCTCTGCAGATGGCATAAAATGCATTAAATGTTTGGAAGGGTAGATAGAATACTTTAAATTCTAAAACTTAATCTTCTTCTTCCCAAACTTGTTTTTTCCAACATCTTAGGGATGGGTACACCCTCAGAAGCACAGGTGTTGTCATGCCATGAAGCCTTCCGTGGTCTTCTAATAGGAAGAAACCTGTTTGTGAATTCTGAGACACATTTTCCCGTTCTTTAGTCTCTTGGCCCTCTATCATAGAGTCATGTTTGCTCTCTTGCTTTTCAACCATAGTTAGAGGCTTCTCAAGAGAAGACACTTTATCTTTTTCACCTTTCTATTTCCCAGAATGTCTAACACAGAATTACATAAGCTAGGTAATAAAACTTCATAAATACATGAGTTAAGAAATGCGAAGTTTCTCCCCGATTACCATACTGAACCTGTGTGTAAATAATGCAGATTCTTGCTCTTCTTTCGTATAATTGCATGTTACCCTGGTGATTTCACACACAGTGGACAAATGGCAACACTAACCTTTTCAGGCTGAGGTTATTCTCATTTTTATATTTTATCTTAAAACTATGTTGTATCAATTAGAATTCAGTTCCACAAAGCTCATTATAGTTTTATTTTAAGTGATTTAAAAGCTGTTGATATTTGAAATATTGTAATTGTCTTCATATAATTTGTGGAAACAAAATTTGTGCCCTGGCCTCATATCATTGCCACTTGCTGTGGACTGTTCTCATGACTCAAAGCCTCCGTCTCTTTGCCTAAAATCCCAACACACTCTGTTATTTGTCCCATTGGACCCAGATTGTGCCTGAAAAATTTGGCATTGTATGGTTGCTAGATATTAACGTGAGAATGTCTCCGTGCGATTCTTTCTTTCTTTCCCCTTTGTGTAGTCACTGAATATTGCAAAGCAGTGATTTCCCCAAGTGGACCAGTCAAAAGTTAAATAAATCATTCCTTTATAAGATGCAAAGTTTAATGTGCCAGTTAGCAAGTTTTGCTTCTTGGTAATGGGACTCAGCAAATTTTACTTTCTGACACATTTTATAACGCTTCAAAGTGGTACAGTAATTACAAATGACTCAACTTCCATAGCCCTTTTGGTGCTCTATATATCTCCGAGAATGGTTTTGATTGCAGCTGAGTAGTTTTTAGTGACTGGTACTGTGATTTGATCAGTGCATCAAATGTTACAATGTGATTTTCTGGGACACTGATGCCTGTTGGTCTTCAATACAGGAAACAATTTTTATTGCTTTCGACAAGGGGAAGGATGCTATAACTGAGTAACATAAACTTATGTCGTTTGATTATTTCTGTTTTTAAATATAAAACCCATTTTGCATTTTAAAACACCAAAGAATTTTTATTTGTAATGACTGTTTTAACTCTAGTTCCTCATCTGAGAACAGTCTCTCATGCAGCAAGTTTTTCTTTGTCTACAATATATGAGAAAACACAGGGTTTCTGAGCATAGTTCTTTTCACATTAAACAAACCCCCAAAGGGAAAATGTACCAGTTTGGGGCCTGAACATTACAGTTTATGAATTGAAACCACAAGGACCAAATATTTTGTTAATCACCATCCATATTTTTCTTCATATTTTGAGCTGTTTGCCAAACAATGGGAAGGCAAAAACTCCACACTTACACAAATCTACATTAAATGTAGAAACATTAAAAAAAATTAGATTAGGAAATAGATGAATATAATGACCTTACTCTCCATCACATGCTGCCAGCTAAGTGTTTGAGACTGAAAAATTGCACTAATGAAGCTATTTGAAGGCTTTTGTGGACAACTGCTTCCTCTTTGAAGATTAAATGAATGATGTTGATGTGATTAATCTTAGTACAGGGAGTGATGCAGCAGCTAGAAAATACCTTGGTGATTTTCATAATTAAACTGAATCAACATTTCAAAGAAATGCCAGTGTTATCACTTGTATATTAGAATTACATTCATTAGACAGAAGAAACAAATAATTTGAGCAAACAAGATTTTCCTTTTGGTGTACTGAGATTTCGGTCATGTCTCAGAGTGTCTTACTATAAATCATCACTACTGTTTAATTTTGTCTTTGCCTTTTTAGCTGTTTTTGTGTCTCTGTGCGCATGCGTAGTGCTGTTAATGATTCAGAGCAGTTTGCTGCTCTTTTAGTTGTTTTTCAACCTTTGAATTTTATTTTTTCTTAACTCAACTTCCAAGGTAGTTGTCTGCTCACTGTAAACTTACATGGATAATATTTTAAAAACCCGACTTCTAATAAAACAAGACTTCTTGGAATTGCTTTGGTACCTGGCAAAGAATTGAGAAAATCATAGTTCTGGTCCACATATCTTTGATATATTTCAATCTCATGGTATAGCATTATCTTGATTCATTTATTAAAGTAATTTCTTTAAATAGTTTTTCTTTTTTCATAGAAGGGTAATTCCAACAGAGTCACATTTTTTAGTGTTTTGTGGATAACTAAATGAGAAAATCATCAGTACCACTCCCACTCAACTAAACTGTGGGAAGTTGCATTGGGAGATCAACCAGAAACAGTTCTACTGACTTCTTAGCACAAGTACAAGTTAGGTTCAAGGGGTAAGGATTACTGTATCAATAGAGACACCGTATGTTACTTGTTCTATCACCACTTTAAATTATTTTAAAGGTTTCTTGGTAACTCTTGGTAACCCTGATATTTGCAGTGCTCTTCTAGCTGTTGTACAATATTTTCTTTCCTGAGTGTTTCATAGAAATAAATACTTTCTTTAATGCACTGGATAAAGAACTGGTCTTTCTTTTCAAGGACTCCAGTTTGAGTTCAACCTACAATCTTAAGTAAAATGAGTCTTGTACCTGGTACTGAGTCACTGGTAACACTGAAAATACTCAGCCCCAAACTGTTTTCCTTTCATTTGGTAATACAAACAACAGTAAAATGATCAAATGCCTGATAGCTCTGGAACACAGGTTTAAAATAAACAGTGTGCTGAAATTGATCTAAGGTGCTGGTACATCAGTTCAGTTCAGTTGCTCAATCGTGTCCAACTCTTTGTGACCCCATGGACTGCAGCATGCCAGGCTTCTCTGTCCATCACCCACCCCCAGAGCTTGTTCAAACTCTTGTCCATTGAGTCAGTGATGCCATTAAACCATCTCATCCTCTGTCATCCCCTTCTCTTCCTGCCTTCAATCTTTCTCAGCATCAGGGTCTTTTCTAATGAGTCAGTTCATTGCATCAGGTGGCCAAAGTATTGGAGTTTCAGCTTTAGCAACAGTCCTTCCAATGAATATTTAGGACTATTTCCTTTAGGATTGACTGGTTTGATCTCTTTTGTACATATTCCCTGCTATAGCTCCTCTACTAAACCATTACCTGATGGCTTAGAATCTATTGGCATTCTTCATGTAGTGGTTTGCTTGCACATGCTTGAGGTACCAACAAGTCACCCCATGCCTGGAAGTTCCCAGTTAATCATGTCAGCAGGTGAAAAATGAGATTGGCTTTCCTCACTTGGGACTGTAGGATGTTCCATACAAACAGGTTTTCTGCACTCTCAGGCTGTGCAGATGAAATATGAGTAATTACTGAACCCAAAGCACAATTTTCCCTCTGCTTCTGTCTTCCTTGCTCATCACTGGTCACCACAACTGTCGTAAGAACCAAGGAAGGACCGGAGTAAGTGGAGACTCAGGATGCTGGGGTGTGAAGAGACCTCCTGGGGAAGGAGAGCCCAGAAAAGCTCTTTTTTTGTGGGATATTTGCCATGAGGCAGATGGGGAAACCAAGAAAGTATGGCTGGAGGAAAAGGGAGGAAAGATGGTGTCACACATGAAGGATTTGATGTTCTGGGGAGCAGATAGTCCAGGGTAGAATCAGCATGAAGGAACGAGGGGAGAAGCAAAAAGGGAGCCAGGGCTTTGGATAAACATGCAAAGGGTAGATGCAATGATTTTCGTGACTTGGTGCAGTAAACAGTCCTCAGTCAGTGAGGAGCGAGTATGGGCTGAGAGAGGCAAAGTGAAAATTACAGATGTTGTGCAGAAAGAAAGTAGAGCTGCCTCATGAGTAACTGGAAAGTTGTGTATCCTTGAGAGGAAGCTCATCCGGAGAACTCTACAAATATAATTCAGTCGACTTCTCTGCTGTCCACATTCAGAGAGCAGAGGGCGGAAAGAGATAATTGCCCAATAAATCATCCTTCTCAGGCACATTTTCTCTTCTCTGGAACACTGTAGGAAGTTGGAGACATTGAGAGGTTATGAAATTGCTCCCTGTTCTTCCAATATTCTGGCCATGTTCCTGAGTAGCCTACTTCCTTCCTCCTCCTTCCTAACTTTCTGGCGACATGTTTAGACACCCCTGCCTTCTTCAGCTTCACTCTGCTTGCCCAGCTCATCTGTAGTGCCATCTTTTCCCCAGAGATGATTTACATGTGTTTCTGTTTCTCTGCCCTTGCCTCCCTTGCTACTTTGTGCAGGCAGGAGACAGTGGTTGTTGTTGTTTTTGCCTCTCAGCTGATTTTCCTTTAGGATTGATCTTCCAAAGAGAAGGTGACATTGAGAAAATTTCTTCAATCTGCTTCTCCTCCAGGCCACGCCTTGATGGCTGTAACTGCATTTTAGCCTAAAAATAGGGTTGGTTCATGTGTAGGAGACAAAGACCACAGACGGAGGCCAAATCAAAATGGACTGTCCATCAGTACTGAAAACTCTGGTTCTTTGAATGCCATCCCACACTACCTAAAAATAAGCCTGCATTGATCCTAACCTCGCAGTTGGTATTTCCCCCTCTTCAATTTTGCCAATAGTGAAATGATTAGAGATCACTACACTTGAGAGAAGCTGTGTTTGTGTTGGAATGTAACAAAATATGTCTTGGAGATAATGTCTTTTAACCCAATTATAATAACTTCACCCTCCTAGGAATTCAGTTATTACTAAAGTGTTCCGGATTTCCAGCAACTTCCCCATTGTACGAATCTCATCTGATTTCTCCTTGTCTCCGCCCACACAGGCCAGATTGGCCTCATTACTCCTCCATGGGTGCTCCATGCTCATTCATTGTCTTGTCAGAATTCCTTGCTCTTTGCCTGCCTAGTGTCTCGTCATTTACCATGTTCCAAGTTAGCCCACTTTCTCTGTGAACCTCTCCAACTGCCATTTATCTTCTTTTCTGTAAATTATTATAACACTCAAGGGTTTTGAGGGTCAGTATAACATGTTGGTTAAGAGCAAAGGTTGGGGAATCAAAATGTGTGGGTTTGAATCCTGGATCTGCAATTTATTAGCTGTATAACCTTGGGAAAGTTATACAGATTCTCTGTGCTTCACTTTTTCCTATCAGTAAAGTGGAGATCATAATGTATTCTACTTCATTGGATGGTGGGAGAATTTAATGGGGTATTATAATTAGGGCACTTAGTGCATGCATATTTAGAATGATTACTTTCTGTCCATCACAATTTGTGTTCTGTATTTTTATTCAGTCACATATTACACAATAGAAGCAGAGGTCATCTTTTATTCTCTTTAGGCATCCCTATCAGTGCCAAGAGAAAACTAAGAGCAAAGAGGCATATAACCACCTGCTTATGGATTGATTGTGTCAATTAAATTCAAATGTCTTTTCTAATATGTCAGATGGCAAGAAAAATTCACCCTGAATGTTAGTCTATGAGTGACTTATACTAACAAGAGTGTTACTGAATCTTATGAACAGCCCTAAGCCCTAGACAGAAGTCAAGAGGAAAATGAGTACCTGCACCCCTACTGATTCAGAATTTGAATTTTTGTCCACAGTCCACACTGCTACCACCACAGGGGGGAGGCGGCACCCACTTATCTCTGGTTTTTGAACCAAGAAAAACAAGTAATTTGTAAACTAGGTCAACAGAATGTGTAGACTAGGACCACAAATGAGGAGTTGCAATAAAAGTGGAAAAAACTCAGCTTTGGTGTTTGATAGGAATCATTTCTTTCTTTTTCTCTCATTTTTTTCCCTTAAATGTTCAAGGATTTTGTTGTCCTTAGCTTTATATCTGAATTACAAAAATTTCATGCCTTAAACTAGTCACCCTTTTCCAAAAATTTCAACTGAGAACTAAGTTGTTACTCTCATTACAACAAAGAGGAGTAAGAAGCCCTTCTTGATTATTAAGTCATCATTTTATATTTTAATAATATATTAAGATTATTTGCCATATTCCTGAATTCCATGGCTCCAAACACAGGATTAGAAACATAGTGTATGTGTGTAAACATATTTTTTTTTTATTCTCACAACAGGTCACTTTGACTAGTCATGTTTTGATATTCCAATGTTATTCTTTGGTGTGCTTTTCAAAAACAGGAAGAAATAGTCCAGGCTGAGACCTCTACATGAATAGAGGCCCACTTCTGTGGCTGCTGCTGCTGCTGCTAAGTCGCTTCAGTTGTGTCCGACTCTGTGCGACCCCAGAGACACCAGCCTACCAGGCTCTCCCGTCCCTGGGATTCTCCAGGCAAGAACACTGGAGTGGGATGCCATTTCCTTCCCCAATGCATAAAAGTGAAAAATGAAAGTGAAGTCGCTCAGTCATGTCTGCTCTTAGCAACCCCACGGACTGCAGCCTACCAGGCTCCTCTGTCCATGGGATTTTCCAGGCAAGAGTACTGGAGTGGGGTGCCATTGTCTTCTCCCCACTTCTGTGGAGATAGTACCTAAACAGCAGCAAACCATCCTTGGGACCACTCAAAAATGGAGGGAAGATTGAGCAAAAATCAAAGCGTGAAAAGTTGCATGGATCTTCTGCTGTGTGGGGACAATTGATGTCATTTTCTCATTTTCTTCATGATAAGGATGGAGAGAGTTTAGGGGTAGGGATGATGTAGACTCTAGAAGTAGAATAATCATATAGACTTGGATTTTTTAGAAGCCAAGCACAGTCTATGGAGGTGATCCAGCCTGGAGTGAGTATTACATGTATCTGAGGCAGGGGCTGGAAGGGCAGATAGTGGGCAAAAGAGAGTGTTAAGTTGGGAAAGAGATGGAGATTTGGTAACACAGCTACCAGCATAATTGCTTAAATAATTCTGTTATTTGAACTTCCCTGGTGATCCAGTGGTTAAGAATCTGCCTGCCAACGCAGGGGACATGGGTTCAATCCCTGGTTGGGGAAGATTCCACATGTGTCGGGGCAACTAAGCCCCCAAGACCCCATCACTGAACCCATGTACTGCAACTACTGAAACCCAAATGCCGAGATCCCATGCTCTGCAATGAGGAGCCCATGTACCCCGACTAAAGAGTAGTCCCCACTTGCCACAACAGCACAGCCAAAAATGAATAAAATACATAAGAAAGGAAATAATTCCACTATCTGAAGACACCTGTTGTGACAATTTCCTCCTGTACAGGAGTAGTGAGAGTACCTCTAGGACACATACAGGCTGAGTTCATATAGGATTCTATACCCATGTTTCTTAGTCTCACCAAAGAATCAAGCAATTTTAATTTTATATGTATATATATATAAAATGGGAAAAGATTAAATATGAAATAGATAGTAAGTGTAAATAGATACAAATATATATATATAGTTGTACTTCCCAGGTGTCTCAGTGGTGAAGAACCCACCTGCCAATGCAAGAGATATGGGTTCAATTCTGTGTTGGGAGGATCCCCTGGAGGACGGCATGGCAACTGGCTCCAGTATTCTTGCTTGGAGAACTCCCTGGGTAGAGGAGCCTGGTGGGCTACAGTCCATGGGATCACAAAGAGTCAGACATGACTAAGCAACTGAGTGCACACACACACACACACACACACACACAGACACACACACATACACACACACACACATAAGTAAATCCCAGTGACTCCAATGTGACTCATAGTTTTACTAAATATGTCAATTTCCATATTTTTACATGGATATTATTTGGAAGAGGAAGGCTATATAAAATTGAAATGACTTTTCTTTTTTTTTTTTTTGAAATGACTTTTCTAAGCAAGTTTAACCAAACAACTGGTATAAAACAAACTTCATCTAAGAAAAGCATGCTGCTCCTTGGTGCAATGAATTCTGTTTTAAAACAACGTATTTTCTATGGACTATGCTGTAGAACCCTCAAATACCACAACAGTTTTAATGTAATTCCATTTAAATCTAGATTTTTGATGTTAGTTTAACTGTACTTCAGAGCTGATCTCATTTCTCTTTTAGAATGCACACATCAAGATACTTTTCTATTGAAAATGTTTCTAGAGGTCACATAGCAAATTCCATTTCTGCTCCTTCTCTCCTTGTTCAACCTTATTCCTTGACCTAAATACACTCACTCCTGCTGGACTCTAAGATTCAGAACATCTGTCTGCCCCTTTTGCAGATTGCCTCTGGAGGCCCGGCCTTGCTCTCGACTGTGTATTGCTAACCACAGTAGAAGCCATGAAGTCATCTAGTTTCCCTACAGGTCCCCGATGGCCTGATTGTCTGTCAGTGACAGCACATTATGCTCTTATGACCACTCACTGCTATGACACATTGAGGTTTTCTGGTATTAACTTATGGAGCCAGTGATGTTTGTGAAATTCAACTGGGTGTGCAACTATCTTTGGTTTATAATCCTGTCTTTGGAAATGTTTTCCTCTTTAAGTTTTTCAGAATTCCAGATCCCCCCAAAATCATAATGCTTGTTATGACTGCTTATTGACATGCATTTTAGACCAGCAGTGGCCCAGGGCTTAGACAGATGTGGTATCAAACACCAGAAATGCACCTTGCGTGGCATTTTGTATCACCGTGAAAATGCTGAGTTAATAACAATATCAATGGAGTAGTATTCTCTAACTATGTGCTCGGTAACCTTCATCTAGTCATACTAAAACATGATGGAAACACACCTGAAATCACTTTTATGTGAGTGGACTTCCAGCACAGCATGTTATTATAATTTTCCTTGAATTAAAGAGGTAACTCTGACTTAGGATTCAGGTATCTTGCCTCACCAACTATTACTTCACAGATTCTCCCATTATTTTATTTCAAACAAGGACACAAACCCTGGAGATAGTGGAAATTCTAATGGTTGGAATAGGCATGATGTGGTTTGCATTGTGGAGATGAAGATCAGGGGCCTTTAGTATAGAAAGGGGCTGTTGTCAGCTAAGAGGGACTTCATCAAAGTCAAGGTGATTACAAGTCCATGGAAGAACAAGAATTCCAAAGGGCAAAAGCACATCTGACATGGGTTTTTGAAGCTGATCTCAAAGATATAGGGCAAAGCACAGTGTGTTTGGAAGGAAAGAGCAGAGATGTGGAAGAACAGTGTGGTACAATGGTTCTGTGCTTTCAGGCAAGGGCAAGTGAAAGCTGAAGGGGCTAATCCTGCAGAGTCACAGAGTGCAAGGGCTTTTGAGATTATGGTAAATCAAGGGATAAAGAAAGAGAAAGAATGAGCTACATAAGTAGGTTTGTGAAATTAAGGATGGTTCTAAACAAGCTTGTTGAGCTGAGAGAATTGCAGTAATTCCTAGTGAGGAGGAAAATGAATAGACACTCAGGTTGGATGGATTCTTTTATTTCATTATCTGTTCTTACTTTTGTGCTGTAGGACAGGCACCTAATTCTTTCATATGCTCGTCTGTATAAAGGTAAACTGAGTCTCCACTTGTTTATATAGAGGGTCTAAGGGCCAAGGAGATATTGACTGCTCAGTACCTTGGAGCTCTTTGGAAGGGCATGTAAGTGCATATTCATTTAGTGGAGTAACTGTTCCTTGTTTCAACCAAACCAAGCCAAATCCATATAACTAAATGATTAAAAACAATGTTCAAAGGTGTGGAATTAAACAATCAAGGTCAAAACTAAAAACCTCATGAAGGCAGAAGCTCTCTCTCTCTTTCTGCTGTCGGCACCAAGCCCAGTGCCTGGCACATCTTACACTGTTTATGGATTTGATGAGAAATGATTCCGAAAATGGCTTTAAAAAATTAGCTTTTTCGGGGGAGTTGGGGAGAATTGGATTCATCAAAGTCATTTAATGAGTGGAGTTAGTCATGCCGAACATGTCAATTTTGTTTCATCACAGTAGAAATAAGACCATCCGTCATTGTTTTGCACTTTCTAGCATGCGCTAAGCCTGATATGCAGTGCTGTTTAAGCTGTTGCGTGTGGGCTGGATCTAGTGATTTGCTGCTACTGAATAGATTGTGGCAAGAGTGTTGGGATGGCTTTTCTGAGTTTAGGTTACAAGAGGATTGTAACCTCTTTTGTGATGCTCTCTTGCACGCTCTCTAGGGTTTCTTGTCCTAGGGGAAGTGTGCTGCCTGGATGTGGGTAGTTCTGTGGAGATACCCACATAGCATTGCAAGGAATTGAGACCCTTAGTCCAAAGTGCATGAGGGTGTTGAGCTTGGCTCCAACAATGCAAGGGAGCTGGAAAGCTAATCCTTCAGCCCTAACTGGGACTTAGGATGGCCACAAATAACCCCAGCTGATCCCTGGATTGTAACCTCATAGTGACTTTGAATCTAAGGTACCCAGCTAAACTATACCTAGATACCCAACCCACAAAAATATGCAAAATACTAAATGTTTGCTATATTAAGAAGCTAACTTTTGGGGTGACCTGTTATGTAGCAATAGATAATGAATACACTGTTAAATAAAAAGGAAAAATTGCTTGGGCAAAATGGTTGAAAATTAGAGGTGTTTTTCCCCTGACAGTTTCTACTAATATTTTTGATGAGGGTCCTAAAGAGACAGAGAAAGAGAGAGAGAAGTAGAAGGAGAGAGAGAAGGGGGTGGGGTGGGAGAAGGAGAGGAGAGCTTGACTCTGTCTTTCCTTCTACTCCATCAAGGACTCTAACTTTTATCTTCCCTGTCTTCTGAGATAGCAGGGTTGAGGTGCTGAATTGAATGTATACTGGCTTTCAAATGTGTCTTCAAATACATAAAGGCAGTTATATAAAATAGTACAAAAATTATAAGAAATTATAGCATTCTGAATGAATAAGAGATGGCACAGGAATGCTTTCAAGAGTATTTAGAAAAATGTAAAAATATCTTAAGAAAGTGAAGCAAAGACTAAATTTACATTGTTATAAGAATTATTACATATAATTTCATTTTGTTACTTATTGTTTTTATAGTAATATGTTTATACTAATAATTGCAAATATTTGCTATTATATGTAAACTTGTTTCATGGCTCTGTTTTGGAAATTTATATTGCATTTCACCTGCCTGTATGTTTATTATGGTTTCTATCTCATCAAAGATAGGAACAACATTTTGCAGGCTTTGGTGATCCTAGGGAGTTCAACTATCTTTAAAGTGATATTCTATTCATGAGGATATACTGTCTGAGAGCATATTGAATTTTATTAACCATATCTCCTAAACTTCTGAAACTTCTTAGGATAAGGAGAAATATTTTGTTTTTTTTTTATTCTTGCCACATATGGTAACTTTCTGAATCCTTTACTTTTATGGCATGCCATTTACATATGAATATTTTAGAAGTTAATTGTAAAGAACATAAATATGATAGCTGTGAAAATACACCGAAGCCAGTTTTATCTTTTTAACCAAAGACAGAATCTGAAGAAAAGCTTATTTTCTTTTTCTCCTCCTCATGATAACCAATGGGTCTTTATAATTACCTATAGTCATTGTACTATTATCTACAGACTTTTTAAAAAAACTTTTTATTTTGTGCTTAAGTATAGCCTGTTAACAATGTGATAGTTTCAGGTGGACAGCAAAGTGACTCAGCTATACATATACATGTATCTGTTGCTGCTGCTAAGTCGCTTCAGTCGTGTCTGACTGTGCGACCCCATAGACAGCAGCCCACCAGGCTCCCCCATCCCTGGGATTCTCCAGGCAAGAACACTGGAGTGGGTTGCCATTTCCTTCTCCAATGCATGAAAGTAAAAAGTGAAAGTGAAGTCGCTCAGTCGTTTCTGACTCTTAGCGACCCCATGGACTGCAGCCTACCAGGCTCCTCCATCCATGGGATTTTCCAGGCAAGAGTACTGGAGTGGGGTGCCATTGCCTTCTCCATATGTATATCTATTTTCCCCCAAATTCCTCTCTCACCCAGGCATCTACAGATCTTTTTTTTTTCTTTAATTTATTCAATGAAAGGGTTCCCAAATTCACCTATTCCATGAAGATCTTATAGAAATAGTCAATATCATCATCCCTTAAACTGGTAGAATGATTCATAGTTCACAAAGCATTTTCATGTGCGTCATCCTATTGTGCCACCTAATTCCATTCCACAGTGGCCCTGAAATTAGGAGGGACATTTACTGTTATTTTGTAGAGGAGTAAATTCAAGCTAAGAGAATTTAAGTGACTCTGCTAGTCAAGGCGTTAGAAAGTGGTATGCTTGGGTCCTGAATCTATATACTAACACTCAGTCCAGATTCCACAGTTTGTTTCTGTTTTACAAATTCTTGACAGATGTAATCACTCCAAATTTATGAATAATAATAAGTGTCAAAAATGTTGAATGACTTAGATAAGTGCATGAACATTCGAATGGCTCAGGTTAATTGTGAAAGGAATTACACCAATTAAACCAGGAGTCTATGTCTCACTCCATCTGCAGCTGTCAATTAAGTGTAGTAAAGTTTTTTGTTGTTGTTCAGTTGTTAATTTGTGCCTGACTGTTTGTGACCCCATGGACTGTAGCACACCAGGCTCATCTGTCTGCCACTGTCTCCTGGAGTTTGCTCAAATTCATGTCCACTGAGTCGGTGGTGCTACCTAATCATTTCATCTGCCACCCTCTTCCCCTTTTGCCTTCAATCTTTCCCAGCTTCAGGGTCTTTTCCAGTGTCTTTGCATCAGGTGGCCAAAGTGTTGGAGCTTCAGCTTCAGCTTCAGTCCTTCCAATGAACATTCAAGTAAAATTATGCAAGTCCTACTAATGGGATATATTCCCCACACTTATTTCCACTTGGGTTTATGGCCCAACTTACTTAACAAGTGATAAGGGCAGCACCTTTGATTTCAGCTTAAAGTACATTTTGTATTAGAGGCCTTGGCACACTTGTTATCCCATACTGGAGAACATCCAGTTAAAATCAAATCTACAACTTGATGATTGCTTTAACTAGAATAAGAAGTCGTTTGTACAAAGATGTGCTTGACTAACTGCTTTGAAAGATCTGAGAACTGGGTAAAGTCAGTGACCCAGTGGAGACTTGAGTGTTTGCGCTGTCCTGCCTCCTCCACTTCTCTACCCTCTTCCCCTTATTAGAAATTGATGTGTGTGTCACCTGACTGTCTGACTTTGAGACTGTGGTTTAATCTTCTAACATGGATCACTGGGTCATAGATTCTTGATCTTGATTGCTAGAGGATTCCTACTGGCTGAGCAATAAAGAATTTCATTCTAATGTGCACATTTTAGGTGTTCAGCAAATATTTGTTAAAAATAAATTAATAAATTCATTCTTTCATAATTGGAAACTTTAAAAACCCAGAGAAAACGTGATTTACACTTTCCCAGGGCTGGGCCTGTTACTTTCTTTATGAGAATTTCCTTGAAGAGTTTGTTAAGTACAAGCTTGAATATCCTTCACATTTGGGGTCCTTGTGTCCTGATTAGCGGTGGAAAAACTTCTGCAGTGTGGTGACAGGGGCATGGAAGGGCTCCCAGGGGGTCTCTGGAGGAGCCATGCTTTGTGCAGAGGTAGGGGTGAATTCTGGGCTCAGAAGCACCTGGGTCAGCCAACACTTTTGATCAGTTACCCAGGAGGCAGTGATTAAGTGGAAAGCACCAAGGTTAATTTGTTGATGAAAATTATAATTCAGCATTTACATTTTCAAAGTACTTTATGATTGCTAATGAGTTGTTCTTCAAAGTGGGTCTGGGAAAGATGTCAGCATCTTTGTCTTCACTGTACAAAAGAGGAAGCTGAGACACCTTAAGTGGCTCACTCACAGTGGCCCAGGCAAGTTCACTGTGGAGGAGGCTTGGTTAAATTTTAGGAACTACCTGTCTACACTGGGCTCAAAGTCTGCCCAGGGGGGTTGACTCATCTCTGGGTTTTGTTGTTTAAATATGGGTTGATTTTAATCTGAGATCTTCTAATGACTATCCTTATTACTGAAGTGAAGTGAAGTCACTCAGTCGTGTCCAACTCTTTGCGGCCCCGTGGACTGTAGCCTATCAGGCTCCGCAGTCCACGGGATTTTGCAGGCAAGAATACTGGAGTGGGCTGCCATTTCCTTCTCCAGGGGATCTTCCCATCCCAGGGATTGAATCCAGGACTCCTGCATTGCAGACAGACACTTTACCGTCTGAGCCACCAGGGAAGCCTCTACTACTACTGAAGGATGTGAAGCAAATGTAGCACTGACAGCTGAAAGAATAATTCTAGGAATGAACTACTTTGATCTGTCCAGGACTGTGACTGTGTAAATTCTGCTTATGAAGATTATTTCCAGGTTCTGGATCTTTGCTTTCACTTTCCAACACATCTCTCAAGAAACCTTTTCCTACAAGTCTTCTCTCTGAAATAGATTCATGTTCATATTAATCCCACTTTCAGATTTTTATTGACTTAAAGTAGAATATCATATACATTTTTTCTTGTTACAAGGAAATAAATCAACTGTTCATCCCTAATTAGTGCTTATGGGAGGCCCAGACCTTCAAAAGCTCTTTGAGCCATGTTGTTGAGGATATTTCTTCCTCAATAACTCACCAAGCCATCGTGCAGATGCAGATCTTAATTTTTGCATTTACAACATTCTAAAGGATGCTTTCTCTGGCACTTTCTAGGAAAATTTTCACTACTTTATCTCTCTACAATCTTACACTATACCTGTCTAATCATTAATTCTTAGTAGTAAATGCTTGTTAGTAGAAGAACAAATTTAAGTCACTTTTTTTTCTTTTTTAACAAGAGGCTATAAGCTCTTTGCTTCTTTCCAGTAAGGAGTAATAGATATAGAGTAAGACAGAGAGAGAAAATAGGAAGAAGAAAAAAAGGAACTGAAATAAAGAGAAGTAGTGTCAGCATGCTGTGTACTGTCTTACATAATCTCATATGTTCTCATTAATAACTGTTTTGTGGATGAAGAAATGATGAGAGAAAAGGGAAGTGGGGAAGAAATAGGGAGATACAGACTGTACTAGTCTCCCAGGTGCAAATATGTCCAACATTTGTAGTTTTAATTATAATAAAACAAAGGTAGCTTCATGGTGAAAAAATCATCTTTTCCCCAGCCAAACCCTGTGAAGGTCAATGCCAACAGGGGAATTATCTGAAAGTTGGTTTCAAGGAGCTCAGTCTAAAACCTGTGGGTGAGCCAATATTCCATCCCCAAGAGCTTCCCAGATTTTTTTAGTGTGGTTTTTAATAACTGGAGAAGAGGATGAGGAATGCCATCCCAATTCCTGGCCATCACATCACCTATTTTCTATTTTTCATTTATAATAGTCCAAACCATACAGTCTATACTGTATGGTTTAACATTTAAATATCAGCTCTTGGAATTTTCTAAGGAGAGGATTAGTCACAGTTACACAGTAGAGGTACTTGAGGAGAAAAAATCTTTGGTAATTGAGGGGTTACACAGATGCCTCATATCAATGGAGGCTGTATATTATGAGATAACTATGATGTATTAGCCATTGTATAAGAGTATGAATCAGAGATCTAATTCCATGTCTGTATCTGCCACTTACTAGCTATTTAGAGCAAGTTACTGGATTCTTTGTACTTCAGTTTCTTCACTGTTTTATAAACACGGATGACATTACTTACATTAGAGATGTTATGAAGGCTAAAAAATAAAGTATTAAAAATGATCATTGAATTAGAGAAGAGGAGGAAATAGACAAAGCACAAGAAAATTCTTTCTTAGAGAAAAATGTCAACTAATAAGTGTTGAAGGAATGATAAAATTAGAAAATCACCATTTTGTAGTCCCTAATGTAGTTCGTTCAGGTATGAGTATGATCAATGCATGTGAAAGGCACTGGGTGAGAGATGTTGAGGAATACGATATTCATTGTAAACCTTGGAGAGTAAGTTGACAATGGAGAGGTCAGGTGATCACCACCTTTACCAACTGGTGAAACTTAGCACGACTCCTCGAGGAAAAACCTGACATTACAGTTGACCCTGGTTCTGCCTCCATGGATTTAACCAACCAAGGACTGAAAATATTCAGGGAAAACATTCCAGAAAGGTTCCCAAAGCAAAACTTGAATTTGCTATGTGCTAGCAACTGTTAACAAAACATTTACATTGTATTTATAACAATTTACATAGTACTTACCTTATATTAGATATTATAAGCAACAATGGCACCCCACTCCAGTACTCTTGCTTGGAAAATCCCGTGGGCGGAGGACCCTGTGCAGTCCATGGGGTCGCTAAGAGTTGGACACGACTGAGCGACTTCACTTCCACTTTTCACTTTTCACTTTTATGCATTGGAGAAGGAAATGGCAACCCACTCCAGTATTCTTGCCTGGAGAATCCCAGGGATGGGGGAGCCTGGTGGGCTGCCATCTATGGGGCCGCACAGAGTCGGACACGACTAAATCGACTTAGCAGCAGCAGCAGAGATGATTTAAAGTATATGGGAGGATATATGTAGGGTATAAACAAATACTATACCATTTTATATAAGGGACTTAAACATCTGTGGAGTTTGGTATACTCAGAGGTGCTGGAACCAATCCCCCCAGGATACCGAAGGATGAGTATATATGCTACTATATAACAAAACCTGAGGTACCCAGTACCATCTATGAATTATTCTGGCCAAAAATGTTTAATATAGATCTAATCAAACCTCTAACCTAACTTCTAGTTTCAGAAATACAGGAGATGGAGGTACAAACTAAGGCGTACTATGAGAAAACAACCAGAATGTGTATAAGACAATTGGACCTGAATGCTTAAGAATGTTCAATAGCATGAAAACAAAGGCAAGAAAAGGGACTGATCTGGATTGAAAGATAACAAAGAGCTATCCCAACTCATGAAATATATGAAACAGCAACAAAAGTGTCAGTAGCAGATGAGCTGTAAGATGCTTTTTTTTAGTCACAGGTAATTAGGAAAATATATGTAACAACTAGATATAGGTGGTACTTATGGAATAATTTTTAATCTATAAAATTTGATAATTAAATTTTTTCCTAGGTATAATAATGATATTGTGTATATTTGAGAATATCTCTCTATATACATATATAAAGATATAGCAAATATGAAAAATATTAACAATTGCTTTATCTAAATGGAGGTATATGAGTGTTCATTGTGTTAGTTTTTTAAGTTATTATGTTTAGAATTCTTCATGTTAGAATAAACTAAAAAAAGGAAATGCATACAAGACACTCAAAAGATAAATCTAGGAAAAACATAAGCTTTTTTTCATGTATCAATTGTGTCTACAAAATATCTGTAATGGCATAGGAAATTGTATGCTAATCTCTTGGTGCTGAGAAGAACAGGATAAAACATCCCAAAAGGAAGTAAAATTTACACAGAAAAAAACCCCAAAACAGTTCAAAGACCTTTAAACAACTAGGAAATGCATAAAATATTTTTCTGTTCTTCTTGAGTGCAAATTTTATTAGATTTACAAATTTGTTTATCATCCTCTTGATCTGGAGAGAAATTAAGATAATGATCCTTTGGGGCAAACTCAGGAATCATATATTAACAGTGCCTGTCTTAATCTGAATGCACCCCCCAATACACAGGTGTCCCCACCAAATACATGCAAATCATTTGCTTGTATTCACACTTTAATTCTGGTAGACAAATAAGCCAAAAATTTCTTTCTCAATATATCAGTGAAGAAACTTAGTCTATAATAGTACATGGGTTACAAATGTGGAACTAGAATCAATAATTATTCCCTGCTCAATTGAATGGGGAAATTTTTTATGTCAGATTGACTTGGGAAAATTACTTTGGAAAAAGTAATCCAATCTGTATTATTAGTAAGATATTGTGAAATTGTTTATGCCTTTAGCTGTGAAAAGGCTGCTTGAATTTAAAAGCTACTTGCTATAATATTGTACATCAACTATATGCTGTGCTTAGTCACTCAGTCGGGTTCAACACTTTGGGACCCCATGGACTGTAGCCCACCAGGCTCCTCTGTCCATGGAATTCTCCAGGCAAGAATACTGGAGTGCATTGGCATGCCCTCCTCCAGGGGATCTTCCCAACCCAGGGATCGAACTCAATTCTCCTGCATTGCAGGTGATTCTTTACCATCTGAGTCACCAGGGAAGCCCGTACATCAACTTTACCTCAGTTAAAAAAATAAATAAAATAAAACTTACAAATTATGGTGTCAGAGTAGGCCACAAATTCTGATGTCACTCCATTAACGTTGATGTCTTGCCTCTAAAAACTGGTGCGATTGACCACATACTTACAGCATGAAACTAGGTTTTTTTTTTTTGTTTTTTTTTTTTTACTGTAAGTAAAGAAAATGAGAAACTGACAGGATTTGCATTGCAAATATTTAGCTCAGTTCAGTTCAGTCACTCAGCCGTGTCTGATTTTTTACAACCCCATGGACAGCAGCACGCCAGGCCTTCCTGTCCTTCACCAACTCCCAGAGTTTACCCAAACTCATGTCCATTGAGTTGGTGATGCCATCCAACCATTTCATCCTCTGTCATCCCCTTCTCCTCCTGCCTTCAATCTTTCCCAGCATCAGGGTCTTTTCCAATGAGTCAGTTCTTCGCATCAGGTGGTGAAAGAATTGGAGTTTCACCTTCAACATCAGTCCTACCAATGAACACCCAGGACTGATCTCCTTTAGGATGGGCTGGTTGGATCTCCTTGCAGTCCGAGGGACTCTCAAGAGTCTTTTCCAACACCACAGTTCAAAAGCATCAATTCTTTGGTGCTCAGCTTTCTTTATAGTCCAACTCTCACATCCATACATGATTACTGGAAAAACCATAGCCTTGACCAGACAGACTTTTGTTGGCAAAGTAACGTCTCTGCTTTTTAATATGCTGTCTAGGTTGGTCATAGCTTTTCTTTCAAGAAGTAAGCATCTTTTAATTTCATGGCTGCAATCACCATCTGCAGTGATTTTGGAGCCCCCCAAAATAGTCTGACACTGTTTCCACTGTTTCCCCATTTATTTGCCATGAAGTGATAGGACCAGAGGCCATGATCTTAGTTTTCTGAATGTTGAGCTTTAAGCCAACTTTTTCACTCTTCTCTTTCACTTTCATCAAGAGGCTTTTTAGTTCCTCTTCACTTTCTGCCATAAGGGTGGTGTCATCTGCATCTCTGAGGTTATTGATATTTCTCCCGGCAAACTTGATTCCAGCTTGTGCTTAATCCACCCCCGCGTTTCTCATAATGTACTCTGCATATAATTTAAATAAGCAGGGTGACAGTATACTGCCTTGACGTACCCCTTTTCCTATTTGGAGCCAGTCTGTTGTTCCATGTCCAGTTCTACCTGTTGCTTTCTGACCTACATACAGATTTCTCAAGAGGCAGGTCAGGTGGTCTGGTATTCCCATCTTTTAAAGAATTTTCCACAGTTTGTCATGATCCATACAGTCAAAGGATTTGACATAGTCAATAAAGCAGAAATAGATGTTTTTCTGGAACTCTCTTGCTTTTTCAATGATCCAGTGGATGTTGACAATTTGATCTCTGGTTCCTCTGCCTTTTCTAAAACCAGTTTGAACATCTGGAAGTTCATGGTTCACGTATTACTGAAGCCTGGCTTGAAGAATTTTGAGCATTACTTTACTAGTGTGTGAGATGAGTGCAATTGTGCGGTAGTTGGAGCGTTCTTTGGCATTGTTTTTCTTTGTAACTGGAATGAAAACTGACCTTTTCCAGTCCTGTGGCCACTGCTGAGTTTTCCAAATTTGCTGGCATATTGAGTGCAGCACTTTCACAGCATCATCTTTCAGGATTTGAAATAGATCAACTGGAATTCCATCACCTCCACTAGCTTTGTTCGTAGTGATGCTTCCTAAGGCCCACTTGACTTCGCATTCCAGGATGTCTGGCTCTAGGTCAGTGATCACACCATCATGATTACCTTGGTCATGAAGATCTTTTTTATACAGTTCTTCTGTGTATTCTTGCCACCTCTTCTTAATATCTTCTGCTTCTGTTAGGTCCATACCATTTCTGTCCTTTATTGAGCCCATCTTTGCATGAAATGTTCCCTTGGTATCTCTAATTTTCTTGAAGAGAATTCTAGTCTTTCCCATTCTATTGTTTTCCTCTATTTCTTTTCACTGGACACTGAGGAAGGCTTTCTTATCTCTCCTTGCTATTCTTTGGAACTCTGCATTCAAATGGATGTATCTTTCCTTTTCTCCTTTGTTTTTTGCTTCTCAAATATTTAAGTAGAATGATAAACATTTATTAATTAATTTTGTGCTACTATTTATTAAAAAATTAGTGTTGACAGTATTAAAAAAATTTAATTGGTAACTATAGAATTTTGCTAACTATTGATTTTACCTGTCTGTACTTTCCTCCTTTTTCCTTTCCTCTATTGTTTTGCTTTCCTTTCCATTAGTTTTGTGTAAGGCAGGGGAAAATGTGTTGAGGATATGTCTATGGAATAAGGTTTTATGTTTTCTGTATTGAATTTTTAGAATAATTGAAATGTAAATATATTAAACAACTAAACAAATCTAAAATACATCTCTATTTGCACAGATGTCTTGTGTTTTTCTTTTCTGTACCCTTATCACTCAGAAGAATAATTTCCATTTTTCACTGGAACTTGTTGATTAATATTACTATAATAATTCTAGAAAATCATGGATCTAAGAATCAGAACTGCCCAAATCAAAAAAAAATTCAAATCATTATCATTAAAAATACCATCTTAAAACAATGAAGGATGACCACATTTATCCAGAGTTATCAGGTGTGAGTACCACATTGGTGAATTTTCCAGAAAAACATTTACATGGCCTGAACTTTATAAACAGATTGTCAATTTAAATGGAATGTTTTGAAACTCTTTTGTGTACTGCTTTTAACAAAAAAACTTTATATACAGACTATAAGCTAGTATTTACTTGATTCAAGGTTATCATTATAAACAGGATGCCTTTAATCCACATAACACTTTTAGTTTATAGATTATCTTCATACATCTTTTCCTTAGAAGTTCACCACAGCTTTATGCTGTAAGCAGGGTAGGTATTGATATTGCTGTTTTACAAAAGAGGAAACTGAGGCTCAGAATGGCTAAGTGACTTTCCCCCATAGACTCTCATAAGTGACAGAACAAGAAAGCCAACTTCTAGCTTCCAGCCTGTGGCTCCTTCCCATAGCAGCATTGCCCCCCTGGACTAGCGATCACATAGCAGTGTTTACAAAGATAATGAAGTAGTAACATGGACCAGTTTTCCTTTCTCTAAAAACCCTCAGACTCCTAAGGTTTTATGTTCTTGCATTTGCTTTTTATAGTTTTTACTGCACCGCACCTGGCATCTAATCAGAATTTAGCCATTGTTCCCAGGAACCTATTAGCTGTTGGTTGCAGTATACTTGGCACTAGAGACTTATCTTCTTATTAATATTCATTCATCCATTCATTCAATAAATACTTACTAAGAATGTACTATGTGCCAGGGAGCAGGACTAAATGTGGGGATAAATGCTGAACCCTCTCCAAAGACAACGTTTAGGAGCTTCCATCAGTCACATTGTCATTCAGTTCTAGACTTCCCTTAAATGAAGCTACTTTGAGAAAGATAGCAATGACTCTACATGTTAATTTGCTAAGGCTGCCATAACAAATACCACCAGACCAGGTAGTTTATACAACAGAAACTTATTTTTTCCTGTTCTAGAGGCTAAAGGTCCAGGTGCAGGTAGGGCTTGTTTCTTTGGAGGCCCCTCTCCTGGGCTGGAGCATGCTGCCTTCTTATTGCTTCTTCATCATGGTTGCCCTCTTGGCCCTCACAGCCCTGGTGCCTCTCTGCTTGTCCAAATTTCCTCTATTATTAGAACACCTGTCATATTGGATGAGGTCGCTCAACGTGTCTGACTCTTTGAGACTTTGCAGACTGTAGTTTGCCAGACTCCTCTGTGCATGGATTCTTCAGGCAAGAATAGTGGAGTGGGTTGCCATTCCCTTCTCCAGGAGATATTCTGGACCCAAGGATCGAACCTGGGTCTCCCACATTGCAGGCAGACTCTTTACCATCTGAGCCACCAGGAAAGCTCCCATATGACCTCATACCACCTTCATTATCTCTGTAGAGGCCCTATCTCCAAATAAAGTCACCTTCAGAAGTACCGGGAGGTAGGGGTTCAGCATATGAATTTTGGGGGTGGGGACACAATTCAGTCCCTAACCCTACACTAATTACTTTCCATGGAGGGTCTTCATGTGCCAGCACTTTCTAGGCACTTTTATTAACACAGACTCTGACAACAGCCCTGTAGGTTAGGGTACAGTTGAAGACATGCTCAAGGTGGCAGAGTAATTTATGGAAATACAGCTCGTACATGGCAGGGCCTGGATGAGAGCCTGGCCATTCTGACTTGACTTTCTTTGATGTCTATTTAATGGTGTAGAAGCCTTCTCTTATCTTGGTCTTAGTCTTTCTGAGTCCCTGGTAAGTGTTATGTTGTAGGACAGCAGTATACATTTACTGCTGTATACAATTACATATACATTTACTTAAGTTGTCAATCTTACTTTAAAAAATATTCTGGCAGAACTCTTTTTTACCCAACCAGGAAGTATTTATTGTGTGCTTATTACATACCGAGAAATGTGCATGGTCTTTTCTAGGCAGCGTCGCTGCTGATTTGCTTGTTTCTTGCACTAAGCCTTGCTAAGTTGATAGGCCATCTGGCTTTTGTTTTTTAATTATGGTGATGATTGAAATACTCCTTTAAAAATCCATATTCATATTCACATCCCTGTCATTCAGGTGAAGTAAAGCAAAGTGTTAATAAATATTTGTGAAATGAATTTTGGTCATGTTAAACAAGAGTTTCCAGTTTATTTTACTTAATAGCATATATATTCTTGCTATACTTTATATGATGTGTTTATGGAATTGTTGTCTTGGAATCTCAGTATGCATTACAATGGGCACTAAAAATGCGGTTTTAAAGCCAAAAGATGGAGATTTCACTGGAGTATGGAAAAGGAAAAATACATTTAATGCAATTAGTAAATGTTATTTGAGTGTATTACAGGTACCGTGAATGCACTAATTTGGTAACCAGACAGTTGTGACTTAGCAAATCAGCTAAGTAAAACCTCAGTAACAGTCATGTTCAGGGAATAGTTAGTTGGTTTAACTTGTGGGTTAAAACAGAAACTCCTGCCCTCTTAAAAAAAATCTCATTTGACACTGTGTTTAAAATATTTTGTATAACCTTATTGCTAATATAATAAAATACATTTATAGTAGATACCTAGTACACAAACATAACATTTAATATTAGACTTTATTGACGATCTTTGTTAAGTCTAAACATAAATCCTTTTTTCAGTTATTATTGAAGTGTTGTTGATTTGTAGTATTGTCTTAGTTTCAGGTGTACAGAATAGTGATTCAGTATTTTTGCAGATTATGATGTTATAGATTACACAGTATTGTACAAGATAGTGGGCTTAATTCCCGGTGCTATACAGTATATCCTCGTTGCTCATCTATTTCATATACAATGGTTTATATATGTTAATCCCATACCCCTAATTTATCACCCCCACTCCCTTTCCCCTTTGGTAACTGTAAGCTTGTTTTCTGTATCTAAACATAAATTCTTAATAAATTCCTATCTACTTACAGAATGAATGAGGTAATAACACAGTGAATTTCTACTGCTCTGAGAACACAGTGTAGACATATTTTAATTTGTTTTTTATATTAAATCCCTCTTATGGTTTGGTTTGCTCTTTCTAATATTAGCAGAGATCAGGAAAAAAATACAGTTGATTAGATAGTCAGTTATTTGGATTTAGATGTTAATATTTAATATTAGGGGCTTCCCAGGTGGGCGCTAGTAGTAAAGAACCCACCTGCCAATGCAGGAGATGTAAGAGATGCTGGTTCTATTCCTGAGTCAGGAAGGTCCCCTGCAGGAGGGCATGCCAACCTACTCTAGTATTCTTGCCTGGAGAATCCCATGGACAAAGGAGCCTGGCGGGCTATGGTCCGTAGTGTCGCAAAGAGTCAGACATGACTGAAGCAACTTAGCACAAACACACACATTTAATATTAGAGGTTGGAAACATGATGGCCTGAATTATAGCTTTGCCACACTCACACTGTATGTGTGAGTAAATTACCTAATTTCTCTGAACCCCCTTTTATTTATTGTTAAAATGGGGTTGAAAATGGTAGAATCAATAGTTCATTTCAGTTGCTCAGTCGTGTCCGATTATTTTCGACCCCATGGATTGCAGTACTCCAGGCCTCCCTGTCCATCACCAACTCCTGGAGTTTACTCAGACTTATGTCCATTGAGTTGATGATGCCATTCAACCATCTCATCCTTTGTTGTCCCCTTCTTCTCCTCACACCTTCAATCTTTCCCAACATCTTTTCAAATGAGTCAGTTCATTGCACCAGGTAGCCAAAGTACTGGAGTTTCAGCTTCAGCATTAGTCCTTCCAATGAATATTCAGGACTGATTTCCTTTAGGATGGACTGGTTGGATCTCCTTGTAGTCCAAGGGATTCTCAAGAGTCTTCTCCAACACCACGGTTCAAAAGCATCAGTTCTTCGGTGCTCATTTTTCTTTATAGTCCAACTCTCACATCCATACGTGACTACCGGAAAAACCATAGCTTTGACTAGATGGACCTTTGTTGACAAAGTAATGTCTCTGCTTTTTAATATGCTGTCTAGGTTTGTCATAGCCTTTCTTCCGAGGAGCAAGCATCTTTTAATTTCATGGATGCAGTCACCATCTGCAGTGATTTCGGAGCCAAAAAAAATAAAGTCTCTCACTGTTTCCATTGCTTCCTCATCTATTTGCCATGAAGTGATGCGACTGGATGCCATGATTTTAGTTTTCTGAATGTTGAGTTTTAAGCCAACTTTTTCACTCCCCTCTTTCACTTTCATCAAGTGGCTCTTTAGTTTTTCTTCGCTTTCTGCCATCAGGATGGTGTCATTTGCATATCTGAGGTTATTGATAGAGTTCCCATAAAATTTAAATGAGGTAATATAATTGAAGGTCTAACTGGATGCTGTCAGTAAAGTCAGTTGTTGTCATCCTACCCAATGACATTTACAGTAAAATTGAACCAGGTTTGGTTTACCTGGTTCTGGTTCTTTCTCTGGTCGCTGTTGACTGGGGTCCTGCCAAAGGCTGCCAGTTAGCTAGTGCTCCTTTCTCCTGGGTGAGACCCACCTGAGCTTCTCCCGCTGAATCTCACTCTTCCTCTAGAAAAGGCATGTCCACCCAAGAGACTTGCTTGATTTAAGCCATTCTAATAGCTCAGAAACTTGGCATATATGTGATTTTCCTGGTGGCAAAGGGTAAAAATATGAACTCACTTGCATTCTTCTCCTAATAATTTAATCTCATTTTAAATTTAAATCTCATTTAAATCTCATTCTGACTATAACAGAAAAATGGACAAAATTTTGGTAATATCTTCTTTACAATGAATTCTACGGGAGCCGCAGACTTCTTTTTACATTCTCAATTTCTTTTCCCCCTTCGAGTTGTGGTGGTGGTGGTAGTCACTTAGTCACGTCCAAATCTTTGCATCCTCATGCACTGTAGCCCGCCAGGCTCCCCTGTTCATTGAATTCTTCAGGCAAAAATACTGGAGTGGGTTGCCATTCTCTTCTCAGGGGATCTTCATTAAATTATCCAGTTTCTCAGCAATCCTATTTTTACTTCCCCACTTGAACTGTCCTTTCCTCACTCAAGTTCCCTCTCCAGCTAAAGATACTTGAATTATAAATATCCAAGTCATAACTATGGTAAGGAATAATCTCTTGCAGTGTCTATAAACTTAATGCTTTAAGTGAGATTAACTCTAAAACAACAGACTGGTTCCAAATAGGAAAAGGAGTATGTCAAGGCTGTATATTGTCACCTGCTTATTTAACTTAAATGCAGAGAAACATTATGAGAAACGCTGGACTGGAAGAAGCACAAGCTGGAATCAAGATTGCTGGGAGAAATATCAATAACCCTCAGATATGCAGATGACACCACCCTTATGGCAGAAAGCAAAGAACTAAGGAGCCTCTTGATGAAAGTGAAAGAGAAGAGTGAAAAAGTTGGCTTAAAGCTCAACATTCAGAAAACAAAGATCATGGCATCTGGTCCCATCACTTCATGGCAAATAGATGGGGAAACAGTGGAAACAGTAAGAGACTTTATTTTTGGGGGCTCCAAAATTACTGCAGATGGTGACTGCAGCCATGAAATTAAAAGACAGTTACTCCTTGGAAGAAAAGTTATGACCAACCTGAAGTGAAGTGAAGTGAAAGTCGCTCAGTCATGTCCGACTTTTTGCCACCCCATGGACTAGTCCATGGAATTCTCCAGGCCACTGGAGTGGGTAGCCTTTACCTTCTCTAGGGGATCTTCCCAACCCAGGGATCTAACCCAGGTTTCCCAAATTTCAGGCAGATTCTTTTCCAGCTGAGCCGCAAGGGAAGCCCAAGAATACTGGAGTGAGTAGCCTATCCCTTCTCCAGGGGATCTTCCGGATCCAGGAATTGAACCAGGGTCTTCTGCATTGCAGGCAGATTCTTTACCAACTGAGTTATCAGGGAAGCCCAACCTAGACAGCATATTAAAAAGCAGAGACATTACTTTCCCAGCAAAGGTCTATCTAGTCAAGGCTATGTTTTTTCCAGTAGTCATGTATGGATGTGAGAGTTGGACTATAAAGAAAGCTGAGCACCGAAGAATTGAAGCTTTTGAACTGTGGTGTTGGAGAAGACTCTTGAGAGTCCCTTGGACTGCAAGGAGATCCAACCAGTCCATCCTAAAGGAAATTGTCCTGAATATTCATTGGAAGGACTGATGTTGAAGCTGAAACTCCAATACTTTGGCCACCTGGTGTGAAGAAATGAGTCATTTGAAAAGACCCTGATGCTGGGAAAGATTGAAGGTGGGAGGAGAAGGGGACGACAGAGGTAGAGATGGTTGGATGGCATTACCGACTCAATGGACATGAGTTTGAGTAAACTCTAGGAGTTGGTAGCGGACAGGGAAACCTGGCGTGCTGCAGTCCATGCGGTTGCAAAGAGTCGGACATGACTGAGCGACGGAACTGAACTGGACTGAACTCTACAACAGACTAAATCATAAGTAAGAAAAAAAAATCAAAGGGGTTGAACATGTAATCCACAGCACAACTACCATCTTTTCTTGACCCATTGTTATTATACCACATACATCAAAGCTAGGACACAGAGAAAAGGACTATCTGAGATGCTTGGCTGTCTTCATTACTGGAAGTACGTTGTGACACTTTGGAGATCAGAGAGGCAACATCTATTTCTTGCTTGCTAATCTCATTGGAGAAGGAAATGGCAACTCACTCCAGTATTCTTGCCTGGAGAATCCCATGGACGGAGGAGCTTGGTGGGCTACAGTCCACGGGTCGCAAAGAGTTGGACATGACTGAGCGACTTCACTTTCACTTTCAATCTCATTCTATAATATTACTTGGATCAAATTTTGGCCCATTAAAGTGTTACTTATATAACCCAGTTTCGTGACATATGTGAGGAAAGGCAATAGAGTAAGCATGACATGCTCAAAAATGGATTTTGGAATAAAAAAGATGCATGTGACTACTAACACATATGTATCAGTTTCCGTTTATTTATATGTGAATTATGATGAACAAGACTGGTTGCCCCACAGGCTTGTGAGAATTAAACAAAACAGTGTCTAAGCACATGAAGTCTATCCATTCATCCATCTCTCTCCATCCATCCCTCTATTTATCCATCCGTCTCTCTGTCTCTCCATCTATCCACTCATCCATCCCTTTCTCTATTTGTCTAATTAACCTTTGTGACAATTTTATTTCACCTGGCCTTGCATTTCTATAATTAAAATTAAAAAGTCCAGTCAGAGAAATGAAGCTTCTGACCTGGAATAAGGAACAATGTCCTAACCAGAATTTCCACCCCTTCCCCTGTGCCTGTGCTCTGACAGCCCTGGGCGTGGTTGACAAGCTTTCCTAGTTTTATTCACAGGAACTGAAAGTTTCCTATGTTATCAAAAATCTTTCCTCCCCGACCCTGGAACCATCATCCACATGAGGCCAAAGGATGGATGTATAATTGGATGGTACATTGCCAGATTTTCTGATGTTTACCCAGAGGGGTGAGAGTGGGGCCATATGCACGTGACCCTTCCGTGAGCTGATAATCCTGAGGGAGATCTGTGCAAAAGCGTGAAGCTTTTAGACAAATCTGGCCCCAGGCAAAATGATAAATCTGACTGAGATTGTCCTTACCTGCTGACCTCTGAGCCTGGGATACTTCCTCCTCCAGCCCTGTCCGCTCTCTCCCCCAGCTCTCATAGAGTTCCACCTGTCATCCTTGGTGGTACTCAGAAGAAGCTAAAAGTGCCTCCCTTCTTAGGTGGTGTGAACTTTTATTAAATAGGCATCAAAACTGCAAGTTAAAGGACACTGAGGCTTGGAAATGACCTGCGGGGCAGGGCCGGGAAGCCGATACTCTGGGTCTGCTTGAAGTCCAACCTTTCCATACAGAGGGGAAGGGCACATGGTCAGAGAAGCTGGACAAAGAGGATGGCAGGTTCTTTCCCCCTCCGTCCGCCAGCAGGTCTCATGTGGCATGGCACAGTTCAGTCTCCAGCTGGAAGTTACTTTGTGGTTCTCTCCTTTTGGGTCTCAACCATCAACTTCCAAAGAGTGGAGGTGGCAGTCTGGACCCTCCTGGGCCTACACATTCATACCTTTTGGGGGGAGCACGGAAGTCTAAAAGCTGATGACCACTGCCCATGCTACCTCTGAGTGACTCTCTGTGCAAAACATCCATTGAGCTATCTTTATTTTTTTTTAAGTGGGTAGCTGTCCCGTCCTCCAGGGGATCTTCCCAGTCCAGGGATCGAACCCAGATCTCCTGCACTGAAGGTGGATTCTTTACCGTCTGAACTACCAGGGAAGCCCAAGAATATTGGAGTGGATAGCCTATCCCTTCTCCAGTGGATCTTCCTTACCCAGGAACTGAATCAGGATCTCTTGCATTGAAGGTGAATTCTTTACCAGCTGATCTACTAGGGAAGCCCTTATTTATTTATTTTTTTTCACTTTCTCATTCCCCCTTGCTTTATTTTTTTTCCCCTTATTTTCCTCTTCTTTTTCTTTTTTAAAATTTTAATTGGAGGCTAATTATTTTATAATATTGTGGTGGTTTTTGCCATCAATTCACATGAATCAGCCATGGGTGTACATGTGTTCCCCATCCTGAACCCCCCTCCCACATCCCTTCTCATCCCATTCCTCAGGGTCATCCCAGTGCATCAGCCCTGAGCACCCTGTCTCATGCATTGAACCTGGACTGGAAATATATTGCACATATGGTAATATACATGTTTCAGTGCTATTCTCTCAAATCATCCCATTCTTGCCTTCTCCCACAGAGTCCAAAAGTCTGTTTTTTACATCTGTATCTCTTTTGCTGTCTCGCATATAGGGTCATCATTACCATCTTTCTAAATTCCATATATATGAGTTGATATACTGTATTGGTATTTTTCTTTCTGACTTACTTCACTGTGTACAATAGGTTCCAGTTTCATCCACCTCATTAGAACTGATTCAAATGCATTCTTTTTAATAGCTGAGTAATATTCCATTGTGTATATGTACCACAGCTTTCTTATCCATTTGTCTGCCGATGGACATCTAGGTTGGGAAGCCCTTATTTTTTAAAAATAATTATTTATTTTTGTCTGTGCTGGGTTTTTGTTGCTGTGCTGGCTTTTCACTAGTTGGGGCCGGGGGGCTACTCTCTTACTTGCTGTGTGCTGGCTTCTCACTGCAGTGGCTTCTCTTGTTGCACAGCATGGGCTCAAGGGTGAGTGGGCTCAGTAGTTGTGGCCCACGGGCTTAACTTCTCTGTGACATATGCGAATCTTCCGAGATCAGGGATTGAACCATTGTCCCTTGCATTGCAAGGCAGATTCTTTAGTGCTGAGCCACCTGGGAAGCCCCTGGGCTATCTTTAAACATCACCCTGGAAAATATTTGCCTTTTCTGCTACATCTGAAACAAATAATTTCATAAAATTCTATCAATAGAACATTTAACAGGATACAACAAATTCCAACAAGATCATTTAGGAACTTCTAACTCTTAAACCTTCCCTCTAACACTGGGAAGAAGGGCAAGACAGTATTTAACTTTCTACCTCTGATAAGAAGGATGAACTAAAGACCAGAAACTGTAGGTTTTATATTCCCTTCACTCTGCCAGGTAATGACAATGTGTGGTGGTCCCTTCCCCTTAAACAAATTTGATTAAAGCAGATTATTAGTTTAAAAAAAAAAGCAGAGTCTGGGAAAAAGGACATCTTTTTATGACAACTCACTTATGGTTTTGAAGTGTGCTGTAAATGGTAAGATCACAGTAAGTAACTTAGCTGAAGTGTAATAATTGGGTTCCAAGTGTTATGATTGATACATTTCATTGAAAATAGCACCCTGAGGTTTTTCCAAATTAAAGATGAAATCTAAATAAAACCTTAAATAACCCATGTGGAAATACTTTATTGTAGTTAATAACCAAGCAAAAATATGCTTATTTTGTCTGCAGACTCATTCCAACAGATTATATCTATTGTGGCTTTCCTTTGAAAGGCATCTCACTTGGCTTATGTAAAAATAATAGCATTCCTAACTATTAATAGCAAATAAGAGAGACATTTATGGACATTCATACATCATTTATAAATGACCCTTATGAATAAAGTGTTACAATGATTCCATTAGCATAAGTTCCACAATCACGGCCTGCATAAGAGAGACATCTTTCTTTCTTGAATGCCCATATAAAAAGTTGCCATTTACTTTGCTAAAATTATATCCATAATGCTTCAATGTATTTCAATGCAGCTAAATGACTATGCACCTAAATATTAATATATAGACATGGATGTATCCCTATATGTCTGGGAGACCCACGGGGCTCTTAAGGATGTATCTCATTGGGCGCCAGGGCACATGACCATGTCTAGTCTTTGGACAGTGGAGTTAAGAACAAGATCGGGCTTCCAGAGTTGGCTTGGACAAACTGGTAGGGATTAAGGCCCTTGATAGGGGCCTCGATCTTATTTTTTGCCTCTCCCTGGCATCTATCAATCTGGATTCTTGGGCACTGAGTTCCCCCTTTACAAGGGTTTTCAACTCTGGAGTCAGCTACTTACTCCAACTTCTGATGGAAAGGACAAACTAGGAGACCAATAACTAGGTTTTATATCCCTCTCTGTGTGCTTGGTAAAGTCAACGTGTAATGGTGGTTCTGTCCTTTTAAACAAATCTGATTAAAGCAGATTATTAGTTTAAAATTTTTTTAAAGAGTCTGAGAAGAGGCTATCTTTCTATGGTGGCTCACTTGTAGTTTTCAAGTGTGTTGTAAATGGCCATTTACACAGTAAGTCATTTAACCAAAGTGTAGCATCTGAGTTCCAAGTGCTATGATTGATACATTTCATTGAAAATAGCATCCTGAGGTTTTTTCAAATTAAGATGAAATCTAAATAATACTCAAATTTTCCAACTTTGGAGTAATTAAGCTAATATCTTTCCTTGATGACCTAGTGAGAGAAGCATCTTTCTGTGATGGGAACGCAGAACATGAGAACTGATGGTTATTGAGCTCCTGCATTGTGTCAGGCACTCGCTGTGTAACCATGATCTTGCTGACTCTCATAACTACCCTGTGTCGTTGTGCATGTTGATGGTGAACCTACGAGCTACATTCTGTTACACTTTTTCCCTTAGATGAGGAAACCAGAGCTCAAAGATGTGACATAAATTTCTCAAGACCACACAGAGCATGACAGAAAGGGTTTGATCCAAACCTCTGCTTGTCCTACCATATACACCCCCTGACCCTAGGGCTCTGCCTGAGATCAGGGTACCAGGTCTCTTAAGCTCTTCTCATTAATAGTCTGGATGTAAAACTACTTTGAGCAGAGTTGTATTTTATGTAGGATGTTATTGTGAATTTTGTCTCAGAGTGCCAGGAGACTGTCTGGGCTATGAGTTGGAAAGATTGACCCAAGGACAATGCCTGCAAGGCAGTTATAATGAAGCATATTTTCCAGCTATTGATTTAGCATATGCTGTCATCCCTTGCCACAGTCCTGCATCTTCTTAGCGAGACCATCTATGGTGGGCAAGAGGTCCTAGCTGTGGCAGGGATCATTCTGATGAGCTATTTCCACAGTTCCTTTTTTTCCTTTTTATTTTTACTTTTGTTTTATGTTTTAAATTCTTCTTCTTCTTTTTTTTTTTGTTTTTACAATTTAAAGCTTGCTATCCATTTACAGTTATTACAAAGTATCGGCTATACTCCTCATGTTGTACAACACATTGGTGAGCCTGTATTACAGCCCGTAGTTTGTATCTCCCACTTCCCGCTCGGTATAGCCGAGCCCCCCATCAACAGGTAACCACTGTTGTTCTCTGTATTTGGGAGTCTGCTTCTTGTGTTGTTACATGCACAAGTTTGTTGTATTTTTCAATTTCCACCCAATTTTCTGAGATTCTTGAGGGGAGGGCAGTGAGCTGACTGCCGTGCCCCTTCCCCATTTTTTTTTTTCTCAGTGACTTTCCTATACTCTCTCTCCTTGTAGTGACTGGAAGCATTTGGGCAGCAAAAAGGGGCTCCTCCATTAAAAAGTTGAGGAATCCTCTGCTTCGGAGTGCATATAAAGATGAGGAGTGAGGAATTTTAGAAGTGGAAGGGGACCATTTGCTCCACCCTTCGTATTTGTACAGAAGACACATATTTATTGTGCTTAAGAACCAGCCAGACCTGAGTTTCCAGCTCTGTGACTCTGTCACTTACGAGGTGTGAGACTGCAGGCAAATTATTACCTCTCTGTGTCCTCAGTTTCTTATCTGCAAAATGGGAATAATAATGGTACCTGCTCCATAAGGCTTTGAGAAAATGAAATGACCCCAGTCCAAAAAAAACTTCCAATAAATGGTAGCTCCCATTATTATTATTATTATTATTTTATTTTTTATATGTGTTTTTTTAAATTTATTTTTAATTGGAGGATAATTGCTTTACAATATTGTGTTGGTTTCTGCCATACATCAACATGAGTTAGCCATACTCCACCTAAGATCATACTGCTAGTTTGTAGCACTTCTGGCACAGACCTTGGGACCAGGACTCCTTGTGTGTGCATGCTCAGTCACTCAGTCGTGTCCAGCTCTTTTCTACCCCATGGATCTAGCTCACCAGGCTCCTCTGTCCATGGGATTTCCCAGGCAAGAACACTGGAGTGGGTTGCTATTTCCTTCTCCAGGGGATCTTTCTGACCCAGGAATCGAACCCATGTCTCTTGCATCTCCTGCATTGGCAGGCAGATTCTTTATCCTTCAGCCATCTGAGAATCCCCAGGTCTCCTTACTTAAACCAATTCTTTTTCCTCTCTGTTTCAATTCTAGATAGATTTTTAATTTTGATATCAATTTTTAATGTCAATCTATAAAATGTTTATAGCTGACCAATAAAAACAGGCTAAAAGCATTATATTACTAATTTTGACTATTAAATAACTCGTTGTTGCTTTAGAATAGGCTGTTTGCTAGTTTTCTATTGATTACATCAGCATTCAATCAACCCCAGCAATTGTCTGTTTCTGCATATTATCAACGATTAACTAAAAAAAGAATCACTTTTTCCATTCTATTCTATATCTTCATGCAATATAGCTTCATCCACCATATAATTCACTAAGAGTTTGTCACTCCAAAATTGTGTTTTTCCCTTTGAGGACAAGAGCAAGTCAGATAATGACCTGTTCTGATGAAAGCAATTGGAGTCTATGAGTACTGATGTTATAATTTGCAGTAGGAAAGCCTTGCTAATATTTACAAAATAAATTTTAACTTCACAACTTCATAATTTATCCCTGCACATTGTTTTCTTTTCTTTTCTTTTTGAAATTACCAGTCTTAACCCTAAAATTAATTCCAAGGAAAGCATAATATTTTAATGATAGTAATTGTTTTCACTGTGAAATTTACTGATTAATTGAGTAAAATCATGAACAAGGAATCACTGTTTTTTTCTGTAAGATATAATGTTAACATACTGCTTTAATGTCTTCCAAAAACATTTAAGACTAATGGATCCTGAAGCCAAAATATCTCTTTTGTGAAGAAACAGGAATCAGAATAAAATTTTAAGGTTAACTGTGTTTATATGCATGAGTGATTATTGCATAAGGATATTAATAATAAATTATAGAGATTTATAAATAAATTATCTATGGTAAACTAAACCAGGACTTATAATTTCCTCTTTTACTTTGTATACATTGAGCTACTATTTAACTATAAGCTGTTTAGCAATTAACTGCAGATGTTTTCAAAATTTTATGGATCTCCTCTGGAGATAAGCAAAACCAGATATCTGTTGTAAGAGATATTAATTCTATAGCCTTTAGTTTATACCAACAATTATTTAGGGATTTCTTGGTGGTTTGTTAAAATTTACTGTAGAAATATCTGTTTATGACAAGCAGACATATCATAATTCTATTCAAAACTCAAATTGAGTTATGTTAAAGCCCGTATTTTGAAAGATCAAGAGAAACTGCAGGTAAATCATCTCGGACGTTCAAACAGTTTTCAAAAACCATCCGACCTGAAAAAGACCATTTACTTCACATAACTGAAACTGAGCTGCTCTTGTTAACCTGGGCCTTTTTCCCACACTTGTCCTGGTATCAACATCCCTGAGAGAATGCAAAAGCCCTCCTGACTTCTAGTATATCCCGTTAAATTGGAATTTTATGAAAATATCTTAAGAAAGAGAAATAAAATGTCAAATATAATAATTATTGAAGTCTAACAATCTGACACTTGTTAGGTCTACTCTGACTTACATTTGTCATACTGTGCAGAGGGACCAATATTTATCATTGCACTTGGATTCTTTTATGAGATAGAGGGCTGCCAATTTTGTAGTAAATTGAGTGTGACAAAGATTTGGACAAAGGCCAGCATCAAAACAGGCACAGAAAATGTGTTTTTACCACAGTGAAAGGAGACTAGACAAACTTGCATCGTTTCTGTCAGCTTTATGATAATTAATTTCAACCATATTATCTGAATTAAAAAGTGACATTTATTCCCTGGACTGATTTCCTGGAACCTCTCCAATTTCCCTACCCTATTTTGGAAAAAGCTTGGCTAAAATATGAACGAATCATTAAGGTTTGATGTGTTACAGGAGGTACATATTTGTATAAAAGATGACACCTTTAAGACTTGATTTTAAAATGACATTAGTAGAAAAGAAAATGTATATGAGAAAGGACCATCACCCTCCCTGGCACAGCTGGAGTGCCTTGAGATGGAAAGTAAAAAGGGCGGACTATTAGCAGACCTACTGGGCCAGCGGTATGGATCTCTACTCCTCACGGAAACCTGTGTTGGCTCATTTGCTGGTAGCAGTGATTGACTGTGGGGTCGTATTATTGCCTGCTGTTCCCCCTCCCTCACTTCAGGGGATAGCAATACAGGAACCCTCAGTCAGGGCTCCATCGATTATCCTCAAAATTTGCTCCTGTTATTGACCATAATGTGGGGGGAGGTGGGAGGGCATGCCTCTGAATTATTCAGAATGAAAATATACACAGAAGAAATCGATAAGGCACATCTGATATTAAAGACAAATTAAAACAGGCAGTGAAGGGGGGTTGGAGGCAGCTACTACGTACAGAGAAGAAGGAATTCTGGAGATAAAGGAAAAGTGTTTTTTGCTTTCTGAAAAAAAGATGTCATAGCTGTCAAGGCTTTTCAAAATTAATAGCTTTATTAATGGAGGCATTAGGGCTTCCTGGCCAGATAGTTCCTTATAACTGTTAGAACTGTACTTTGAGACGCCAGCTCCGTAATTTCTTCCTAACATTGCCGCTGTCTTTTTCACTTAACTTACACATGCAGTGCTAGAGGGATAAAATTATGGGGAAAAGATCAGGTCAAAACCTGGATTCTAACAAATAACCAGGGCCTGCACTAAGTCCTGGTAGAATTTGATAGGAGTTAGAAATTAAACAAATGGAATAAATGTACCCTTCTTACCATCACGGTTGTGAGGAACATAACTGTTTTGCAAGAGTCAGCTCCCCTGAGGCTGCTAGCAGCAGGTAGGGGTTAGGGAGTGTAGGAAATCTGGCACAGAAACTTCATCCCATTTACTCGGGATTTCTGGTGGGGGAGAAGAATCTATTCAGATTTATTTTAGTGGCATTGAAGTGGACAACTTGCAGCTTTCTGGAAATTTGATTCCCTGGGCGGGTTCTGTAGAACTGTAAGTTCCCTGTGCCTCCTTTTCCTTCACGAATAGGTGAGTTTTGTCCAAGCTATCAAAAATAATTGCTTAGTGTCTCCACCTCACTTTGTGAGGCTTTTAGTCTTGGTTTTCATCTGTTCTCTGCAGGAGGCAAATTACCCAGTAGTCCGGGAAACTGGAAATCAAGGCCCTCTGCCCTTTCCAAGGCTCAGGGACCAGCTTAAAGAACTGGAGGATTTATTAGGGAGGCGGTAACCATCTGCCTTGACTCTTGGTTGAAATGTCACTCAATTCGGGGTGTTCACCCAGACAGCTCAGTGGAGAGAAAGCATTCTCCAGGGATGTTCCTCCTCCAGCCCTCCTTCTGAGGGGAGGCTCCTAGTTGGGGAAACCTGTCTGTGACATTAGCAGGGGTAATATGGAAGCACTTCAGCACTTCAGCACTTCGATGACCAAAGATGAAACTTTTTCCAACTTTTTTCAACTCCTCGTGGATTTTTAACTCTTAAATAATGTCACTGCTTTAAAAAGTTATGTGTTTTAAAACATATAATTAATATATGTGCTAATATAAGGTGCTTCAGTCGTTTCCAACTCTTTGCGACTCCTTGACTGTAGCCCACCAGGCGCCTCTGTCCATGGGCTTCTCCAGGCAAGAATACTGGAGTATTCTCCTCCTCCAGGGGATCTTCCTGACCCAGGGATCAAATCCAGGTCTCCTATGTTGACAGGCAGGTTCTTTACCACTGGCGCCACCTGGGAAGCCCTAATTAATGCATATAGCTATGCAACGCATCATGGTCAGTTCGGAAAGGTGGATGGGCAGTGTGATTTGACTTCTATTTCACAGCAGTTGAGATTCTGCTGATGGGAAGTTGTTCAATGTTAGATGTGTGACGATTTTGGTAATTAAAAAAATTTTTTTTAATTTTAATTTGTCTTTCAGTTTCAAAAAAATTTTAGTACTGAACCCAGTACAGTTGTGACTTTTGCAATTAATGCTCACAGGTGTTAGGCTGGGATTCCAAAGATTTTGGTAATTTTTTATGGCCACACCAAAATTATAGAGGTGGGCTGTGCCATTGCTTCTAGAACTTTCCTTGGCATGGCCTGTCAATCGGAGTTATTACTACTGAGAATGATCAGAAGAGAGAAGAGAAGCATATTGACTGGTCCCCACTGGGCTTCCAGGTCCAGGTTTTCTTCCTTATCTGTACGCTAATCACTTTCTCAGCTCTCAGATGCTATCCTCTAGCCTCTCTGTCACCCTCTAGGGGACTGTTTCATTCTTTTCCTCTTTCTTCATTATCCTTTCTCTTCCGAACTCCGACTCTCCTGCACTTTGGCCACCATCTTCCTTCTCACTTGTGACCTTGCTTTTCCCTGTCATGAGTAATCTGAAGGAATCAGACAGCATTTACACATCTACCTGAAGCCAGTCTCTGTACCTTTCCACCTGCTCTTCCTGGTTCTGGCCAGGGCTCCCACAGGTAAACTAGTTTGTAACTCTTTTACCTGTTCAAGGACTTTACTCCAGCAATGTTTTCTTTCCTGCATCATCCGATTTTATCTTTCTATCAGATAATTCCCATTGATCTACAGACATGGTGCTGTTTCTGTTAGCTGAAAAGAAAGAAACAAAGAACTTTTTTGATTCCATTTCCTCCTCAAGCTACTATTTGTTTTCCTTAGCTTTTCAGGAAAACTCTGTAAGGAAATTACCTACACTACTACTAATTACTTTCTTCCCATGTATGTTTTCTGACTTTTTATTCTGACATAATTTTAAATTTACAGGGAAATTGCAAAATATTACAGTACATTCCCATACATATATCTTTCACTTAGCTTCCTTTAATGTTAACACTATGCATAACCACATTATATTATCAAAGTCAGGAACTCAAGTTTACTCTTGAACCCATTGCAATTATACTTTCTTGCCTCCAAATAAACCATGACCTTCACATCATTGAACCCAAAAGTCAGTTATCAGAACTTATGTTATCCATTTTCTCTCCTTCTTAGGGTTGGTAATCCCTTCACCCCACACACTTTTTTCCCTTGGATTCCAGGTCATGTCCACCACATTTTCCTTCTTTGGTTTTATTGTCAACCTTTTCCTCTTCTTGGTGCTCTTCCCTGGTTTCTCTTTATCTTTTTGACCTCTTAACATCAGAATGTCCCAGAGTTTAGTCCTTAAAGGACCTCTTCTCTCTCTCTACTGTCCTGACCTCCCTGGGCTTCCCTGGTGGCTCAGATGGTAAACAATCTGCCTGCCATGCAGGAGGCTGAGGCTTGATCCCTGGGTCAGAAAGATCCCCTGGAGAAGGGAATGGCAACCCACTGCAGTATTCTTGCCTGGGAAATCCCATAGACAGAGGAGCCTCATGGGCTACAGTCTATGGGGTCTCAAAGAGTCCGATACAACTGAGCGACTTTCACTTTCACTGTCCTGACTTACTTGGTAACTAATCAGCTTCCATTGCTTTAAATACCATCTATACACTGGTGACCTACACACTTTCCATCTTCAGTTCAGACTTTCCCTCCAAACTCTAAACATGCATGTCCAGTTGTTTACTTTTAACCTTTCCTTGGAGGTTTAACAGGTGTATCAAACATAACATTTCCAAAACTGAATGCTGTTCTTCTATTCCTCTAAACTATTTCTCACACTGTAATCTCAGTGCTGGAAAATGGCTACTTTATCTTTCAAGTATTCAAGACAGAAATTCTGCAAAGAGATGCTCCTCTTTCTCTATCTCACATCCAACCTCCAAGACAGTTCTATTCACTATATCTTCAAATTCCATCTAGAATCCAATCACTCACTCTTCAATACCTTTTCTGCCACAATCCTGGCATGAGCCCCCATGATCTTTTCCTGGGTTATTTCCATAGCTAACTCACTGGATCCCTTCTTCTCCCTTCCCCTCTCATCTATGCTTCATCTATAGTGACCTTATTAAATCATAAAACAGACCACATAACTTCCCTGTTCAAATGGCTCCCCATCTTCAGTGGCTCCTTGTCTTAGCCAGAGTAAAAACCAAAGTCCTGATGAGGCTCCTCTTGACCCCATGGTCCTGTCTGCCACCTGTCTAACCCGATCATCCTGTCTGCCATTACTCTTCACATGGCTCCTTTTGTTCCAGCTACACTGGCCTTCTTACTACGCTGTGAATATTCTGGCCTACTCCTGCCTCAGGGCCTTTACACTTGCTGTTTCCTATTCCTGGAATATTCTTTTTTTCCTGATATCCTCATGACTGGTTCCCTTACCTTCACTGAAATGCCATTTGTCAGTGAGACCTAGCTTGGATCACTATGTTTAAAACTACCTCTGCTCTTTTCTAAGAGTTCTTGTCTTCCTTTCTGTTTTTTTTTTTTTTTTTGAATTTCACTTATCTATCTATCTATCTATAGATATACATCTTACTTTATTATTCTCTGTGACTTCCTGTGTGTATGTGTGTGTGCTCAGTCATTTCAGTCATGTCCACTTCTGTGTAATCCTATGGACTGTAGCCCACCAGACTCCTCTGTCTATGGGATTCTCTAGACAAGAATACTTGAGTGGGTTGCCATGCTCTCCTCCAGGGGATCTTCCCCACCCAGGGATCAAACTCGTAGTATCTCTTAAGTCTCTTACACTGGCAGGCAGGTTCTTTGGTAGCAGGTTCCCACTAATACCACCTGGGAAGCCCCTGTGTCTTTCTACTAAAATGCAATTTCCACAAAAGTAGCCATTTCTTTTTTCCTTGACCATTACATCACCAGTTCTTACACATTGCCTGCGGTACAATATATATTCAAAAAATATTTGTTGAATCAATGCACAATGGCCTCATATTTCCATAAGACATACCAGGTAAGTACTTTTGTTCTCATTTAATTGGGAAGGAGACAGAGAAGAAAGCATTTTGAGGTTAAATAACTTGTCCAGAGTAACAGAAGTTTAAAATGAGAGCCCAGTTCTCTCAGCTTCCAGTGCTTGGGCATTCTGTTACTTGTGGCATTTAATTCAGGAGAGGGTATCGATCTGAAGATCTTGCTGAACTTGGCTTGGCTAGGGTTATCAAAACAGACCTGGGGCAAAGGAGTACACACTCAAGTCACTGGTGGTCAACCGGTTAAATGTTTTGGATCCAGACTTCTTTTTACAAGAGAAGAATTCCAACTAAGTTTTCACTGCAGGATGACAAGAAGGAACATTAATCTGCTAGAGCAGCTGTTTGCTCTTATAAAATACATCAGTCTTCATCATAATGGAAAATCCAAGAGGCAGCTTGGCTGATTGAACTGAAAGTCAGTGGAAATCAAGGAATCATCCATGTTGAATTATTAAGAAACTGTTTCTAAATTAAGCCTTTTGGATGAGCAGCAAACTGGATGGCAGCTTGCACAAATGTATGTTTTCCTCACTTCTCTAGTAGGAGAAGCTACATTAGATGGACTCCAACACATCAGTCAAAGACCCCCCAAACAGGTGTGTGAAATGCCCATCCATCAAATGGAATCTTGGCCGCTCCACAGCAGACTGATTTGGAACCTGTTCAATGGGTAATGCACAGGAAAAGAAAGAGGCTGTGCAGAGCTATTAGTGGGAATTCAAAAGAGCAGGGAAAATACAATTTGGTGCTGGAATGAAAGCTGATGATCTACTCAGCAGTTTGCTTATTCTGATGTAGACTGTCAGTCTGAGAAATGAAAGAAATAATTCAGGCGTGGGATGGTGGAAAGGGCCTATTTTTTTTTAATGAATCTTTTGCTTTAGAAAAGTTTTAGATCCACATAAACATTGCAACAAGATTCCAGATTCCCTTATATCCTACAGTGTTCTCCCCCTTATTAATATTTGACGTTAGTGCAGTGTATTTGTTACAATCAATGAAACAATACTGTTGTACATTATTATTTACTATAGTCCATTTTTTATTCAGATTTTTTTTAGTTTTAAGCTAATGTTCTTTTGTTTCCTTGTTTCAGGATCCCATTTAGGTTACCACATTACATTTAGTTATCATGTCACCTGAGGCTCCTATTGTCTCTGACAGCTTCTCAGATTTTCCTTGTTTTGGACGACCTTGTAGTTTTGAAAAGTACTGGTCAGATATTTTAGAGAATGTTCTTCAACTGGAATTTTTCATGATTAGATCAGGGTAATGTGTTTGGGGGAGGAAGACCATAGACGTAAAATGCCATTCTCATCATATATCTAGGGTACCTGTTACCAATATAACTTATTGCTGTTGGGGTTAATCTTCACTTGGCTCAGGAAGCCAAACATCTGGAAATGTTTATCAGATTTCTTAACTATAAGGTGACTCTTTCTCCCTCTTTCCATACTGTACTCTTTGAAAGGAAGATTTTTCTGTGCAACCTCCTCTTAAAGAATGGGAAGTGAAGGCTAGTAGGGGAAGGAGAGGGTGAGGTGAGTTGAGAGAGTAGGACTGACATATGTACACCACCATGTATATAATAGATGGCTAGCGGAGCCTGCTGTATAGTGCAGGGAGCCCAGCTCAGTGCTCTGTGATGACCCAGAGGAGTGGGGTGGAGGAGTGGGAGGGAGGCTTAAGGGGGAGGGGATATATGTATACATACAGCTGATTCACATTATTGTACAGCAGAAACTAATACAACATTTAAAGCAATTATTCTTAAAAAAAAAAAAAAAAGAATGGGAAGTTGCATTCCACTTCCTTTTAGTATCTACATAAATAATTTGGAATTCTTCTTTGTGGAAGATTTTTTCTTTCTCCCTCATCCACCTGTCTATCTATCTATCTATTCATTCACTTAGTATGGACTCATAGCTATTTATTTTACACTCCATGTTATAATCCAATAATACTTTATTTATTTATTTTTGCTTAATATTTTACAGCCTTGGTTATTAGGAGCTCTTTCAGTTGGCTTTTATGACCCTTTGACATAGCTCCCCCCTAATGCCCCACGAATGGAACTATATATATGTATAAAACATTTCCTTACTTTCTGGGGCTATAGTATGCTTCAGGCTCATCATATGTATTCCTGTCTTATTCCTGGTTGCTTTTATTGGAAAATGGTATTAGAAACTGGGATCTGGATTTTACACATGTCCATTGTTACTGTTGTTGTTTTACTCACTCAGTCGTGACCGACTCTTGCAGCCCATGGACTATAGCCCACCAGGCTCCTCTGTCCAGGCAAGAATACTGGATGGGTTGCCATTTCCTACTCCAGGGGATCATTGTGACCCAGGTCTTTTGCATCTTTTGCTCGGCAGGTGGCCACCTGGAATATAGTTAATTCTAGGTGTCCTCAGTTGACAGAGCAAGGGAGTGTGTGTGTGTGTGTGTGTGTGTGTGTGTGTATCTGTATGGAGCTGTCTGTTCTATATTTAAGCTAAACACATATTTATACTCAAGTATCTGACAGTCTGTTGCCACATGGATCATTCTAGTCTCCTTGCTTATCTGTAACCTTCCACTCCAACAGTGACAATCTGGCTCTCATTATCCATCATTTGAGCTTCCCAGATAGCACAGTGGTAAAGAAGCTGCCTGCCAATACTGGAGATGCAAGAGACGCAGGTTCAATTCCTGGGTCAGGAAGATCCCCTGGAGCAGGAAATAGCAACCTACTCCAGTACTCTTGCCTGGAAAATTCCATGGACAGAGGAGCCTGGCGGGCTACAGTCCATGGGGCTGCAAAGAGTCAGAGGGGACTGAGCATGCATGTACGCATCCATCATTTGCCTCATTGTCCAATTTCATGTACATTCATGGTGGTTGCAGAACTGTTAACCTATACCCTTGTGAAACAACTTTATCAACTACAGTACAGGGCTTATTTATAGTGGGCTTTCTTTTCACTTAAGCTTACAGGTTCTATTTACTTGGAAAATTACTTAGTTTAGCAACTTTCCCCCCTTAACCTTCAGTGAAGTTATTTAATACATTGGTAATGTATTTAGGTTCCTTTGTCACATTTGCATGTCTCCTGTCATCTTTCCACCTTCTGAATGATTTTTTAAAAGTTGTAATAAATAAGGTTTGTTCTTAATACTGTAAAGTCCTATAGCTTTTGACAAATGCATAGTCTCATGAATTCATAATTAGAGTGCCATACAGAGAAGTTTCACTGCCCTAATGGCTGAATAGCTTCACCAATTCAATTCTTATCCTTCCCACACCCAACCCTTAGTAGCTACAAATCGCTCTACCATGTCTATAGTTCTCTCTCTTCCAGAATATTATATAACTGGAAACATAAGCCTGAAAGACTACTCATTTCTCTTTGTAATAAGCACTTAACTTTCATCAATGTCTTTATATGATGTGATAACTCGTAAGTTTTTTTACTGCTGAATGGTATTCTACTGTGTGAATGTACCACAATTTGTGTGCCTATTCACCTCCTGAAACATATCTTTGCTTTCAGTTTTGAGTGATCATGACAAAATCTAATATAAACATTTATGTGCAAGTTTCCAAGTCAGTTCAGAAAATACCTAAGAGTGTGATTGCTGGATCATCTGTTACGACAATGCTTAGCTTTGTAAGAAATTGCCAGACTATCTTCCAAAGTGGTTGCACTATCTTGCAGTCCCACCAAAAATGAATGGCAGTTCCTGTAGCATGGCATTCTTGCCAGCAATTGATGTTGTCAGAGTTTTGGATTTTAGCCATCCTAAAAGATGTTTAGTGGTCTCTTGTTGCTGTTTTAATTTGCATTTCCCTGATGACAAATCACACTGTCTTTTCACACATTGATTAGGCAAGGACACCTTTTTAAGCATCCCCAAACCCCTTACATGATGTGAACTGGCTTTCCTGTGTCAGGAATCTATTACTCTTCAGTCTAAACTTCCAGATGTTGAAAGGAAAAGAATTTTAAATTAAAGTTTTCTTCCTTACAATTTCAAAATGGCTTAAAATAGTTCTGACACATCTATGAAGTGGACAACCAGGAGATGGCAATGTACTTTTAAACAATGAGCTTATTCTTTGCATAACTGTTTAAAATGAAGTTGGTTTGTGTTCTAGATAACAGTATTTTTAAAATTTTAGGTAAAGAATATGACTTTTCAATGACTTTCCCCAAACATTTTAAAAAAACTCTGCTTCATCTCTGACTGGCCTTCATCCTCTGATTGAAGTGCACTGGACAATTGCAAGGCCCATTTTATAGACTTCCAGTGCTTCTGGCTTTAATATTCTGTGCTAGATGCACAGAACCTTTTACAGATGCTAAGCATTCAATCCTGAAGGCTCCACTTCATCATCAGGTAATTAGTATTTTCATTAACTTGCTTATTGTCAAGGAAAATGAGCCTTGATCATCTAATTTTTCCTCAATGAGTTGAATATTGTAATATATCTATAATTAATGTGCTTTATGCCACAAACGTGTAATGGAGTGGAAATCTGAGGCTGCTCCCAGCAGTCACTGTCAGTAAATGTTTGATGAATAAACAGAGACTTTCTAATGGGAAATGGTGGCGACTTTTATAAGCAGACACAATAAAGACTTTATTAACATACTTAAGAAGCATTCTGGGAAATAGAATTGAATGCATTATTACTGTAGGCTCCTTTTGTGAAAAGTAAATTTTACTGTCCCCATAACAAATGTTTACTTGTTTGATGCAAGTTGTAGGATCAGTATTTTATGGTGTATTCTATAGTTTAATGCAATGAAGCTTAAATTAGCTACATATTCCTTGTGGATTTGAGATTGTGAAAAAAAGTAGCAACAATTCTGTCTGTTAATCATTTGGAAACTCTGGTTTATATAGAAAGGAAACAGTTCACCTATTTCAGGATTTTTAAGAGCCCAAAGACAAATTTCAAGATATTTACACTAGCTAGTAATAAGAAGTAAATATGGGTGTGTTTTAGTTTCATTTATTAAGAGTACAATTTTAATTTATTTCTTTATTAAGCAGTATTTTCATTTTTATAATATGTCTTTTTCATAAAGTAGGTATTTTGTTATTGAAGTATAGTTGATTTACAATCCTGTGTTAATTTTTGCTATACATTAAAATGATTCAGACATATATACACACACACACTATATATATAGGGCTTACCTGGTGGCTCAGTGATAAAAAACCCACCCGCCAATGCAGGAGATGTGTGTTCAATCCTTGGGTTGGGAAGACCCCTGGAGAAGCAAATAGCAACCCACTCCAATATTCTTGCCTGGGGAATCCTCTGGACAGAGCAGCTTGGCGGGCTGTATCCATAGGGTCCATAGTCCATAGGGTCGTAAGGAGTCGGACACGACTAAACAGCAACAATATTTCTAGCACCTATCATAGTACCTGGCACATAATAAGCACTCAGAAACGTATCTTAAATAAGTATAGTTACTTACACATCAAGTATTGAAATGTAGTCATTCCTCTCATAGACTGGGTATTTAAATTACAACAATATCTTATAATCTTCAGGCTACTGCTAAGTATAGTTTTTATGCATATAAAGAGGTTATAATCATATCAACTCTCCTTTAATAGGTGTGAGAAACTCTAAGAGATTGTGATGTGAACAAAGCATGCTGAGAGGGGGAAAGAATCGTCTCCCTTTTTTTCAAAGGCTTATGAATGGCTGGGATTCTTTTCTGAGCAAGGTGGTCTAGGTCACTTCTTCAGCACACGCTCATTCTGAGCTCCACATACTTCCAATGGCCTCCTAGATTCCCACCTGTACACAGGTACATTCTGCAAGCAACCTGAATTCATTGCTCCCAAACCTGATCTTTCTCCTCTCTGTAACACCAAAATTATTCTCTACTCCTTCTGCCCTCTCAGCTCTCAACTCCAGTCCCTTAAAAGGATTCCCCTAGATATCTCCCCACATTGTCCTGTCCTTTCCACCCTGCAGCCAGTGGCTCACATTTCAACCACCTTTAGCAAGAGCCGATGCCTTGCCTTTCCAAGTGATCTCTTTTGCCTTTGTCCCCACCAATCTTCCTCTGTAGCATCAGAGTTTTCTGAGTATGCCTTTCCCTTACTCAAAATCCTTTTTTGAGAGAATGAGGGATGGCTAGCTATGACTTCCAGGAAAAAGTCTGAATTCCCTAGGACTGCAAATGAGACCTTTTACAATATCATTACAGCATATTTTTCCAGCTTCATCAATTGTCTTTCTGGATGCAAACCCTGAACCCCAATCATTTTGGATTTTTCTCTTTGTCACATTATGTGGCCCTTCACTTTCAGGAATTGCGAACTACTCCTGCTTAAAATCCTCCAGTAGCATCCCCAAACTGTCTCTAGTGGATCTAGAGACACTTTATTTTTGTTAAGATTATACCCATCAGTGGGAAATAGTCTAAGTTTCTGGTCTTTTGAAATAAAAGGCTTAAATACGAAATAAAACTGCTTTGTAGTTTTTGAGTACTTAAACTTGATTGTAGTGTTTGGGATATGACATAGGAGCATAAAAGGGTGATAAGGAGTTAGCAATTTCAAGTATAAGATACTATCCAAATTAATTTCCTGTAGTCTGATGCCTTTAAAATAACAGAGCAACACTTTTTAGAGGCTAGGGATTATGTAATATATGGGATTTTGAGTCAGACAATTTAAGTTAGAAATTTCCCTTCCTAATTTTCTGTTTTCTTAATCTCAGTTTTCTTATTGGTGTATGTGGATAACAGTAACTAACGTGGGTGTGTTTTGAAAGTCAATTTGAGGAATAAATTGCCTTATAAATAAATTTAATCATGTTACATGTTTGAAGTAACTTTTTTGATATATCTCACTTGTTCTAAATTCCAGACAATAATTCATCTTATTTTTCAGAAGCTTCAGCCTGGATTATGATAGATGTGCAATGGATCAAATGCATGCAATTATGAGATTTTCTGAGTTGCACTGAAAGAAGTTTATAAATGTTGCAGACAACTCAGAAAATCTTGCTGGGTTAGGAGTAAGGTATTTGCATTTTAGATATTTTTTTTTCATATTCAGGGAATATGCGTTTACACGTATGCTCATGGGCACAGGATTTGAGAGGAAATACAGAAAATGAAGAGTTTAAAGAGCCCATTCAATATTGATAGCATCATTATTTGCAATAACCAAAACATTGAAGCAACCTAAATGTCCATTGACAGGTGAATGGATAGAGAAGATGTAGTACATATATACAATGGAATATTACTCAGCCATAAAAAGAATGAAGTAATACCATTTGCAGCAACATGGGTAGACCTAGAGAATATCATATTAGCTAAGTCAAACACAGACAAATATTATATAATATCACTAATATGTAGAATCTACAAAAAAGTACAAATGGACTTATTGACAAAACAGAGACTTACAGACACAGAAAACAAACTTGTGGTTACCAAGGTGGGGAGGGACAGAGGGATAAATTAGGAGTATGAGAATAACAGATATACATGACTATATATAAGATAGATAGAAAAGATTTTATTGTATAGCACAAGGAACTGTATTCAATATCTTATAATAAACTACAAGGGAAAAGAATCAAAAAAGAAATAAAGGGCCTACTAGCTTCGGTAGTGATTGGCATATGATAGTTCGTTCTAAAATTTTTTACTCTTTCCTTTAAATGATCCATGCGTATTATTAGCAAGAATAATTATAAATGCATAAATATTAATTTGTGTTATTATTCTTACTCTCACTTACTCTGCTTCCATCAAAAGCTTTCTCAGAATGTTCATTCATACCATGAATGTTATATTGGTGAAGGCTTAAATGTACCCAGGTTAGAGGGTATGAGAATTAAGTAAGTGTCCTGGCAAGCAGTAGGACTTCAGGAACTGTCAGTCCCCACTTTTGTTCTATCCTCAGGACATTTGAAATGTGATCCTTGTTAAAGCCTTAAACCAGAGTGCATACTTAGCTGCTCAGTTGTGTCTGATTTGTGACTCCACGGACTGTAGCCGGCCAGGTTCTTCTGTCTGTGGGATTTTCCAGGCAAAAATATTGGAGTGGGTTCCCATTCCCTTCTCTAGGGAATCTTTCTGACAGAGGGATCGAATTCGAGTCTCCTGCATTGCAGTCAGATTCTTTACCATCTGAGCCACCAGGGAAGCCCTAAGTCAGAGTAATGAAATTCTAATATTAACTTCTAAGAGGGTGTATGGCTGATGCCTGGTGTGAGTGTGGGATTGAGCTACTGTGAAGTGCTGAGTGGTCATCTGACAGAGGGTTGAGTGAAAGCCACTAATATCCTTCAGTGAGGCCAGAAAATGGATACAGAATATTTCAGCTCTAGGACTTTACAGCTGTGTGGCTTTCGACATGTGGGTTACCTTTTCTGAGTCACTATTTTCTTAAATGAGACAGGGGTGATGGGATTATTGTAGTAGCAATAAACCTTGTAAACTGCCTAATACATTTAGCATATATGTATAATAAATTTAATATGCATAATAAATTTAGCATTGTGCCTAATACATAACCATTTCTTTAAAAAAATGAAGATAATAATACATTGTTCCTCTTCCTCTTTATTCTTTCTTGCTCTTTTCCTTCTTTCTTCAGCAAGAAAATCATGGCAAGAAGGAGCCACTATTAATCTAACAACATCAAAAAATTTAACTAGAAAACAAAATCAAACAAAGAACACATTTTAAGTGCCTTTAAAAGAAATTAGACATACTGACCAAATAAAGAGATGATGGTACAAATGTCTGTAGATTTTATACCTTTCCATGTGGCTGGAAAGTCACATTATTGAGTGAGGGTCACCACCATAATGGAATTTTAAGGAGCAAAATAAAAGTTAAAAAAAGGAAGGTATTTTTGTATATTTGCCTGCTGGGTGGAGATGTGGTTCTTGCCTTTTGTAATGAGAGCTACATTAGAAAATGCAGTGAATGTGTTCATTAACTCAGTTAGAAAACTATTAGTATTACCCTGCTTAAAATGCTCATATCTTTGCAAATATCCTACTAACCATCCAAAAAAACATTTTACTTTCACATAGTAATAGATCACCATTTCATATAAAGAGGTCAGCAATTGTCCTCTTCCCCTGGGACTCAATCCAATTATATATTTCTGAAGTAACAGTAAAAACACTGGAACAGATTAGGCAAAAGTATTAGAGAACATAGTCTAATGATCTGTGGGTATATATAGAGCCAACCATGCTGTCTATAGAAACAGAAAAGTCATAGTGATCCTCAAATGACAAAGACTATATGTGACTTATTTCTTTCCTAAATTATTTCTAATCATTGTCCCAGATTTCACAGATTACATTTTTCTATTTCAATTTTCTGGTTTTAAACAGATTCAGTGACACTGACATAGAATCTTTCAAGAGAATAGTACAGAGGAGAATCACAATTTAAAATGTAAAATTCCTAGTAACTGTAAAAAATATCTGAAATACAAGTGCAGGAGATGTGATTCCTCATTTTGCTAGATGAAGACAGAGGGGAGAACAAAGTGGGCAAAATAATCCATGTAAAGACATCTGAGTCCCAAGGCACTGACACTTCCTTAATGGACTACAGTGCACATAAAAATAATTAATCATGGGGAGAAGGCATTGCCAAGGTTAGAACTGAGGTCTCTGGTTTTTAATGGAAATGTTCTGTGTGTGAACTAAAAGAACAACTTTCCTAGCTCAAGCATTAGGGCATCTGTCATACTTAACTCAGATAGTTCAGGAGTTCAGTAAAATATCAGATAGAGTTCAGCACTTTTATTTCTCAGGGTATTAAAACTATATATAATAAGGAAAAAAAGGGGTTGTGATGAAATACCTAACATGGTGGGTGGAACATCAAAGAGGTTAAACTCAACATGTCTGAAATCTCAGGGAAAAAAATTTCCCCTATAACAGCCATTTCATTCTGTAGGATTCTTGTTATTTTGTGTGTGCTTCTGAAGACACTGAAGTAATGATAAGCAAATAAATACATAAGGCAAAACCTAGGGCTGCCCTAGAAGGAAGAAGTCTTGAAAAGTTACTTCATTGCTTAATTTAATAAGCCAGATTAATGTATTCATTATTTCTGGCTCCTGGAGAAAGTGTAGACAGATAAAATTAGGATCTTCATGGAGCAAACTGATGGTTAAATTGTGTACTGTCTTTCTCTGTGGCTATTTATGGGAAAACATCTCTTCTTAAGGGCTGGGAGGGAATGGGGAGATGGTTTTCCAGGGGCGGGGCTGGGAGTGGTGTCCCTAGCAAAGTATAAGGAAGTAGACTCTTGGGAAGGGCACACTCAGAGCTTTTGGGGCCAAATGCACAGATTAAAAGACTGGATGTCCTTGGCCAACTGAAGGACCAAACCCTCTGTCTCCTGATATCAAGCTGAACATTTTCAGTCTCAGCACAAATTCCTGGGAGTAGTTAATGCACTTGTATTTGAAGAATTTTGCTCAATAAGCAGAATCCTTTGCAGAAGTGGTGAAATATTGGGATGCAGGGCTTTAGGGCTGGTGTGGGTTTAGGATCTCTGTTTGAATGGCCAGAAAACACTTAAAACCAGCAGTACAAAAGTGATAACATTCGATGATTAAAAAGCTATTCTAGTTTCTGAATCTACAAACTGGATTTCACACTCCTGCCTCATTTTTAATTTCATGAACATCCTGCGGTTTGAAGAGGACAACATTGAGACCTACAGGACAACAGTTCTGGACAGGATCACTCTGCCCTCTGCCTAGCCTCCTCCCGCCCCTCTGCCCCCCGCCCCCACCCCGCCCCCCAGCCCAAAGCAAAAGGAAGGAGGAGGGAGAAGAATGGCTGGGGAGTATCTGGGACCACACTCTAGGGTAAGCTAACTTTCCACAAATTCTGCTTTTTGTGGTTTGAGATTATTGATGATTATCATGGGAGGGGAAAGTGTTTCTTCTCTGAATCGAAAGCACACAGAGAACACCACATGATTCGCAAATACTTTTCTTTGATTTGTTGAAATAGCAAGTCCCAAAGCGCAGCCCTGGGGAAGGTGGGAGGAGGGTGATCAATCTTTTTCATCCAATAAGCACTTGCGTTACTGGGTGCTGCGACTCACTCTATGACCCGATCTTTTGCTCGGTGGAGATTACATATTAATGTTTTGAGAGAGCTGGAGAGACGTGGTTGAGCGATCTGGGAAGAAACACGAGAGGATTTGCCTGGACTTAAAAAGGTTGGCTCTTTGAAATACTCTGAGTTTTCCAAAGCATCAATTAGCTCATGTAAAAATGCAAATCAAAGAAAAACTTTCTCAATCTTTTAAAATATAAATTCATAACTCATTTTCCTGGCCCATCTTTTAGGTGCCCCCACCCCACTTTCCCCATGAGCATGATGATAAGTTATATTTTAAGTTTACCTATTATCTTAGGAGGATGGCTGTTGGAAAGAACGAAACACCCTGTGATTTTAAATACACATATATTAGAAAGCATTCCAGGAGAAGCTAAAGACAGATAGGGTACACAATTATTGAAATTTTATATAGATTTTATTAGTTCAAACAGTAAAATCAGATTTAAGATTCAAATATTATTTCTACCACTGAATAATTTCATGACCTTGAACAAATTGATTTCTCTGAATAGCTTATCCTCGTCTGTAAAGTGAGATGATAATGGAACCTATTTCTTAGTGTTGTTTTGAGAAATAAATAAGATAATAAATTAAAATGCCTGGCATCCTGTCAGGCACCTGGGAACATTTTACAAGATATTAGCTACAGTAAATCCCCAACATACAGACCAGTTCCATTCTGAGAGTGCATTCATTAAACACAGTTTGCTCATAAGTCCAACAAAGTTAGCCTTGGTACCCAATTAACAGGTTTCCCAGGTGGCACTAGTGGTAAAGAACCCACCTGGCAATGCAGGAGATGTAAGAGACTTGGATTCGATCCCTGGACTGGGAAGATGCCCTGGAGGAGGGCATGGCAACCCACTCCAGTATTCTTAAAGAATCCTATGGACAGAGGAGCCTGGTGAGCTACAGTCCACAGGGTCACAAAGAGCTGGACACGACTGAAGTGACTTAGCAAGCAGGTACCCAACTAACACAATAGGTTATATAGCACTGCACGATAATAGGTTTAAAATACTTTTCACACAAATAATACACAAAAACGCAAACAAAAAATAGAGAAAACCTTTCAAATCTCACAGTACAGTACCTTGGAAAGTCCGATAGTGCAGTATAACAGCTGGCATATAGGGGCTGGCGTCGAGTGAACAGGCAAGAGGAGTGACTGACTGGAGGAGATTTGGGGTTTGAAATACAAATACCATACTAATGTACTCTGTAGAGTACTGTGCACTGAAGTACACAAAAGCACAACCCCTTGTAGAGGATGCACGCACATGCCAATGTATATAAGACACGTGAACTGGACTTGTGAATGCATGTTCACATCTTCAAAAATTCGCAACTTGAAGGTTCCTATGTAAGGAACTTATTGCATTTTTATAATTTAATTGTTGTCATCGTTATTTTTCTTCCCCAGCTCTGTACTTTTCTTCTCTAGTCTAGAATTTTTTGTGTTCCTATTTATAAACAGGAATAAATTGAATTGCATTGAGCATAAACATATCTTCTTGTCTAGTCTTTATCTGCAACATCTGCCATGACCCGTGCTGTCTACTTTCACAGATTTCTGCTCTTTGCAAATTTCTGTCACTTTGCAAATGATTCAAATACATGGAACCCCCCTGGAATGTTTGTCACTTACATATACTAATATCTCAATTCAAGCAATTTGCTTGCTTTTTCTTGTTGGCTCAAAATTCTTAATTTTTAAAGTTTTTGTTTCTCCAATGCATCTTTCAATTGAGTTGGTTTTCTATCATAGTTTTATGGGATCTATAATGAATATTTAATTGCTTCCCCCTTCTTTCATCTGAATTCTATTAATTAAGCTTGTATATGTTTCCCTTTTCCCTGGTGTTCCCGAAGCAATCTTTTAACTTGTAGCTACTTTCCATTTTAAAAAAACAATCTTCAGTTTCCTCTTCTTCCTCTATCTGCTCTCCCTTGACTGATTTTTCTCTAGGCCCCGAAGTAAAGCACCGAAAAGCTGTTACCTCTTGGCTGTAACCCGCTGGGCCGTGTCGGGGCTCTCCCATCATGACAGAGTGGGTTGCCAGAAACTTGTTCTGACACACCGCCCTGCTTTGTAATCCCTTCCCATGCTGTAAGCAAATTGAGTAGTCCTGTGCCTTCCTTGGGCGGGTAATTACGTCCCCTTGCGAGCCGAGCTTCCTGTAGGACAATCAGACAGCCGTGGTGTTTGGAGGCCAGCTGAGGAAGAATGCTTGCTAGCATTGTCCTTCTATGGGGCTATTATGCTGGACTAAGGGATTAGCGGCCCAAGCATCAGCTTTCAAATGCCAGGTTCAAATTCTGACAGCATTTGTCTCCATGTAATGTTGGAGGAATGCTTGTGTAGCACTGTGTTTGGGGCGAGGTGTCTTGCTAAGTGCGAATACTACTGCAGCTCCTTTCAGATGACCCCAGGGCCTGAGAAAACATTGGTATTATCATTGCTTTCTGGATGTAATAGCTGCTTCCCCTCCCCCTCCCTTGAAATAACTTCCACATATCGCAGAACATCATGCTTGGGGAGAGATTCTTTGACTTCCCTTCTGCATTTTTCTTCTGTTGAGAATGGGGATAATGTCATTTTGGCCAGTTTTTGTAATGTATTTATGTTTGGCTCTGCTGGTTCCTCACTGCACTGGCTTTTCTCTAGTTGTGGTATGCAAGGGCTACCCTCTAGTTTGGCTGTGCTGGTCTCTCATTGTTGTGTTTTCTCCTGGTATGGAGCACAGGCTCTGGGGCGCTGGCTCAGTAGCTGTGGCTCCCAGACCCTAGAGCACAGGCTCAGTAGTTGTGGCGCAGGGGCTTAGTTGCTCCCGGCCTGTGGGGTCTTCCTGGACCAGGGATCAAGCCTGCATCTCCTGTGTTGGCAGGTGGATTCTTCACCACTGAGCCCCCAGGGAAGCCTCATTTTTTTGTCAGTTTCTAAATAGAGCTGGGGATATTTATCCCTTAGATATTTCTAACGTTAGCAAAATATAAAATCAGAAAAATTCTCTGGCCGTTATCATTCACTGCTGACTTATGCTGCTTTGTGGTGTATCTCTTGTCTTTCACGTGGAAGTAAATAACTTGTATGAGGTCCTACAGGATATAGTTGGGGCTCAAACTTAGCCTGTGTGTGTGGATGCTCAGTTGCTTAGTCATGTCCGACTCTTTGCAACCCCATGGACTGTAGCCTGTCAGGCTCCTCTGTCCATGGGGTTTTCCAGGCAAGAACACTGGACTGGGTTGCCATTTCCTCCTCCAGGGACCTTCCCGACCTTTCTATCACCTCACACAGCTCCTGACATGTGCTACTACAGCAAGACACAGCCAAAGCTTCTTGGGAAACTTTCACCAAGTCTCACAGTAACTAAATATCAGTCCTAGCAGGAAGCTCAAAGCAAGGCAGCGGCAGTCAGTTGAACGTGGTAAACATCTGAGTCAGGAATTCTTCTCCCACCCTGAGCCCTGCCCTTTCTAAAGACGGAAGTTACTTTTATTTGCATTTTAGCCTTTAAATTAATTAATGGGAATTAATACGTGTGTAAGAACTTCAGAAATTTCCCAAAGGCTCATTATAAATTTAGTGTAAAAAGAGCATTGGATATATATTTTTTAAAGATAGGGGTCTCATTAAAATTTTAGGTTATTAATAAAAACATTTTTATCAGGGCAAGTTTAGTGTGAGTGCCAGGATAAAGATATCAGTTAACACATTTCAGTCATATTCAGTTGACTCCAGCAAGAGAAGCCATTTGACATGTGTGTGTGGAGAGTGAAGAGGAGGGGAGGTTGGTAGTGAAAAGTGTTAAAGGCTGCCTGGAAAGTACATATTCATTTTCTTTCATTAGGAAAAAGGTTCCCAATTTAACTGTTTGTATTATCTAAAAATCTAAACCTCGTCTGCTATCACAGGATTTAACAGGAGAAAACACATTGAGTGTATAGGAAAACAGAACCGAGTGTCTGCTTATTTGGGAATTTATATCTGTTTATTCCCTTATGATCACCAGCCAGGTAGCCTGATCAATGATAATAGGAGAGCTTTATGAGGAATGGTGCAGGCAACAACTCCATTGCCATGGAGGACAAATGCACAAAAGTAAATCTTAGTACAAACAGTAAAGTGGCTTAACTTATGCTCTTTCTGTCTTTAAATATAGGCTTCAACTGGTTGGGCCTCTACTGGCTTTCCCCTGGCTTAGTATCACCACGTTTAGAGTCAGAAGGTACTTCAGAGGCACCCATCTCTCGCGCACACAGGTCCTTTTGGTGTACTTCTGAAAGGTCATGCTGGATATGCTGGCAAACCCCAGGAACTAGGGCTTACCTCTTTGCTAGGGAGCAGGACCTGTTATGAGACCACAGGGAAGTGGTGTGTCTTGGTTAGAACACACCTCACCTTGGGACAGAATCTCCCTCCCTCAGGATCCACCTCTGCATCCAGTCCTGTGACTCAGAACACTGGCTCAGGGCCCATCACAGTTAAGATGAAGCACTTTAGAAATATTGGACGAATGAGGCACTCTGTGCTCCAGGGAATCTGGTGGGGACGGGTCTTTAGATAGTTAAAAATGTTGGGGAACTGATTTTATGATCCCAATTCTTACATGTCCTCATATCTAGAAAAGCACTAAATCCCTTCATGGTGACATCTGATCCTCATGACTAGCAGGAAACCTCTTGTAAAGTAAGCACTTGATTGCATTGAACTCCCCCTTCACCGAAATCTCATATATTGACCTTCCCCGACTGCCTCTTCGGAGCAGTCTCTCAGAGCTCTCTGAAGTGCTGCCTCCCAAGCTGCAATCCTCATTTTCCCCCAAATAAAACTTAACTCACAACTTTCAAAAAAAAAAAGAAAATACTGGAGGCACCTCCTGGCTCTCTCAAACAATTTATCTTCCTGGGTTAAACAGCTCTATTTTGCTAATTTCTTTAAAAAAATCACATATTCCAACTTTTGGAATTCTGAAAATCCTACAGACTGACAAAACTTTTCTTAAAATATGGTTCCCAGGAATGAGCACTGCAAGCCATATGAGCTCTATGGGGTTACAGGATAGTGTGAAAACACGTCTGTCTGGAGCCTATACCCCAACTGTTGCTGCTAAAAGTATGATTGTGAATTCTTCATGAGCAGGAGCTGGCCTTAGTCACAGTAGGCAGAGTATAAATGAATAAAGCTGCATGAATACTTCCTAACAATGACAATGACATAAACCATTGGCCAGTCAGCATGTCCCCTTCCTGTTAGCAGTTAGATGGCTCTCTGGGTCCTAGCAGGGGTTCTGTCTGTCCTTATCAGTTCAAACAGCATCTTCCCAGCTCCAGCCCTGATATCATCCCAGCTTCCTGATGACCCTAAGCCCTCTGTCTTCCTGAACTCCAGCTGCTCTTCCTGGTCCTATGTCACATGCAGACCTAAAAAAGCATATTTTCTATTCATGAAGATTACTGTCAAACATACTGAAAAGATAGATCCTTACCACTTGCTCATCAACCCATTGGTCTGCCTTTCTCATCACCAGGATTCTGAATCTGATTAACTGAACCATCACAAGCATCACATCTGCATGGAAGCCACAGCAGTTTATTTGCCCTTCTAAAAGAAAAACCTTCACCATTTAGGCACCCCTTATGTTCCAACATTTAGTTGCCAGGTACCAACTGAATCTCTTTCAAACCTCTTTCATTACAGTTGGTGTTGGGAATACAGTAAAGATAAAAAGGAGAAGGCCCGTGTTCTCATAAAGTTTACGTTATGAAGAAAAAAAAAGAAAATAATTACGATTGTGACTTGTTCTATGAAGGAAATAAGCAGAGTGATGAGATAGTTCTAGGTGGAACCTACTGTATATAAAGCAGGCGAGGAAGCCTCTTTTCAAAAAGTGGCTGTAAGATGAAAAAGAACAGCAGTGAAGAGAATTTGGGAAGAATATTCCAAGAAGAGGGAACAGTTAAACCCAACAGGCAAGAATGGGGTTAGTGTGTCCCAGGAACTGCTGACAGGCCAGTGGAACTGAAACAGGGTGGACCTTATACAGTTGTTACATGAATGACAACAGGAGGTCACTGAGGAGTTCACATGGTGAAGCAACACAGTCTAGTCTGCATCCCTGGAAGGAGCCTCTGCTGTATAATGAATGAACTGTAAAGGGAGGAGACTGGAAGAGGGAATGCCAGTTATGCATCTTCTTATAAAATCTAAGTGAAGCAAGAAAGGGCTGGAACCAGTTGGTGGCATTGGAGACAGGAGGATAGATTCAAGACGTGTTTTGGTTTATCCAGCTTAAAGATTAAATATGAGAGGTGGAGAGGAAGAAGGGGTAAGAGCAACAGCTCAGTTGGTAATGAATTGCAGGAGACCCCGGTTCTACTCCTGGGTTAGGAAGATCTTCTGGAGAAGGGATAGGCTACGCACTCCAGTATTCTTTGGCTTTCCTTGTGGCTCTGCTGGTGAAGAATCTGCCTGCATTGTGAGAGACCTGAGTTCAATCCCTTGTTTGGGAAGATCCCCTAGAGAAGGGAAACCCACTTCAGTATTCTAGCCTGGAGAATTCCATGGACTGTATAGTCCATGGGGTTGCAAAGAGTCAGACACAACTGAGCAACTTTCACTTTCACTTCACATGAAAGCAGATCCCCCAAATTAAAGACATCTCATGGACAGACTCTTAAAGAATGTGATTTTAAAGGGAATGAGAGATTTTAAAAGGTATATAATTCTGACTATGCATGTGAAACTAATTTAAGCAAGAAAGAAATGAGACTGAAGGTCAGGATACCCAGAATAGCTACAATAACTCACTCATGAGCTCAGATTTTTAAATATACCAAATAAGCCAGAAAGAGCTCATGACCGAGAAAAAGTACAAAAAATAGGTACAAACCTGTAAGATTTGAGTCAGAATGGTTGTGGATCAATACAAGATAACGTTTTACACACATCCAATATCATCATAAATAACTAGAAAAATTGCGGAGCGAGAAGGTACATGTCTGCTGTTAAATGATGTTATGATGTTAATAGATATTAAAGAAAGAGCCAAAATTTACTTAAATTCAATTTGTTTCTATTTTCTTCATCAAGGAAAATGGTTTCTAAATGGAAAGGAATGAAATATACTACTGAGAGGTATTTGAAAACTGAAACATGAGAAAATATAGTAAGCTAATGCTTGGAGGATTTATAATAATTTAAATATGTTTAATTATGTAATCCCAATATAATTGCATGCAAGGGTGTTGAAGGTTTTTGCACTTTTGACTATGGAGTCATCTATGAAAATCAAATGATTCAATCCAGAGTCCTGGGAGACAGGAATGGTAATAAAGTAGTAAGCAAATTTATAAGATACTGATACATTAAGGCTACATCAAGACATAATGCCAGCATAAGTTATGAAGTAATGTTGTTACATCAAGATATGAAAAGCATTCATTGGCCAGACCTTTGGCAGAGAGGAAAGACGGCCTTCTAGAAAAGATGAGACTTCCTTAAGCAACCACAGAATGGACAGCATTGGCAGCAGAGCCGGACTATTTGGATGGCAGAGTTCTCCATCACAGAGCCCTTGGTGGTCTCATAGCATTGTTGGCCCTTTGGTTATCTGCAGCTGCAATACTAAATGACCAAAATGGTGGGAGCATCTTGCTAACCAGGAGGAGAAAGAGCTCCTAGAAGACAGACAGAAACGCCTTTGGAAATTCCCCAAGGAATTTGAAGAGAATTGGGGTTTTTAAGAAATTGGTAGGTGCAGAGCCAAGAACATTCTATTTTGTCATTATTGTTACAGGTCTTCAGTCAAATCCATTCTTCTTGGTTTTGCAGAAAAATCGTTGACTCTTTTGTGGGCGTGTGTTACTGGTAGCTGATCTGTGTTAGTAGTCAAGGTAATTTTTACATTTTAACAGAGCATCCCTATGGGATATTTTGATCTAAAGGGATGAGCTCTTAATGGTAGACATTTAGACCCTACAAGAACATGACTTGGCAGAGGACCATCTCCTTGTGCCTCTCAAGTCTCATAACTGGTGTTCCATCTTTGCTTGCCATATGTTTTCATAATGTCTATATGGATCTTCCATTGATTCTTCTTTATCAGGGTCTCTGAATTATTTTCTGCCTTCCACAGTGATACATGCCAATTGAAGTAGGTGTGTATAGATGCACTTATAAGATCTGGAGACTCATTCCCTTCACCTTATTTAAGGAGGTGCAAAGAACACACTAACTGGATTGACTTCACATTTCAGATGTTTAACAAATGTTATGAGCCAGAGTTGTGTATCTCAAATGTATATTTATACAGTTGAGCACCATAGAATGTGTCTTCAGGGTGCTATTGTAAACAAGCTGTCAAGCCTAACTGGTTTATCTTGGGGGAGAAAAAACAACCCTTGTTGCAAATGCCGTTTACAAACCTTGTGAGAAACATTCACTAATCGAATCAATTGAGCAGTTTTAAAAACATGGAGTATGGTGCTATCTGTTCAGAAATCCAAAGCTTAGGTCTTTTTTCTATTTAGCATTTGGGAAAGCTATTTTTATTTTATTTTTTAATTTTAATTTTTATTTATTTATTTATTTTAAATTTTATTTTATTTTTAAACTTTATCAATCAATTAACAAATTGCCTCAAAATGTTTACAGTTGTTACTGTGTTTTTTTTTTTTACTTTTTTAAAAACCAAATTAAATTGATTCTTAGTGCATATTTGATATTGAGAGTAAATATCAGACTTTGGATAAAGTTAATATATTCAATTTTGATTGTTTTGCTTTTATTAGAGGACAAGTGTGTGCTAAGTTGCTCAGTCATGTCCAGCTCTTTGTGACCCCATGGACTGTAGCCCGCCAGGTTCCTCTGGCTATGGGATTCTCCAGGCAAGAGTACTGGTGTGGGTTGCCATTTCCTTCTCCAGGGATCTTCCCAACCCAGGGACTGAACCCGCACCTCCTGGGACTCCTGCATTGCAGGTGGATTCCACTGGGCCACCAGGGAAGCTCTTATTAGAGGATAAGAAGACTTAAACAAATATCCCAAATTTCTGTGATTAAATCTACTTTTCATCTTAAACATAAAGTACTAGAATTCCTAAAGTAAAATTTTGCTTATTACATTTAACGTTAAGCTTCTTTGTAAGAATTAACGGATTTGAGGATTAACTTTGGAGCAGGGAAGATTATAGCCAAGGGTAACAGGGAAAGCCTTCCTAGAAGAAGGGGCATTTGAACTAAGCCTTGGAAAATAAAAAGGATGACCATAGACAGACTCAAACACGAAGAAATTCAGGAAGGAGGGTAAAATAGGGAAAAATCTAGGCATGTCAATAAAACAATGGCTAGTGTGATGTAGAATAAAGTATATGTATGTAAGTTGTAGATCTCACGAAGGAACTCATTGGCTTTTCCTCTCACAGCAATTCAGGAAAGAAAATGTGGTTGAGGCAATGTATCCCCTTATATAATGATTTGTTTGTTTGGCATCTGTTTGTGGAGCACTTCCTACAAGCCAGATCCTACTGTGGGCAATGAGAGTGTTAAAGAGGGAATGTGTGAAAGAAAGAATGAGAGGCCTTGAATAGAGTACAAAGCAAGCGTAAGGTAAGCAGGGGAAGATGAAGTCCTGGAACATTCAGAGAAAAATCATCATATGCACTAGAGGAAAGTCCCTTCCACTAAAGCCTAAGGAGTTAAAGCAAGTCTAAACAGGAAAAAAAAAAAAAAGCCTATAGTATTGACTTCCATTCATTAATTCAACAAGTTTTTATGGAACCCCCTACTCTGGGCAAAGTGCTGTGCATCCAGGGGAAGCAATTCTGGGCTTCCTTGAGGGACATGTTGCAGAAGAGCACAACCTGGCTGGAATGGTCAGAGCTTGGGGAACCAAAGACAAGTGGCCTCTCTCAATGGGGCGGGAAGCTCTCTGGGCTCCCGTTGCGCTCAGGTCATCTTTATGGACATCGGCTGTCTTTGAACTACAGATTTGCAGAAGAGCCAACTATTAATAGACAGGAGAAAGCAGAGTTTACTGTAAGAGGCTGACAAATATAGATCTCAAATATCATTATCCTGCTAATTTCTCCTCTGGCCGCAAAAGCTTTGTTGGCCTTTGGGCTTCTTTGCTCTTGTTCTTTTCACTAGGGCACTGAACAAAAGTGGCTGGTACAGAGCATACTGTGGGTCTGTCTGCAAACAAAGACAGGGCACAACATAAAAACAGGTTCTCTTATTTTAGACCCAGTTTCTTCTTTTCATTTACATAGTGTCTGACTTTTACAGGACCAAATATTTCTTCTCCATCCTTTCCTCCTCCCCATCCCTCTGAGCAGTCTACAGCACATGAACTTATATTTATTTTCATGCATGATTTACAAGCTTTCTCTTTGGGAATTTTGAAGCTAAGTCCTTCACTAATAGAGGATCCTGAAGTCATGTCAGGGAAAGATCTACTTATGTTTAATGGAGCAATAAACTGGTTATAGAGTCTCCTTAGAACTTTTTTTAAAAGACTGCTGTAGGCACTAGTTTGAATGGCTTCCAAATTCTGAGCAAGTCTTTTTCAGTCTTAAATATTAAAAATTAGAGAGCTGACACGTATTTGTGATTATCCCAGTGATAGACCCCCTCCAGAAACAGGGCAAAAGACTCAAAATATGGTCCACAATGTAGTTCTTTACATACGTAAAGGCTAAAATAAAACAAATAGTTCAAACTTCATGGAGTTTCAACTACAACTTGAAAAAAATACTTGTGTGATTCTTTGCCTCCGCTTGTGATAAAGTTTAGATGTATTTCAGATATATTATTCAAGGGAAATATGGAGTTTATTAAGTTTATTACCTATGACTGTAGAAATGCAGCATTGTAGATTTTGAAGTAAATGATAAATATCAGTTTATTGTTTCCAGTGTAGTGTTGAACAGCTGATCTAAAGTAAAGCATGGTGGAATTATGGCTTGGGGCTTGAAAATATTTCTTGCCCTGTGGAACTATTTTCTATTGCCTCACCTTTGCCCTCTACTTTGTTACAAAATATCCCATTTTGTTTTCCTCACAGACTTCCTTGCCTGTAGGTATCTTAAAACATTATGGTAGTATAATACTTCCATGGTTTGTACTTTTTTCATTTAACTCTTTAGAATTTAATAATATTAAATAATAATATATGATACTATTATAAAATATAAAACAAAATATTTATATTATATATATTTATTTATATTTTATATATATTTAATATTTATATATAAAATATAAAATTATATTTTTTAGAATAAAAAATTCTAATAGAATTTTATGACTATTTTTTCTCTTTAATTAGGTAAATCTTTTGTCTTTATCCATTTATATACTATTGAAGGACTTAACTTGAAGTTTTGCTTTCTTAATAATACATTGTTAAGCTACAAGATGTAATTCACATTTGAAGGATGAGAATACCTCTACCAGAAACCAATGAGAAATTAAATAAATCAGTAATCTGCTATTGGTGATGATTTGAAGACTATTACACATTTGTTATATTTGTTATTTGTTAGTATAATGTAGACTTTGGAGTTATCAGATATGTCTGTGAAAATATTGGCTGAATATGAAAACTATGTAAAAAATCCAAGAAGATAATAAGACACACAAACCTTATTTATTGGCAGGCACTAAATATTTCTGAAGAAATGCTATTTGAATAATAATCTATCCTGTTCATCACATGCCGACCAGATGCCAGGAATTGAGAGGAATGCTGGGTATATCATGATGAACAAGATAAAATCTCTGGACATAAGGGCTTGACATCCAATGGGGAATAAGTCATTGTAATAGTGTGGCATACATTTATGATGGAAAACTACAGGGAGACACATGTGAGTTGGAGAGTAATTCAGTTGTAGGGAACAGCAACGAACTCCTAAATGAAGAAATGTTAAATCTGACAGAGTAGGAATAATTCTAAGATGACCTCCAGGGAACCATGGCTTTGTATAATCCCTTCTCCTTGAGTGAGATCAAGACCTGTAACTTGATATAGATATAATATATCTTGAATAGATATAATTCTATTCATAGAATATGGCAAGGGTGATAGGCTATTACTCCTGTGGTTATATTACATTATATGGCAAAGGTGGAAGGATTTTAGATATGTAATTAAGGCTCTTAATCTGTTAACTTCCAGTTAACTAAAGGGGAGATTCTCTTGCATGCACTGACCTGATAAGGCAAGCTCTTTACAGGAGACTAGAAGTCAGAGAGATTTGTCTCCTGGCCTTGAGGAAATAGGCTGCCATGGTGAGAGAGGGTCTGTGAGTGGGCCATATGGCAAAGAATCCTGGGGACCTCTGGAAGCTGAGAAAGGCTCCTGGCTGACACTTAACAGGAAAGCAGGAACCTCGGTCCTCTAACCACAAGGAATTGAATTCTTCCAACATCCAAGTGAGCTTTGAAGAAGACTTGGAGTTCCAGAAAAGAATGGAGATTGTAGGCTGGTGAAACCCTGAGCAGAGAACCAACTGGACTGAACGCAGGCTCCTGATCCATAGGAAAGGTGGGAATGGTAAATGTATGCTTTAGACTAGGGGTTCCCAATCTCTGCAATCCAATGCCTGATGATCTGAAATGAAGCTGATGTAATAATAATGGAAATAAAGTGCACAATAAATGTAACGAACTTGAACCATTCACACAAACCATTCTCCCCTCTCCCATGGAACAATTTTCTTCCATGAAACCTGTCCCTTATGCCCAAAAGGTTGGGAACTGTTATTTTAGACTGCTAAACTTGTGATAATTTGTTAAGCAGCAAGAGAAAGTTAATACCACTGAAATGTGAAGAGTGCTACTTAGATGGGGAAAGAATGTTCTGGGATTTTAGTAGAGTGGCTAAAATCACAGTCTGTAGTCAAGATTAACTTGACTTCTCCTTTAGTCAGCTGCCTCTGAGCAGGTTACATAACCTCTCATTTTTCCTAATCTGTATATGGACACTGGCATTATCATAGCCATCACCATCCTCCTTAGCACTATCGTTATTATATCACCACCATCATCATCACCACTACCCATCACCTTTGTTTTGCATTTGCAAAACAAAAAAGGTGCATTTGCACCTTCATTTGCATCACCCTCAGCATACTTCTTTCATAGTGCTATTGGGAGGATTAAATGAACTAAGCTGCTTGATTATTTTAAATAGGAGAGTAGCATGAACAGAGCCAGGATTCTAACTTAATCTCTCTAACCCTGATTCCTGGTATTCGCTAGAATGCTCATCTCAACTGTAATTTATTTTTCATTGTTTATTGCTATGAGCTCAGGCTTAGCAATATGACAGAGCTGAGTTGAAAATCCACCTTCACTCTAAGCAAGAAATGAAAATTTTAAGGCTCAGATTCTTCACATATGAAAATGAGATAATAGTACTAACCTTATAAAGGACTGTGAAGATTAAATGAGATAATATATATAACATATGTAAAGAAATGTTTATATATATTATTATTTGCAACTTCATCATTGTATGCTTGACACACAAATAATTATATCTACACATGAAAGCTTCTGTGCATAATAAATAGATTAGAGAATAAAAGCATAATCTCTCTAAAGATCATTGAAACTAAGACATATTTTACTCGGCCTAGAATGCTTTAGGTCTCCAATCATTGTTTCTTATTTTAAAAAATTCTTCACCATAATTATTTCCTATGTGTCTGAATATAGCTGAGCAGACTGATCTATATCCCTCAGGTCCTTCTTCTCTGACTGTATAATTATTTGTTCTTTGATTTTCCAGGGCTGAATCATTGCTTTCTATTTTTATAGCTCTTTTTTTTTTTTTTCCAGAAGAACTTGCCTTGCTCTGTGAACAGGTCCTGGTGAAGTTTAGTTAGCTGAAAGCAAGCTTTTTTCACCTAATGTGGCTTATTATTCCCATATTTTTCTATACTCAGCTATTGCTACTGCTAGTCCAGAACAAACCGAAAACTGAAAATGCTGGAAGTTATGATGAGGAATGGGGAAGATTCGTTTTATTTTCTCATTTTGCTATCATAATCCTTCCCGTGCTGCTCTGTTTGTTTTATTGGCACTTCTGCTTCCTCTTTCTTTCTGTCTCATTGGTACAGACTGTGCTTATTGTTGTCTGACAAATTATCCTTCCATTTGGCATTTGCTGTTGCTAATTGCCTACTAACTTTCTCCCCATTCGAGTAATGAGTGGCAATTTTGCATCTACCTCCATGCAGATATTATGGCTTCTTATCATTATTACACTGTATCTATTTCTCTCTCATACTCTATTTGACTTTTATGTATATAAAGCCTTTTTTACATGAAGGAAACAGAAGCCATTGATATTCATAATTATTCCATCTTTTCAAGAGCAAGGCAAAAAAATATATCCAGTGTATTCCATACAGCAATTTAGATTAGGGAACTGAATTATAGTTACTAACATTTTCAATAAAGTTTGAAAATTGTGCAATTGTACAAACATATCACAGCTTCTTTATCACTTATGTCAGGGCAGAGAACTGAAGTCTGTTTGCTTTAGAAGAACCATTGAGATTCCTGAGTTCCTGCAGTGGGCTGACAATTGAGTTGAGACCTCTTTATTGGTCATCCAATGGCATATTTTAAACTCTCCACAGCTGTGCCCACTGAAAATTGGACAGTACTTCCTTTACTGCATAGTTTGGACCACTGAGAACCACAAGACAGAAAGCAATAGAGGGCAGTGTTCTGCTATAGGAAGATTACAGAAAACATGATAAAGTTATCAGAGTATGGCTTATTTCAAGAGGCATTTCCATGCACATCCACCAGGTTTTGGACAGGAGATTCCTTAGGCATCCTCCAAAGGCTAGCTGATCATTCCTGTCAACACCACTGACAATGCCGCTAGTTTAAGATCTCTCTCCTGAAATGATAGGATCTCCCTCTTTTCTTAGCTCCAGGCTCATCCCTTTCTGATCCACCCTTCATATTGCTACCAGAAGTTCCTGTTTTAAACAGAAATCTTTGTCACCCCACCCATGGGTGACAAAATCCTTGCCATCTCCCAACTCTAAATAGGAGATGATGGTTAAGAGCAGAGGCTATGGAGCTGAGAAAACACCATGGGGTAAACTCAGAATATTCTATTTGAGCCTCAGTTTCCTTCCCTAAAATGGTTACTGCATAAGGTTTCTGTAAAGATTAGAAATAACATGAGTGCACAGTGGAACTCCTTGCACAATGTGGGCATTCAGGAAATTCTAGCTCTTAGCTATTCTTTTTTCTTAGATATGATTGATTTCAAGTCAGTATTCCTTTCAGAAAAAGGGAAAGCATCTAGAGAGACATGTAATTTGGTCTCTTCCTCCAATCCATCAAAACTTATTGTAATTCAATTGTAAAGCAACTGTAATTCAGTGCTCTGTATTTTCATGTGCCAGGTTATTTTATATTCAAGTGATCATGACTATTAGAAGAATATTCCATTTTTAGAATCTGATTTCAGGGGGGTTGACAGAAATGTCAACATAACATGGCCAAAAAGAAATACATAAACAATCAGATCAAAGAGACTCAGCCAGAAGAGAATCACATTCAGAGCAAGAGAGGGAAAAAAAAATGTTCAGAGGAAAATTAAAGAAGCTGACAACAAATTAAATATCAGTGAGAACATTTTTATCTGGTGCAAGATGCTTTATGAGTTCTGATTCTTCTTTTGAAAATTCTCTCTCATATTAGTCTCTTTGTGTTTGCTGCCTTTGTGCCTGGGGTGCACCCAGAGTCTAGTCATAATAGACTTTTGGGTCTATTTGTGCATTTCACTTTTCGCAGCCCCTAGCTGGACTTTCTCTCATGGCCCCATCTTAAGGAGCAGCCCTCTATGACACCTGTCTTTCCTGCCTTACTTTACATTATTTTCTGCACTTTTCACTATTGTGAAATATTCATGTTCTCTCTGCCTCCCCGCCTAAAATGTACACTGCCCGAGGTCAGGGTTCTATAGGCTGACTGCTTGTGTCCTCTCAAAATTTGTGCACTGAAACCTAAGCCCAAATGTGATGGTGTTTGGAGATGGGACTGTGGGAGGCTATTAGGTCATAAGGATGGAACCCTCATGAATGGGATTAGTGCCCTTATAAAGGAGACTCCTAGAGAGTTCTCTCATTCTGCTGCCATGTTCCTCACAAATAGAAGACAGCTGCCTAGGAAACAGGAAGTGGACCCTCCTCAGACACCAAATCTGCTGGTACCCTGATCTTAGACTTCCAAGTCTCCAGAATTGTTAGAAATTAGTATCCCTTGTTTACAAGCCACCAGACTATGGTATTCTGTTACAGCAGCTTGAAGGGAGTGAGACACACAAGCTGTGTTATTCAGAGTTATACCCCTGGTACCTGGACTAGGGGGCTTCTCTGGTGGTGGCACCCCACTCCAGTGCTGTTGCTTGGGAAATCCCATGGATGGAGGAGCCCGGTTAGGCTGCAGTCCATGGGGTTGCTAAGATTCAGACACGACTGAGCAACTTCACTTTAACTTTCCACTTTCATGCATTGGAGAAGGAAATGGCAACCCACTCCAGTGTTCTTGCCTGGAGAATCCCATGGACGGAGAAGCCTGGTGGGCTGCAGTCCATGGGGTCGCACAGAGTCAGACACGACTGAAGTGACTTAGCAGCTGGTGGCTCAGATGGTAAAAAAATCTGCTTGCAATGCAGGAGACCCCGGTTCAATACTTGTGGTGGAGAAGACTCTTGAGAGTTGCTTGGACAATGAGGAGATCCAACCAGTCAATCCTAGAGAAAATCAACCCTGAATATTCATTGGAAGGATTGATGCTGAAGCTGAAGTTCCAATATTGTGGCCACCTAATGTGAAGGGCCAAATTAATTGGAAAAGACCCTGATGCTGGGAAAGATTGAGGGCAGGAGGAGAAGGGGGCCACAGAGGATGAGATGATTAGATGGCATCACTGACTCAATGCACATGAGTTTGAGCAAACTCTGGGAGATAGTGAAGGACAGAGAAGCCTGGTAGTCCACGGGGTTGCAGGGAGTCAGACATGACTGAGCGACTGAGCAACAACAACTTGGAGTAGAGTTGGATACCACAGTGGGTATTCAGATATTTGTAGGATGAGTAGATGGATAGTAGGTTTAACGTTCATATTCCCAAGAAGAAATGTGTTAAAGGTCTTCTCCTGCTTTGTTAATTGTCAAACCAATTTCTCATAGATTGAGCCTTCTTCCTAAATAACTCTTAAGTAAGGAAAAATTGCTTGGGTACTTATTTTCTCTGCAGGAAGTGTATGATATTTGTTTAGTGCAATTATTGGCATGTAATGTTTGCTTGTTGTTTAGTTGCTGAGTTGTATCTGACTCTTTTTGACCCCCATGGACATAAAGGAGCCTGCCAGGCTCCACTGTCCATGGGTTTGTCCTGGCAAGAATACTAAAGTGGGTTGCCATTTTCCCCTCCAGGGGATCTTCCTGACCAAGGAATTGAACCCGGATCTCCTGCATCTCCTGCATTGCAGGCAGATTCTTTACTGCTGAGCCACCAGAGAAGCCTGTGATGTTTATTAAGTTCTACTAATAATTAGTATAAGTATGATAGATTAAAAATGAAATTTATACTCAAGAATATAAGCCTGTATTACAACATCGTGAGTGTACTGCTCACAAAGGAGTGTCTAATCATTACCTCTCTGTCACACTTGGAAGCACACGCTGGAATTTATCAGTGTGAACCACAGGAGGAGGTGAATAGTGAGGACGCTGTTGTCAGCTCTGATAGGAGCTGCCCTGAGTAACAGCACCAGCAGAGCCTCACAGCCACCACATGCAAGGTCCTTTCATGCTCTGAAATGTGGACCACTTCTTACCTATGTTTCTTCCTCACCCACATCAGACAGTTCTCAGTAGTGTGCAGAAAGAAGCATGAAGAGGCAGGAGACATGGGTTCCTGACCTAGTCCTGCCACTATGGACTCTTAATTAAACACCACTTAATCTTCTGGCACCTCAATTTCCTCATCTATAAATGGGGATAATGCTAACTGTCCTACAGAAGCTCAGACAAACGTAACGAAAAGGAAAACAAATGGGAACATAAACGTAAGCACAAGACTTTTTAAAAAGCAACATTTAGCAGTGTATAAGCCCCTCTCTTGCATCACTAATGGAGATGAAGAATGAAAAAAATAAACAAAAAACAAAACACCTCTACCGTGATTTCAAAAGGCAGTCCGAACTATGTCAAGGACATTCAAGAACCATGCTGCTGCTGCTAACTATGTCAAGGACATTCAAGAACCATATCCTGTGTTAAATGTTAGCTCGACTGGCAGAGTCTTAAAACTGCCACTTGATACCTACTTTAAAAATATAAATATGAATGACAGCTTAGAAAAAAAGATGAATAGGACCAAGAAAAGTAACAAAAGAAAAGAGACTCTGTGGATACATACATGTCTCAGTTTGGGTGTACATTAGCTAAAAAATCACCCAAAAGCATTCCTGTTTGTGAAATGTATTATCCTTTTTTCTTTTTCTATCTCCTCTCTCTTCTTGATTTCTCTATAGATTTTCTAAACTTTGCAGGGGCTCTTTTTGCATATCAAACTTAAGTCAACTGCAAACACAAGCACAAACAACCCTAAAATGCTAAAACATTTTGTTCAGTGAAGGATAAAGTATATGACTTACACATTATTATTATTATTTTTTGCAAAAATCTCTCATGTAAATATATAGGTTTATTTGAGCTTAAATAGTCTGAGGCCAGGATGCAAAGAAAGGAAATACATACACATCTACGAAAGCAATGCTCATGACTGCCTGGTTTTAGCAGAAAATTGCACACCCTCACTTAAAGGGCAAAGAAGAAACCATAAGTCTATTTTAGTGACTCCGTTTGGAAATGGTGCACTTATTCTTTTTATTATATTTTCAAATAAATACATATGGGACCTGTCAGATGTCAACAGTGGCTCAGAAAAGAGTCTGAATTAGTCACACAGGCACACAGGGCTTGGAAACAATGAGCGGTGCTCTGGAAGACCCTTGAATACAAGCCTATTTGCCTCTTAATCCAAATGAATAATTAATGATAATTATCATGCTGCAGTTATTATCTGTGATAATAATATATCTGTAAGGTGAATAAATTCAATCTGCTACTATGCAGAAATGGCAACTCATAATATTCTTAAGAAATACAGATATAATTATCAGTATTAATGGTCAAGGAAAAAAAAGATTTTTATATAAGGAACTACAGCAAAAGGTCTAAAGGAAGGTGGAAATGAATCCTTCTGATAATATTTCTTCTACCACCATCATCACTCTGGGCCTGCTGTGGTGATGTTGGGGTTCGTACTTTTGTGGGTAGGTTCTATTTAAGTAAAAGCTTTACTATGCACTTGTGCACTGCAATCTGCCCATAACATTTCCATTATCGCCTTTTAGAAAATGACTCCAGTTAAGTTTAAGATCCTGTAAAAGAGCATGTGAAGCCTGTTAGGACAGGTGGGGGTGGTTGGGGCACCAACTTGACAGTTAAACACTTAAAGGGAAAGAAAGCGAAAAGCCAAAGCAGACAAAATGTGAAATGTTGGGTATTTGACTAGGGATGGAGATGGGATACTGCTGATTAATGGCAGCTGTAGGTAGTGGTTCTTTTTGAAACACTCTAATGGGCTTCCCTCGGAGAAGGCAATAGCATCCCACTCTAGCACTCTTGCCTGGAACATCCCATGGACGGAGGAGCCTGGTAGGCTGCAGTCCATGGGGTCGCTAAGAGTCGGACAAGACTGAGCGACTTCACTTTCATTTTTCACTTTCATGCTTTGGAGCAGGAAATGGCAACCCACTCCAGTGTTCTTGCCTGGAGAATCCCAGGGATGCAGGAGCCTGGTGGGCTGCCGTCTATGGGGTCACACAGAGTCAGACACGACTGAAGTGACTTAGCAGCAGCAGCAGCAGCAATGGGCTTTCCTGATAGCTCAAGTGGTAAAGAATCCGCCTGCAATGCAGGAGACCTTGGTTCAATCCCTGGGAGTGGAAGATCCATCTGGAGAAGGGATAGGCTATGCACTCCAGTATTCTTTGCTGCTTTTGTGGCTCAGCTGGTAGAGAATCCACCCGCAATGCGGGACACCTTGCTATTGTGGCTCAGCTGGTAAAGAATCTGCCTGCAATGCGGGACACCTTGCTATTGTGGCTCAGCTGGTAAAGAATCCACCCGCAATGCGGGACACCTTGCTATTGTGGCTCAGCTGGTAAAGAATCCGCCTGCAATGCGGGACACCTGGGTTGAGAAGATCCCCTGGAGAAGGGAAGGGCTACTCACTCCAGTATTCTGGACTGGAGAATTTCATGGACTGTGTAGTCCATGGGGTCACAAAGAATTGGACACGACTGAGTGACTTTCACTTTCACTTTTATTGGCTTGAGAGTCAACCAGTGAAATAGACCTGCTCCTTTCTTTCACTGTAGCACGTGATCTATGCCTTTCTTCCACTTATCTTCATCATGGGAAGGCAAGCTGCTTGATTGGCATTCTGTACTTGTCTGTGTGTGTGTGTGCGTGCCCATGGATATACATGTACTCACACACGCATCCTTTTTGCAAAAGTCAGGACTACTGAGGTACAATTTACATAAAGTAAAAATTACATTTAAAATTTTAGAATTTCTTAAGTTTGAGGAAAAGCATGTCAGTCATGCAACTTCTGTCACAATTTAGATACAGAATCTTTTTGTCACCCCCTAAAGCCTCTTTCAAGAAGCTATATAATCAGTTCTCTTCCTCATGCTGTTTCTAGGATCCACCAGATCTGTTTTCTCTCCCTTTTTCAGAGGATTTCAGAATGTGATATCAGATCAGATCAGATCAGATCAGTCGCTCAGTCCTGTCCGACTCTTTGCGACCCCATGAATCACAGCACGCCAGGCCTCCCTGTCCATCACCAACTCCCGGAGTTCACTCAGACTCAGGTCCATCAAGTCAGTGATGCCATGCAGCCATCTCATCCTCTGTCGTCCCCTTCTCCTCCTGCCCCCAATCCCTCCCAGCATCAGAGTCTTTTCCAATGAGTCAACTCTTCGCATCAGGTGGCCCAAGTACTGGAGTTTCAGCTTCAGCATAATTCCTTCCAAAGAAATCCCAGGGCTGATCTCCTTCAGAATGAACTGGTTGGATCTCCTTGCAGTCCAAGGGACTCTCAAGAGTCTTCTCCAACACCACAGTCCAAAAGCATCAATTCTTCGGCACTCAGCCTTCTTCACAGTCCCACTCTCACATCCATACATGACCACGGGAAAAACCATAGCCTTGACTAGACAGACCTTTGTTGGTAAAGTAATGTCTCTGCTTTTGAATATGCTATCTAGGTTGGTCATAACTTTCCTTCCAAGGAGTAAGTGTCTTTTAATTTCATGGCTGCAGTCACCATCTGTAGTGATTTTGGAGCCCAGAAAAATAAAGTCTGACACTGTTTCCACTGTTTCCCCATATATTTCCCATGAAGTGGTGGGACCAGATGCCATGATCTTCGTTTTCTGAATGTTGAGCTTTAAGCCAACTTTTTCACTCTCCACTTTCACTTTCATCAAGAGGCTTTTGAGTTCCTCTTCACTTTCTGCCATAAGGGTGGTGTCATCTGCATATCTGAGGTTATTGATATTTCTCCCGGCAATCTTGATTCCAGCTTGTGCTTCTTCCAGTCCAGCGTTTCTCATGATGTACTCTGCACATAAGTTAAATAAACAGGGTGACAATATACAGCCTTGATGTACTCCTTTTCCTATTTGGAACCAGTCTGTTGTTCCATGTCCAGTTCTAACTGTTGCTTCCTGACCTGCATACAAATTAAATCATATGTAGATTTTTTTTTGTATCTGACTTTTTTCACTTAGCGTATTACTTCTAAATTTCATCCAAGTCAATATGCATATATTAATAGTTTTCTCCTTTATTTTCTGAGTAAAATTCCATTGTATGGTTGTATCATGATTTATTTATCCATTTACCAGTCCATGGATGTTTGCATTTTATCTAGTTTGTAACCTTTATGAATAAGACCTCTATAGAAAGTAGCCTAAGGTTTTCATGTGCAGGTACTTTTTCATTTCTCTTGGACAAATACCTAGAAATGGGACTGATAGCTCAAATAGCAAATGTGTGTTTGACTTTATGACTGCCAAATTATTTTCCAAACTGGTTGAAGCATTTTAAATTCCAGTAACAGAAAATGAGTGTTCCAGTCACTCTGCATCCTCACGGACACTTGGTATTGTCAGTTCAAAAACTGTTGCCATTCTGGTTAATTTGTTGCAATATCTCATTACTGTTTTAATTTATATTTCTCTAATGACTCACGATGTTGAGCATTTTCTCTGTGTGTATCTACCACCCTTAAATCTTCTTTGGTAAATTGTTTGTTCAAGTATTTTCTCCATTAAAAAATGAGCTGTAGGTCTTCTAATTGAGTTGTGAATGTTTTTAAATTTGTTTTGGAGTGAAGTCTTTTATCAGATACAGGTTTTGCAAATACTTTCCCCCAGTTTGGGGCTATGTTATCATTTTGTAAACAATGTCTTTCAAAGAGCAAAAGTTCTTAATTTTTGAGCCTGTCTGAATTTAGTAAGCAAAGCAAAACAGTGATTGTGCATGTTTAGATAGCTCTGTCTTCCCAAGTAATCACTGATACTTACTGAGCACTAACTACATGTAAGGCTCTAGGTTAAACCTATCAAAGGTAAACACAGAACAGATCGCTTAGGAGGTAAGGAAACTTAAGATCCATTATCAAAGGCAGTTTAACATTTTAAGAAAACTTGTATTATGTACTCTACATTTTTAAGCAACCATGAAGTGTCCTTTCATACCCACTTAAGAAAACAACATTAGCAAAAGTAATTCAGTGACTTGTATAATTTAGTTAAATGCCATACCACACTATGTTATTTTATATTTATATACACAACTATAGACGGATATTTTTTACCTAGGAAATATATCTAAAGGCATAGACCTCCCTTGGTAGCTCAGATGGTAAAGAATCTGCCTGCAATGCAGGAGACTGAGGTTCGATCCCTGGGTTGGGAAGATCCCCTGGAGAAGAGAATGGCAATGCATTTCATTATTCTTGCCTGGAGAATCCCATGGACAGACCATGAGGTTGCAAAGAGTCAGACATGACAGAGCAACTAAAACTTTCACTTTTTCTTTTCATGTATAATTAAGAAAGTGGAGTTTTCCTTTGATAAAATATTAATATAAATTTATCTAACTTTTATCACTTTTTAACCTCTATTCCCTTAAGGTTTATAAGCATAAAATGTTAACACCACCAGTTGTCTGCGTGTGTTTAGTCACTCAGTCGTGTCCAACTCTCTGTGACCTCATGGACTGTAGCCCACCAGGCTCCTCTGTCCATGGGAGTTTTTAGGCAAGAATACTGCAGTGCGTCATTATTTCCTTCTCTAGGGGATCTTCCCAGCCCAGGGATCAAACCTGCGTCTCCTGTTTCTCCTACGTTGCAGGCAGATTCTTTACCTGCTGAGCCGTCAGGGAAGCCAGTTACTTAGCATGTTTAATATGCTGGCATTGGGAGAAGTAAACTTTTATTTGACATTGGTGAAAGAAGTCCAAAGTATCAGAAGAATATAAAACAATTATTTTAAACAATGTTTAACAGCCAAATTGAAAAAAAAAAAAACAAAAAACATTTTTTCAAGAGTAACATTCACAAGGAATTACTACAAAACTTTCAAAGTTTATACCCCAAGGCTACAGATTTTCATGTAAAATATTCCATGTACTTCCTCATTACTGATTAGTTAAGCAGATGGGAAAATTATTAAGCCACTTTTTGCAACAATGTTTAAAAGTCTCTCTTTTTCTCTTTTGTACTATTCCTCAAGTTCTCCTGTATTCATCTGGTCTTTCTTGGAGTAGTTTTCTCAGGGGTTCTAAGGTTATCTGGTTTCTACCTTCTAAGAATGAAAGTTTATCTTTGTAAAATCAGATTTTTTTAATCAGATAAAGAAGATTTTTATCTTTTTTGAAAAGACTTTTCACATAATAATTTTGTTTAAAAGTATAAGTATTAAGAAATTTAGGAACATCAAATATTAATTCGTTGTCACATTGAAAAGACAAAATACACAGCATCTTTTAGAGATATCTTGGTGAACTACTTATGTTCTGCTTTCACTTCTTTTGAGGAAAAAAAATCCCATAGTAGGAATGCTTATTAGATGTTGAAGAGGGAATAGCAAGGTTACAGGAGTTCATTTTATTGAGACCTTTGCCCTTAACAATGAAAAAAAAAAAAAAAAGATTCAAAAATATCTACAGGAAAGATTCTAGGTGACATAAAGTTATATTACACTTTTTTTCCAGCACTGCCTTGTTTGTGCCATTATGAAATTATTTCACTAAAGTGACTCAGCAGGGTTGAAAGAGAGAAAGAAACATGGAATTAGAACACTGAAAATCTGACTGATTTTCCTTAAATTAACTGTACATATGTTTTGTAGTTCAAGACAAACTTTAAGCTCATATCGAGCCTAACAAAAATAAAAACTTATTTTAGAATTGTTGATAAAATTTCAATATTTTGGTGGGTTTCAATTGAAGAGCCCCCAGAGCTAAGATAAGGTATTGAGTAGCTGATATTTAAATATCAGCTGTACAGGAGAAACGTTGCTTTTCTCTAAATTGGTTGAGTAAGTGATAAATCAGTATAGAATCACAGATAATCAAGAACTGACTGAACTAGAGAACTTAAACATCTTACCTATTCATTTCTTATGTACAGAGAAATGAAAAATTATCTTATTTTGAAAGACCTTTGAAATTGAGTCCTTAATCCAGTTCATTGTTTGAATCAATTATTCAATAACACAGAAAACCAGAAAATGTGTGAGTTCAATGCCTTATACGTGGCTTCGATGCCATTCTTCCATGGCCACTGTACTCTGTGTGAGAGCCCTTTACATACCGAAGACAATAATTAAACCTCCCTGCACGCTTTAATCATCTTGGTGCCAGCGTTTTGAACCTGCCCTGAATTCTCCATTTCTGACCCTTATATTAGAGTCTGTATATGTTGAGGAAAATCTGACTAGAACTGATTAATATGGAGAAAGTGATGCTTTTGTGCATTCAAATATTCAAACTGTTTTGTAAACACTGCAGTGTCACATTATTAACTTACTCCTAGATTATTATTTACCGTGAGCTTTTGATCGTTTCTTTCCTGCTATCACTTAGTAATTTTTTTCCAGCTTGTATTTTTGCAGCTTGAAATTGCTTATCAGTTTCTCTCCCCTTCTTCACTCAGAGGTGGGATCCTATCTTTCAGTGTGATGGAAGATGCTATCATCTGAATGTTTTCATGTTTCCCCCAAAGTCGCATGTTGGGATCCTAACACCCAGTGTGATGGTGTTAGGAGGTGGAGACTTTGGGAAGTAAGTAGCTCACGAGGAGGAAGGAGCCTCCTAAACGGACTAGTGAGCATTCCTATAGAAGAGGTCTCTAACCATGCTCCTTAGCCCTTTCCATCACAAGACGATAGACAGTAAGTCTGCAGCTCAGAAGACCCCACTCTCACTAGACTGTACTGATACCCTGATCTTGGACTTTCAGCCTCCAGAATCGTGAAAAATTCTTTTTTGTAGTTTCCAAATCACCTAATCTGGGGTGCTGTGTTGGCAGTCCAAACAGACTAAGGCAGAAGGACTTGGTGGGTTGGCAGAATTTGTTATTCTGTGTAATCTTTCTGTTATTTAAAAACACAGCGTGGGAATGAAACAACGAAAAAGATTTGAAGTGTTCTAGAAACCACTGAGAGGCATTGAGAATGGTGAGAATGAACCAGTGCCACAGACAGCAGTCCAGACTGTCCATAGACAGTCTGCAAACACAGGAGAAGGATGGAGGAATTTGAGGTTCTGGATGCTTATGTCAGAGAGATTTAAGGCAGATAAACTACGTGGCTCACTGGTTCGATTGCTTCTTTATACTCTTAGATACCTTCTAAATTATAATTTCTATGATTATAAAGTATTATAACTTAAGGTCCAGACATTGATCTGCAATGAATACATGCACTAAGTAAATATTGAGAATAAATGACATTAATGATATTTAAACAATTATCAGGGAAAATATATGTTATCCCCTAAATATAAATGGCCTGTTGGTCTGAGAAATGGAGTCTTTTGAAAATTTGCAAAAATATTTTCTGTGAGGTTAAAGCAGTAATTATGTCATACCCAAGAGTTTTCATAAACTGTCTCTTCATAACCAGATACCAAGGGTGCTGCCTGACATATGTAGAGGTGAAACTGTGTTGATAACTGTGATGACAACCTAGGGTTTTATGCTTTGAGGTAATGGATTTACCCTGATCTGTGTGCGTGCTAAGTTGCTGCAGCCATGTCTGACTCTCTGCGACCCCGTGGACGTAGACTGCCAGACTCCTCTGTCCATGAGACTCTCCAGGCCAGACTACTGAAGTGGGTTGCCATTTCCTTCTCCATACCCTGGTCTACTCATGTCCTAATAAGTGGAGAAATTGTAGATGTGAAACAAGTTAAATGCATGGGAATAAAATTTAGAAATTTGGGAAATCTTTTTCATTTCAAATTCTACGAAATCCTTTCCCATTTGAAACTCCTTTCTGAAGACCCCTGGGTTTATCACCTAATAGAGCACATTAAAAATAGGCAAATATACCCCATGAAAAGCAAATAATTGCCACATGTTTTGATAAAAGGAGATGGTCTGATGTAGCACATACTCTAAGGGCCATGCCATGTTTTTATGTGCAGCAGCCTAGAGCAAGATGACCTAGTTTTGATTTTCACCACGGTTGTCCTGAATCAAAACTGTGTGATAACTGAATTTGTATTTAGTTCTTTCCATCCTCCTTTCCTGACTCCCTTCCTTTCATCTGCTCAACCTTGTGGTCCTCAGTTACTTAGTATTCTCAGCTTATCTTCTGATAAAGCATCACCACCCAGTCTGCCCTCCTTCCCAGGGCCCTGTAGACCCCCCTTTTCCCTCTGTGCCATCTGAAAGATCTTCCCTGTGTCCCATTCTCAGTATTCTTAGATGGTGAGTGCTAACATGATTTTGTAAAAATGTGAACTGTTAAATTCTTCACCTGCAGTGCTTCGTATTGTGGGAGTCTGGATAATCTTGCATGATGGATGGAGGAGATCTCTTGGGATTAGAGAATGATCTGGATTTTTATGTTTGCTATGCCTGTGAATCCAAATACTTTTTTAACACATCTTTGTAACGCAGAAATATGACTGGGAGGAAAGCAGGAAGGGCAGTTCAGACCATGATGCTCCTTCCCTCAAATGGTGCTTTTTCAAACACATGTGCAGTGTAATAGTCATTGATTTGGGCTTTCCAGGTGGCTCAGAGGGTTAAGAATCTGCCTGCAATGCAGGGTACAGGAGATGCAGATTCACTGCCTGGGTCAGTAAGATACCCTGGAGGAGGACACGGCAATCCACTGCAGTATTCTTGCCTGGGGAATCCTGTGAAGAGATGAGCCTGGAGGGCTACAGTCCACAGGGTCTCAAAGAGCTGGACAGGAATGATCAACTGAGCACAGCATGGCACATTCATTGATATGGTGATTTTTATTATCTTGATGAAAAGACTTTAGAGAAGGCAGAGTGACAGAGAATGAAGTCAACAGGCTGTAGAGGGTCGGTGCTCTTGCTTCCTCAACCAGCAGGGGGTCCCACTCCTGTCCACACCCCGAGGCTGGTGTCAGAATCTGGAATCCAGTTCTAGACTAACCGTGTGTCCACACAACTGAAGAGAGCTTGAGTTATTTTGGGGACCCACCGTGACTTGTAGAATGTTCAAGTCTTTTGTCATGGCCTTTGTCAGTTTGGGGGGGAAATTCACTAACTAGAAAAGGTTACCAGTAAGTATCAGCCTTAAAGGTTACCATTAAGTTTTCCTCCTCTCCATAGGGAGGAGAGTGTAGGGGAGAATGGATTCGTGTATATGTGTGGCCGAGGCCCTTCACTGTCCACCTGAAACTATCACAGCATTGTTAATTGGCTGTACTCCAGTATAAAATAAAAAGTTTAAAATAAAAAAAAATAAAAGGCTATCTTTGAATAAACTTGTATTGGTAGAATTTGATCTCTGCTGCTGCAGCTGTTAAGTCACTTCGGTCGTGTCCGATTCTGTGCAACCCCATAGACGGCAGCCCATCAGGCTCCCCCGTCCCTGGGATTCTCCAGGCAAGAACACTGGAGTGGGTTGCCATTTCCTTCTGCAATGCATGAAAGTGAAAAGTGAAAGTGAAGTCGCTCAGTTGTGTCGGACTCTTAGCGACCCCATGGACTGTAGCATACCAGGCTCCTCTGTCCATGATCTCTACTGACAGATAAAAGACATTTTTAAGTGTTCTCATGTTGCTGAGAAACTATTAATTTGGAAAGGAAGACAGGGTCTCTGGATAACTCTGAATCTGGATATTCATTAACGCATTTTAACTGAGCACCTGTTGAGTTGATGTCCTAAAGACAGAAGTGAGCAAGAGAGGCACAGACATTTAAGAAGCTTACACTCCAGAGGCACAAAAGTCCTTTGTAAAATTTAAACGCTATACAAATTAGTTATTGGTTATAATTTACTAAAGTACTCATCCAATAAATATTTAATAAGTACCTGCTATTTTCCAAGCGCTGGGGATACTGGAAAATATAAAGTTGCATGGAATATAGTCTCTATACTTAAGGAGTTTGTAGTACAGAATAGACAGTTATTTTTAAAAGTAGCCAGAGTGTCAGGAATTAAACTCCTGAAGGTACAAAGTGCTTCAGGTTCAGCTACCCCATGAACTGTAGCCCCCCAGGCTCCTCTGTCCATGGAATTCTCCAGGCAAGAACACTGGAGTGGGGAGTCATTCCCTTCTCTAGGTGATCTTCCTGACCAAGGGATTGAACAAAGGTCTCCTACACTGCAGGTGGATTATTTACCTTCTGAGCCATCAGGGAAGCCAGGCATTGAGAAGGACACTCACTGCTAAATACTCATGAGGGGGTAGTCAGGCCTCTGGTATTTGATTTGGGTTTAAAGGATGAAAGAGAATCTGTAAGGTGGAAAACTGCCTGAGAAGATGGTACATGTAGAAATTTAAGGGCAGGGAAATCCAAGGTTGGGGGAAATTTCCAAGGTCCAGAATGCTGTGAATTTGATCATGTACGAGGGCAGATGAGAATAGCTTTGCACATGAGACTCACCTAACTATGTAATTCTCTTCCAATTAACTCAGCAGGCCAGTTCTCTTCCTTCATATCGGGGCTGATTCTGGTCATAAATCCTTGGCCTTTACTAGTGACTTGCTTACTCTGTTTTCTAGAATATCAACAATATTCTATTTGCATAAAATGTCTCTCTTTCAAAATGTGTCAACAGATCGAGTGTAGTACAGCAGTAATGTATTATAAAGAATGTACAATAAAGTAAGCAAAATAGAAAATATTTATATTAATGTAATGTGAAATGATCTCTTTAGAAGATAGATGTTATCAACTAGTCAAGTTCCCAAAATGCCCAAGGTACGTAAGTACTTGTATGCCCTTATGTGTGTGCAAAGTTGCTTCAGTCGCGTCCTACTCTTTGTGACCTTATAGACCACAGCCCACCAGGCTCCTCTGTCCATAGGATTCTCCTGGCGAGAATACTGGAGAGTGTTGCCATGCCCTTCTCCAGGGGATCTTTTTGACCCAGAGATCGAACCTGTGTCTCTCTCTTAAGTATCCTGCATTGGCAGGCAGGTTCTTTACCACTAGCCCCATCTGGGAAGCATTGTATACCCTTAAGTAAAACAATTTTATCTCTATATTGTCTTTTTAAAACATGGATCCTTAAATCCCAGCTATATTCCTTTCCTACACTCTTATTCCTTGGAGGTCTTGATATAAAAGTCTAAAGACACATTTTGCTCAGAAAAGTGAAAAAAATCCCATGCCTTGGCACATTGACACTCTACCCAGCAAATTATGATGAGCTGGTAAATGTGAATTCAAGTTATTACAGAGAAGTGTCTGCAGAGATTTGCAGTCTATTTTGATGGCCCTGAATGTCACACTTCCTTCCCTTTAGAAAAAAATAATCCTGTCACTCAACACCTACAAAACTCGGGTCTTTAACATTCTGTGATCTTGTGATTTTGTACTTGGAACAATTGGAGTTTTCCATTTCTTCGCTTAAGCTAGAGTCTTTCCCCTACATTTCTTCCAACTCAAAATCTACAGATCTTTGTCATTGATATTCTTTCCCTGTAATCCTTTTCCACCTCGTCATCAGGACCTTTCATTCCAAGACTTTTTAACATACAATTTGCCCCGTAAGATCCCCTAATTTCTCTTCATCCATATTTTTCCATTCATTTCCCTTTCTGTCTCATGGTTTCATAGACCCTGAACTCCTCTGCTTTCTCATCACCCACTAATTAGCATGTCTCCATGGTAACAGACAGTTGCAGAGCCAGGATTCATTCTCTGTACCAGCTACTGCTGAGTAACCTCTGGGCCTAGCAAGGAGGGGCCTTGACCTGATAAAGATAGGAAGACTTTTCTCTTCTTGGCAGGAGAGGATCCATACATTTCAGAGAAGGCCCTGTTTCCTAGGGGAAAGAATAAGTCAATTTGGTTGAAAAAGGAGTGCACACTCGGACTCAGGCATGCAAAATCAAAGTATGAAATAAACTAAGAAAATATTAAAGAAAATGTAGGAAAAATATCTAATGCTGATGCTCTGCTCATGGTTTGTAAAGATTAGCAGTGCTTTGATCTGGAAGCTGCTAGAAAGCAACTGGTAGCAAATATTTGGTAGCATTTTCCTTCTAATTTTACATGTACAATTCAATAAGTGTATGCCATGGGATGGAATCTGAGACAGAAAGCACCACTCCTCCCAGCTTTAAGAAGTCTATTTATCATTATTTTAAAATTTTACTATTTTAAGCTATTTATAAACTCACAGTCATATATTTTCTAAGCAACTGTAATGGCATTAATTATTGTAGATGTTTACAGTTGCAGTTTTTTGGGGGAGTAAGTGATATACATTGCATGTAAACCTACCTTTCCTACATATTTTCCTATGGCTAATATCTAGGAAAGATAGTAATCATAACTTATTGAGTACCTGTTATGAATTTAATGCTTTATGCAGTGATTTGCATATATTTCAAGGTCTCCCGTGTTGAAAGGTGCAGTAGCTGAGAGGATCAAGATTCAGTGCAGCAGATGGTTTCACTGGATATCAGGAAATGAAATGTTTTATCAACATATGGAAGCCAGAAGAGTAGGAATTTATCACTTGAAAACATGCTGCTCAGGATGTAAGCTGGTGTATACTGGCTGGAGACATTTTGACCCTTGACCCATAAATGTGGGCATGACGTGATTTTGGACCTCCGCTCTTGATGGTGAGTGGGGATGGGCAATTTGTATTTGTTTTAAGGGTGCTCACCTTTTATCCTCTTCTTGCCTCAATCTTTATAACGAAAAACACTTTATTTCAAATTTGAATGAGACGCTACCAATTTGTACAGTGCAATTCATCAACCAAAGGTCAACTTACCTCTCAAATTTGATCGAAACCCTAGAGACTATCCTCTTCATTCAACCTATGAACAAATGTCTGACATCTAAGAGGGAAAGATACATTTATTGATTGACTTCTATATGCCAGTTATAGAGCAAAGTGCTTCCATATGCATTTGGTGGTGGCTATGAAGGTACTCCTTTCCGATTTTTTTTTAGCAAAGAGTATAATTATCTAGCTCCAGTTGCTGGGCTCTGAAGTCCATCACTAAGTCTGCATGGAGGCCTAAAGGGCTCTGGTCAGCAATTCTAATTGTATGTGTGTATGTGTGTGTGTGTGTGTGTAGGGGTGGGGGTTTCCCATGCCACAAAACAATTGTCAGAGACCAGCTGGGTGTCTCATAATTCAACTCAGTTCTGACATTTGGACAATTAGACACTCCAGTCTACTTGGAGATAGTGTCAGATCCCATAGATTGAGGGTGTAGCCCCTCAGAACTGTTTTCAGATGCCAGTCGAAAGCCCAAGTTGTTAACCTTACTGTGGCCAGCTGGCTATAAATCAGAAGTTCCAATGACTCTCTCCTTGGGTCGGATTAATTTTCTAGAGTGGCTCAGAGGTCTCAGCGATACATTTTACTTACTAGATTGTCCATTATTGGTTTATCATAAAAGGATGTAACTCAGAAACAGGCAGATGGAAGAGATGCACAGGGCAAATATGGGGAGAGTGTGGCGCGTCCATGCCTTCTCCCAGTGCACCACTCTCCTGGCACCTGCATGTGTTCACCAGCTCAGAAAATCTTTGAATCCTCACCTACTGGGGTTTTTTATGGAGGCTTCATCACATGGGCACGGTTGATTAAATCATCAGCCATTGGCAATTGATCTCGATTTCCACCCCGTTTCGCCTCTTGGGTGTTATTGTTGTTGTCTAGTCCCTAAGTCTGAGGGACTTAGATGACAAAGAATCCGACTCTTTGCTACCCCAGGGACTGTAATATGCCAGGCTCCTCTGTCCATTTCCCAGGCAAGAATGCTGCTGTGGGTTGCCATTTCCTTTTCTAGGAGGTCTTCCAGAACTAGGGATTGAACCCTCACCTCCTGCATTGGCAGGTGGACTCTTAACCACTGTCGAATTGAAATTTCCAGTGCTCTAAATTGACGTTTCCAACCCTGTAATCACAAGGTTGCTTGCCAGGTGATGCAGTGGGAAAGAATCTGCCTGCCAATGCAGGAGACACAAAAGATACAGGTTTAATCCCTAGACTGAGAAGATCCCTTAGAGTAGGAAATGGCAACCTGATCCAGTATTCTTGCCTGGAAAATTCCACCAACAGAGGAGCCTGAAGGGCTACAGTCTATGGAGCTGCGAAAGTTCTGGATATGACTTTTAGTGAGTAAACAACAATAACAAATCTCAAGGTTGGTTTGAAGGATTGATGGGATTGGTCACCTCATCCTTAGGTGACCTAGGGGCATTGCAAATGTAACCTCATCAACGTAACAAAAGATAACTTTAGGCTCTCATCTTAGAAAATTCCAAGGCTTTTAGGAGCTCTGCATCCTATGGGGGAGATTCTGGCAGCCCATCCAGTATTCTTGCCTGGACAGAGGAGCCTGGCAGGCTATAGTCCATGCAGGTCACAAAGAGTCAGACATAACTGAAGGGACATGAACACACATGTCAGAAATGATACAAGGACCAAGTACATATTTCTTTTCTTAAGTCACAACATCACAAGGCTACACTTCCATGGGCTGCTCCCAGTCAATGGCTGAGCGAAGCAGGGATGCCACAGCAGATGTGTATCTGAAAGAAGGAGTGTTCTCTGAGGAGCCTCTGAATCTTGAGTACTCTCTACTGGCCTTGCTGAACTTTCTACTTTCTTAGAGCTACAATCCGGATGCTTCCACCCAATCTTCCTTTTCTTGCCTCTCTTCTCAAATACCAGAAAGCATTGTGGTCTGAAGGTTCTTCCTACCTCCTCCTGTTTCCTCCTCAAGTTACCCCTAGATGTTTCCCTTAATGAACTTTCTTGATGCCTGCTTCTTGGAGGATCTGCATTAGTCTTCACAATCTTATGAGCTACATATGATGGTAAGAAATAGAGCCTCAAGCCATTGTCAAAAAGTCTACAAATAATAAATGCTGGAGAGGGTGTGGAGCAAAGGGAAGCCTGCTATCCTGTTGGTGGGAATGTAAGTTGAAGTAGCCATTATGAAGAACAGTATGGAGATTCCTTAAAAAATTAAAAAGTAGATTTGCCCTAAGATCTTGCAATCCAACTTCTGGGCACATATTTGGAGAAGGCTCTAATCGAAAAGTTATATGCACTCTGATGTTTATAGACAGCACTATTTACAATAGCCAATAGCCAAGACATGGAAGCAACCTAAATGTCCATTACTAAATGAATGGATAAAGAAGATAGGTGTGTGTGTGTATATATATGTGTATATATATATATATATACACACATACATACATATCATGGAGACTTCCCTGGTGGCTCAGATGGTAAAGCATCTGCCTACAGTGCTGGAGACCCAGGTTCAATCCCTGGGTTGGGAAGATCTCCTGGAGAAGGGAATGGCAACCCACTCTAGTATTCTTGCCTGGAAAATCCCATGGATGGAGGAGCCTGGTAGGCTACAGCCCATGGGGTCGCAAAGAGTCGGACATGACTGAGCAACTTCACTTCACTATACATATCATGTGCCAACACACACACACTGGAATGTTACTCAGCCATTAAAACAATGAAATAATGTCATTTGCAGCAACATGGATTGTTGTCGTTGTTCAGTCACTCAGTTGTGTCTGACACTTTGCGACCCCATGGACCGCAGCATGCCAGGCTTCCCAGTCCCTTACTATCTCCTGGAGTTTGCTCAAACTCACATCCATTGAGTTGATGATGGACCTAGAGATGATTATACTAAGTGAAGTAAATCAAACCAACAAAGACAAACATCATATAATATCACTTATTTGTGGAGCCTAAAAAAATGATACAAATGAACTTATTTACGAAACAAAACAGATTCGCAGACATAGAAAACAAGTTTATGGTTGCCATAGGAGAAGGGGGAGGGAGGGATAAATTAGGAGTTTGGGATTAGCACGTACAAACTAGTATACATATAAAATAAATAAGAACCTACTGTGTGTCACAGGGAAAACTATACTCAATATCTTGTAGTAAATTATAATGGAAAAGAATCTGGAGAAGAATCTGCACATATATATATAAAATGGAATCCCTTTGTTGTACAGCAGAAACAAATATAGCATTGTAAATTGACTACACTTCAATTCAAAGAAAATAAAAAGGAAACAGAGCCTCAGTGAACTTGATGTACTGATACACAGGTCACCTAACTAATAATTGCAGGCTTCAAACCGGGCTCTGCATGGAAACAGTCTGCTCCCGTGACTGCTGACTCTTCTCACGGCACCACATTGTCTCGTATCTCCTATTGTACTGACCACCACTTTATGTGCTACTTTGCCTGTTGACAAGTCCTGTGGTAAAAATGGGGACAGGTAAAAATTATCATAAAGATCCCTGACAAAGGGAAAAAAGGTATGGAAGACAAGTTGCTAATATACAACGTTCACTCTTTTTCCATGGTAACTTAGACTTTAAGCTTTCTCGTATGTGTCATTGACAGGGAGCTGTCTGGTTACATGAATATGTTGTTTTTCTTTTCTTTCCCCTCTAACGCCCCTTTTTAGGTAAATCAGAGCTGCAGCTACTGAATCTGATTTTCAGAGATAACATGTGAATTTGTGACATTCCCTGTGGAGCTTGAGGTCTAGGAACCCACGAAGAGATCACAATGAAACAAGAGCGTTATGTTTTCAAGTGCTAGAGTGATTATGTCTGAACTTCATAGCATTATTTAAGAGACAGCTTTTTCATTTGGAGCAGGCAGTAGTGTGAGTCACTTTTCCAAAGGTGAGACAGCCTTCCTCACGTGAGTCAAGGCTGAGTGCAGAGTAGGGCTACAAGCTGCACGTTTTACCTCTGAGGCCAGCAGCCAAAGCGAAGGTAGCCAGCCTCAGGGAAGCAGCTGTAACTGATTCCAGTGACCAAAGGGAGAACCCAGTGGGGAAGTGAAGAAAAAAGAGGGATACTTTCATTATTTTGTTACCCCAGCCCTTTTCATTCAGGCCAAAGAACAAGTTACTGCAGTTCATTTTTAAACCTGGTGAAGGTTCAAGAAGACCGGGAGCCTGAGGACCTGCACTGAATGGCTTCTTAAAAGATGCTGGGTCTGTGGTCTTTGGTGCCAGGAGAACACTGACTCATCTCCCTCTCTACTTTGTGGGGCATCCTTTCTATGATTAAGGAATCTTTATCCTTCTTGGTGGTGCTAGTTGTAAAGAACCCACCTGCCAATGCAGGAGACAAAAGAGACGCAGGTTCGATCTCTAGGTCAGGAAGATCTGCTGCAGGATGGCATGGCAACCCACTCCAGTATTCTTGCCTGGAGAATCCCATGGACAGAGGAGCCTGGTGGGCTACAGTCCGTGCGGTCGCAAAGAATCAGGACACTTAGCACTTACTCATCCTTCTTGGATCTGTGCCCCTGACCTTGAAGATGAGACAAGATGATGTATAGACTTCTGCTGCTGACCCATTCTCTCTATTTCTCAGGACTGCAAACAAGGGCAGGCACCTTGGGGATCGTCTGATCCATTTTCACAGATAAGTCTCCTATAGAATCTTAGCTCTGAGATGGAGGCCCTCACTAGTGGTGTGACTCTGCCTCAACATTTCTTTTAACTCCATAGCATCTACTTACCTCTCCAGCCTTGTCTCTCATAGCCTCTTCACATCAAAATAGAGTGCCTTCTGTTCTAGAACCTTCCATGCTTCCTTATCCCACATGCCTTTGCTCGTACCTGCTGCCCCTCACTAACTCCATAGTTAGTGGAGTGCCTACTAACAATGTTCACTCTTTTTCCATCCTAACTTAGACTTTAAGCTTTCTCATATGTATCGTTGACAGGGACCTGTCTGTCAGGGTAGACAGACAGCTTTGTTGATTTGGTGCGTGTCTGATTCCATTAAGACTTCAGTCAAATGGAACGTCCTCAGTGAAGCCTTCCCTGACTTCTCTAAACTCTATTGATTACTCTATACTCTGCATATTTCAGTAATTGTTGAGCTGAAATTAATTTTGCCTCTCTCTGAAGATACAGATTCAAATTCAACAAACTTTCTACTAAGTGCCTGGTGCTGGAATGATCACTTTCATATATAGAATTTCTTGAATTTTCATTTGGCAAAAAGACTAGAGAAGGTGATTCTTTCTGATTGAGATGGCCTAGCATGACATTCTGAAATTACCAAACTCTTGACTCTAAATATGCAGAGATTGATCATAGAAGTGAAGAGCGTTTTTAGTCACTGCCCAGTATAGGAACAAAACAACGCCAACAAAATCCTTACTTTTTAAGATCTCCAATTTCCTCAGAACTTTTTGGAAAATGTTCTGGAAAAGTGTTCTGGCTTCCCTGTTGGCTCAGCTGATAAAGAATCTGCCTGCAATGCGGGAGACCTGTGTTCGATCTCTGGGTTGGGAAGATCCCCTGGAGAAGGGAGATGCTACCTACTCCAGTATTCTAGCCTAGAGAATTCCATGGACTGTATAGTCCATGGGGTTGCAAAGAGTCAGACAGGACTGAGTGACTTTCACTGTCGTGAAAACTGAGAACTCCTCTTCCAGTGATGCTCTGCCACTCCAGAAAACGTGTCCAGGGCCAATTATTAAATTGGTTTCATAGTTCTCTTTGGAACTGGCATTATCATTTCTGAACCATGAGATCTCAGTCACTCCTTGCAAGGTTGTAGACAGCCAACATATCTGCTTAAGGCAAGAAGGACCAGATTTCATGTTTAAATAAATTTTGATCCACTTCTACTCTGCTCCAAGCCAAGGACAGTAGGTGTTCAGCTCTACAAAACAACCAATTGCTTAAAAACAGCTTCATTTTTTCACTAATATAACTCTCAAACAATATCTTGGAAATTGACAGCTCTGCTTTTAATTAACAACATAGACCACAGGCTGGTAAACTACAGCTTATGAGCCAAACCCATCCTGCTGCTTGTTTTTGTAAATTATGTTTTATTGAAACACAGCCCTCACGTTTGTTTACATATTGTCCTTGACTGCTTTCCCATTATAATGTCAGAGTTGAATAGTAGCAAGAGAAGCCATATAGCCCACAAAGACTGAAATATTTACCACCTGGTCCTTGTAAAAAAAGTTAACTGACCCCTGAGATAGCAATCTGAGGTTTTGCTGGAAATCATAAATGCAGCCTCTCCAATATCCAGTTCTTACTAAAAGCGTGATTGTGAGAGTATATTTTTCTTGGAGCTTAGTATCAGAAAAGTTATGCTTCTTCCTGAGCTACTAGTAAGTTCCTATTTTTATGGACACTTTGGAACTTATACTGGATTGTGCTTCTCTTTCAGCTTTGGGTCCCTGAACACCCTGAACCAAATGGCTGTAGGTGACACCCACTTCTAGCTTCAACTGCTTTCTCTGATATTCTAGCTCTTTACTTCAGCCTGATGGCCTTCTATGTATATACTTTTTATAGAAAGGTTAGGTATAAATAAAAGCATGAATAATATATTTTCTTTGCACTTCTGTAGCCAGTTATCTAGAATTAGCTATTTGCATATCTGCCTCTGCCTCCTAAACTTTCTTTAGTGGGTTGTGTGATAAGATGCTTTACACATAGAACCTGCTCAAAAAATATTTGAGATTTTTTGTTTGCTTGGATTTTATTTGTTTATCTGGTAGCAAGTTAGTTTTAGATCAACACATTTTCGACTTACACTAATTGGCTGCTATCAGCATAAACAAATTTTTTTCAAGATGCCTAAAGTTGATTCCTTTCACTTAGTTTTCATGCTTTTACTAATACAAATGTGATGATAATTGTCATGGTTTATTTACCCAGTGCTTTATGTACACTTTTGGGCCTGTTCCTCATGGCAGTATGTGATAACCTTGATATTCCCATCTCACGAGATGGTGTCAATGAGACCCAGAAAGATGACAGGCCTTGCTAAGAGGGAGTGTTCAGAGTCTTGGTCCCCAAGACCTTTGGGAGCCCGGCAGGTGATGATGGTCAGTGAAGCAGACGGGTGTCGTGCAGTGTGCAGTCCTGGGGGTCGGGGAGCACATGCTTTATCTAAAGGGGCAGCCACTATTCCACCCCAGGCATCCACCGCCACATTATGTCAGCTAACTATTGCTTGAATTTCCCATTTTTCACCAATTAGAAATGTTTCACAAACCAGACCTTCAATAAAATGTTTTAATTTTAGAATGCTATAAAGTGAAGTCGCTCAGTCATGTCCAACTCTTTGCAACTCCATGGACTGTAGCCTGCAAGGCTCCTCCCTCCATGGGATTCTCCAGGCAAGAGTACTGGAGTGGGTTGCCATTGCCTTCTCCAGGGGATCTTCCTGACCCAGGGATCGAACCCTGGTCTCCCGCATTCCAGGCAGACGCTTTAACCTCTGAGCCACCAGGGAAGCCCAGAATGCTATAAAGGCATAATGAAATATGCTATGAGTCAGTTTTGGCCCCTGGGCAACCAGTCCTTGAACTCTGAGTTCAGACCACAGCAGGTGAGGTGAACTGGTTGAGTCTGAATCCTAATTCTACCACATTCTGTGTTATTTTGAGCGAATGTCAACTATGCAAAGCTCAGGATTTGTCACCAGGTCTTTATAGCCACAAAGCAGCATCCCTTTCTCCCAGTGCAGTCCTTTCTCATAATTCAGTGTTTGGTTTTGTTCCTAACTCCAGTTTTCCAGTTTATCAACTAGAAGCAGACCAACAACTTTATCAGCCATATAAGCTTTTTATTTTGCCGATTAACTAATTGAACAAATTATTTCTTTTGATTTTGCTCCAAAAGTCCTTTTTAAAATTCTCTCTATTCCCTCTAAATTAAAAAAGCTAAATATCTTTTATAAATGCACATACAGTCTCTCATTGATTTCAGTGGGAGTCAAAAACCCAGCGATGGAATCTAGTTTGAAGAATTTTAATTTTCTGTTTATTTATAGCAGGAGATAATAAAAAATGAAGTGTTTTCTTTGAGTTTACCAGCATTTAAGTATTTTTGCTGGCAGGATTGGTATAGCATTATGACTGAATTTTAGAAAAAAAGAGTTTTGCGTTTCACTAGTAGACCTGAAATTACTTTCTTGTAAATAAGCAAACATAGCTTTTGACATCAATGATAACAAGTGACATTGAGTAGGAGGAAGGGTTTCACTGGGGAGAAAAAGGATAGCCAAATATACAGTTGTTTTCATTTAGTCACTAAGGTGTGTCCGACTCTTTTGTGACCCCATGGACTGTAGCCCCCTGGGCTTCTCTGCCCATGGTGTTCTCCAGGCAAGAATACTGGAGTGGATTGACATTTAGTTCTCTAGGGAGTCTTCCCTACCCAGGGATCAAGCCCACATCTCCTGCATTGGCAGGCAAGTTTTGTACCTGTATAGCTGATAAGTAGCTCTTTGCCCCTATTTTTTCATCTGACTGATAGCTTTATTAAGAGAAATGTTTAATATAGTAATGTAAAATTTTTTTCTAATAATATTTTTAACATTACAATTTAAATACACTACCTGCAAGATTATTCTGTTCTGAAGGAATTGGATAAAACAATAGTATCTTGGCATATGCTGTCAGTATAGAACAAAGGACTGGATCTGGAAATGGAGGACATGGGTTCTGGGCTCCGTTCTGCATATAGATAACTGTGATTTTAGGAAAATCATGCCCTGTATGATGACTGGAGATAATAAACCTGAACTAACAAGAATGAGAATATTTGTGGAAGTTCTTTGTTTCTAAATAAAATTATTGTATTATTGCTACAGTTATTTGATGATGGTGATGTATAGAGCATCGCCGTTATAAACACTTATAAACACTGTTCTACTAAGGGCTTAAAGAGCTTAGTATGTGACTTCCATAACAGAGAGACACACTTTCAATTGCATTCATTTTGATTTTGGCCTCACAGTAAAAGATAAATTTGAGTCAATGCTTAGTCACTCGGTTGTGTCTGGCTTTTTGAAACTCCATGGACTGTTGTCTGCCAGACTCCTTAGTCCATGGGATTCTCCAGGCAAGAATACTGGATTGGGTTGCCACTTTCTAATCCAGGGGATTCTTTCCAACCCAGGGATTGAACCCATATCTCCTGTGTCTCCTGCAATGAAGGCAGATTCTTTACTGCTGAGCCATCAGGGAAGTCCAAGTTTGAGGTGGTATATATATATTTTTCCCCTTGAGAAGTGAAAGCAATTTTACTAACAATAAAGAATAAAAATGAAGGGCTTGAGGGAAGAACAAGAAGGTTGAAATAACTAACATGATGAATGTAAAGTGGAGATGATTGGATGTAAGTAAATGAAATGTTCGGCAAACATAAAGACCCTAGTTGAGTGTAATTTAGGTGGCTCAAAATTAGTGGATTTCTTTTCTTTTTCTTTTGTTTCCTCTCTTCTATTTTTTTTTTTTCAACAATACCTATGGCACCCCACTCCAGTACTCTTGCCTGGAAAATCCCATGGACGGAGGAGCCTGGTAGGCTGCAGTCTATGGGGTCGCTAAGAGTCGGGGACGACTGAGCGACTTTTCACTTTCATGCATTGGAGAAGGAAATGGCAACCCACTCCAGTGTTCTTGCCTGGAGAATCCCAGGGACGGCAGAGCCTGGTGGGCTGCCATCTATGGGGTTGCACAGAGTTGGACACGACTGAAGCGACTTAGCAGCAGCAGCAGCAGCAGCGGCAGCACCCAGAGTTTAGGCACTGTATGTCTGTGTATGTTAATTGCTCAGTCGTGTCCAACTCTGCGACCCCAGGGACTCAAGCCCGCCTGGCTCCTCTGTCCATGGAATTTTCCAGGCAAGAATACTGGAGGGGGTTGCCAATCCTCCTCCAGTGGATCTTCCTGACCCAGGGATCAAACCCAGCTCTCCTGCATTGCATATGAATTCTTTACCGTCTGAACCAGCAGGGAAGCCCTTAGGTGCAATAGCAAAGAGGGAAAAAAAAGGTATTCATTCAGGTTTGGTAATTATTTGGAGTGATTCAGGAGAAGGAAAAGAAGGTAAATATATTGAGAGTTTTGGAAAGAGAATTCTTTGCTTGGTAGACAACATGATTCAAAAATAATAGGAAAGGATAGGGAGTGAAGGTCTATGGGAGACTGATAGTTTTGGAGAAATATATGTATATATTCTTTAATAATTTTGTTTCTGAGAGCCTGTGAGTGGTGAACTCAGTCTTTGATATCTGAAGATGTTTTTATTGTGTTGGCTGTGATAAGTTATCTGGATTTAAAACTGCAGGTTGACTTATTTTCTCTTGGAAATTTAAGAAATGCCATTGTATTCTATGGGGAAGGAAATGGCAACCCACACCAGTATTCTTGCCTGGAGAATTCCATGGACAGAAGAGTCTGGATGGCTACAGTCCGTGGGGTCGTGAAGAGACAGGCACGACTGAAGCAACTTAGCATGCATGCATTGTATTCTAGCATATTGTTGCTACTGTGTAATTGTTCTTTTATTGGTAGGTTGTCTTTTCTATCTGGTAATTTTTAAGATTTTATCCTTATCTTGATATTCTGTGATTTTTCTATCATATGCTTAGTTATGGAGTGATTTTTATTCATCCTAGGAGTCAGATATTTCAATTTTAAAAAATTCTTGACTATATTTCTTTAATGTTTTTTCCACGATTTTATTCTTCTATTTAGACATATGTTGCTCGTTAGACATATGCTTATTAGACATATGTTGAAGTTTCTCTATTCTCTTTGAGTATTTAAGGGTTGTTTTTTGGTCTATGGTGTATTAATTTTCATAATATCTTTCAGTCAATTATGTTCTGTCTAGATGCTATCTCATGTTTTGTATTTTAAAACAAATTTCAATGAGAATTTTTAAAAATTCTAAGATTATATTAATTTTTTCTATTTTTTCATTTCTGCTTGACTTTTTTTTATATTTTATTTTTTGTTTCTAAATTGTTTTAAAGTTCATAGTGCACAAACCTATACATGTTATCCTAAGGCAATCACCTTTATAACTTTTCAGAATATCAAGAAAAAAAACTTTGCGAGCATCCAGAACCTCCTTTCAGGCCTCTTCCTAATCACTATACTCTTCCTTGTTTTTTTCTTTTTCAACTTAATTTATTTATTTTATTTGGAGGATAATTACTTTACAATATTGTGATCATTTTTTGCCATACCTCGACATGAATCTTTTTTGTACAGTTCTGTGTATTCTTACCACCTCTTCTTAATATCTTCTGCTTCTGTTAGGTCCATACCATTTCTGTCTTTTATCGAGCTCATTTTTGCATGAAATGTCCCCTTGGCATCTCTAATTTTCTTGAAGAGATCTCTAGTCTTTCCCATTCTGTTGTTTTCCTCTATTTCTTTGCATTGATCGCTGAGGAAGGCTTTCTTATCTCTTCTTGCTGTTCTTTGGAACTCTGCATTCAGATGCTTATATCTTTCCTTTTCTCCTTTGCTTTTGGCTTCTCTTCTTTTCACAGCTATTTGTAAGGCCTCCCCAGACAGCCATTTTGCTTTTTTGCATTTCTTTTCCATGGGGATGGTCTTGATCCCTGTCTCCTGTACAATGTCACGAACCTCATTCCATAGTTCATCAGGCACTCTATCTATCAGATCTAGGCCCTTAAATCTATTTCTCACTTCCACTGTATAATCATAAGGGATTTGATTTAGATCATACCTGAATGGTCTAGGGTTTTCCCTACTTTCTTCAATTTAAGTCTGAATTTGGTAATAAGGAGTTCATGATCTGAGCCACAGTCAGCTCCTGGTTTTGTTTTTGTTGACTGTATAGAGCTTCTCCACCTTTGGCTGCAAAGAATATAATCAATCTGATTTTGGTGTTGACCATCTGGTGATGTCCATGTGTAGAGTCTTCTCTTGTGTTGTTGGAAGAGGGTGTTTGCTATGACCAGTGCATTTTCTTGGCAAAATTCTATTAGTCTTTGCCCTGCTTCATTCCGTATTCCAAGGCCAAATTTGCCTGTTACTCCAGGTGTTTCTTGACTTCCTACTTTTGCATTCCAGTCCCCTATAATGAAAAGGACATCTTTTTTGGGTGTTAGTTCTAAAAGGTCTTGTAGGTCTTCATAGAACCTTTCAACTTCAGCTTCTTCAGCGTTACTGGTTGGGGCATAGACTTGGATTACTGTGATAGTGAATGGTTTGCCTTGGAAACAAACAGAGATCATTCTGTCGTTTTTGAGATTGCATCCAAGTACTGCATTTAGGACTCTTTTGTTGACCATAATGGCTACTCCATTTCTTGTGAGGAATTCCTGCCCGCAGTAGTAGATATAATGGTCATCTGAGTTAAATTCACCCATTCCAGTCCATTTGAGTTCGCTGATTCCTAGAATGTCTGCATTCACTCTTGCCATCTCTTGTTTAACCACTTCCAATTTGCCTTGATTCATGGACTTGACATTCCAGGTTCCTATGCAATATTGCTCTTTACAGCATCGGACCTTGCTTCTATCACCAGTCACATCCACAGCTGGGTATTGTTTTTGCTTTGGCTCCATCCCTTCATTCTTTCTGTGTATTCTTTCTGGCAAGAATACACAGAAAACTGTACAAAAAAGATCTTCACAACCCAGATAATCACAATGGTGTGATCACTGACCTAGAGCCAGACATCCTGGAATGTGAAGTCAAGTGGGCCTTAGAAAGCATCACTATGAACAAAGCTAGTGGAGGTGATGGAATTCCAGGAGCTATTTCAAATCCTGAAAGATGATGCTGTGAAAGTACTGCACTCAATATGCCAGCGAATTTGGAAAACTCAGCAGTGGCCACAGGACTGGAAAAGGTCAGTTTTCATTCCAATCCCAAAGAAAGGCAATGCCAAAGAATGCTCAAACTACCACACATATGCACTCATCTCACATGCTAGTAAAGTAATGCTCAAAATTCTCCAAGCCAGGCTTCAGCAATACATGAACCGTGAACTTCCTGATGTTCAAGCTGGTTTTAGAAAAGGCAGAGGAACCAGAGATCAAATTGCCAATATTTGCTGGATCATGGAGAAAACAAGAGAGTTCCAGAAAAACATCTATTTCTGCTTTATTGACTATGCCAAAGCCTTTGACTGTGTGGATCACAATAAACTGTAGAAAATTCGAAAAGAGATGGGAATACCAGACCACCTGATCTGTCTCTTGAGAAACATATATGCAGGTCAGGAAGCAACAGTTAGAACTGGACATGGAACAACAAACTGGTTCCAAATAGGAAAAGGAGCACATCAAGGCTGTATACTATCACCCTACTTATTTAACCTATATGCAGAGTACATCATGAGAAACGCTGGACTGGAAGAAACACAAGCTGGAATCAAGATTGTCGGGAAAAATATCAATAACCTCACATATGCAGATGACACCACCTTTATGGCAGAAAGTGAAGAGGAACTAAAAAGCTTCTTGATAAAAGTGAAAGAGGAGAGTGAAAAAGTTGGCTTAAAGCTCAACATTCAGAAAACGAAGATCATGGCATCCAGTCCCATCACTTCATGGGAAATAGATGGGGAAACAGTGGAAACAGTGTCAGACTTTATTTTTTGGAGCTCCAAAATCACTGAAGATGGTGATTGCAGCCATGAAATTAAAAGACATTTACTCCTTGGAAGGAAAGTTATGACCAACCTAGACAGCATATTCAAAAGCAGAGACATTACTTTGCCAACACAGGTCTGTCTAGTCAAGGCTATGGTTTTTCCTGTGGTCATGTATGGATGTGAGAGTTGGACTGTGAAGAAGGCTGAGCGCCAAAGAATTGATGCTTTTGAACTGTGGTGTTGGAGAAGACTCTTGAGAGTCCCTTGGACTGCAAGGAGATCCAACCAGTCCATCCTGAAGGAGATCAGCCCTGGGATTTCTTTGGAGGGAATGATGATGAAGCTGAAACTCCAGTACTTTGTCCACCTCATGTGAAGAGTTGACTCATTGGAAAAGACTCTGATGCTGGGAGGGATTGGGGGCAGGAGGAGAAGGGGACAACAGAGTATGAGATGGCTGGATGGCATCACTGACTCGATGGAAGTGAGTCTGAGTGAACTCTGGGAGTTGGTGATGGACAGGGAGGCCTGGCGTGCTGCGATGGGGTAGCGAAGAGTCAGACACGACTGAGCGACTGAACTGAAGTGAACTGAACTGAACAACATGAATTGGCCATAGGGATACACATCTCCCCTGATCCTGAACCCCGTCCCACCTCCCTTCCCACCCTATCCGTCTATGTTGTCCCAGAGCACCGGCTTTGGGTGCCCTGCTTCATGCATCAAACTCGCACTGGTCATCTGTTTTAGATATGGTAATGTATGTGTTTCAATGTTATTCTCTCAAATCATCCCACCCTTTCCTTCCCCCACGTAGTCCAAAAGTCTGTTCGTTACATGAGTCTCCTTTGCTGCCCTGCATGTAGGATCATCCATACCATTTTCTAAATTCCATATATATGTGTTAATGTATAGTATTTGTCTTTTTCTTTCTGACTTACTTCACTCTGTATAATAGGCTCTAGGTTCATCCACCTTATTAGAACTGTCTCAAATGTGTTCTTTTTTATAGCTGAGTAATATTCCATTGTGTATTTGTATCACAACTTCCTTATCCATTCATCTGCTGACTGACATCTAGGTTGCTTCCATGTCCTAGCTTCATAAATAGTGCTGTGATGAACACTGGGCCCATGTGTCTCTTTCAAGTCAGGTTTCCTTGGGTATACTCTTCCTTTTCCTCAAAGATAAACAGTATCCTGAATTCTGTAACACCATGTAGATTTGTTTTTGAAGTTTATATAATTGGAATCATAGTGTATATATATATTTTGCATCTTGTTTCTTTCACTCAATGTTATGTTTGTGAGATAATTATATCTTATTGCTGAGAGCTGTAGTTCATTAATTTCTATTACTGCATATTAACCAATTGTATTGATATATTTCAGTTTAATTATCCATTCTAATGTTAATAAACATTTTTTTAATTGAGATTTATTATGAATAATATTACTATAATTATTCCTTTATATGTCTCTTGGTGCACATGGCATACATTTCTGTTAGGAAAATATGTAGAAATGAAACCAATAGTTTAAATAATATGCATATCTTCATCTCTAGTTCAGTTCAGTCACTCAGTTGTGTCTGACTCTTTGCGACCCTATGAATCGCAGCATGCCAGGCCTCCCTGTCCATCACCAACTCCCGGAGTTCACTCAGACTCACTTCCCATCGAGTCAGTGACGCCATCCAGCCATCTCATCCTCTGTCATCCCCTTCTCCTGCCCCCAATCCCTCCCAGCATCAGAGTCTTTTCCAATGAGTTAACTCTTCACATGAGGTAGATAATGCAAATTATTCACTAAAGTTAGTTTATGAATTTACATTCCCATTAGCAGTGTATGGGAATTCTTATTGCTTTACATCTTTGCTAACCCTTTGTATTATTACTTATCTTTTTTCAAATTTTTTATTCAATTTATTTAAACTAAAAACAAACACACAAAAATTTTTACCCATTTCTCCTACTCCTACTCTTCCTGCTTCTTGTAACTGTCAACCTGTTCTGTATATCTGTGAGCTTGGCTTTGTTTTGTTTTTATTTCTATTTTAAGATTCCACATGTAAAAGAGATCATACGGTTTTTGGTGTCTCTGATTTAGTTCATTTAGCATAATGTTCTCAAGGTCCATCCATGTTATCACAGATGGTATTTCCTTTTTTTTTTAAATGGTTGAATCAGTTCAGTTCAGTTCAGTTGCTCAGTCGGGTCCGACCCCATGAATCGCAGCACGCCAGGCCTCCCTGTCCATCACCAACTCCTGGAGTTCACTCACACTCACGTCCATTGAGTCAGTGACGCCATCCAACCATCTCATCCTCTGTCGTCCCCTTCTCCTCCTGCCCTCAATCCCTCCCAGCAGCAGAGTCTTTTCCAATGAGTCAACTCTTCGCATCAGGTGGCCAAAGTACTGGAGTTTCAGCTTCAGCATCATTCCCTCCAAAGAAATCCCAGGGCTGATCTCCTTCAGAATGGACTGGTTGGATCTCCTTGCAGTCCAAGGGACTCCCAAGAGTCTTCTCCAACACCACAGTTCAAGCATCAATGGTTGAATAGTATTTCATATATCACAATTTCTTTATCCATTAATCTACTTAGATTGATAACACATGAAAACACACACAGGGTGCATTTGATAGTGTCTGATAGTGTTTCAGAGGTTTCTTTTGCCTGAAATTGTGGAGCAGGTAGTTTTGCTTGTTTTTTTCTTTGAGTGCATTGTGGAAGGGGATAATTCTACTATTTTTCTTACCGTGCCTGAATGAATGAGCTCTGTACACAGTCTGAATACTCAGTAAATATTGCTGAGAGTGGACGAGTGTGGAAAAATATGGAGCATGTTTGTTTCTATTTTGACTTAGGAGCTTTTTATAAGAGAGAGGAGAAAGACCTAAATAGTACACTTAAGGGATCTTATATCTTTCTTACCCCTTAAAGATTAAAAGAGGGAGAAGAAATAAAACAATTTTCAAAGTTGATTGAGGGATGAAACACACATAGAACAAATTCAACTTATTTAAGTTTTATGATTCTCTGAACAACAGGTTTGAGTAGATTTGCTGGAACTTGGATGTAAGTATCTGCCAGGCAAGATAACTTTTTAAAAAAATGTTTTTATTTTGTATTGGAGTATAGCTGATTAACATGTTGTGATAGTTCAGATAAGCAGTAAAGGGACTCAGCCATATACATGTATCTCTTCTCACCCAAACTCCCCTCCCATCCAGGCTGCCACATAACACTGAGCAGAATTCCCTGTGCTATACAGTAGGTCCTTGTTGGTTATCTCTTTTAAATATAGCAGTGTGAACACGCCCATCCCAAACTTCCTGACTATTCCTTCCCGCATCCCTCTTAGTAAGATAATTTTTAAGGAAAATAGTTCCTTGTGTTTTCTCAGGCCAAAAACTAAGTTTTTACTGCACTTTTGCCCTTAGAAAATATCAGATGATAAAGAAAATAAAATGCCACTTATGTGCTGATTGTAGAACAACTTCAATGAGACATCTTATTTTAGGTAAAGCTACTCACAGGTCAGCTGAAGCTCCAGGTAAGGATAAATAAAGCAAAGGCTGGATTCTTTCCTTGTTTCTCAGGCTAGGTGATATTTGAAGCCAGCCAAGGCACAAACTTAGGAATTCCTTGGTAGCTCAGTCAGTAAAGAATCTGTCTGCAATGTAAGAGAAATGGGTTCGATCCCTGGGTTGGGAAGACCCCTTGGAGAAGAAAATGGCAACCCACTCCAGTATCCTTGCCTGGAAAGCCCCATGAACAGAGGAGTGTGGCCTGTTACAGTCTATGTGGTTACAAGAGTTGGACACGACCTAACTACTTCACTGCCACCAAAGCACAAACTTGGGACTCTCCTGGTGGCTCAGAGGGTAAAGAGTCTGCCTGCAATGCAGGAGACCTGGTTTTGATCCCTGGGTCAGGAAGGTCCCCTGGAGAAAGAAATGACTACCCATTCCAAAATTCTTGCCTAGAGAATTCCATGGACAAAGGAGTCTGGTGGACTATAGTCCATGAGGGTCGCAGAGTCAGACACAACTAAGCGACTAACACTAGGAGCTAGGAAGGCACAAACTCACTGAGTGTTTTAAAACCCCTACAACAAAACTGTTTTATAAATAATAAACTTGGCTATAAGACTAGATTTTAAGTGTTCCCAACACTATAAGGAATGATAATTATGTGACTGGTAGAGATGTTAGTCCGGAGAAGGCAATGGCACCCCACTCCACAAACAGGACTAAGTGACTTCACTTTCACTTTTCACTTTCCTGCATTGGAGAAGGAAATGGCAACCCACTCCAGTGTTCTTGCCTGGAGAATCCCGGGGACGGGGGAGCCTGGTAGGGTGCCATCTGTGGGGTCGCACAGAGTCAGACACGACTGAAGCGACTTAGCAGCAGCAGCAGCAGAGATGTTAGTCAATGCTACTACAGCAATCATATTGAAATATATGTGAATCAAATAAATATGTTATCAAAACTAGAATGAAGTATCACCTCACTCTCATCAGAATGACCATCATCAAAAAATCTACAAACAATAAATGCTGGAGAGGGTGTGGAGAAAAGGGAACCCTCAGACATTGTTAGTTGGAAGGTAAATTGATACAACCACTATGGAGAACAGTATGGGGTTTCTTTAAAAAAAAAAAATACATCTACTATAAGACCCATCAATGGTATTACTGGGTATATACCCAGAGAAAATCATAATTCTAAAAGACACACGCACCCCAGTGTTCATTGCAGCACTAAATGTCCATCAATAGAGGAATGGATAAAGAAGATGTGGTACATACATACAGTGGAATATTATTCAGCCATAAAAAAGAACAAAATTGGGTTATTTGTAGAGATGTGGATGGACCTGGAGAGTGTCATATCGAGGGAAGTAAGTCAGAAAGAGAAAAAAATATTCTATACTAATGCACACAGTGACATATTAATATACAATTAATATTGTATATTATTATTGTATATTAATAATACAAATAACATTGCATATTAATATATAATTTATATTGTATAATGTGATTAATATTGTACATATTAATATTGTATAATACACCATATTGTATACTGTATATTAATGCAAATAGAAAAATGGTCTTATTTGTAATTAGAGGCATTAGAGGCACAGATATAGAGAACAAATGTATGGATACCAAGGGGGAAAGGGTGGTGGTGGGAGGAATGGGGAGACTGGGATTAATGTATATACACTATTGATATTAATACTATGTCTAGGTAACTAAATGAGAACCTACTGTATATCACAGAGAACTCTACTCAGTGCTCTGTGGCGCACCGAGGAGAAGGAAATGTAAAAAAGAAGGAAGATATATATATACATTTGGCTGATTCACTTTGCTGTACAGTAAAAGCTAACGCAATACTGTAAAGCAACTACCTGCCAATAAATATTAGTCTGAAAAAGTTAATTTCCTGTACACTTCAAACTTACACAATACAGCTTGCCAAGTTTAACTCAATTAAATAAAACCCTCCTAGGGCTCCCCTTCCTCTTGGTGACCTTTGTATTGAAGTTCCAACTAGGGCTGCTGGTGACCTGGAATGGCTCTGTGGTCCAGGCTCTCTCACTCTAAGTTCCCACCTTGGGGGTGTGCCCGTGTTCATCAACAATACTTGGTTACCCCTTGTCTGTCTTTATCCTCCCTCCTTGGAATCCCGAGACGTCTGTTATCCAAATGTTACTTGATCCCAGAATCAAATTGATTAGATGTATTCATTGATTCAGTCTCACTAATGGGAGATGTTATTACACCACACTCTCCTTTTTTACCTTCATTAATCAAATGTCTATGAAAACTCCTTTTTATAGAAAGTGGAGAAAACACAGTAATCATGCCTGCTGTTGCTGCTGCTGCTAAGTTGCTTCAGTCGTGTCCGACTCTGTGCAACCCCATGGATGGCAGCCCACCAGGCTCCCCCATACCTGAGATTCTCCAGGCAAGAACACTGGAGTGGGTTGCCATTTCCCTCTCCAATGCATGAAAGTCAAAAGTCAAAGTGAAGTCGCTCAGTCGTGTCCGACTCTTAGCGACCTCATGGACTGCAGTCTACCAGGCTCCTCCATCCATGGGATTTTCCAGGCAAGAGTACTGGAGTGGGGTGCCATTGCCTTCTCCGAATCATGCCTAGGAGAATGTAAGAGTTCATAATCTTTCCACCCAATAATCGCCACACATATACATTTGTACATATATTTCTTGCTTTCTTCCATTTAAATAATACTTAAAGAGTTTTCATGTCAATATATATATTTCCATAACATTATTCTTTGTGGCTGAAAAACTATTCCATTTTATGAATAGACTATGATTGATTTAGACACTTTTTGACCTAGCTTATTTTTTATTATTAAAAAGAAGAAATGAATGTCCATTGTAAAACCTCAAATAATACATAATGAAAGATAAGTTCCCCTTCCACTGACACTCCTAGTTCTCCCTGTAGGCAACCACAGTTAAAAATTTCTTCAGTCATCCTCTGGAAATGGTCTATACAAGCCACATATTCTTCTCTTTTTATACATAGATGTATACACATTATTCTGTACTTTTATTATGTAAAATTAAACACAAAGGTATCTTGAAATTTCTTAAAGTTTAGAATACATAGATTCAACTCATGTTTTTTCATGGCCACATGAAAATGTAATCATGGTATCAATTTGATATGGTCAGTGTTCTGTTAGTGGGATTTGGCTATTTTCTCTCCTTTGCTGAGACAAACACAGCAATGGCAAACATTCTTATACATCTGGATTTTTGCAGATATATGAGTCCTGGTGAACTCTTAGCAGCAGTCTTTTAAGACTTTTGATAAATATGTCCAAACAGTCCTTTACTATTCAATGATTTTACATTGTTATGGTAGAATGAAGAACTCCTGCCCCCTTTTTAAATAAGAAGGCTTTAGAGGCAATATTGTGGCTCAGACAGTAAAGAATTAGCTTGAAATCCAGGAGATCCAGGTTCCATCCCTGGATCAGGAAGATCTCTTGGAGAAGGGAAAGGCTACCCACTTCAGTATTCTTGCCTGGAGAATTCCATGTACAGAGAAGCCTGGTGGGCTACCATCCATGGGGTCACAAAGAGTTGGACCCGACTGAGCAACTAAAACTTTTACTTTAAGTCCTAAGAGTTGACTGCAAATTTGGTGCTTTTCAGACCTTAAAGAAGAAAGCTGGGTGAAGGCAGAATCTCTTTAATATCCTTCCACTCTGCAGAAGCAGTCAGTTCCTAAGGCTATATGCACATTAAATGCTGTATTGTTGGTGAACTCGCTCCTCAGAGGGTTTTCAACCTTATCTCCTTCACCATGAAGGGAGCCATGAATTTGACCAGTCAAATTGCTTAGTCTATTTCTTTGCCAACCCCAGCACCTGTGCTTGTCATATTTTTTTGTTCTTTAAACATCTGTATCTCAGATACCTTCCTCCTAGTCTCTTTCCTTTAAAATTGCACTCCATGAGAGTGGATGATTATTTGGTTCATTGCTGTATCCCTATCATCTCAACCATAGTAATCATTCAATAAGTTTTTATTCAAAGAATGAGTCAATTTAGACAAACAGAAGTTTCTAAAAATCTCCATATCTCTGACATAGCTCACGAGTCACACATTTTGCACCACTGAATGAAAGCAGAAAAATTTTATATCTATGGTTCAAAGATAAGCTTCAGAGCATGTGTCATGAGCTTGCAGGCCAAGGCTGGGGTACATGTGTGAATGTGCATTTGGGGGTGGGGATGGGGAAAGGGAGACCATTTCCTAGGTTTGTGGATTCTGAATTGCTTCATCTTCTTTTTCTTACTTTTAACAATGATTTACCATAATTTATACTAAATAAGATGTGTTGGGAATAATTCTTTTTATGTGACTAGCAAACCAGGTGTGATGGCTATGACTCTAAACAAATATTAAGCTGATTAAGCAGAGTGTTAAGTAGCTGTAAGGTAAGCAATTTTGTGGGCAGCAAAGTAACTCTTACTAGTCAGAAATATGCTTTTTCTTCTGGGGTTGTAATTATTGTTGGAAAATTCCTGGGGGAAAAAAGTATGACATTTCACATTCACTTTGAAGGAGAGACAACCAAACTTACATGATAAATATTAAAAAATGATTTAAAATTAATTATTTTGGTTGATGCCAGTTATAATTAAAGAAGATAAAAACAATATTTTTGGAAAATTTTTATGTGACTTTTCTGTTAGAAAAAAGGATCAGAGAATGCTAAGTGTATTAATAAAATGATTTAATCATTTTTATATTTCTCTATTTCAAGAAAATCTATATATTAGCTGATATTTTGAACATGACATGGTTATGACATGAAGCCATGAGGATAAATGGAAACATAGGGTATGTTCTTTTTGAACAAGGATTTCTTCAACATGTGAGAAGAGATAGGACAGTGACTGGTCTTCTAGCTAAGGATGATGCTGAGAGGATTGACAGATGAATGAAGGGGCCTGCAAAGAGGGCTGTTGGAAAAATTATAATAAGAAATCCCTTTAGAAGACTTCCAGAAAAATAATAAAGAAGTTATTATATGTTATTTTCACAGTCAATATTAACACATGACTCAGGTACCAAAGAAATCACTCAAGAGAAATAAAAAGACTAGGGGATTTGGGTAAACGAATTTGGACTAGATTTCATGAAGAAATGGTCTGATCTTCAAACAGGATATTTCCATTCATTTATTCATTCAATATTAAGTTAGCATCTACTATATCTTAGTGATATATTAAGGAAGACTGTCTACCGTCAACTCTGGGGAATGCAAGGGAAGTAATTTGGTTAAACTAAACTGAATATTTTGTGGGATTTTAGAGAACAAACTAAAGATGGGACAGATTTTTATCATAATCAATTTTATGATGGATTAAAGTTAGGATTCTCTACAACCCCACTGCACAAGTGGGAGAAATAAGCTACAAAAGGGCGTATGGTCGGATTCCACGGCTGACATTAGCCTCACTGCATATGTTCATCTAGACTCTCATTAACCTCTGACCCATGCTGAACATGCTTCAGGTGAAAAGAAAGAAAGATTATACAGCACAAATTACCCTGTTACATTTTTAAATGTTTACCAGTAAAACAGGCTGAAGTCATTCACACAGTAATTAGGTATTAAGCTGCTATATTGTAACATATTAACTACAAGACAAGTTTGACAAGAGACTGATTTTTAACATTTTTTTAACCAACAAAGAATGAAGTGTTAGCTGTGGTAGGAGGCTGGGGTGTGTATGTGGGTACAGCAGTGCCCAGAGAGAGCGGTGGTGTCCAGAGAGCATGGTGCTTGGTGAATAGGGATACACGCACTTCATTGCATTTTTGCATGCTGAAAAGATGAAGCCAGCAGGTACTGCAGGATTGTAACCACAGTTTGTGAGCCAATTGAAGATGCCCTGAAATACATGGAGATGAGGGGCTTTGCAGAGACCTGAGCTACTGGCAGGAAAGAGCAGTGCTCTTTGGGTTATTAGTACTTATTGAGTGTCCTTATTGAATGATACAATGAGAAAAATAGGCCACCATTTTGATAAGGAAGAAAGTGGATGGTGAAGTACGAGGGGAAAAAAAGCAGGCAGAATTAGCAAAGGTAATTAAGACGACAAAAGCAAGACAAGCTGTTTTCACATGGCCAGATATATTTCAATTGAGCCACAAAGGGAGTTATTCACACGCATGTATTCACAAGAGGCAGCAACAGAGGAAAAACAACCGTGAAAACTGACACTGGAAATTAAAGAGAAGGCAACAGAGTAGTTTATTCCTATATTCAGCCTCGTTTTTTTTTTTTTTTTCCAACCTGAAAAATGATAGTGGATTATAGGAGCAAAATGAGTATAAAATTACTGTGAAATAATGCTAACTTCTAGCACTCTCCTTTAAGTGCATCCTCATTGTTTGTCAAGTCACTCGCCATCCAGACAAGAACATTAATTTTTTTTTCCCCATTGTGAACTGCCCATAGATTGGGCCAGCTTCATGTGCTGAAAGTATGTGTTTCTTCACATACCGGTGCATGCTGAATAGGGTCGTCCTTTTCCTAAATTATTATCTGCTTGCCTGTGCAATTTCCATGAGCAAATATGGGTATTTGCACATGCAAATGGAAGTGCATGAAAATAATATGTGCTTCATATTAGCAGGCCAACCAGGGTTTTTGGCTTTTTGGTGTTAAAAGCCCTGTAAATGCTGCATGGATTTCTGAGAAAGCTTCACTCAGCAGAGGAGGGATATTTAGTTAATGGAATTATAACTCCTTTCTAGGCTCATGAATTGTATATAGTTATAAAATATAGGAAATATAATTATATATATATGTACACATTTAGGATCTGGTGTTGCAGAATGCTTTAAAGGACAACACTGTGTAGGATATGGTATAAGCTAACTTTTGGCTCTGGAGTATTTATTCAAAAGTTTACTGCAATGCAAGGTGGGTCAGACAGTGAAGAATCTGCCTGCAGTACAGGGGACCTGGGTTTGATCCTGAGGTTGGGAAGATCTCCCAGAGAAGGAAATGGCTGCCTACTCCAATATTCTTGCCTGGGAAATCCCATGGACAGAGGACCCTGGCAGGGTACAGTCCATGGGGTCGCAAAGAGTCAGACACGACTGAGCGACTAACACTTTCACACTTTATGGTTTGAAGTGTAGAATAAGTTTTTCAATCTCCTCTTAAATCATCCCATTAGATGTTATATAATTATAAAAAACAAATGTGGGACCTGAACGTTTTGGTTATAATGCCAAATAATATCCAAAAATGAGAAGATTACAAAAATTAGCAAAATTATACACAGCCAAGCTTCCTCTCAGAGGATACACGATATTTTAATATTTTAGGGGCCTATTTACTGTTTTATTTATGCCATATTCTAATACTTATGTCTTATAGGCATACTTATTTACACATATTTCTGTACTTATACATATTTCTTGAGAAATCTAGGGGTTTCTTTCAGTCTGAAATCTTCCAGCCATGGCTTAGGAGGTGACTGTGGATGACCTTCATGGTCCTAGGATGCCTTATAGCTGGCCCTGCTTGCAGACTCTTTTTTAAAAATTAAATTTATTTATTTTTAATTGAAGGATAATTGCTTTGCACTATTGTGTTGGTTTCTGCCATACATCAACAAGAATCAGCCATAGGTATATCTATGTCCCTGCCCTCTTGAGCCTCCCTCCCACATCTCTCCCCATCCCACCCCTCTAGGTTGTTACAGAGCCCCCATTTGAGTTCCCTGAGTCATACAGCACATTCCCATTGGATATCTATTTTACATATGGTAGTGTATGTTTCTGCTTACAGACTCTTAGGTCTGAATCTCACTTTCATGGTACAGACACAAATTCTAAAATGCATTTTTCAGTTTGTATTTCCACAACGTAATTTTCTTAGCCATGCTATCCTGAAGCATCATGTAGGAATTTCTACTTCTCCATTACATGGTTTCTCGTCAGCATTCAACTTACAACTTCTTTTCAAATAAAAACAAATATTTTACAAAAGGGAAAAGCGATGTTTTACTGGATCTTCCAGGTACCACTCCAGTACTTTGCCCAGAAAATCCCATGGACGGAGGAGCCTGCTAGGCTGCAGTCCATGGGGTCACTAAGAGTCAGACACGACTGAGCGACTTCCCTTTCACTTTTCACTTTCATGCATTGGAGAAGGAAATGGTAACCCACTCCAGTGTTCTTGCCTGAAGAATCCCAGGGACGGGGGAGCCTGGTGGCTGCCGTCTATGGGGTCGCACAGAGTCCGACACGACTGAAGTGACTTAGCAGCAGTAGCAAGGTACTAAACAGCCAATTTAACAGTGAAAATCTAAATACATTGACTGGAATGGTTTTATAGTATGATGAATAATGGTTCAAAAGTTTTCCCATATTATTGTCACTGATTTTTATTTTTATTTTTTGAATCCATGGGGAAAATTGCATTTTCCAGAGATCAGGGCCCACCAGCAGCTGCAGAGGGGTGGGGTGGGGGTTGCCTGGCATGCCTGTGGCTGAAGGTCTCCCTATGGTCATGCTCACTGAGGTGGAGGTTGGTGTTAGGGGTCAGCCTGGGGGTGGGCAGGTGCACAGCTACAGTAACTTCCTGTCCTGCACACACTTCTAGAACCTTACTACTACTCATTCAGTAAATGATAAAATGTTCTCCATTTCCTGGATCTGGGCAGGCTTTTGATTTGCTTATAACTGGTAGCATGTGATTCAAGTGACACTGATTTCTGAGGCTCAGTACTAGAAGCTCTTCCTTGCTAGCAGGGACACTCACTTTTGGAGCCCTGACCCACCATACAACAGCGAACACCCTGAGGCCTCCATCCTGTGAGGAAGCCCAGGATATGAGCAGAAGTAGCACGTAGGTCAGAGAAGGCAATGGCACCCCACTCCAGTACTCTTGCCTGGAAAATCCCATGGATGGAGGAGCCTGGTAGGCTGCAGTCCATGGGGTCGCTAAGAGTCGGACACGACTGAGCGACTTCCCTTTCACTTTTTACTTTCATGCATTGGGGAAGGAAATGGCAACCCACTCCAGTGTTCTTGCCTGGAGAATCCCAGGGATGGGGGAGCCTGGTGGGCTGCCGTCTATGGGGTCGCATAGAGTCGGACATGACTGAAGCGACTTAGCAGCAAGAGCAGCAGCACGTAGGTGCTCCTAATAAGGTTAGCCTGCCTGCCTGCCAGCCTGACAAGTTGCTTCAGTCACGTCAGACTCTTTGCAACCCCATGGACTGTAGCCTACCAGGCTCCTCTGTCAAGGGATTCTCCAGGCAAGAATATTGGAGTTTGTTGCCATGCCCTTCTCCAGGGCATCGTCCCAACCCAGGGGTTGAGCCCTCCTCTCTTATATCTCCTGCATTGGCAGGTGGGTTCTTTACCACTAACACCACTTGGGAAGCCCCGATAAGATTAGCCCTATGGCCTAAAGTCCTACTAGTTTTTCCTTTGTCACCTCCCTCTTAAAATCAACCTCCTTCTTTACAAAAGCAAGATATACCTCTCTGTCATCCCACATCTTATCCAGAGTTTTGCCTAAGATATAAAAATCTTGAGCATGTCAAACAAAGGGACAATTGAAAATATTAGTGTCTATGAAGTATTCTTTAAGCCAAGAGACTTAAAGGAAAAAACTCAGAAAAGCATTTACATAAATTGTGAAGAGAGCTCATTGAGTTTTCAGATTGTTAGTTTATCTCATGTTACTCACAATTCCTTGAGCAATGGAATCTGCTTTGTTCTAGCATCTAGCGCAGCAATAAACATGTAGAAGCTGTGCAATAAATATCAGTGGCATGAATTTGGGACACTGTAAAATTATCAAACATGGGAATGTTCTCAGATTTCATTGTTTCTTCCCATTTCACCCTGATACCACTACTCTGCTCCCACCCCTCCTCTTTGCCCACCTCCTGAAGGTCGGCACTTCCACAGACGTCTGTCTTGGCCACAGTGGATCCTATAGTTTAGAATCCAAAGCAGAGCAAGGATAGATCTAAGAGGTTGGAGGTCGAGGAAAGGATCTAAAAGAAAAGTCAGTAGACCAGAAACGAGAGAGTCAGAGGCTGGGTGGATACAGAGTGTGGTGTGGAGTGTGGTTGGGATATTATAGGAAGTGTGTGTGCTAAGTCGCTTCAGTTGTGTCCAATTCTGCAACCACATGGACTGTATCCCACCAGGCTCCTCTGTCAACGGATTCTCCAGGCAAGAATACTGGAGTATGTTTCCATGTCCTCTTCCAGGGGATCTTCCTAACCCAGGGATTGAACTAGCATCTCTCATGTCTCCTGTATTGGCAGGTGGGTTCTTTACCACCAGCGCTAACCTGGGAAGCCATTACAGGCTATGTACCGCAAAAAAAGTGGCTAGGAAAAATAAAAGACAAGAGAAGATTACCAAGGTGATTATAAATGGAGTTCTCCTTAATACATTTTGAAAGTCACAAGAAAAATGGGATTTTTGGGGTGTGTTTATATTTTCTCTGTGTTTAGACTGAACTTCTTTAGAAGTCATGACTTGACAAGGTTCTAGTGTATTATAAAGGTTATAAATGAATGAATATCCTTGCTAGGAAGGTCCCACTGTCTCTTCCCCCTCTAAACAGCAGCATTCACTGAGGTTTACTCCATCCCAGACACTGAGTTCAATACTTGACTTGCATGATCATAGTTAATTTCATGGTAATACTTTGAGACAGAGATTATTATGCCTACTATCCCAGAGAGAAAAGCATAACTAGAAGGTTAAGTTGGTTATCCAGGTCACATGGTGCTGGACACAAGATTTAAACCCAATCGCATTCAACATGAAACTCCATATTCTTAAATACTATGTAATATTCTTCACAAAGGTATTAATTGATTTTTTAAAATAGTGAGGTTCTGGAATCATGAAAGCACTGGGTTTGAGTCTCTCTGCTCTGTGATATAGATCATAATTTGTATCACATGCTTTCGTTTATCCTTCTGGGCTCCTTAAAATACACCTGAGACACTCAAAGACATATTATTCAAGTTTTGTGAAATCTTCAAACAATATGTCTGAAGAAACAGACATGAAAATCCAGCTCATTTTTATTAAGACAGAGTTAAAGAGATATGAAAAAAAGTTGAGAATGCTATTCTTATAGTTCTTAGTTTGAAAAATATAATTTCTTTAAGTAAGAGTGTCACTCTGGTTACCATTATTATCATTGTTTTAAATGACTTAATAAATTAATATTTTAGAAAATATTCAGTTTTATTTTTCAGTACTGTACATAACAATATAAAATGAAAGCCCTTTGGGTTCTGAGATGAGAAGTTTGAGAACCACTAACATTGGAGAAGGAAATGGCAACCCACTCCAGTATTCTTGTCTGGAGAATCCCAGGGACGATGGGCTGCCGTCTATGGGGTCGCACACACTGAAGCGACTTAGCAGCAGCAGCAGCAACATAGTTAATTGGTCTCCCTAGGTGGCACTAGTGGTAAAGAAACTGCCTGCCAATGCAGGAGTCGTAAGAGTCATGGGTTCGATCGTAAGATCCCTTGAAAGAGGGCACGAGAGCCCACTCTAGTATTCTTGCCTGGAGAATCCCATGGACAGAGGAGCCTGAAGGGCTACAGTCCATGAGGTCATAGAGTTGGACATGACTAAGGTGACTTAGCATGCACACATGACATAGTTAATTATAGATCCATGCACAATGCATTTTTTAAGCCTATTATGCTGTGGCACTGTGCTAAGTGTTCAAAATAAAAAGATAAATCTGACATAAGCCAAGCCTCAAAGTAGCTCCAAAGTTTGCATTGTAAAGATAATTGCAAGATATTTAGTACGGCTAAAGGTTACAAACAAAATGCAAATTGCGATTTCACAATGCCTGAAGTATTTCCAACACTCCCATTTTATTGATATGGAAACTGAGGCTCAGGGAGGAGGTAATATGTGGCTAAGGTTCTACAGCTAGTGAGTGGTGGACTAAGGTAGCCAATTCAATCCACAGGATGTTTTTGTGTTTTTATTAGGAGTTCATGACTTTTAAAAACAAATCTCCAGTGTTCCAGGATTGCATGTGTGTATATGTGTGTGTTAGTTGCTCAGTCATGTCTGAAAATTTGTGACCCCATGGACTATAGCCCACCAGGCTCCTCTGTTCATGGAATTCTCTAGGCCAGAATACTGGACTGGGTTGCCATTTCCTCCTCCAGAGGATCTTCCCAATCCAGGCATCAAACTTAGGTCTCCTGCATTGTAGGCAGATTCTTTACCCTCTGAGCCACCAGGGAAGCCCTAGGATTGCATAGTAAATATCAAAGCCCCAGAAATTGCATAGTATCAATCTTATAGAACTCCTATTGTTAAAGAAAATTAACAAACCTCCTCCTTGGGGACAATTTGTGTAGTATATTAGTGATCCTTATTAAAAGTAAGCTAAATCTTTGGTATAAATTATGTTTTAGAGAATTAATGATTATTTTGTTACCTATTTAAGATGTCAGTATGTGAGTGGCCCCTTTTGTGGGGTAAAGAAAGACCCATTTCATCATTAAATTGAACATAGGCAGTATTGCCTTAACTGAAAGGGACTTCTTACAGTTCCTTTTTTAAGAAAGATATGACTCTTTCTTTTGTAAGAAATGTAAGAAAAATATGGTTCAAAAGAACCAACCTCTAAATAAGCATACACATTTTTAAAATGTGATACATCCACTGGGAAAATCATCCCATGCCAAATGGTATAATTTCACTCTGTGCAAAACCATGTCCATTTCAGAAGGTGCTCAGTGCAGTAAATGTGGCTCAGTGAAACTTTTATTCAATAAGGAAAGCTTCATAAATACAGACCTTGTGCATTTTACTTGATTTGCCATAGAAGTGCATTTTGTTGAAACACAACTTTTAAAAGCTTATGAAGACATCCCCATATATTCAGAAATACCATCCTTGAAAGGATAAAAAAAAAAGCAACAGTAGCCTGTGAATCCTTTAATCACGGGCATTAAAGAAGATCTGTTGGGAGAGATTGCAAGGTTGCTGACTCAAGTTAACATTTCTTGGCTTGCTTCTGGGCTGCTAGCTGTCGTTGCATGTACACGAAGCTGATGTAAAATGACATTTGCACCTGTTGTTGCCATCCTATGTTAATTAGCCGGGTGCCCTGAGTAGTAACCAGGCCATCTCATCCAAACAGAAGCCATTAACATATTGCACCTGTCATGACTAAGAAAGATGCTGGGCTGGGAGACAAGCATATCCCTGCATACCTTGGCTCAGTTAGCCAAGCTCTGTCTCCCAGTTGGAGTCACTTGGGGGAAGAAAAGAAGCGTGGGATGTAACCAGTCAGGAGTGAAAGAATACATTTTACTGCAGGTTTACTTTCATGTATTATGCATAGTCTTCAAGGTCACTGCATGATCATTTATAAGATTTTAATGAGATATCAAAGCAGAAAAAATGGAATGCAATTAGTGGAATCTTATTGAAAAGATAGACAGGTATAATCAGAGTTCCCAATACTGTGCCCCCAATCTTCCAAATTCTAGAGCTAACTAGGAGACTATCCACATCACACCACAGGGAAGGGACGAGTGTTAACATTTCATTATCAAAGGCCTTGAACTCTTTTCAGAGGCACAATTCCCAAAATTAAAGAACACACAGAAGTTTCTGTAAGAGAGGAATGCCAGGTACTTGAGTTAGAATATACTGATCTTTTCTAAACCCAGAGGAGGCAGATGACCTATTCCAAGACTTCAAGAAGAAGGGTTCCTATTAAGTATGGATATCTTCTGTGAATCATTGGAACAGGGCACACAGGTCAGGTATCTTATGCCAGTGAGCACTCCATTCCCCAGAAGGTGTTTTGTTCAACATACAGTCAGGTTTCTTTGAAGTTAGTTGGGTTCTATACAGTTTTTTCAATTTATAAAAATTGCTCAGCTCATACAAATGTTGGCTAAAATATAGACACATAGCACAGGAAAGCTCTAGATTGATAAACGCCAAGTTAACCAGAAACCTCACTCAACTGACATTTTTGCACTCAATTTAGGAGAGAGAGGCAGAGGAAAATAAATGGACTACAAAAGTGGACAACAGGGGTTTAATTTTTAAAAAATTTTGAAATATTTCCTGTGAATTGATATCCATGCTACTAAATTTTCCAGAACTTTATACCCACATTTTTGTTCAGGGAGAACTGATGTTAAAAATAATGATCCCTAGGCTCAAAGGATGCTGAAGTCTTTCATGATTCATCAAAGAAAAAAAAGATTTCATTCAGCACACTGTTCTAACTAAAGCAAGGATGTGTGCAGTGGTGTAGAAAGATTTCAGAGCTCAAAATTTTGGGGTAAGGATAACTCTGCATAATCACAGAACCTCTGAATCTACGTATTTAATTCCTTAAATATTCTGGCTAATTTCCTTCGGCCCCCTAAATCTTTTTCTCTCTGTTTTTCTAGGCTATTTGTGTGTGTGTGTTTTTAATTTTTTATTTTGTGTTGGAGCACAGCTGATTAACATTGATATGATGGTTTCAGGTGCAGATCTGTCTTTCAGAGGACAAGTTGCTTAGTGTGAGTAAAATTTCACATATTAATATGTGATAATATGAAAGAATGGGCTCTATACTTACCCAATACGCAAACAATTTAGTCAATTTCATATGTAAGTTGGTATATTACAGAGGGGATGGGAAATAGCTAAACCGTCTCAACTGAACCCATACCATATATTGATTGGCAGGATGACTAATTTTTTTACTCTGGTAGTAGTAGTTTTAAGGTTGAAGAGAAAAAAGACCCTCATGTACGTGTAAAGGCATTCATGAAGAACATTAGTATTCAAAAATATTTTGTTTACTGGTCATGAAAAAGTGCAATAAAATCATAGACTTTCATTGACAATCCAGGAATGTTTATGCAGATGTCTTACAAAGCTTTCAAAATCATATTTATCTTCTGGTTAAATTATTAAAAAATTAGCCATGTTTGAAGGTTACTCCACAATCAATGAAAAAACGAAAAATAAAACCTCACTTCTGCAGGTATTTTCTGTATCCATAGCATGTAGATATGAATAAAGAACTGGAAATAATGGCCAGATATTTTAAATTTCCACCAAGATATTTTACCTCATTTAATCAACTCTGGATAAATAACTAGCTTGGTTAATATAAGTGACAAATTTAGGAAGAGAAATTTGTCTCTACTTCCTGTTCAATACTGAGGTCGTGAGTATGTGCTATTTTTCTTAGATGCATTATTGGACAAGTCGTTACTAATATGCCTTCTTCAGTCTGTAGCCACAAATACCAGGACTCTGATTCACATTTCCCCCAGCTATGACTCAACAAAATCTGGTATGGGGGGAAGAAAGCAAATAATCATTTTAATTTAATCAACAATACTAGACATAGGAGATAAAAAATAATTTAAAATTCATGAAGAAAACATCTTCCCATTTTTTAAAAGGTTAAGTTCCCCTAAGCTATGAAAGAAAAACACCCTCTGAAGACCTAGGGAAGCAGAAAACACTGGTGGCAAGTGACAGGAATTGATCCTCCTTGGCTATGCCTGTCATGTCTCTAAATTTTATTTCCACCATCTCTGGAATGCTATGAAAGAGAGAGTGGGTGCCGGACTATGGCCTGAGGGCTTGGTACCCAGGTCTCTGACTTTTCTTCAATTAGGAGGCCTCCCTGCCTGATGGAGAGACGTGTGTCTGACTAGGGGCTTGGACAGTTGTGAGGTATTGATTAACCATAATGTGAAGTCAAATCTGAATAAAAAAGCCCCATGATCAAAAGACCTTCATCGGAGACAGCATGCCCTCTAAGTCAAGGGTCCAGAGATTCTGATGAGTGCGGTTTCTTTTCTGAGAGAGAGAGAAATCCCGCTTCCTGATAAAGGCTCTCTTGATAAGAAAGTCCACTGGACCTTCTGTCAGCAAAGCTGAGGCTTCAGATTTGACAGGTGCTTGTTAGTTTTTCATCTCAGAACACTCAACATTCAGAGGAGGGAAGAAAAGGAGATTGCTAATACTGCTGGGCATCGTGAAAGCCAGCCTTGAGTTTGGATGATGAAGCTACTGCTGCCTTCTTCCACTTAAAAGAAAACACAACCCCTACCTGGCATGGAAAGTGTCCCTTCCCACAATGCTGGCCCTGCCACAATACCCAGAACCGTCACCAATTCAAGTATCACTTTGATCATGAACAGCTGATTCATGACTTTTAATTGAAAGTTGAAAAACGACTTTTTTAAAGAAAGGAATACCTTTGCAATTTCTCTCAGAGAATCCCTTATTATAACTTTTTAAATTAAAAAAAAAATCTTGATACCTTTCGTGTCTATTGTGTTTTTTTTTTAACTTTATTTTTGTTTACTTATTTTTTTAACACCAGAAACATTTTGCATTGGGGTATAGCCAGTTAACAATGTTGTCATAGTGTCAGGTAACAGTGAAGGGACTCAGCCATATATATATACATGTATCCATCCTTCCCCAAACCCCCCTCCCATCCAGGCTGGCACAGAGCACTGAGCAGAGTTCCATGTGCTGTACAGTTGGTCCTTGTTGGTTATCCTTTCTAAATATAGCAGTGTGTACATGACCTTCCCTAAGTCCTTAAATAAGGCCATTTGCAGCAACATGGATGGATCTAAAAAGTGTCATATTAAGTGAAGTAAGTCAGACAGAGTAGGAGAAATATCATATGACACCCCTTATATGTGGAATCTAAAAAGAAATGACACAAACAAACATACAAAACAGAAAGAGTTTCATAGACTTAGAAAACGAACTCACGATTGCCAGGGGGAAGGGATAGTTACTGTGTCTTTAAGACAGTGTTATGAATCGGCTACCTGGAGCCTTTACTACAGTCCTGTGAAATAGAAAGTCCAAGTGTCATTATCCTTAAGTGAAGATGCGAAACAAAGATGTATGCCAGAGACCACAAGCTTGTCCAAGGTCACAATGAATTAATAGCAGAGACAGGATTAGAACTCAGGCATTCTGACTTCTAATCTGGTTTTCTTATCATAGAACTAGAATGAAGCCGCTCTGACTCCCAAATATTACGTTTGCAGAGTCTTGACTGAAAGCTCTGTCAGTAGCCTTATTGTAGAACTGCTGTATTTTAATGGTGCATTTCAGCAATCATTGTATTGCGTTGGCTCTAAGTTATCGAGGATAGAAACAGTGTTTCTGCATTCTCTCTTTACTATTAATTGCTGACTAACCAAACTTACATTCATACTGCTAACGTTTCCCTTTCCTTCCAGTGGTCTCTTATTTTGCCTGCATGCATCCGCTCGATCACACTTTCCCCTGGATCTTAATCTCCCTACGTGTCAAGGCTATGTTTGCCGTAGTCTCTGTCGTACTTCCTGACCCAGCACCATGACTGACCCAAGGAAGTGTTCAATAAATATCAGTAGCAGGAATAAAGGAGCAAATGACTGAATAGAAGCACTAGAAGCCCAAAGGAGAACCATAAACAGACTCGAGATTACTGATGGAACTCTGTATAAATTAACAGAATAGACATGTGAAAATGGTCTCTGTCAATCTTAAGGAACTTTATTAGAAGTTCTGGGCTTCCCTGGTAGCTCAGATGATAAAGAATCTGCCTGCAATGCAGGACATTTGGGTTCAATCCCCAAGTCGGGAAGATCCCCTGGAGAAGGGAATGGCAACTCGCTCTAGTATTCTTACCTGGAGAATTCCATGGACAGGCCATGGTGTCACAAAGAATTGGACATGACTGAGCAACTAACATTTTCATTAGAAGTTTGGGAAAGTTAACCAGAACCTGGACCTTGGGATAGTAACCATGTCTTGTTCACTTTTGCATTCCCAGTGTCCTGGAACAAAGCAGGCACTAAATAAGGACTTTTTGAAATGACTGTTGAAGGCAAATTCCTTCTGCTTTTTTTTTTTTTTTTTACTGTTTTTAATATATATGTAAGCATTAATAAGTAACATTTACTGAATACTGAAACAGGCAGATTGCCAAGCATGTGTTATTATTTTTGTTTCTCAAATAACTCTAACAACTAAGTGTAATTATTATCCCATTTTATAGGTGAGGAAACTGAGGCTTATAAAGGTCATATGACTTGTCCAGAGTCTTGTTAGTAGGTGGTGAATTTAGTGTTCTGACCCAGATCAGATTCCAAGGTAAGCATTCTTTACTAGATGGCCTCTCAGGAATCCATATGGTTTTCTTTTTAATGAATAATAGTACTCTTGCCTGGAAAATCCTATGGTCGGAGGAGCCTGGTGGGCTGCAGTCCATGGGGTCGCGAAGAGTCGAACATGACTGAGCGACTTCGCTTTTACTTTTCACTTTCATGCATTGGAGAGGGAAATGGCAACCCACTCTGGTGTTCTTGCCTGGAGAATCCCAGAGAGGGAGGATCCTGGTAGGCTGCCTTCTATGGGGTCGCACAGAGTCGGACACGACTGAAGTAACTCAGCAGCAGCAGCAGCAGCAAACACTTATGTGGTGCTTTCTATGGGCCAGCCATTGTTAAAGGCACACTGCATGGATCAATTCATTAAATCTTCATATCTCCTCACATCTACCTTCATTACACTTGTGCTGATAAAAAAAAAAAAAAGGAGGCCCAGAGAATGTAAGCAGTATGCCTCAACTCACACAGTGAGTAAGGGTAAGACTAGATTATGAATCCAGGCTCTCTGGTCCTAGACTCAATGCTTTTAATCACCATGGAATACTGTTTCTTGATGAGGTTTGGATAGTAGTCAAGTTTTCCTTTTACCCATAATACTTAGCCCATACTAAGGAATACTTAATATGTAACATAGTAATCCACAATACTGAGCCTAGTCTAAGGAATATTTAGAATTCATTAGTACACATAGTCAATATCTTTCACTTATTATAGTACCTATCCCAAAGTGTGGTAATTTTTTTTTTTTTTTTTTTATGGTATCCAATCTCTCTAACTAGATTTGAAGCTTCTGGAGGAAAGATGGCTGCCAGTTTTCAATCTTTAGTTTAAGCATAGAAATCTGCTATAATTCCACTTCTAGTTTGGGCATGGCTAGAAAACCCTGAGCTTAGGGTACATTATATTCACTAGTCAATGGCTGTCATGGTATACTCATAAACTAATTTATAAAAATGACTTGTTTGTATGTGTTCATTTAGGGCTGTCAAATATTTCTATTACAATACCCAGACAATATGAGGTAGAATTAAGATAGTGTTAAGTATAATTCAGAAACTAAAACTTAAATATACCTACATTGGTTTTTAGGGATATTTGATGTAAGGAAATTTAGGTGTTCACCAGCATGAAATTCTAGCACCACAAGCGAAACTGTTTTTCCTTCTGACATGTCTCATTCTAGTAATTAACCATTGGGAATGTGTGTCAAGCTCTTAAAAATATAAAAATAGAATGATAAAAAGTAAAAAAGAGCTTCTTAGTATATGTATTAGAACTTTTTGAAAAAATAGCCAATATATTACTGAAAGTTCAAAATCATGGGAACTTCTTCCCAAACACATCGGAATATATGGTACTAGGCTCACCTTTGTCATATCAGAATGTCAGACCGTTTATGGCTCATGGGAGATACTGACAAAGTCCTTGTGTTTTGCCTGAAACCCTCTATTTGTCTTTATTCACACAAAGCACCTTTTACCACAATGCTTTGCAAAACTTGTCTTCCCAGACGTTAACCCAACGATAATGCATGGAATGTCAGTACAAACGCCAATTTACGTCTGTTTCTATTTGAATCGATACCAAGAAACCCTTTCAACAGGAAACAATTTAGTTTTTAAAGCTTCCTTGGCTACTGGTACTTCGATAGCCAATTAGACTTTTGGTTTATATAGTTGGGCTTCCCCGGTGGCTCAGATGGTAAAGAATCCGCCTGCAATGCAGAAGACCTAGGTTTGATCCTTGGGTTGGGAAGATCCCCTGAAGGAGGGCATGGCAACCCACTCCAGTATTCTGGCCTGGAGAATTCCATGGACAGAGGAGCCTGGCAGGCTGCAGTCCATGGGGTCGCAAAGAGTCAGACAGGACTGAGTGACTAAGCACACAGGCATGGTTTGTATAGTTGGGGTTCAGTGTTTGCCTAGTGAAGAGATTCAGGACTATCTAAATATGAGAAGTTTCATATTATGATGATCCATTTATTTAGTTCGGTGGTTCTCTAGTGGGGACAATTTTGTTCCCTGGGGGGTATCTGGCAATATCTGGAGGCATTTTTGATTGTCACGACTAGGAGGGGTACTGGTGTCTAATTGGTAGATGGCCTAGGATGCTGCCAACCATTCTGCAATACATGGGATAGCCCACTCCCTGAACAATGACTTATGTGGTTCAAATGTAATAGTGCCATAGTTGAGAAACCCTGTGTAGCTTAAGGCCTTTGGCTCTCTATTTGAAAAGGTCAGTACCCTTGAAACAGGGAATATGAATGTTTTAAAATATATCAGTCATTTACATTTTAGTGTGAGTTTACTCACACCTTTTACCACAGAAGTCTGTGATGAATGGGGGCTGGGCTTCATGTGAGGGAGGAGATTTTTCGTCATTGCATGCAGGCGTGCTGTCATTATAGGAAGAGATAGATGCAGAAATAAGAGGCTGAAGGCTCTAAAATATTGTATGTTTTTTCTTTACACACAGATTCAATTTTGCAGAATATAAACAGAAAATAAAGAATAAAAATGAGTATACCCATGCACCATTATACAAATGTGCAATCGGATAATAGCATTCTAGAAATCAAAAGTCAGTATGTTGGAGGCAATGTTACACTTTTAAAAATCCAAGCTATATCTACCATTTTAAGCTTTTCTCCTACCTTTCTATGTGATTTCTACTTTCCAGCCTGAAAAGATGCTATGAACTTTATTATCTCCCCTCTGACTTGCATTTCTTGCTCCTGCCTGAAATGCTTTTTCCATTCCTTTCTTCATGTTTATGACAGTGCTGGCCAAAAGTTTTACATGCAGGCCATCTCTGACCAGTTGGATTGGGTTAGTGCTTTGTTGAGAAAAATTCTGAGGCTTGGTCTGGGTGCTATGAGAAAGCTTGCCATGCCTAACTAACATGGGCTGGGAAGGAGTTGTGATTCAGTCATGGCCAACCATCTGCCTTCCCAAACAGGGTTTCAGGGCTCAGTTATGACCTTCTTATTAAATCTGCCCTAAAAAATAAACTCTTTTCTGAATACCCATTTGAATGAAGAATTCCTTTTCCTCAGTGATCAGTGCAAAGAAATAGAGGAAAATAATAGAATGGGAAAGACTAGAGATCTCTTCAAGAAAATTAGAGATACCATGGGAACATTTCATGCAAAGGTGGGCTCAATAAAGGACAGAAATGGTATGGACCTAATAGAAGCAGAAGACATTAAGAAGAGGTGGCAAGAATCCACAGAAGAACTACACAAAAAAGATCTTCATGACCCAGATAATCATGATGGTATAGTCACTCACCTAGAGCGAGACATCCTGGAATGCAAAGTCAAGTGGGCCTTAGTAAGCATCACTACGAACAAAGCCAGTGGAGGTGATGGAATTTCAGTTGAGCTATTTCAAATCCTGAAAGATGATGCTGTGAAAGTGCTGCATTCAATATGCCAGCAAATTTGGAAAATGCAGCAGTGGCCACAGGACTGGGAAAGGTCAGTTTTCATTCCAATCCTGAAAAAAGCAATTCCAAAGAATGCTCAGACTACTTCACAATTGCACTCATCTCACACACTAGTAAAGTAATGCTCAAAATTCTTCAAGCCAGGCTTCAACAATACATGAACCGTGAACTTCCAGATGTTCAAGCTGGTTTTAGAAAAGAGGAACCAGAGATCAAATTGCCAACATCTGCTGGATCATCGAAAAAGCAAGAGAGTTCCAGAAAAAAAAATCTATTTCTGCTTTATTGACTATGCCAAAGCACTTGACTGTGTGGATCACAATAAACTGTGGAAAATTCTAAAAGAGATGGGAATACCAGACCACCTGACCTGCCTCTTGAGAAATTTGTATGCAGGTCAGAAAGCAACTGGACATGGAACAACAGACTAGTTCCAAATCAGAAAAGGAGTACATCAAGGCTGTATATCGTCACCCTGCTTATTTAACTTGTATGCAGAGTACATCATGAGAAATGCTGGGCAGGATGAAGCTCAAGCTGGAATCAAGATTGCCAGGAGAAATATCAATAACCTCAGATATGCAGATGACATCACCCTTATGGCAGAAAGTGAAGAAGAACTAAAGAGCCTCTTGATGAAAGTGAAAGATGAGAGTGGAAAAGTTGGCTTACAGCTCAACATTCAGAAAACTAAGATCATGGCATCTTGTCCCATCACTTCATGGGAAATAGATGGGGAAACAGTGGAAACAGTGGCTGACTTTATTTTTTGGGGCTCCAAAATCAGTGCAGATGGTGACTGTAGCCATGAAATTAGAAATGCTTGCTCCTTGGAAGAAAAGTTATGACCAACCTAGACAGCATATTAAAAAGCAGAGACATTACTTTACCAACAAAGGTCCATCTCGTCAAAGCTATGGTTTTTCCAGTATTCATGTGTGGATGTGAGATTTAGACTATAAAGAAAGCGGAGTGCTGAAGAATTGATGCTTTTGAACTGTGGTGTTGGAGAAGACTCTTGAGAGTCCCTTGGACTGCAAGGAAATCCAACCAGTCCATTCTGAAGGAGATCAGCCCTGGGATTTCTTTGGAAGGAATGATGCTAAAGCTGAAACTCCAGGACTTTGGCCACCTCATGAGAAGAGTTGACTCATTGGAAAAGACTCTGATGCTGGGAGGGATTGGGGGCAGGAGGAGAAGGGGACGACAGAAGATGAGCTGGTTGGATGGCATCACTGACTCAATGGACATGAGTTTGAATAAACTCTGGGAGTTGGTGATGGACAGGGAGGCCTGGCATGCTGCAGTCCTTGGGGTCGCAAAGGGTTGGACATGACTGAGTGACTGAACTGAACTGAGTTTCCTTAACATCCCACTGTTCTTTCCAAATCAAGCTCAGAAGCCACCTTTGCTCTGAATCTTCCATGGTTCATCCAGGGTGAATCCCTTTCGGTTTACTTCTTCAGAACTTTTCTAGCCCTTAAAGAATATTTATAACATGATCCCTGTGTAGGGATGATTTATGTATACCTCCTATCCTTTGAGCTGTAATCTCTTGTATTTGGTCACATCTTAGACATAAAAAATGATCAACATACTTTGTTACAGATTTTTAAAAATTGTTTTACCAAACTAGTAAAGAGAATATCAGGGCTTCCCTGGTGGCTCAGATGGTGAAGAATTTGCCTTCATTGTAGGACACCTGGGTTCAATCCCTGGGTTGGAAAGATACCCTGGAGAAGGGAATGGCTACTCAATCCAGTATTCATGCCTGGAGAATTCCATGGACAGAGGAGCCTGGTTGGGTATATAATCCATGGGGTCAACAAAGAGTCAGACACAACTGAGCGACTTTCACTTTCAAAGAGAATATTATAAAGGTGGTTCTTGATGGCATAATTTAATCCATATATTTTTCTTGGGGCAGTTAAAAAATATCCTTTACAATACTTCATTTCTCATTTTGATGACATTTACTAAATTCTAAGAAAGCTGAGTGCTGAAGAATCGATGCTTTTGAACTGTGGTGTTGGAGAAGACTCTTGAGAGTCCCTTGGACTGCAAGGAGATCCAACCAGTCCATTCTGAAGGAGATCAGCCCTGGGATTTCTTTGGAGGGAATGATGCTAAAGCTGAAACTCCAGTACTTTGGCCACCTCATGCGAAGAGTTGACTCATTGGAAAAGACTCTGATGCTGGGAGGGATTGGGGGCAGGAGGAGAAGGGGACGACAGAGGATGAGATGGCTGGATGGCATCACTGACTTGATGGACGTGAGTCTGAGTGAACTCCGGGAGTTGGTAATGAACAGGGAGGCCTGGCATGCTGTGACTCGTGGGGTTGCAAAGAGTCGGACACAACTGAGTGACTGAACTGAACTAAATTCTAACCTTGTGTAATTGTTTCCTTATTTTGTGTCCTTCATGACACTTTATTTTAGGTCCTATTCTAGCCACAAGAGATACAAGCTAAAACAGAATTTTTAAAGGAACTTATAGACTAATAGAGAAGACAGTAATGTGATTAAGTACTAGAGATAGTCTGGCAGCTTAGTTATGGGGGCAGGGGGCATAGCATGGAGATAATTTGGCCCTAGGATTTCTTCTCTTCTAAATTTTTAAAGCCCCAAGTCTTTGTTTCCAACCCTGTTCTCTCTCCTGAATTCCAGCATCATATATTCAAATTATTGCCTGACTTCTTCATAAGCACTGCTAAGAGGCAACTTAAACTCAGTGTGGCCCTAAAGAACATATGATTCACACCCTCAGCTCCTCTTCCTCTTCTCAGAGAACTATTTACAAGTTTTAAAGACAACTCATAATTAACTTCTTGTTTTTTCCCCCCACATCCACATCTAAAACCCAAGCGAGTCCTTTCAATTCTACAGCTAAAGTATATCCTAAACCCCTACAATTCTTTTCACCTTCATCGCTTCTACCCTACTAGATCAAGCTACAAACAGTAGATGATTGCAGTGATCTCCTAAATGGCTCCTCATGCCCACTCTTAACTCACCTCCTTCCACATAAGCAATTCTCCACAAGGTGGCCAAAATCCTCTTCTTAGAAAATAATCTTTAACAAATCTCAACCCTGCTTGAAAAGCTTTAAGCCTTTAGTTACACTTAGTTGCCACAGAATCCAAACCGTTTGTGGCTCCTGTCCTCCTGGCTAATTTTACCTGGCACTACCCCACCTAATGTTCCTCCTGTGTTTATATGTTAAGTTGCTTCAGTCATGTCTGACTCTTTGTGACCTTCTGAACTGTAGCACATCAGGCTCTTTAGTTCAAGGGATTCTCCAGGCAAGAATATTGGAGCGGGTTGCCATTTCCTGCTCCAGGAGACCTTCCCGACCCAGGGATTGAATCCAAGTCTCTTAGGTCTCCTGTATTGGCAAGCGGGTTCTTTACCACTAGAGCCACCTGGGAAGCCCTTTACTTAGCTAAGTAGGAGGAACTCCTTCTCAGTCGTCTTGTCTGGCCGCTCCTTTCCAGCCTCTTCTTTCCATTCCTCTAGGACGTTAAACCTATGAAGTCCTGGAGTCTTCTTTCCAATTTCCTCCTGCATGGGATGTTCAGCCCTGGATCTTTCATGACACCTTACTTTTTAGAATAAATGTCAACATGTCAGCAGCAGTAGAACTTCCTAAGCACCCAATGTAAAGTGGCCACTGCCAGTAGAATATTTCAGTTCTCTTCATAACAATGGTCTGATATTTTCCTGTCTGAATCTATTTTTTTTCTACTTTTCTTCACTAGAAGAAAACATTTTGAGAGTAGAGATTTTCATCTGTCTTATTTAACACAGCATCTCTGACATTTAGAACAGAGTCTGGTACATAGTAGGTGCTTAAAAAGCACTGTTGATTAGATATTATTGATAGTCATTGGCCAACTAGATGGTATTGGCAGTAAATACATAAATTACTCTCTATAGGGAACACTATGAAGTGATCTGTTGGCCCTTTCTTAATTAAGGTTCCAGACTTTTAGACTTAGACAGCAAGAGAAAACCATTAGAGTAGTCACAGTAATGGTCTCTTTGCCCTCAGGTCAGGGTGCTATAGAGAATGGGCTTAATCTAAAGATTTCCCACCTATGTTCCTGCTAATTGAAGATGTAGGGTTTGATGCAAGAATTAAGCTGAGAATAACCAGCCATTAAAGCTCTTAGAACTTATTAGAGGTTTGGGAGATGGATGAAGAGAAAAGTGGGAAGTATTTATTGTATTACTTACAAAGCACTTGGGCTATTTTGGACTCCATACTCTCTATATTATGCTCAAGAAATACAGTGTCTGAAGTCCCTACCCTTTGGATAAAAGATGGGTCATAATCAGCAGGAAATACATGTAGCATCTTGAGCTATGCTCCTTTTAAAGTTAATTAGAGTGTGGTAGTGATCAAGGGATAATAGAGATAGAAAGTTACTATGATATTCATGATAAGTAGGTATACCAAACAGCCTGCCAATAGCTAACAAAGGAACAGTAGCTAAAATGATGTACTAGTTTTCTTTTCAGTTAAGGAAGTTCACGCTGACATGAGCCTTCACTGAAAGTTGAGTACCCCTTATCTCTTTAGCAGTCATGCAATATTAGGGCAGACTTTGTGTACAGTTAGTGCTGTTCTTGAGAACCCCAAGTCATTCTCTTAAAAGATTAGTGGAGAAAATATTCTTTATGATCAGAGCATATTGTTTTTCAATTAAATATCTATAACAAACTCTCTTAGCATCAGGACTGCTCCTAGAAAAGGAAACTAGAATGTTTCATGCCAGTACAGGGTGGGATACTTGGTTTCCAGGCATGGCTGGATAAGGAATTCTTATCCAAGGGGCATATACTATGCAATTTTCAGCATGAGGAAAATGAATGGCTGCAATATAGGAGATTTTGGAGTTTCCATAGCTTCAGATACTAGAAAACCTGCTGCCTCCACAGTTTCCACACCTTTTCCTCAGCAAAATGTTACACAATTGTGCTGAGGACACTTGTGGCCTCTAATGGCCAGATAATGGACCACAATAAAAGTTATGGGTCCCCAGCTGGATTGAAGCTCATAATGGTTGGCAAGATCCATTATTTCACCATTAGGATCTGCAGAAAATGGAGACAATTGTCAACCAAAGAGAAAACAAAAGTACATCATGGCATGTATTTCTCTTATTTGAGAAAAAATTCTAATTCCCTAGAGTGGATGGTGATTTTCCTATGTATATGAGTTTCTCTATTGCCTAACCTGTGTGTATTTTTAGAAAGCTTTTAATGCATAAATGCATTGTCTGTTATTCCAAGTTGATGGATTATGATTATGGTCCTACACTGGATTTTAAAGTGATTAATTACAATTTTCAATTTTTAAAAATAAATAAGAGGACAAAAATTAGAGAAAGATGAAGAATAGGTTTGGTTCATGTTAAGTATCTGAATGGTTTTCTCCTCCTTCCCCAATTCAGCTATTTTCCACAGCACAAAATATGGTAGTTTTAATGTCATCGTGTTTTCTGAGGATCTATCTCTGCTTTAGAAAGAGCCAAGACCCTTTAAATTACAAGGGTGGTGAGCTATTATTCCATGTCTTGGTAATATTTCTTTAGAAATCAATAAACACGTCTTTAGCCGTTTCATTTAGCCTTGTGGGGCTTGATGTTTTAGTTGTGTCTTCTAGTAAACGTAATGGTGGCATGATATCAATATTCCTTTTAAAAAAATTATGCTCCCACTTTTTTCCTCTTATCACTCTCACCTTTGAATGAAACTAGAGTCAATATAGAGTAACCCATTATCTGATGTGTGTGTTTGGGATGGAGAGAAGGCAGCAGGGGAGACTGACATAGAACACCACATTTTGTGGAACTTATGATCTGTTAAAATCCCAAATTGTCCCTCCTGAGAAACTGAAATTATCTATTTGAGATCCTTCCATCTTGTAGGAAGGTAAAGTCCTGATCCTAAGTTAACTCTGCTTCTTGAGGCAGTTGCATATTTAGCTCCAGTTGGCTGATTAGAAATATAAATTTAAAAAATTATTTGGAAATTTAAATCTCATATTTAAAAACTGTATTTTTTTCTAGCATAAATAAATTATGAGGCAAAAATATTTAAAGTACTTTTTATATTTAAGCCATATGAATCTCCCCCTTTGCGTTATGTAAAACTATGAATTTCAGCCATTAAAGAATCTCAATACAGGTGCAAAGATATGCAAGGCACTTATGATTATTTTGTAGAGTTCTTCATACTTTGTGGAGTTGGTGATGTTTATTCTGATATATTTATTGGTTGATGATTAAAAATACATACCTAGAACAAATAATTCTTAAAGTTTTTTTTTCAAATACAGTAGTATTTTATTGAAAATGAGTATCATGGCAGAATGGATTACCTATACTTTGTTTTTTTTACTCCATGACCATGTCATGTAGAGTTAGGGTTAGGGTTATGATAAGGTAGATCAGCATTTGAAATTCTCTGCACAGTTTGGGCTCTGATGCAAGATGCTCTGGGGAATGCTGAAGAAGCTGTAACCTATCTCTCACAAAGTTCAAGTGGCTTTCATTTCTGTTTTGTAAGCTTCTCAAAATTTAAAAAAAGTTGAAATATTTTATTACAACACCAAGTAATGGTGATTATTCCATAGACAATACCATTTCAGATGCCTTATAGGTCAAATCTTTCAAAATAAAGAGTAAGGTAATTTCAATTACAGGTTAAAGTAGCTTAATGAGAAGTTGGGGCTTCTCAGGTGGCTCTGTGGTAAAGAATCTGCTGGCTAACGCTGGAGATGCAGGAGGTGTGGGGTTCAATCCCTGGATCAGGAAGATCCCCTGGAGTAGGAAATGGCAACCCCCTACAGTATTCTCTTTTTCAAATGATTCTAAAATTTGTATGGAAACACAAAAGACCCCAAATAGCCAAGGCAATTTTGAGAAAAAAGAACAAAACTGGAGGTATCACACTTCCTGATTTCAAACTATATTACAAAGTTACAGTAATCAAAACAGTATGATACTGGTACAAAAGCAGACATATAGATCAGTGAGACAGAATAGAGATACCAGAAATCAACCCACATTTACATGGGCAATTAATGCATGACAAAGGGGGCAAGAACATACAGTGAAGAAAAGACAGTCACTTCAATAAATGGTATTGGGAAAACTGGAGAGCTGCATGTGGAAGAGTTAAGCTGGACCACTCTCTCACCCCATGCACAAAAGTAAGTTCAGAATGGACTAAAGACCTAAATGTAAGTCCTGAAACAATAAAACTTATAGAAGAAAACATATGCAGCAAGCTTTTTGACATCAGTCTTAGTAATATTTTTTGGATATGTCTCCTCAGGCAAGGGGAAAAAAGCAAAAATCAATAGAACTACATCAAACAAAAAAGGTTTCACACAGCAAAATACATTATCAAGAAAAGAAAAAGCCATCTACTAAATGAGAGAAGTAGTTGTAAATGATATAGCTGATAAGGGATTATATCTAAAACATACAAAGAACTTATACAACTCAACATAAAAAGAAAAGATTAATAATTGGGCAGAGAATCTGAATAGACATTTTTCAACAGAAGACATACAGACATATGGCCAACAGACACATGAAAAGATGTTCAACATGACTAATCATCAGTGAAATGCAAATCAAATGAGATATTACCTCACACCCATCAGAATGGCTGTCATCAAAAAGACAATAAATAAATGTTGGTGAAGATGTGGAGAAAAGGGACCCCCTCATGCTGTTTGTGGGGATAAAATTGGAAAACAATGTGCAGAGTCCTCAAAAAATAAAAAATAGAACTACCACATGACCCTGCAATTCCACTCCTGGGTGTTTATTTGAAGAAACCAAAAACAAGAGTATAAAAAATTTCAAATATCTCAATAGTCTTTGTATTTGACTATATGTGGAAATGATAATATTTAGATACATTGAGTTAATAACATTTTTATTAAAATTAATGTTATCTATTTTTTCCTTTAAAAGTGACTACTAGAACATTTAAAATTATATGTGCTATTCAGATTAATGACTTACATCTGTTTTTCTTGGATAGAACTATCTTCTGTAACTTCACAGTAAGCTGGAGTTACGTTAGCTTTTCAGAGCAAATTTTCCTATGATCTCACAAGTCTCTCTTTGTATTAGCTAGAGGCAAAGCCTGTTTGCGACAGAACTGAAGTTAACAGAATCCTTTACCTCCCAATTGTTAGACTTTTTCATTTTAATAATTATAACAATAAAGTCACAAAAATATTCTTCCAAATTTTCCATTGAGAGTCATGTGTTATATGATATCACGTCCAAAGGATTTGGTCACATGGTATTCATGCTTTAGAAAGAATTGAAAGAATTGTTTAGAAAGAATTGGTCCATTTTTGGGGAGGTGGGGAGGTTAGGATACCGTAATCCATTTATTCTTTGCCCATTCTGGGGTTCTTGCCAAGGTATCACACACATGACAATTAACAGTAAAGTAAGAAATAAGAGTCTTTAATAATAGGCTAGCACATGTTCCCTTCTCTCCCAGCAAAGGGCTCTGAATAAAAACTGAGCTTAGGCCAGAGGTATTTGAAAAAAGAAAATAAAGGAAAGGCTGGATCAGAGAGAGGCAAGCTACTGGCAACTGTGCCTGGGACAACAGTCTTCTTTATCTGCTTACCAAAAATTGCAAGAAGTAAAAGTTAGTATCCACCTCCCCAGAAGGCTTTGTTTCTCTTAATGTGTTCAAAACAGAAAACAGGTAGAAGAGAAAAAGACGGTGGCCAGACCTGCCTCAGGAGCAAGTCGTATGCCATGCATAGTGTTCCAAAATTGCTCCTTTTTGAATTCACATACATACCTCCACTTTGAGATATGTGGGGGGAAAAACGACTTGGTGAATTGACTGTCTCTACCACAAATTAAGAATAGAATACTGAAAACCAACCTCTTTCTTAGAGAATAAATAAGCCAAGGATACTCTTTTCCATAGCTTTAAAAGTTAGATAGGATGCTACTGTAGAGAATTCCAGATGGATCAATTTGTGAAGCTTAAAAATATCCTGTATGAGATGTTTTCTGAGTTAGAATCTGCAGCAGCTGGATTGCAAATTGAATATATTGTCATCAACTTTGAGGCCATAATGGTCAGTGCATTGTTCTGCACTACTTAAATACCTGTGAATGAGCATGTTGAGCTCAATAATATGATTTTCTTCCCTGGCTTTATTTCATTTGTTTGATTATTTAAATATGAGTGAAGAATTTTGAGTGACTATTTAAGCATGGATCATTGAGAATGTCTCAAAATAATTTATTTCCATATTTCACCTTGCAGCCCTACCCTTTCCATCCCAGCCCCTGTAAATGAGAGTGAAAGCAATTTCCTGTGGGAGAAGATGAAACTCCAAGGTCCCTCTGCCTTCCCCACAAAGGCTATTGCCAATCAATGCAGTTCCCTGGGGTTAAGGTCTTGTATGCAGGGGGTCCAGGTAAATTGTTCCTGGTAGAGAATAAAACTGCTGTCACTTGTCTTGGGGAATAGAAGCTAAGACAGCTAAGGAACAATACGTCAGCAAAAGGCAAAAGAAAACTCTCCGTTTTAGACTAAATTTCAAGATACCACAAAATGTTTGCTAGTAATATCATATTTAATGTTTTCATGAATAAAATATTGATGTCTAGTACATTTAAAAAAAACTGAATGTGATGACCAGTTTAAAATTCATGCATCTCCTTTTCCTCCAGAGTGATCAAAAGCTTCTGATTAGGATGGCAAAGATAGGTTTTAAGGCATGTGCCATTCTGCAGAATTGCTGTCTATTAGAGGCCATGATACCAGTAAAATTAGATTAAGGTTAAGGCAGGAATGTAAATTTTGTTAATAAGGTTTCTATATTTTAATTCAAAACCAAACACCCTGCGGGTCTATTGATGCTAATCCCATTTAATCTTGCAAAAAGCTTTCCTGGTATCAAGGGATCTGGGTGAGTACTTGCCCTTTATTACCTGGAAAATGAAGAATTTTCTTACACCTTCACCTCTAAATAGTATAAACATAGCCATAGAATTTTGATGACTTTAAGAAAACAAATACATTTATATGACTCTGTAGAAACTCAAATGCTATGTGTTATGTGCAATGAGTGTTATATCTACATGTCTCTTGCAAGAGTCATATATTCATCTGTTTAATTACTCCGTGCCTGAAGTCTCTTGTATTTAAAATATTTATGCTTAGTTTACTAACCTGTGCCTTTCTGAGTTGGCACAGCTGTTTCAAAACATTTCAAAAAATGTTTTGAAAGTACATTAAAAAAATAAGTCGAGACATATCACTTCTCACTTTGGTAAATAAATTACTTCTCTGCTTTAGGGAGATTTTGCCATTTATTTCTCACCTTTTATTTATTTCAGTGCTTTCTCTGCTCTCTTCTGACTCTGCTTTTCCTACAGTCTCTGTCAGAGCGTGTCCCTAACACACACTGTGATGTGTCCCAAATTTTAGCATATGCTCATTCTCCTTCGTGCGTGCTGCGTGCATCCCTCCTGAATACGATGTTAAACAATTCTGTACTCTACATATACACGTATATATGTATGCGGGTGTGTACGTGTGCATATATATGTACATGACTAAGGTGCCAGAGAGGATGAAGATATATGTATCAAGTGCTGAAATCTTTTTAAATGTGGTGGACTGGAAAGGGTGTAAGTTTTAGAGCCAGATATATGCTCTAATTCCTCCCCTTTCAAAGTGTCTGCACCTGAAATTGTTCTTTCTTATTTCTTCCATCATTTCCATCAGCATAAATGAGCATTACCTAGCATATTAAAAAAGCTCTGGCAGGTAACAGCTTCATTGTTCAAAAAATAATGTTTCTTTCAGTTCCCATTACAAAAAAATTCCCCAAACATTATAGATAAATACCAGTCTTTCTTACTGGGTAAAAGGTCCCATGAAGCCAAGAAATTTTTTGTCTGATTCAGTACTACAGACTCAGGACTTAGAATACTTCTAGCATCTATAGACGTCTCAGCAAACACTTGTCAAATGAATGAATGAATGAGTGAATGGGTGAATGAACAATGTTTGGATCAGAGTATAGGCTTAATCAAGGTTGGCTCTTATAACAATGAAACTGACATTTTGTGAACCTGATATTTCTTATAAACGCCAAGAAGATTCAGAACAACCACACCACGAAGCTTGTCTAAAATTCTATCACTGAAGTCTGAAAGACTTACCGGTACACATATCAGTGGTTATATGGTTTAACAAGTTTGACATGTCTTTGAAATTTTATAGGGAAAAGTCTGCCATGAAATCTTTCAACTTTCTATTTCGCTTACCTTCCTATTATTACTTGAATATTGTGTACAGTTTCTAGTTATTTCCCTAAAACTGTAGCACCTAAGAATAATAAACTTATGCCATGTTCTTTATCTAAGTAGAGTATGTTAAAGTTTTAGATACTAGAATTGAGTTATTTCAATGTTTACTTAGGAAGTAAACAGGAAGTGCTGCTATTGACTCATCTATCATTGTAGGTTTGTTGACTGTAACAAATGTCCTATTCTGGTGAGGGATGTTGATGATGGGAAATACTGTGCATATGTGAAATCTCTGTACTTTCCTCTCAATTTTTTATTGAGATATAATTGATATATAAAGTTACATTAATTTCAGGTATACAACATAATCATTCCACTATGTATATTAATATATTAGAGATGATCACAATAAGCTTAGTCAACATCCATCACCCTGGAAGAAAGTGGCTCTGAAAGTGAAGTCACTCAGTCATGTCCAACTCTTTGTGACCCCATGGACTGTAGCCTACCAGGCTCCTCTGTCCATGGGATTTTCCAGACAAGAATACTGGAGTGGGTTGCCATTTCCTTCTCCAGGGGATCTTTCCAACCCAAGGATCAATCCATCACCCTGCTGCTGCTGCTACTGCTGCTAAGTCGCTTCAGTGGTGTCCGACTCTGTGCGACCTCATAGACGGAAGCCCACCAGGCTCCCCAGTCCCTGGGATTCTCCAGGCAAGAACACTGGAGTGGGTTGCCATTTCCTTCTCCAATGCATGAAAGTGAAAAGTGAAAGTGAAAAGTGAAAGTGAAAAGTGAAAGTGAAGTCGCTCAGTCGTGTCCGACTCTTAGCGACCCCATGGACTATAGCCTACCAGGCTCCTCCATCCATGGGATTTTCCAGGCAAGAGTACTGGAGTGGGGTGCCATTGCCTTCTCCAATCCATCACCCTACAAAATCACAAATATTTTTTCTTGTGATGAGAACTTTTAAGATCTACTCTCTTGATAACTTTAAAACATAAACTCCACTATCATTAATTCTAGTCACCATGCTGCACATTACATGCCCAGGACTTATTTATTTAATAACTGGAAATTTGTACTTTTTGACAACTTCCTCTTAATTTTGAAGTGATCATAAAACTACTCCAAAAAGGCTTTTTTTTGAAGAGAGAAAATACAAGGCATATGAACAATTCTGTCTTAATATCTTCCAGTAGTGATTTAACTTTAAAGCTTTCATGTGTTTGGAACTTTCTCTAAAAGAGGAGTAAAAATCAACAATGTGGAAATTCTTTGATTTTATTTTTCTGATGCAACTGCATGCATTTGGTAATACAGGATAGGTAACCTCAGTGTTAATTAAAATTTCAGTAAAAAAGCACATTATAATTAATAGCACTCCTGGTCTTAGTGCATATACTCTAATAAAACAAATCCAGCAAAGCTGAAATAAAATCATTCTAAAACATACCTAGATCATGCCGTTACACTGTCCATACAACTTCAGTGTCTCCCCATTGCCTAGAGGATTAATAGCAAATTACTCAGCCTGAAAAATATATCCTTCTGTGCTGACCCCAAGCAATTTCCATAGCCTTGTCACCAGCTATTTCTGATACAAACCTGATGTGACATCACAGCAATCAACAACCAGGCAGAGTTGACTGAGACGCCACCTAATACTACCTGGTTGTGTGACTTTGGGAGCTCTTGATCCAGCTCTTTTGAACCTCAGCTCTCCTATCTGGTTAATAGTACCTTCTCACTGCACTGCTGGGAGGACTGTGGCAAAGTCCAGGCTCCATGTGGTCCCTGGCATCAGAAGCTCTCAGTAACGAGGGGAGTATTATCATCCCTAATGATGTCTTTTTATTCCAGTCTTGGTGTCTTTGTGCCCTTTCTTGAAACACAGCTGAAAATTGAAGGTTTTCCTGTCTACTCATCCTTCAAAGCCCCTCCTCGTGTGTGAAGCCTTGACAGCCCACTCTAGCCCAAGATGATTGCTTTTACCCTGAACTCACAGTTCTCATTTTCCATATGTTCCTTTAAAAATGATTTGTATTGTAATCTCTCTGATACTCTTCTCTCATAGTTTATCTTTCCACATAGTTATTTTATGAACAGAGTTGCTATCAAAGGAAGTCATGGTTGGGAGCTAGAAAGAAAATAAATAGATGGACAGACTAGTGGATCCTAAACTGTGTCCTCTGGAGCTTCCCTGGGGGACATTGTGGTGAGGTGGAATGAGTGCAGTGCCATTTGGAGAACCTCAGGTAAGCAGGGTTCTTGGTCCTGTCCACAGCTTCTACTCAGAGCATCAACCTTTCAATATTTCTTTGTTGTGATTATTAATATTTATTGAAACTCATCTAACAAGATTAAGTGCTGGAGTTCCAAGTAAGAATTCACCAATAAAAGAATTCCATTGCTCTATGAAACCTTGAAAGTCATTTATCCAGTGCAAGCTTCTAGCTTCTACTAAGAAAGAAGACTTGGAGAATCACAATCAAGGTCATGCAATGCGGGCTGACATTAGAAAAATAGTCTCAAACCCCAGCTTCTTTAGTTTATAGTTTGCCTGTTTATTAATTAAATGACTAGAGCCTTGAGGTCAGAGACCACTTATTTTATTTCTCTGTTTTTCTTCCAACCCTAGCTCAGGGCTTTAAACAGAATCCCAGTGTCTAAATAGTTAAAGAGGGCAGTATCCCTATAACCCAATCACAAAATGGGAACAATAGACCACTTCCACCACAGCCCCTGTAGACTGAAGGAACATTTGGATAGAATAACAGAAGAAGCATGGTATGGATCAGCATGAACCAGGGTCCATTTCATTTTGGACCCTTTAAATGTACCCTGAATATCCATTCCAGGTCAGCCTGGAAACCTCATTCCAAATTCCTGCCAGTTACCTGCAGAATTCTTCAATCCTCCACTGCTAGTTATCACTGGTTTCTGAGCAGGGCTGCTATGGAAGGAAGCCATGGTTGGGAGCAAGAAGGAAATAAATAGATGAACAGGCTAGTGGATCCTAAACTGTGTCCTCTGGAGCTTCCTTGGGAATACTGTGATGTGGTAGAATGAGGTGCAGTGCCTTTTGGAGAACGTCGGGTAAGCAGGGCTCTTGGTCTTATCCCCAGCTTCTACTCAGAGCATTTACCTTTCAATATTTATTTGTTATGATTATTAATATTTATTGAAACTCATCTAACAAAATTAAATGCTGGAGTTTTCATTTTGAAATATTAGCTAAATATTAGCTAATATGAGCTAAATATTAGCTGTCAAATGGAATTTGAATTCTGTGTGGACTATCTAGCTTGTCTATGACCTTTGTATTTCATCAAGATTCTAGAGTTATTATTTTCTTCCACCTGTAAGTCCTATAGGTGTTGGCCAGAGAAGTCTGATTCTTGTATCTTGATGCCTCCCCAGGAAGCCTGTAGCTGTGTCTCCTCTCCTCTGGGCTCCACATGATGAGACAGGGGAATGACCTAATTGGTCTGGGTATGAAAACAGAGCCTGGACAAGATGCTAAAAAGTTAGGTATTGATCAAAAAGAAGACCCAAAACGGCACAATAAGGGGAAAGAAATAATACTTGAGTTCAATCTTGAATCCATTGCTGAGGAGCTAGCCCTGAGATACCAAGCAAATCAATGGAACGTTCTGAGCCTTGGTTCTCTCACCTTTAAGAACTGCTTTGAGGAATGAGTAAAATAACCTGGATGTGTATATATGGAATCTAGAAAAATGGTCCTGATGAACCTATTTGTTGCTTTACTCTTAAAATAGAATAATGGTTAAAGTATATGCCCTAGAGGAGGGCATGTCTACCCACTCCAATATTCTTGCCTAGAGAATCCCATGGACAGAGGAGCCTGGCTGGCTATAGTCCATAGGATCACAAAGAGTCAGACATGACTGAAGTGACTTAGCATGCTCTTATGTTGCAAATAACATTCTGTAGGCAACATTACGCTGTGTTTTTTTTTTTTTTACAATGTAGCCAGTCTGGATCAGTTTTGGCAATTGTTAGTGGTGGTTCCCTTACATTTACTTCAGCATAGTTCATCTGCCTAAACTATTGTTTAGGCCTCTCCCCCAAGAGCCAGACCTTGAAGGAGATTCTTTGGCAGTAAGTGGACCACATGGTCTTTGGAGAAGAAGTGGAAATAACCAATTTAATCATGTAGACCTTATTTCTTTCTGAAGCACAGAACACTTCAACAATTTGTTCCTAATTTCTGTGAATAATTTATTTTCTTATGATGGTTGTCAATGACTGGTCAGGTCAGGCAAAGAAAGAAAATATTCCTCAGTTTCATCAGATCCTATGCTGAGTCACCATCTTTTCCTTTTTCTTAGGAAGTGAAGGTAGTCCCATGAAAACAGCTTACCTTGTGGAATGATGTCAACCAAAGTTCTGGACACATTTTGATTACTTGGTAAAATAATATTTTCAGGCCTTATTACTTCAATATTGATTTAATTTGAAACAAGATGTAATTTGAGACAATTTCTAAGCTGTTCTTTAATTTGAAAAGGAAAGGATCATCTGAAACTTGGATAATTCGAAACCTGTTTTTGGTCCCCTGGTTTCAAGTTTGGGAGATTTTGTGCTTGCATGCATGCTAAGTCACTTCAGTTGTGTCTGACTCTGTGTGACCCTATGGACTGTAGCCTGCCAGGCTCCTCTATCCATGGGATTCTCCCGGCAAGAATACTGGAGTGGGTTGCCATTCCCTTTTCCAGGGGATCTTCCTGACACAGAGATTGACCCTATCTCTTACATTTCTTGCATTGGCAGGTGAGTTCTTTACCGCTAGTGCCACCTGTAAATAAATTACCCTCTCCCTATTCCCTGACTATCTTTCATAGTTCTAGAAAAGCTGACTCTCTGTATGGTTCCCATTTCCCTTGGACCTACTGATTCTAACTGTGCAATTGTGATACAGCTTACACAGAATCCTTCCCATCCTTTCTTCATTGTGTGAAAATTTAACATTTATGAGCTGTAATTTCAGGCTCTATTTTCTTAACAGCCAGAAGCAGTGTCTTAGCCAATCATCCTTTACTCAGAAGGATGTTTAATGTAGATTTTGTGTATTTTTTGGATACTTAAACAATTCTTAGAGCTCATGCCAGTCCCTGATTCAGAAGTCTGTATTCATTCCCTGACACTACAAACACTTTAAATTCCTATAGAAAAGTGACTACTCTGGGTGGTCTCATAGATACAGAAGACTTGATGTTCACTCATTCAAAGACAAGGCTCTCTTTACTTGGGCTCCATTGGAGACCCCAAATTATTGCCAACATAATTTCTCTTCTGCCTCCTAACCTCTTGTGGCTGAGTTGACCTGCTTATTGTTTCTATTAATACATCAATCTCAAGTCGCTTACTTACACTCATACTATCACTGGAACCCCAATGTTAGTCCTACTAGCCGACCACCCAAGGCAATTCCTTGTGCAGAAATGATCCACAGTGCCCAAGGGAAAGCACCTCATGGCGCAAGTAGCTGCAGCCCCAGCCTTCCAGTCATGGCGCTCCAAGCTGCTGCCTCTTTCCCTGGGCAATGAACCCATCCATCATCCCAAAGCACTTGATGGTAAACAGGAGTCAAATTAAAGAAGTCTGGTTTTGTCTACAAGTTTTTTCAACGTGTATGATGCGAAGGAACATTTAGTTTAGCAGTGACCCTTTGTGACATAGGGGTAGGTTGTCTTACTGCTAGTTTTGCTAGTCTGCTATGTCCATGGGATTCTTCAGGCAAGAATACTGGAGTGGGTTGCCATTTCCTTCTCCATACTAATATCATAAGACTCTGTGGGCATTTTTTCCTTTTTTGTTTTTCTTGAGACCAGTGGAATGATGCCACTTTATTCAGATTTGGAATTGCTCCCCAAGAGTCTAGTTGAAGTTAGAATTCTATTATAATTTGTGATTTGTCATCAAGAAAGAAACAGGATCCAGAAAAAGAAGGTCTATGTGCTTCTATGCTATTCTTTTTAGTTCCCTGTTTTGGTGTACTTTAGCTTGGAGGAGCCTGGTGGGCTGCCGTCTGTGGGGTTGCACAGAGTCGGACACGACTGAAGCGACTTAGCAGCAGCAGCAGCAGCTTCCCTGCAGACAGTTCATTCAGTTGGAGTGGCTAACAAGACCACAGTGGCAGTCAGTTACGTGTAGGCCAATCATCTTTCCAGACTACAGAGAATCTTAAGGGGAGCCAGCTCATAAATGTGTACTTTCAGTCACAGGCAGGACCAAGGGAGAAAGTGTGGCCAGATGTGAGTCAGGGCAAAGTCATTAGTTATTTGGAAGAATGACGCAGGCATGGGTACTCGTGTATATGGTGGGTAAGGAGCAGCCTAGTTATGAGTTAAGACTGTAATCTGTATTCAAAATCAACTGGCTTTGTTCCAGTTATTTGCTCTTAAGATGACTGCTCTAGCTTCCTGGGCCTCAATTCACCAAAGGCATGACTTTAGCACCACTGCTTACCACCTGTGTTACAGATTTGTTGTAAAGTTAACAAAAAAAGATAATAACTTGTGCACAATATAAAATATACATTATGAGATATATAGATCAGTGGTTAAAATGGCAAATTCTAGAAAAAGGCTGGCTTGTTCAAGTCCCAACTGTGTTTCTAGAGAGTTGATCAAGGAAAACACTGTCTAATCTCTTTTTGCTAAAGTCCTTCATCTGTAACAAGGGTAACGACAGTACTGACCTCTTAGGGTTGTTTTAAAGATTAAATAAAATGATACATGTAAAGAGTTTATGGGGCTTCCCTGGTGGCTCAGTGGTAAAAATATTCATCTGCCAATGCAGGAAATGTGGATTTGATCCCTGGGTCAGGAAGATCCCTGGAGAAGGAAATGGCAACCCACTCCAGTATTCTCATCTGGGAAGTCCCATGGGCAGAGAAGCCTGATGGGCTATGGTCCATGGGATTGCAAAAGAGTAGGATATGACAGAGCTACTAGAGAACAACAGCAAGAAGAGTTTATAGCACCAGTTGGCACATTATAAAAGCTCACTGTAAAAACCCGATGAATGTTAACTATTTCAGCTATTATCAAAACACTTTTTAAAAGAGCTAGCAGACTGATTTGGAAATCTTGACGAACGATATGAGTAGACCACTGGAAAGCATTCTTTAAACCAATGATATCAACATTATTTTTATTAGCAATAAACAATTACACTGATAATCAAGCTGCACTTGTGGTGTGAATTGATTTGCCATGGTTGCATTTCAGGTTTGTTTGAGTTTCACATACAGTATAAGTGCTGTGGATTCCTTTTTCAAGCCATGTGACTTTTGGAAGGAAAAAAAAAAAAAAAGCCAGGTATCTCTAATGGTCTAGTGTTGGCAGTATGTTTTCTTAATGTGAAATGAATGTTTGAGCTTATTATACTAATATGAGTTTGCCATGTCCTAAAATTTATTACTCCAAATCAGCGGCATGTGTGTTGTTACCAGTGTGATTGCTAGTTGATACTGGAATGCATTCATTAGCTCCATAGTACAGAAATTTTACAATACCAGACTTGCTTCTTCTTCTTTTTTATTTCTATTCTTAGCTTTTTTTTTGTCAGCTTGACTGTTCTGCCTTTGGAACAGAATAATGAGATAACAGTTAAGTGAGGAGTCAATGAAGATTTTACAGAATGGGACAGACTTCTTGCAACTACGCCCAGGATTTTGCTCATTTTGGTTACATCTGCAATGTTTTAAAGACATCATATCTTGTCCCACTGTGATAAAAATATATTTAGACAGTTTATATCAATAAAATCACCTCATTATAAAGTTAGAATTTATCAAATTTATTTAAGAGCTATCATCATGAATTGCCTGGCCTTTTACTTTTTATATTTTCTGAATGTACTCTGCCTACTCCTTTGTGTTCAAAATGCTAAGCTTCAGCTGTAGAAATGCCTTATTATAAAAATGAACAGAGGCTGCAGTAGTAACTAGTCATTGGCATTTTCATATTATTCAGAGTCTTTTCCTTATCTCTTGGACAAATATATCTCATTAATCTGTATTCAGGCTTGACTTCTCTTCTGTTAAAGAAATGATATAAGTCTGTAGCTTGCTTCACCACAGAAGAAAATAAGGTTATTATTTGTAAGAGAAAGTAAAGACATCTGGATAACTTAAGACTATCTCTCTCAAATTTTCTTGTTTAAAATAGTAGTTTTCAATTAGGGGCAATTTTGTTCCCAGTGGGCATTTGACAATTGTCTGGAGACATTGTTGATTGTCAAGATGGGGTAGGTGGTGGTATTGGCCTCTAGTGGGTGGAGCCCAGGATAGGTACTAAATATCCTACAATATACAGGACGACCCCCACAACAAGAATTATCACAATCTGACTTAAAATGTCAATAGTGCTGAGGCTGAGAAACCCGGGTCTGAAATATTGTAATGTCTCAGTTATTGCATTAAAGCTAGAGTTTGGATTTTTAAACATTTGAAATATCCAGACAAGATTCCTAAATATCTACCACTGCTGCTGCTGCTGCTAAGTCACTTCAGTCGTGTCCGACTGCGTGCGACCCCAGAGACGGCAGCCCACCAGGCTCCCCCGGCCCTGGGATACCACTAATACCCACAAAAATACTGGACATAATTTTAAAGGCATGTTGGTCCAAATACTATTGATATGTTGAGAATTTATTTTGAAAGAGGATGATCCAAATGGAACAGAAATGTATGGATGCTCTTCCTTCAAAGTGATGTTTTAATTATGAGAATGAAGCTGAAAATTTGAAATCTTATTTTTATGAAGCATCTTTGCATTAAAAAATAATCTAGGGAATTCTTTGTTTTAGGGCTTCTTTTAAAGTAAAAAAGATCAGGAAAATACAGAAAATAAACAGAATTTATTTCCTTTTTCTTTCAAAGTGTAGTGCTTCTACCTCTTTAAACAAATGCATGCTGTGTAAAGGCTGACAATTGAATCCTTTTATCTGATTTCTGAGTATTAGATCACTTGAAATTTAAGAAAATGCAAGTTGCATTGACTCTTAGAGAAACAGCCTATATCATAGAAACACACACACACACACCTCTATCAACAAAGGAACAAAACACCCTCAACTCAGGCCTTTTAGGAAAAGTGTATATATATATATAATATAGATATATTTGCAAACCAAACATAAAATACCATCCTAGACATTTTTCCGTTGAGCATCCAAGTTGAGTCAAATGTTCTATTTCTCTTAAGTCAATTTATGGGAGGGGTGTGTAAAAGCACTTTAGTGAAGAAAACCAGTGATCGCAATGCATCAAAGTTAAGCTGTAGCGAGGTTATCACTCCGTGAAAAATCACATAAACATTTCACATATAAAATATTATTCATCAGAGCAAAACCCTCAAAGGGGTTGGGAGATAACAAAGGTGTCACAGAACCTTTTTCTTTTTTTGAAAAAGGAAAAAAATATATTCCACAACTAAAATGGAATTTGTGGTCATGTGGTAGGTAGGAGATGAATATAATTGAGAAGAAAATTAGCAAACCTTAAATATCTGGTTCTGCAATATCATTACCCATAAACTTGCCCTCTTCCACCCTCTTTTCCCCAAAGACCAATGTCCCATATCTGAACTGAGGGAGATGTGTGCTTTCTAACAGCTAAATCAACAAGGTTTCACATGAGTAGTGCTGTGTGGCGTGGTTGACTGATTTCATGAAAAACTAATCATGTATTCATCATTGAGATCAAACACTTCCCAAGTAATTATCATCCCAACCTAATCTGATAGGAACTGAAAAAGTGGCACTGCTGATATAATCAGAGGCTGATCAGAATAGTTCTTTTAGCTTTTGTTAACCTTGGGTTGGAAAGCACAAAACTGAAATTGTGTTTTATAATTAAGATAGGTAAAGTTGGCAAGCTGCAATCAATTATTTCAATCAATCATAACAAGTTTAGCTTGCCAGGCTATTTACTGGAACATACATTTAAAAATCGACTTTTCATACATGAGCATTTAAAAATATCTAATAGAAGAAAAATACAAAGAAGTTTTTGAATTAAAATCTGAACCCTTTGTGTACAGATTATAAAATAGTGTCATATCACTTCCACAGTTCTCTTATTTTGAGCTGTGGTATTTTTCTTTCTGATATGGAGCTGTTATTATATTGAATTATATGTCATCACAAAGTGATTGCTTTCAGAAAATCTGACATTCACTTTGTGTCTATGATTATAAATTTAGATGGAGATGAACAGGGTAGGACATTTAAATACTTTACAAAGGACTTCCACATGTAGTACCTTAAATGCTTGTGTGTTAAGTAATATACGTGCTTTTTTTGTGTTATGTCATTTAATCTTCAAACAGCTTGATGAGAGAGATCCAGTTAGAACCCCTAACTTAAAAATGAAGGAACCAAGTCAGAGAGAAGCTGTGTCTGCTGAAGGTCACTTATATTAAATGGCATAGATGGGACATAATCCCAGCCCAGACTAAAGCAGGTCCCCTTGACCTGTTCTGCAGTGCCTCTCTGGTAGGGTCTGATCCTACCAGACCTGATCATAGGATAACAGCACTTGAAAAGAACTTTATATATGCCAGGGGCTGAGCTATTCGCATTATACATATATGGCTGTTGGACCTCTCTGAAGCTCAGGTTTTTAGTTTGTGAAACGGTGATGAAAATCTCTATTTTAACAGTTGAATAAATAGGGCTTCCCTGTTGGTCCAGTGATTGAGAATATGCCTGCCAGTGCAAGGGACACAGGTTGGATCCCTTTCCGAGAAGATTCCACGTGGTGTGGGGTGACTAAGCCCCGGAACTGCAACTACGGAAGCCCATGAGATCTAGAGCCGGTGCTCGGCAACACGAGAAGCCACAGTAATGAGGCGTTTGCGCACCACAGCTAGAGACTAGCCCCCTACTCACCACAACTAGAGAAAGCCCGCAGGCAATGAAGACAAAGTGCAGCCGAAAATAATAAATAAATAATGTTTTTTTTTAAAGGAGAGTTAATGGAGTTAAAGGCTTTACCACTGAACCTACAAAGAGCAGGGAACTTTGTTAACTCACATGTCCTGGATCCAATAGCCAGAAAACAAAGGGTTTATTTCATAAGTCGGTTGGACTCCAGATGTAAGCCCAAGAGGCTGGCAGAGATTCTGCCACAATTACTCCAGGTTTTGTGTGTTCAAGAAATATCACCAAACCCCAGGGAGCAGGAGACTGCTCTTTCCAATAGATCATACTGCCTTCTGCAAAAATAGACATAACCTTAAATTCAATACATCAAGTCACATGATTTTTTTTTCATTGTATAAGTACTTGACTTTATAAATCTAAATATTCACATTTTGTAATTTCTAAATTGCACCCACTGCTCATATTTTATCCATATTTTATGAGTTTCTTCTATTCATGGTTCAAGATTAAATGAATTTCCTTAACCTAGAAAGTTTACTTCATTACCCATTTTCATTTTCTTTCATTTATCATTATAAGACATGAGCCAAACTCTACTCCATATAACCACATTGGCTATTTAATTCCTTTATCAAACTCAGGAGCATTAATTAAACATCTATTATGTGTCAGAAACATGGAAAGTATCATATATTTATTATAAAGTTGGAGAGTATAGAACTGGGAGCTCTTTTTAATAGTCAAACTCATAGAAGCAGAGAGTAAAATAGTAGTTGTCAGGAAGTAGGGGAGGGAGAAATCGGGAGATGTTGATCAAGGGGCACAAAGTTTCAATTATACAAGACGAATAAGTTCTGGAAGTTTGATGTACAGCATGGTGACTGTAGTTAACAATATTATGTTGTGACAAATGAATTTATTTGTAAAACAGAAACAGACTTACAGACAGAAAACAAACTAATAGTTATCAAAGGGGACGTGAAGGGAGGGATAAATAGGAGTATGGAATAACAGATACACACCAATATTATCTTGCAATAACCTATAATAGAAAAGAATATGTATAATTGAATCACTGTACATCTGAAACTAACACACTATTGTAAGTCAATTGTTTTCAATTGAAAGAACAATGTTATGTTGTGTACTTGAAATTTGCTAGGGTGTTCTCACGGAGAAGGCAGTGGCACCCTACTCCAGTACTCTTGCTTGGAAAACCCCATGGACGGAGGAGCCTGGTGGGCTGCAGTCCATGGGGTCCCTAAGAGTTGGACACGACTAGGTGACTTCACTTTCACTTTTCACTTTCATGCATTGGAGAAGGAAATGGCAACCCACTCCAGTGTTCTTGCCTGGAGAATCCCAGGGATGGCGGAGCCTGGTGGGCTGCCGTCTATGGGGTCGCACAGAGTCGGACACGACTGAAGCAACTTAGCAGCAGCAGCAGGGTGTTCTCACAGCATGTACCTCCCTCTGCACACATACACAATCAGTAAGTGTGTGAAGCAATGGATGTATTAATTAGCTTGATTTTGGAAATTCTCTCACAATGTATATATATGCTAAAGCATACAGGTATACAAGTTAAACATATACATTTTTAATTTGTAAGTTATGCCTCAATAAAGATGAGGAAAAAGAATAAACCTCTTGACCAAAGAGTGAAGTTCTACTCATTTAGGTGAGATTAAAAAAAAAAAAAAAAAAAACAGATTGGAAAGTTGTCCTGTTAACAAAGACAAATATATTTTCTTTATGTTTCACTTGCTTCAAATTTATTCACTTATTCACAAATCTTTGAAGAGTCATGACTGATAAATGGAAACATATGCGTTCATTCCCAAAGTCCTTTAAACTCCAGCTGGGCTCCATGAGATGGGATCAGTTCCACACATCTCATCTTAGGTCTCTTTTTAGCCCAATTTCCTAGGTGACACTAATGGTAAAGAGTCCACCTGCCAATGTGGGAGAAGCAAGAGAAACATCTTCAATCCTTGAGTGCGGAAAATTCCCTGGAGTAAGAAATGACTACCCACTATGGTATTCTTGCCTGGAAAATTTCATGGACAGAGGAGCCTGGAGGGCTTCAGTTCATGGGGTCACAAAGAGTCAGACATGACTGAGCACACACACACTCACACTTGTGGGTTTCAAAATATCTGAAAACTGTCCAGGCCTTATTAAAGGTTTAAGCATTATTATTACTTTCAAAAGATGTGATGCAATTACTTGACAGACCAGTACATCTTACAAATAGCAGTAGCTGGTTTTATCCACAGCCATTTATTCCACCTAAGCATTATTTGCTTTTCCAGTAATATACACTTATCATTATGATGAACAAAAGGAACCTGAAGAGAAACACCAAATATTTTGTATTCCTAAGAAAATTCAAGAAAACATACTCTTGGGATCATCAGTTCAGTTCAGTCACTCAGTTGTGCCTGACTCTTTGCAACCCCATGGACTGCATCACGCCAGTCTTCTCTGTCCATCATCAACTCCCAGAGCCTACTCAAACTCATGTCCATCATGTCAGTGATGCCATTCAACTATCTCATCCTCTGTGTCCCTTTCTCCTCCCACCTTCAGTCTTTCCCAGCATCAGGGTCTTTTCAAATGTGTCAGTTCTTCACATCAGGTTGCAAAAGTATTAGAATTTCAGCTTCAGCATCAGTCCTTCCAATGAATATTCAGGACTGATTTCCTTTGGGATGGACTGGTGGGATCTCCTTGCAGTCCAAGGGACTCTCAAGAGCCTCTTCAACACCACAGTTCAAAAGCATCAATTCTTCAGCGCTCAGCTTCCTTTATAGTCTAACTCTCACATCCCTACATGACTACTGGAAAAACCATAGCTTTAACTAGATGGACCTTTGACTAGATGTTGGTAAAATGTCTCCACTTTTTAATATGCTGTCTAGGTTGGTCAGAGCTTTTCTTCCAAGGAGCAAGTGTCTTTTAATTTCATGGCTGCAGTCACCATCTGCAATGATTTTTGAGCCCAAGAAAATAAAGTCTGTCACTGTTTCCATTGTTTCCCCATCTATTTGCCATGAAGTGATGGGACTGGACGCCATGACCTTAGTTTCCTGAATGTTGAGTTTGAAGCCAATTCTTTCACTCTCCTCTTTCACTTTCATCAAGAGGCTCTTTAGTTCTTCACTTTCTGCCATAAAGGTGGTGTATGCTGCTGCTAAGTCACTTCAGTCGTGTCCGACTCTGTGCGACCCCATAGACGGCAGCCCACCAGGCTCCCGCATCCCTGGGATTCTCCAGGCAAGAACACTGGAGTGAGTTGCCATTTCCTTCTCCAATGCATGAAAGTGAAAAGTGCAAGTGAAGTCGCTCAGTTGTGTCCGACTCTTCACGATCCCATGGACTGCAGCCCACCAGGCTCCTCCATCCATGGGATTTTCCAGGCAAGAGTACTGGAGTGGGGTGCCATCGCCTTCTTCGTATAGACCATCTTAAAAATAATTTTAGAGGTATACATGAGGAAGAGTAACTACATCAATTGTCCAAGTATTTGGCTTATGAAATAATGGAACTGCATATTTTTAATATTTGAAAATGATTTCTATAAAAAGGGAATATTGTGTTAGATGAGAAATTGTTATATATGTATCATGATGTATATGTATATCACATATATATGTGAAAATGATTTCTATAAAAAGGGAATATTATGTTAGGTGAGAAATTGTTATATATGTATCATAATGTGTATGTATATCTCACACACACACACACACACACACACACACACACACATATATATATGTATATATATGATGGTGGCCAGTTTATATAGGAGAGGTTGCAAAGTGAGAGAACCAGACTATGATTCTAAAAATGACTCAGTGGATCACTGCCATTTATGTTTAACCTACAGAGCAAAAAAAGTTAATGAATTTCTAAAGCATTTGTGGCGATAATTACATAAGTCAATCCCTTTAAGTTGGGCTTTGCAATACTGCAGATACTTCATGTAACTTCACCATCATATTACTCTCATTCATTCATCTAACAAGTGACATTCTTCTTATTTAATGCAACATTCACCAACATGTGAAGATAAAAAGTGCGTTAGAACTCTCATCCCCTTTGTATCAAGAGATTATACACTGAAGTATATTCACAAAGAGGAACAATGTACAAATCTCCACAGACTGTTATGGGGATGACTGCAGTCATTTATGCTGTGTACATATGGCTTTGTAAATGTCTCATCTGTTTCATTCTTTTGAATTACAGCACAAGGCTTTGACTTCTTTCAATTTCCTTTCTAGCATTTATTTTTTGCTCAAAATCATTTAACATCACAGCTTTGGCTATGGTAGAATAGCTGTTTTCTCTGCGGTGTTCCCAAGTGTTCCCTTTCATTACAGACATCTGCATAACTGAACACACAGGAGATTGGTTCAGGGCTATGGGGACCAACTACAAATAAAAATAAGACAAACTACAAGGAAAGATTTAAAATCCTCATATGTCAGAAAGCATACAAGTGGTAGATTATTCTCTGGGGTGTTTAAAAAGCTCTGCAAGAAATATACGTGACCGCAAGAAGGCAGTGGGGAGTGGGGGTGGGTAGGGAAGAATCCCATGGATTCTTGCTTTACAAGCTGGAAGAACCTAATGCAAAACATGAATAGCAAGATAGGCTTGTATTACAAAGAAAAAGCATAGAGAAAAAGGGAAAAGAGGGCAGGACTGCTGAGACAAAATGGTAAAAACACATGAGTCAGCTATGAAAGAAGTTTTAGAAATATTGAGGTGATAGGAGGTGAAAGAAACAGTAGGCAAAGAAAATCAGAACTATCACAGTGCTTTCATCTTTGAATCTCTGAACTAGGGCATCAGCAAAATGGCATAAAAAGGTAACTAGAGGTTTCTACTTAAATTTTGTAGACATAGTTTTTGCCTTATCAATTAATGCATGAATTTTTAAAATTATTTTTTATACTTAAAAAATGATTTCTTAGTATTTCACAATACAATAAAATATATGGACAAAATTTAAGTAAAAACAAATTTCTTCTAGCAAATGGTGAGAAAATTTCCAGCCAAAGAATTTTCAACTCTAATTATTTGGTGGCATTTTGGTGGAAACACTATGGAGACTTGTTTGAAACTTTTCATGGATGCCAGTTGGAGATATTCAGATCATTCCAGTTTATGGGATAAAGTAGGTTTTGTGTGCGTGCGTTCTAAGTTGCTTCAGTTGTGTCTGACCCTTTTTGACCCTGGACTATAGCCCAGCAGGCTCCTCTGTTCATGGGATTCTCTAGGCAAGGATACTGGAGTGGGTTGCCATGCCCTTCTCCAGGGGATCTTCCTGACCCAGGGGTCGAACCTGAATCTCTTTATGTCTCCTGCATTGGCAGGCAGGTTCTTAACCACTAGCACCACCTGGGAAGCCCAATTTAGATTTTAGCCGATATGAAATAGAATGTGAGGATACTTTAAGACTTATCCAGAGTGGTTTTACAGAACATCTCAGGGAGGCCTTTTCAGGCTGGCATTTTGAGTAACAGTATTTCTGTCCACTGGGGCTTCCTTATCCATTTATTTACCACCTTTTAAAAGTGTACCTTAATTTAAAAGCTGTCATTACAGACTGGAAAACAAGATGAATAAATCAACCCATCAATACATACTGCCAGACACAGCAGAAGATTTGAAGACCTGTGTAAAATAAATAGAAACAGGGAAGTATACAGGACACTGGGAATAGTTCTTTTTTCTTTAGAGCTGTTGAAAATAAATCCATATAAATCACATGTATTCATGGTAAAAACCACAGGCACTGCAGTTGGTACTCAGTGCAGTAAAGCTGATAGTCTTAAGTGAATTGCTTTCACATTTGATTTTAGCCCTACCTTGCCAAAACACAAACCAAAAAAGGTCCACCCCAAAATGTAAATATATATTATTATACACACACATATATAAATTATATGGCTTTTAACTACCTCTTCTTTTAAGCAGTATGTACCAAACTACCTTAAATATGACTTCCCTGGTGGCTCAGTGGTAAAGAATCCACTTGCCAATTCAGGACACGTTGGTTGGATCCCTGGTCGGGAGGATCCCCTGGAGAAGGAAATGGCAACCCACTCCAGTATTCTTGCCTGGGAAATCCCATGGGCAGAGGGGCCTGGCAGGTTGCAATGCATGGGGTTGCAAAAGAGTCAGACACGACTGAGTGACTAAACAACAACAACAACAGCAGCAGCAACTGATAAAAATAGGAAGTTGTCTTTTCAGAAGTTATGATCTCTGGCTTCTATAGTTTTACATTAGCCTCAGTAGGCACAGACCTTAGATAATATCCTTTGCTAAGGGAATCTTAATACAAAACCTTGAATGTTTTTATATCCTCTACACTCAAAATCATGGCCTTTCACTGATGTGCATTATTTAATATCTTAATTTATATCATCTATGACTAAGAGATTTAGAAACAGCTTAGCTTAGTTTGCTCAATACTGGGCACTACTGAGAGCTAGTGTTTTGACTTTGTATTTTAGAGAGGACAAAGAAATTCAGACTTGGGCAAGACAATGTAGAACATTCCCTTTTAGTGTCTGCTTTTTCTACTTATTTCATTTCTGTAAGAGAGGAGAAAGTGCAGTTTTCAGGAGTGCATTTTGTGGGGCACTGGAATTTCATTTTATTAAGATTTTACATAACTTGATATCTGCAATGTGCTTTACTGTCATCTATTGGTAATTAGTTACTTAATTAGATTCTGATGATGCAAAAGCTTTTCCACTGAAGCCACTCTGCTTCCCAAATGATCATTCCTGAAAAGATGGCATATGACACAGAAATTATATCAAGTTCTTTAATACTTATAGGAACCAGAAAAGACTTCTTGAAAATAACATTAGCTTATTTTATGACCTGTAACCATTTCAAATGATCTGAAAAATAACACTAAAAGGTACCTATTGACAGTTTGATTGTAATTCATTTTCTCCCAGGTCACAGATTGAACCTCAAACCCACTTTGTATTGTTCTTCATTTTATTCAAATCAAAGACCGTTGTGGGACACCATGCTCCATCTAACTGTTATCCTTTGATTTTTGAGTAACTATCTAGATACGTTTTTGAAAAATGTGACTATAATAGGTTTTTTCCCGAAGTCACTTGTCTGCATTTCACACATAGAAAAACTGAGTCTGAGTTAACTGAAATCCGATACTCTTTAGTCATTCATGTAATTTAAAAGAGGCAAAATTTTAGATTCCTGCTGGCCAGTTCATAAGTGAATAGATATTCTGGGCGTCCCAGCAAGGATTATGGTAGCAAGCTTGCGTGTTTTTTTTTTTTTTTTTTAGCCATTAGCATCTCTGTCTTATTAACTTACCTTGCATGTCCTAAGGATAGGAAGAATTTACTCAGGAAGTGAATATAGTTAGGCAAGTTAGAATTCAGGTATTTTCTATGAATATACAAAAGAGAAGAATGGATCACAATTTCCTGACAGTTTCCAGAGATAAGAGAGTTTTCCTTTGAATAGGCACGGTGGCCTTCGTGTACACATGAGCTAGACCGGGAGATCAGGACACCTGTGCCACCACCTGTTATTATTCTTTTTCAGCTCTTTAATTTTGAAATTCAACCAGTGTTATTGTTCTGAGAGTTAATAGTATTTGATGCCCTCAGTAGTCTGGGCTCTGCCCTGTCTGTCACAGAAATGAGCATAGTTCTAATTTCCACATACCTTCACCACACCTGCCCCACCGCGCACCACCCCACCCTGCCATATTGGGTTTTGGTACCAAAACCTGCTTATTGTTTACCTCCTATGGGCCAGCAGATGAGTGCTAAATTGATGTCTCTTAACTTCTTTGTGGTCAGTGAGCTTTGCCTGCTCTTTTCACTTTCAGTGGGATAAGAAGCTGGCAGAGCTATTGATCATACACTTGAGTTTATTCATCAAAGGATTCTTGCTTGAATATTCCCTTAGGTAATGCTGGAGGGAGGTCTTGATCCACTCAGGGTCTTTGGAGTTACAGAACGTAAGGTGAGGAGTGCACTTGTGAGAAGAGACCATCCTAACCATCAAGCTGTACCTCCATTGAAACACACACTCATCTCCATCACTGACCTTCTGGTACAGCAGGAGGAGTCTGAGCCTGGAGCTGAACAGACCAGAAAATGAATCAAGGTGCTGCTACTTTCTAGCTGAGTGGCCTCGGGCAAGAGTCATAGAAACTTTTAAGCTTCAGCTTTCTTATCACTAAATGATGCTAGAACTGTCTGTGTTACAGGTGTTTGTGAGAATTAAATTAGATAAATCTGGATTAGGTTCACTATCTCTTACACTATGAGTAGAGTGCTTAGTCACCCAGTCGAGCCTGACTCTTTGCGACCCCATGGACTGTAGCCCACCACGCTCCTCTATCTCCTCTTTCTCTAGGCAAGAAAACTGGGTGGGTTGCAGGTTCTTTCTCCAAGGGATCTTCCCGACCCAGGGATCGAATCTGCATCTCTTGCATTGCAGGTGGATTCTTTACCTCTGAGCTATCCTGGAAGCCCACGCATTGTGAGAGCTCAGTAATTAGGGAGCTCTTATTTTCTCTACATTGCCTGTCTCCTTTTTAGACTCTGAGGAGACCATGTACATGCTTTCTTTTATTCCCCTGAGCCTAGCAAGTCTGGAGCAGAATGGCTTCTCAAAGAATGTTTATTCAATGGAGGAGGTTATTTACTCAGAAGAGTAGTAGCCAAGAGGTTATATCCTTGCTTGGCTTAAGAGCACACAAGATGCCAAGCTGTTGATGCTCGTTTTATAGTGGCTCTTATTTTTGTTTTTGAGTTTGTTTGGGAAGAGCAATTAGACACACACACACACACACATATATATATATATATTTTTTTTTTTTTTTTTGGACTGTTGCTGCTTTCTGTTGAGTTGTAGAATGAGAATGTATTTTCACAGAAAGCTTTTAAAATTGTGTGATACTTTGTGTGTCACAGAATAGGACTTTAAGATTTGCCTTGTTTTGTTTTTAAAGTATAAATATCTATCAAGGGGGAAGAAATGGGCATTTTGGAGACTTCACCTTTTAGGTTTCTGAAATAGAGTGGAGGCAGTCCCACATTTCTGTATCATCTTCTGGTGATCTTAGAAGGTTGAGCCAGGCTGGAGGCTACAGGAATCTACTCCAGTGTGTCACTATAGACATGAGGCTGTATGTATGTGGATATGTTGGAAAATCAACACACACATGCACTTCATAAGCACACACAGCATCAGTTCTTTCATAGTTTAGTAAGGAATCTGTTGTTTCCCTACAGTGGACAAAAGATCTCAAGGATAATCAATATATGTTACTATTGTATCAAAGGAAAAGTCAATCATCATTAGCTTCATTTTGTGTGGTGGGATTGTGGGTCATGGGGCTTCCCAGATGGCGCTAGTGGTAAAGAACCTGCATGCCAATGCAAGAGACCTCAGAGATGTGATTCGATCCCTGAGTTGGGAAGATCTCTTGGAAGAGGGCATGGCAACACACTCCAGTATTCTTACCTGGAGAGTCCAATGGACAGAGGAGCCTGGAGGGCCACAGTTCATGAGGTCACAAAGAGTTGGACATGGCTAAAGTGACTAGAATATAGCACAAACATTGTTGGTCATATGTGAAAGCAAGAGAAAAGGAGGTCTTAATAACAAATGACTAAATCAGGAAGTTAATCAGCAAGACAGTGAATTTAACAATCACAGCAAATTGCTTCCTCTGGGCAGGTGAAAATGGCCATTTTTCTGGAGTCCATCTTCCACATGTCACATGTCTAATTGATATAGTCCTATTTATGGACAGATGTGTGAGACCAAGTCAGCCTGCACTAGGGGATGGAGTGGGTATCTCTCTCACTAAGGCTCTCCAGTGTCTGGAGTGAGGTGGTGTGCAGTGATAGACTCCAGCTGCAGTTCCAGCCCTGGGAAATGTGCTGGTACTGCTTGTCTATAGGACTGAGGTCTGGGAAAGCTCCTGTCCTCTGTCATGGCTAAGACTGCGAGGCTAGCCTGCCCCAATCTAGTCAGCAGCCTCCAAAATCTGACCATGCAGCTGCACTGTCTGGTGGAAAGCCAGCAGGTAACTGCGCCCCACTGACCCCCACTGAGCAGACAGTGCGGAGAATGCCGGGGGCTCCACGAGCCCTACTGAGGACAGGGCTGAGAGCTTTGGCAAGGGGTCCTCTGGTGAGTGGGCAATGACAGCATCATCATACAGACACAGAAACCACTCCCTTCATTAGCAGCACAGTGCTCAACAGAGTTTTTCTTAAGCCAGTACTTATGGGCTTCCCAGATGGTTCGGCCTGGGAAAGAATCTGCCTGCCAGTACAGAAGACATAGGAAACTCGGGTTCAATCCCTGGGTCAGGAAGATCCCCTGGAGGAGGAAATGGCAACCCATTCCAGTATTCTTGCCTGAAAAATCCCACAGACAGAGGAGCCTGGTGGGCTACAGTCTATAGGATGGCAAAGAGTCGGACACGACTGAGCACAGCACAGTCAGCATCATATTCAGGGTAGAAGCTCTGGTTTTGGTGACAATGAAAGATGCAAAGAGTCATTGAATGCCTTTAAGTGCCAGGCAGAGTGCTAGATACTTGTATTAGGTACACCAGGGCAGAGGGACCTCAAAGGGCCCACTTGGCAGTGAGAATATTCCAGTTTGTGTGGTTTCAGTCACAAACCATCGATGAGGCCACCCACAGTTTTCACATAAAGAACAGGAAGCCTGTGAGCAGTGCTTGGTCACAGGGGTTTATATTGTAAAGTGCACTTATGTGTTGATTTTGAATGATGATCCATGGCTGAGATCTCACCATCAATTCTTGTTGAGGGGCTTATCTCTTGCTTAAGACTATTAAGATGTGCATTGCCAATGGCCCTCTTAGAAAATAAAGTTACCTTGAGAAATAGTGATTGGATGGAAATATATGGGTTGGGTTCTAATCTTGCCCTGTAAGGCCCTTTCTGCTCTTGTCTCCAGCTCAGAGGAGAGAGATGTCTACAAAATCTTCTGGGGAGGCAGAATACTCAGGGTTTAAAAGCAGCCAAAGATCAGTTCCTGGAAGAGGACATGGCAACCCACCCAGTATTCTTGCTTGGAAAATCCCTTGGACAGAGGAGCCTGATGGGCTACAGTCCATGGGGTCGCAAAGAGCCAGACATGACTAAGCAGGTCAACGACAACAAGGGTCAGTTCCTCCTTCTGTGAAATGCGGTCCCTGGAAATCTCCACATCATAGTGGGTTATGAGTATCAGAAAGATAATATGCCAAGTTCTAAGCACAATGCTTGACATGTTTCAAGTTTTCAATAAATGATAACTATTTACTTTTTTGAAATTGTAGGCATACACTTTGGACGTGTAAAAACCTAGCCTCCGTTTCCATTTTTGCCTTTCACTTGTGTGATCCAGGCAAGTTCCCTCTGTAAGCATTGGCTTCATAATCGATAACATGGGAATAATATTATTACACATTTCATAGAGGTGTGACAAGGATTAAATAGTTATAAAATCATGAATAAATGGGAGAAATAATAGTACATATCCCATAGTATATTGCAAGGATAAAAAAGATCTAAAATGTGAGAGCATGTGTCATATTGTGAGTATCCAATGAAGGGTGGGTGTGTATGTGTGTGTGTGTTTCTCACTCAGTCGTCTCTGACTCTTTGTGACCCCATGGACTGTAGCTATCTAGGCTCCTCTATCCATGGCATTCTCCAGGCAAGAATACTGGAGTGAGTTGTCATTCCCTTCTCCAGGGAATCTTCCCAACCCAGGGATTGAACCTGGATGTCTTGCATTGCAGGCAGATTCTGTACTGTCTGAGCCACCAAGGAAGCCCTCAATGAAAAATAACTCTCATTAGCTAGTTACTCTTTAGAAATTAGCTTCTGAAACCACTTGCTTAGTTCATGAACTGTTGTCAAGGGAAGCAATGTCTTGTGGCTCCATCATGATGCTTTTCATAGAAATTAGCATTTGTGGGTATGGATAGATATAATATCAGACTGAATAGTTTGAGACTCTTTGTTGCTAGTTTGGTCACGGAGACACACCTCTGTGTGACCATAAGGGCATTGGTTGACCTTCTTGTGCCTTGAGGCATGAAGACATATGCCTTCTGCCTGGCTTCAAAAGTTCATCGCTTACATGGCCCTTTTGAAGCTGGATGTATATTCTATAGAGTGCACAGTGTGGCCAGAGGCAAATCTGCCTCTTGTTTAAAAAAAGAAAAAAGCCAAGCTCTCATATTGGTTGCTGGTCATGTGAACTCAACAAAGCACTCATACGTTGGTCAGTAAGGCCACATGTGTGTGCAGGTGTATATACATGCATACATAAATTATGTACATAGATGTGTATATGAACACACACATACAAAGTATATAAAATATATGCACACAAGCATATGTCTATAGAGGCTGCTCCGTTAAATGTAACTAACAAAGACTTGGTAGTTCTTCACTTGTCAAGAAGAGTTTATGTACTGTAGCTTGAGAATGCAAAACCATACATGATAAAAAAAAATAATTTGCAGTGACATTTCTTTAAACAAATTTAAAGTCATATATATGAAAAGGAAGATCATTCTAAAATATTTTAAGTCTTCAGAGTACAATCCTTCATGATCTTGAAGAGCACTAAGATTTATTTTATGCACACCCACACAAAATAAAATGCAGACCTGAATTATCACCTGCATTATAGAAACCTAAACTCATTTCCCCCCAAAAAACATATAAAGTATAGTTGCAAAATCAATCTTAGGGCATTAAGTTCTAGATTACTATATTTTCTTTAATTATGGCTACATGGTAAAATATACACTTGAAAGAGAAATAGTAATATTTGGATATTTTGCTCTATGAATATCAAGTATGCCCATCATTTGGCAGACCAAATATTGGATTTGGTAGACCAAATAATTGGATAAAATTTTTTTTTCCCACCCAGATATTTCAGTGTTTAATTTTCGTCCAAGTGTATAGAGATACATTGCCTAAGGGGTGTGATGAAAATTGATTTATTGTTTTCATTTTTCTCAAGTCATGCACATTTTGTAACTATTAGGAAATATTCCAAAATTTTCTTTTCAAATAGATAAAGGAAACAATGAAAAACAAAACACTGTCCTTTGAGTATGCAGAAACATATTAGAATTCTTTCTTTCAATAACAGCACAGAGAAACTTTCTTTGTTATTCTAGCTTCAGCCTGGTTTTCAACTTAAATTTAGAAAACATGTATACCCCAGCAAGCAACTATTTGCATGGGCAAGGGAGAATACCTATTATGAAAGTACCCTTTCTGAGTCTATTTTTTCTAGTTATTCAGTACAAAGCACTTTCAGTAACCATGTTCATTTTAGATTTTGGTTATTGAAAGCAGCACAAGGATTTCAGAATGTGTGTGATATTTTTCAAGCCTGTGAGAGAACCCATTGGCAGTGGGAAGTGCCCAAAGGTATTACTACCCAAAGGTTTTAGCAGAGAAATGTTCCCTCATAATGGGGTTATGAAAGATACCGCCTCTGTAATTTACTGAAGTTCAGCTTTAGAACAAGCTGTTTCTTTTATGTACAAAGCTCACTATTCACAGGTCCCAGATGAAATGTATTTTCTGTTGTTTTTGCAAGGTTTCAAAGATATGGCATTTGGAAATTCCTTAATTAGATTTAAGATGTTAGTCAGACAGTGGGTTCTCTTTGTAACCAGAGTGTATTTATTTGGCAGTTGCTTTATTTAGAGATGCTCATTTCACACTGTGAATAACCAACAAAAACCTGAATAGACTAGCACTCCAATGGCTTTTTTTTTTTTTCATTTTGAAAACAGAAAGAATCAGATTTATGGAGAGTGGCCACGTTGAAACCTATTTGGAAGCCCCATTCCTATTTGCACAGCTACATTTTTGTGTTTTATTTTGAATGAAGGAGTACACAGACAGATAGCTCCAAGTTTGAAACACACATTAGGATTTGTTTCTATTACGCATCACACAATCAGCATTCACAGAGGGCTGCCAGCTTGGGAAGACTTGCATGCCCATGGGTCAGCCCTGGGGGAAAGGCTGTATATAAGTACCAGCTGCCAGTTCACAGTTTGTGCAAATAGAAAGTCTGTTAGGCCAAGATAACATGTATATAGTGTGACATGGCAGTAACTGCCTATGTACGTGTGAACCTTAGGATGGCTAGTACTGGACATTTTTTTTTACTTCTCAGTAAAACAGAGTGGAGTTTGCAGACAGATTGGTGAATGAACAATAACTGTAAGAATGTGGGGTAAAAAAGAACTAAAAAAACAGCAGGGAGAACTTTCCAGAAAGGCACGCAGGAAAAAAGGGCTGTATGAAAAATGAAAGTGAAAGTCACTCAGTCTAACTTAGACATCCAGCATTAATGAGAAAAGGATGAGAGAGTTTTGGTCCCAGAATCTAATAGTATTTGGTTTATAGTAGGTGTTCAGTAAATATTTGTTGAAAAGGGGAGAAGTCTTATTGCTTCTACTTCCTCTGATTCAGTCTTCCCACTTTTTTCCTTCATGTCGCTGCCAGTAATCCAATTCACACATCATTTCTCTTGAGGGTAATTAAAATAGCCTCCCAGTTGAATTTCTTTAGATCCCTTTAGCCTGCCAACTGGAAAAAAAAAAAAAAAAAAAAAAAAGGACAATGCGAGGGTTGCAATTTAAGTTTTAATTTGGGGCAAAGTGAGGACTATAGACCAGGAAACAGCATTTCAGATAACTCTGAGAAACTGCTCCAAAGAGGATGGGGGGGAGAGATCAGTGTTATACATAATTTTAGTCAAGTGGGGTACATGCAGTCAAGCCCATGTTTTGGCAGAGGCTTGCTCCTACTCACGAGGAGCAGATGTCACCATGAAGGATTTTAGTACTTTTATAGATATGGGGAGATGCAAGGATTGGGCTCATAAAATATTCTTAATATTCTAACTATCTGAAGACCTTTTCTGCCGGTTTTTCCCAGAGAACAGAGAGCCTCGTGTCTGCTCTCCACCCTGAATTCCTTTCAGGGGATGCTGAAGGTCAGTGACTGCACTGGCTAGGGACTTCATCCAAATAGAGACAGATGTGTACCCTGTGCTCAGTCACTCAGTCATGTCTGATTCTTTGTGGTCCCATGGACCATAGCCCAACAGGCTCCTCTGTCCATGGAATTCTCCAGGCAAGAATAGTGGAGTAGGTTGCCATTTCCTCCTCCAGAAGATCTTCTTGACCCAAGGATTGAACCCAATTTTTAGTTGGCAGGTCCAATATAGCCTCCAGTATCTATTCCCAAATAATCTTTCCAGCTGGTTGCTTACCTCCCTCACCCTCTGTTAGTTTAAGAGAAATTATTTCCTAAACATTTTCCATGCCATCCCACCTCTTTCTTCTCCCTGGAAGGTCAGCCCCATCACATTTCTACACTCCATCTTTGGAGGCACATGGTAAAGCCAGTGTTTGCCATTTGGACCTCTTTCTTGCTGCTGAGACATCTCTCCCTCCTACGTACTCAAAAACACTTTATGTAACTCTTTCTTAAAGGCACTTTTTGCTTTCTGATTTGTAATGTTACCAAGAACAAATTCCTATGCTCAATAAACAGTGGGGCCAAACAAACCAAAACATTGGAGTGTGGAGCAGAGGAATGTTTAGTAAAGGGCCATGCAAGGAGAACAGGTGACTCATGCTCAAACATCCCTGAAAAGTGAGGGAGGGGTTTCTAAGGGCATGTGATCAGCTCATGCACAGTTCTCTGAATGGTTGATGTTGAGGCAACAGGGTGGTGTGGTAGGGGTCAACATTATCAATCCTTTGGTTCCAGCAGGTCTAGAGGCTATGTGCTCATGATCATCAAGTAGCTAATTTCTTACATTTGGTAGTTATTTTTAGCATCTGAAAAACTCAAGAAATATTCCTGAGATACAATTATGTGGCTACTTCAGAGGGGAGCTACAGCAGAGGATGTGGGGAGGGGTGTGTCCCAGGAAGGCCACTGAGGATCCTGCTTGATGCCCTGTGGCAGAGGCTGGTTAGCGTTGGGCTAAATCATTTCATTCCCTTCTTTCTCCCGGTTATATCTCCAGACCACATTTCCCAGCCATTTTTGTAATTAAGTATAGCTGTATTTGGTTAATAGAGTTCTGAGAAAAGTCATGAGCACATTTCTAGTCCTGGGCTACAAAATCTGTATCTATCTTCCATTCTCTATCTCCCTGTCTAACTGCCAGAGAGTTGAAGGTACAACAGAGAACTATGTAGCCCTGGGGTATGGCTGGACCATGTGGAGCAGAGATATAGTATCTCTACTATGTGGGCTCAGACAAGTAAGACACAGTTCTGTTTATTAAGCTTTTGAAAGTTTGAGATGGTTTGTTACAGTAGTAGCTCAAATCTGTCTGCTATGTATTTTTCCTTACACTTGTCTTTGACAACCCACATCTATGTCAGCACCTTTTTACTTTGCTCAGATAGAATGCTATGAGTTCCCCAAAGCAATTTTCCCTTGTCTCTTATACCTCAGCAATCAACATCCCTTGTTCTTTCTTCCTATCCCACTGTTTCAGTTCAGTTTATCATCCTTTCTTGATAGTCTATTAAAATAACATCCTGAAAACTCTTTCTACGTTCTGCCTTTCCTGCCTCCAATCTATTCTAAATACCATCCTCCGCTTTTCTTTCGAAAACATTGAGCTGATCCTATAGCTCTCTTATATGCAAATTTTAAATTCAAATTTAATTACATTTTCTTGAGCATGTCACCCATTTAAACCACATCAGAATCCATGCATTCCCTAACCATCTTTTACCTACATGTCCAATGTCATAACTCAGGTTCTAAAACAAAAACAACAGTCATTAGAAGAGGTATAATCATCTAATAGAGTACATTTTCCCACACTTTTGATTCTCTGCATATTAAATTTACTCAGCTAAAATGCCCTTTGTTTCCATTTCCTGTTGGACACAATTTTATTCTCTTAATAAGGCTCAGCTAAATAATTACCTTTTCTTTTTTTCTCACCTTTCATACTGAGTTAATTGCTCTCTCCTCTGTACTCTCATGGCACTTTGACTATAACTCTCTTATGGTGTTTATCCTTTGGATTTCAATTATATCTCTGTACGTGTCTCTTTATTGATTGTGGGCTTCGAGAAGGCAAAAAAAAATGGTCTTAAAGTTTTCTTTCGGCACTCTGTGACTACTTTGGGGACTGGAAAGAAAGAAAATACTAAAAAAAAAAAAAAAACTTTGCTGAATAAATTTTTAACTATCATATAGCTCACTATCAAAGAAAAATGTGGTCTTATTTTTCACTGTGGTACAAGTTCAATGAGAATCGGTAACTCCTTCCCATCCTGCAATAGCTAAGATAATAATAAAGACTAATCCGTTTCAAGAATAATGACTATTGACATTTAATGAATGGCTATTATGTGCTAGGCATTGTGCTAATTTTTCTGTGCTTTGTCTTGTTAATCCTTGCAACGGCTCTATGAAGTCGATATCATTGTTTCATTATAGAATGTTTATGAGCTTAACTTGGTGTTGCTGTTGTTGTTTAGTCGCTCAGTCATGTCTGACTCTTTGTGACCCCGTGGACGGTAGCCTACCAGACTCCTCTGTCCATGGGATTTCCCAGGCAAGAATACTGGAGTGAATTGCCATTCCCTTCTCCAGGGGATCTTCCTGACCTGGGGATTGAACCCTCACCTCCTGCATTGGCAGACAGATTCTTTTCCATCTGAGCCACTAGGGAAGCCCAGGGCTACTAGGTGCCTAGTAAATCTTTGAACAACCATTGTGTATCTTAAGAGCATTCAAAAAAGTCAGATGCATTGCTCTGGGATGTTTGGGTACACTGACAACCCTCTTGATCCCACATTTTGGAGTATAATTTCAAAGATAAGAAACAGTAGGCTATCAGGCAAGAGTTGAAGACCACTGACACTCATGCACACACTGCAGTCTTTGACAACAGTCATTGACAATTCATTCTTTTGTATCTAAGTATTACCTGGTCTGGACTACATCAGTTGTGTATAATGTGTATGTGGTTAATGAATAACATTTTGTAACAAAGACAGACAAATGTAACTCTTTCTGCCATTCATGAAGAAAAGCAACTATTGCTGTCAGCTTAATAGGATATCTCTTGTGCAAGCTCAGTGGACGATGGCATAGTTCCTTTGATTTAGAGCTTACAGGTGACTTGGAAGAAACAAATATGTATGAAGTCTGTATTGTAGCATTATTTTCTAAATGACTCCTTTGATATGCCATTCCCTCATTCAGAAAATTCCAGTGTCTCCTGTTGCCTGTATCCCTGAACCCCTTGATCTAGTTCTCTTGCTCCCATCCCATTGTCTTCCATCCTATCTTTCATGATAGGATGCTCCTGCTCCTGCCATCCCATCTAGTTTCATTTCCTATCGGCCAGATTTTCTTGGGATCTCAGTATACAGGGATATTTAAGTTATTTCAATTGTCAGTTAACATCATCTTCAAGACCTTTTTAATTTGAAACAAAGAATGGTAAAACACGTGTAGCCTGGATGAGCATCACTGAGGCTAACAGGAGTGTTGAAAACAACAGAACATCTTTGCTACAATTCAGTTTACCAGTTGTCAACACACTCGGCTTCCCTGCCCTCTTGCCTACTCTTTACTTGTCCCAACCCCACTCATATTGAATCATCTAAGTGTTATCTCCTCCCTGGAAAATCTCCTGGGTCATATCTGTTAAAAATCCTCTCTTCCTCTTAGTCCTATGGGTTCTGGTGCATACCTATTACAACTTAAATATGTTTCATCTGTAGAAGCATCATCTCATCTTCCTAATTAGATTATAAATCTGTGGACTTTAAGACCTGTATCTTTGATGTCCCAGAATCTTCCACAGTAAAAGGGAAGGGAAAGTAGTATTTACTATGTTCCTGCTTAGGCTAGGCACCATGCTAGAGTCTTCATCCACATTATCTGGCTCAGTTCTTCCAACCCTGTGAGTTATGTATTATTAACTCCATTTTAGAAGATGAAGAAACCAGAGAGTTTAGATGAATTAGAATGCTTGACCAATACAATTCAATGGCTACTGAATTGTAACAAAGATTTTCTTTGATCCTCAGCACTCCTGTTAGCCTCAGTTATGCTCATCCAGGCGACATGTGTGTTTGCTATTCTCTGTTTCAAGTAAAAAAAATGCCTCAGAAATGATGTTAACTGACAATTGAGATAATTTAAATCTCCTGGATACTGAGATCCCAAGAAAATCCAGCCAACAGGAAGTGAAACTGTCACAAAGGGGAAAAATGGATTGAATTTCTTTTATTTAATCCTCTTAAAAGTATTTTATAATGTTTATATATTGGCCAATGATAATCTTCTTGACATTTATGTTAAGATAGTCCAAATGTACTCATGAAATCGATTCAAATTTTATTGCCCTCCTGATCTACACATTCCCTCTATTTTAGCTCTTTATACAGATTTCTCCCCTACCTCAACTAGACTTGTTATTTTCAGCTCTTCTAGACTGGAGTTGGGTAATGATGTTCTGAGGTCTAACAGTATTGGTGACTGCACTTTGGGGTTACTGGGTAGGCTGAGTTGTCTAAAGGACAGTTGGCGAGGCTAAGTGGTGAGCAGCACTGGGGAAGTAGACTATAGCAGGTCCCAATATTTATGTAAATTTTGCAGTAATCCCCCCCCTCCCCCGCAGTGGAATAGATAAGGGAGAGTTGAATAGAGCTGCTGCCATACCCAGGGTGGGAAGTTCAGTATTTGCAATTCTACAGTCATTTTCTTTGAGGACCTTAGAAGGCAGCACACATGCACAGTGATTTATTGTTTTATATCATCCAAATCTTAAGGACACCAATAAATTTTTAAGAGCTTGTCTATTTCCAAGGCTTGTAGAAATGATGATTCTATATTTATCTCAATATATAATTAACAATAATTTATAAGTAATGGGTTTCATGTTCTGAAGACAAATCACTGGCCTTTCTTTCTTTTTTCTTGTAATCGTCATGGCTGGGGGTTGGGTTCTGCACAGTGATTTCCATGACACCCAGTTTGGCATCTTATACGGTCACAATGAGCTCATGATTTCAGGTGAGGAATAAGCAGGAGCACATGAACCCTCAAGCAAAAGAGATGAAATTTTCATCCAAATGTCCTAAAGAATAAAAATGATGGAGATAAAAACAGAAAATATATGACATGGACAAAGTTGTTTCTAACTAGAACATTTTTCAAAGTTTTCTAGGGGCATCAATTGCTCTCTGAGCAAATCGTTTAGTACAGAGCTCTAGTGAGAGCATTAGCAAATGACCCTCTCTGCCTGCAATTAGATTAGTCATGCACTTGTGGGCCAGAATTTATGGTGATTGGTATTCCAGAAGAATCCTTGTGCCGTGCTTTTCAGAAAGGAAATAAAGAAAACTACTAAAACATGCCCCAGTGACTGCAGATTTCTTTTTAAAATTGCTCTGATTTCTCCTTTCATTGTAGGGGTTACTTACATAAAAACAAAGAAAGATACAGACACAGTAATATAAGTATTCTCAAATTTCAAAGACACTGTTGTTATTGTTATAATGCATGTCATAAGCATTTATTCCATGTATGTTTATGTACTTTATGTACACGTTTCCTGTATATTATATATTCTTGATCATTTACTTTATGAACTACTGCAGAGAAAAACTTATATACCCTTCTATCTCTGGGTACCTAGGATGCTATTATTATTGTCATTGTCATCATCTATGTCATTATCATTTACACACAATAGATCCTCTGTAAATAATTATCAGTGTTTTAAAAGTAATTATTGATATTGAAACGAACATTGGGGTACGTGTGTCTTTTTCAATTTTGGTTTCCTCAGAGTATGTACCTAGTAGTGGGATTGCTGGGTCCTATGGTGGTTTTATTCCTAGTTTTTAAAGGAATCTCCATACTGTCTTCCATAGTGTCTGTATTAATGCTTTAAAATTTGATTTAGGGACTTCAGCAGAAAAGATGCTTTATGTGTTTGGAAAGTAAGACTTGAGAAGGGTAATTAGTTATTCAGCCTAGTGAATTGTGTGTGGCCTCATCCTATGTCTGCACAAGATGATTCTGTTTCAACCATCACATTGGACCTCACTGATCAGCACCATCTCAGTCCAGAAAATGGCAACTGTGATGGCCATGGCTGCTATCTCTGGACTGCAATATGGCACCGCTCTGCAACAACACTCACCATGTTGACTCATCTGACCAAACACTATTGTCCTTGCGATTTGAGGAATCATTCTGCTCCTCAAGATGCGGGCAGAATTACCTCTTTTACACATCTCTCTTTTTCTAAATTGCTTTCACTTTCTTAAAACATAAAGCACACTGAGTATGCTCAGTATTTTAAAGCCAGGGTTGGACTCTCAGTGTGTAAATGAAGCTAGCCAACTGTCCAAGTTATCTGAGGAGCCACCTGGATAGGAAAGTGAATCTCTTACTAATTAGGTGACTCCTATGGACCAGGTACCTAAAATACTGAGAGTTTAGTGGGAAAGTGTACATTAATATAATATTATACAACTACAATAATGCGCATATATAAGATAAAAAACAGCACAGACAGCCTTGATGTTTGAAATACATCTAAGTGTTATATGAGAATTGTTACAATGAGAAATTGTATAAAAGTTTTTGGCCTAATTAACACTGATATGATCAAAGCCTAATAAAGTAATAGGTTTTGCTACTGTTGACACTTTTGTTCTCAAATTGTTTAAAAACTCTTGATGAACCGGAGCTTCACATGATTATTAAGGCTATTAATTAAAGAGCCAACAATTTATTTAATGGTTAGAGATTGTGTTGATTACTATATGAAAAATATCTGTATACTTATTAAAGATTTATTTTCTTTACCTTTGTCAATTTTTAAGAATTATAATTTGCTCGTGTTTAAGAAATATATTCTGATATGAGAAAGCTGTATGAATTCCAGGTAAGTCTAGGCTGTACCTTTACATTTCAGATGTTGCCTTATACCATGATTTGGGAATGGCTTCTCAGGTGATACAGTGGTAAAGAATCCACCTGCCAATGCAGGAGATGTTGGAGACCCGGGTTCAGTCCCTGGGTTGGGAAGATTCCCTGGAGGAGGAAATGGCAACCCACTCCAGTATGCTTGCCTGGAAAATTCCACGGACAGAGGAGTCTGGTGGACTACAGTCATGGGGTCACAAAGATTTGGGAATAATTGCACAAATAGGGATCATTTATGGAGCAGGCACTGTTATGTTCTAGGCACTGTACAAAGGGATTTACAGGCTGCTTCCTAAGTGTGGTCCACAGATCAGCTGCACCAACATCACCAGGGAGCTCCGTGGAAAGGCAGACTCTTCTGCCCCACCCCAGACCTGCAGCCTCAGAATGCCTACTGGAATGAGCTCTCCATCTCCTTGTGTTCAGTAGAGTCTGAGAAGCATGGCTTTCACATTTCATTTCGAAGTCCTCACTGCAGTCCTGCAAGTTCAGAGACATCACTGTGTGGGGTCACAAAGCTAGTAAGAGGAGGCGCTCTTTACTGGCATTTGGCCCTGTTTCCATACCTAGTTATACCCTTCACTTGTTGAAGCCTGGCCCCTTCTTAACTGTACAGCTCAGACTCCAACATCTCAATCAAATCTTTCTTGATGCCTCCTGCTGCAAGTAACCTTTTCCCATTTAAATCTCTCACAGTACTTTGATTTCTGTCTATTTTTGCCATACAACATGGTCTTGTCCTCACGGCATCCATGAGGAGAGAAACTGTCTTTCCTGGCTTGCATAGTCTATTACACCAAGAGCAGCAATTGCCATATAGTATGTGCTTGTGCTGTGCCGTGCTTAGTCGTTCAGTCGTGTCTGACTTTTTGAGACCCCATGGACTGTAGCCTGCCAGGCTCCTTGTCCATGGAGATTCTCCAGGCAAGATTACTGGAGTGGATAGCCTATCCCTTCTCCAGGGGATCTTCCCAAAGCAGGAATCGAACTGGGGTCTCCTGCATTCCAGGCGGATTCTTTACCAGCTGAGCTACCAGGGAAGTCCATAATATGTACTTGAATAAATTAATGATTGCCTTTGCCCTTTAGGTAAAGTCATTGTTTAGTTCATTAGGACAAGTAAATTCAGTTTGACATATTAACAGTTGCTTATTGCTTCAAGGTTATTACTGCCTGGCTCACACTGTTATCAATACTGATAATTCCTACCATGTGTACAGGATTTTATAACTTAAAAAGTACTTTAACACCTCTGATATTTAATTCTCCTTACAATCTTGTGCCATAAGAATTCTATTATCCCCATTTTACAGATCTAGAAATTCATGCTTATAGAAATTAAGTGACCTGCAAAAATATTACAGGGAACACCATGGAACAAACTTAAAGTTATCTGACTCCAAGGCTTGCACTCTTTCTGGTGTCTTTTAAAAGCAGAAACATGTGTCTTCCATGAAATCAAGAACCATTTTCTCAAATGATATTTGTAGTAGAAGTCCTCCAGTATAATATACATTTATCTTGAGATACTTTTTGTCAGATGAAGACATTGAAATTAGAGATGTAAGAAAGGAAAAATCAACAGGATTTGGTAATTGGTTAGTAAGGTATTGGAGAGGATATGGGAGGAATGGAGTTTAAAGGGAGCCGCAGATTTGGAGCTCTAATGGCTAGAGGTGTGATGGTGCTGCTGATTCAGCAGGCATAGTCTGGGGACCTGGGAGAGAACGCAGGGGTGGGGGAGAGAAGTCAGGGCTCACTGGGTCCTGTTTCCTGCTTCTATAGTATGAGTTTCATATGCTAAGGCAGAACTTGGTCTCTGAATGATTGCACTGTGCCATGTCACATGAAAAAACTGTTAGTCTCTCAGTTGTGTCCGACTCTTTGTGACCCCATGGACTGTAGCCTTCCAGTCTCCTCTCTCCATGGGATTTCCCAGGCAAGAATACTGGCTGCTGCTAAGTCGCTTCAGTAATGTCCGACTCTGTGCAACCCCATAGACGGCAGCCCACCAGGCTCCCCCATTTCTGGGATTCTCCAGTCAAGAACACTGGAGTGGGTTGCCATTTCCTCCTCTAATGCATGAAAATGAAAAGTGAAAGTGAAGTTGCTCAGTCGTGTCCAACTCTTAGCGACTCCACGGACTGCAGCCTACCAGGCTCCTCTGTCCATGGGATTTTCCAGGCAAGAGTACTAGAGTGGGGTGCCGTTTCCTCATCCAAGGTATTTTACTGACCCAGGGATTGAACCCAAGCCTCCTGCATTGCTGGTAGATTCTTTACCATCTGAGCCACCAGGGAAGCCCACCCTGTCATATGAATGAGAATTAAACTCGGTTGTTTCAAGTCACTGAAGAGTTGGGAGTTGTGGGTAACTCCAATGTAATTTCTAGGTTACCTGACTTGGAGGTATGGAAGGAGAACTCTCTATAGGTAGTTAGTTGGTTGAGTGAGGAAGCAATTCAGGTTCTCGATTTTACACTCTGTTGTAATTTCTTTCTCTCTCCTCCTCATTGTTTTGAAAGAAAACTCTGTGAATCAGATTATAAGAACAGCAGCTGGAAGCTTTGCTGGTTTTTCACTTATCCAGAAGTTTAAAAGGCTTTTCACCTAATTGTTAATGGCACATAGTAGAAAGATCTGAGATCTGAAGTTAGAAGTCCTGAGTTAAAATTTTGGTCCTGGTTTTCTATAGCTCTAAACTAAGGCAAGTCACTTAACTTGTCTGAAAGCAATTTATTAATCTAAAAGCTGATGAATAAAGCTATGCAATTTATATGATTGTTAAGAGCGAATGAGTTTCTCTGGATCAAAGTGGCTTATAAGTTTCAATATTCTATGTGGACATAGTTATTATTAGTGTGAGAGTGAACAAAAGATAAAATGAAGAGTAGCTGGCATTGTAAATATTTAAATTATTATGTTTTAAGAATTAATACATATTTTAAAAATTATTGACATCAGGATGATGCAGTATTGACCACAAATCAGAGCTAGTGATTTTTGAAAATAATGGCTCTCATTTATTGAGCTCCTACTGTGGACCAGGCCTGTGATACACACTTTGCATACCTTGATTTCAGTATAATAATGACCTCTGTCACTTACTTTTAAATAAGAACAAAACAGATCTTTAATTTAAGGAAGTAAAGATAAGTTGATTCTAACTGTGCATGCTTTGCTTCATTATGTATTTTTTAATTTAATTTTTTTACTTTCCCCACAAATCTATATACCCACAGTTACTATATCTTTAAAATGATTTAAAAAGGAATTCCTGGTGTATCTAGCCCATCATACCTTGTGGGAGACAAGACTGTTCAGTGGACAGTCTAGGGTGAGATGAGGTGGGTGCCCTGACTAAGGAGCAACATTTAAGGAAGCACTACTCTCATTTCACATCCTCGAGAATGAGTGCCTCCTTAAATATTGTCTACTAGACACGACTTAGCAGCAGCAGCAGCAGACACTCATCTTGCATTACTTTAGTTCCAGCCATGTTTGCCCCACCCCCCTGCCCCGTTAATTGCCAAAAAATTAACCAAAAAAATCCCTTAAAACATCCTAATATGTACATATTTCTTTTTAAAAGTTTAAAGTCTTTATCTGCTGCTGCTAAGTCGCTTCAGTCGTGTCCGACTCTGTGCGATCCCAGAGACATTAGCCCACCCATCCCTGTGATTCTCCAGGCAAGAACACTGGAGTGGGTTGCCATTTCCTTCTCCCATGCATGAAAGTGAAAAGTGAAAGTGAAGTCGCTCGGTCATGTTCGACTCTTAGCAACCCCATGGACTGCAGCCTACCAGGCTCCTCCGTCCATGGGATTTTCCAGGCAAGAGTACTGGAGTGGGGTGCCATTGCCTTCTCCAAAGTCTTTATAAGTTTTACATAATACTTAGTACCATTGTAAGGTTTGGAACTTAAGATTAAGAACAGTGCACACTCTATGATAGGCCAGTAGGTCAGGACCCACTAAGAAATATTGAGATGACAGAAACCAGGTGGCTCAGTGGTAAAGAATCCACCTGCCAATGCAGGAGGAGCAAGAGATGGGGGGTTTGATCCCTGGGTCGGGAATATCCCCTGGAGGAGGAAATGGCAACCCACTCCAGTATTCTTGCCTGGAAAATCGCAAAGGTTGAGGAGCCTGGTGGGCTACAGTTCATGGAGTTGTAAAGAGTCAAATATGACTGAGCACAGCACAGAGCAGAGAGCAGAAATCACAAGCCCACAGATAAATTTGATCAAAGACTCAGCACAAATGAACTTTCTCTGAATATGTTCTGAGTATAGGCCCTACAGGCCAGATGGATTCCTTCTTTTAAGTCATGGGATTTCCTTAGAGAAGTAAGCCACCATCTCTGTTTCCTGTTCCTTCACTGTTGCTATTGTTCAGTCTCTAAGTCGTGTCCGACTCTTTGTGACCGCAAGGACTGTAGAATGCCAGACTTCCCTGTCCTTCACTATCTCCCAGAGTTTGCTCAAACTTATGTCCATTGAGCTAGTGATGCCATCCAACCATCTCATTTTCTGTTGCCCCCCACTTCTCCTCCTACCCCTAATCTTTCCCAGCATTAGGTCTTTTCCAATGAGTTGGCTGTTTGCATCAGGTGGCCAAAATATTGGAGTCTCAACTTCAGTATCAGTCCTTTCAATGAACATTCAGGGTTGATTTCCTTTAGGATTGACTGGTTTGATCTCCTTGCTGTCCAAGGGACTCTCAAGAGTTGTCTCCAGTACCACAACTTGAAAGCATTAGTTCCTCAGAGCTACCAAATGATCCAGCAATCCCACTTTTGGGTATTTATCCAGGATCTTAAAGAGGAATTGAAGTGAAGTGAAGTGAAATTCTCGCAGTCATGTCTGACTCTTTGTGACCCCATGGAGTCCATGGAATTCTCCAGGCCAGAATACTGGAGTAGGTAGCCATTCCCTTCTCCAAGGTATCTTCCCAACCCAAGGATAGAACCTAGGTCTCCTGCATTGCAGGCAGATTCTTTACCAGCTGGGCCACCAGGAAAGCCTGAAGAGGAATTAGCAGTCTAGTTGTAGCATTATTTATAATAGCCAAGATGTTGAAGCAACTTAAATGCTCATCAATAGATTAATGGGAAATGTGGTATATGCATTCAATGGAATATTATTCAGCCTTAAACAATAAGAAAATTCTATCATTTACAACAACATGAATAAACGTTGACGACATTATCTAAGTAAAATAAGCCAGTCACAGATTCTCCGTCTGTTGTCAAGGTCAGTGAGCTTTCCCTCTCACCAAAAACCAAGCCTTCATTGTGTGCACTGGTTCTCATGCCGTCCTTACTCCTCTTCTGTAATTCAGGTTTTTATCTTTCCAGTGTCATTTCTCTCAACATGCACACATTCTCTCTCCTACAGCTAAAACTGTCTTTTTGGATCTCCCATTTCTTCTTGGTCCACTGTTCCATCTATTTTACCTTAACTGCTAAACCTCAAAATTGGCTTTAGGCACTGTCTTCACTTCCTCAGTGTCCCTTCTGTCTTCCACTGCATTATTGTGGCCTCATACATCATTGAAATGACTCCAGTCAAGGTCACAGTTGACCTCCGTGATGTTAAATCTGAAGGACATTTGTCTCTTTTCAGCTTGTTCCTATGCTCAGTAGTATTCAACACAGATGACGAATCTCTTTTTCTTGAAACGTTTTCATTTCCAGTGTCACATTCCTTTAGATTCATATTTGTTTGTTTGTTTCCACTGTAGTGGCCATTCAGCTTCTGTCTTCTTTGCTGGTGTCGCCCTTTCAGTGAAATTGGATCCTAGGACCCCTTTTCAGCTCTAAGCATATTTTCTACCAGCGGTAATCACCCAGCGCATGTTTTTGAATACCAACTGTAAGCTTATACCTCCCTATCATGTATCTTCAGCTCTGCTGTATCATGTATCTTTAGCTCTCTTAATCTTCCTATATCTAACTTCCAACTTGACGTTGCCATTTGAATATCTAATAGTTGATTCACAACTTCAATGACCTATACAGCAAGACTTGTAGAATCTACCTCTAAATCATATTTTGAATCTAGAAGTTTGGACTAGGTAGTAGCTTCTGGAAGACATCAATAATCTTCTAAATGGTCTCACTGCTTCCATTCTTACAGTCACACACTTCCAGTTCTATTTTCCAGGCAGCAGGCAAAGTAATCTTTTGAAAATGCAAATTAGGTCATCTCCTAATTAAAACTTTTGGGTATCATTTTGGTCTCAGCTTAAATGTCACTTCCTTGCAAAGGCTTTCCCTAACACACAGTTTAAAGTAGCACTTGAGTCTCTCTGTCACATTATCCTGTTTTATTGTCATCATTGCATTTACCAATAACTGATGGCTACCTGTTTATATACATGCATGCTAAGTCACTTCAGTGTGTGATTCTATGGATTGTAGCCTGCCAGGCTCCTCTGTCCATAGAATTCTCCAGGTAAGAGTACTAGAATGGGTTGCCATGCCCTCCTCCAGGGGATCTTTCTGACCCAGGGATTGAACATCTCTTGCATCTCTTACATCTCCTGCACTGCAGCACACGGGAAGCCTAGTCACCTATTTACTTACATGTAATCACCATGAATATAGGGACATTGTCTGTTTTCATTGTCTTTGCCACACTGCAGTGTTTGGAATATAGTATATGCTAAAAGAGTAACTGAACAAATGATTGAATGAATTTATTCAGCAACATTTCTTGTAATAGGTGGTGAATTTTGGGGGGATATGTCTATATAACAACTCGTTAAGAAGATTTTTCAATTTCTTTGGAAAATCAGTTTAGTCTTTCCTCAAAGTAGCTGGAGTGATTTATTTAACGGCTTCATTCACATTTATGATATGATGGTGTTTCACCAGGATATTACTTTATGCGTGTACCTGGAGGCCAAAAGAAGCACCATCTTTGTAATGCTTTTTTATAATCATCATATATAACTTTAGGCTTCCCTGATAGCTCAGACAGTAAAAAATCTGCCTGCAATGCAAGAGACCTGGGTTTGATCCCTGGGTCATGAAGATTCCCTGGAGAAGGAAATGGCAACCCACTCCGGTATTCTGGTCTAGAGAATTCCACGGACAGAGGAGCCCAGTGGGCTACAGTCCATGGGGTAGCAAAGAGTCAGACATGACAGAGTAACTAACACTAACTAATACATAACTTGGTATTCTTATATAAAAAAGAAAAACTTGGAACCCCATTATGTGAATCTTTATTTTTGCATGAGTTTTGATGTCTTCATTTTTCATTTGCTCACCTAAACATTTTGTAAGTGTGATATTGGTCATTTCAACCCAAATGACTTGTGGGCATGTCACATATGATCTTCATCGCTAAACAGCTGTCTATTTCCAAATTCACTTTTTCTCATTATGTAACTACAGAATATCTAAACCACAAAGTATAATGACCTCACCTGGTTTTCAATACCTATACAGTCAGTAGAAGAGGGCTTCTCCTCAGTGTACTGCAACCGCTCAATTTCAAACTGAGCCTCAAACCACCTTGGTTTTAAGTTTACCGGTAGCCATGAAAGAGAGAACATTTGTGTCCTTTCCCCCAGTGTAGGTGCTCTCTTACTACATTTCTATTGGGTTATATCCCCTGAGCCCTCTGCCCTAGTGTCGAAGTGGCTTCATTAAGAGCCTTTCCTAGGGGTGGTCTGTCTGCCCTTCAGAGAAGCTTCGTCTTCTGAGGTTCCAGACTAATATTCCTCTCTAGTACAGCTAGAATTTCAGCCCAGCACAGGGAATGCCACATCTTTATCATTGTTTAGAGTGACTGTTGTTCAGCAGAAGACACAGGCATTATCTATCTTTGTCTTGCCCCAGCTAATAGCTAATAGGTCAGGTGTGCCTTTAACATTTGCAGCTGTTGCATTTGTCTGTGCTGGATTAACTCCTTACGCTGGCCTGGCCCTCATTGTGTTCAGAACCTTGACTCTCCTCACCATTCTCATCATCCAAATTTATTTAAGGATGAAACTATTAGAAACACAATTGGTGAATTAATGTCATAGGGACTGCTGCTGGCAGCTCATCTATTTTTGATATGCCACTCAGACAAATGAAACATAAGCCACCCAGAACAAGGGGACCTTTTGACACTTCAAAGGAAACCCCTATGGGTGGCTTCCTCTTGAAGCCACACTAAACTGGCTCAATCTCCTCAGCTGGAAGCTGCCAATGTCTCATTAACCCCTAAAAAGGCCCGGCATGAGCTTTTCTTTTCAGCTATAATTATGCCATGCACTCCTGTTATGCTGCATGGAATCGCAACACTGTCACCCGCATATTATAAACATCCACCCTAATTGAAAAGCAGATTAGACTCTTGTGTTAATTAGCCCAAAAGCCCGCCCACTTGCATGCATTATGATTGCCTCTTAAATACTGAGGATGTTGAAATCCCTCAGAAAGACAAGGCAGACTTAATTGCAATAATCTGCAAATTAAGTTTAATTTACTTTAAATTTACCGGTTTAGCAGGCTCATTTGATGGTGTTAATGGTCTAGCAAATTAATTATCTGAATTAGTCATGCCTGGTGGAGTTTTGCAGCCGAATACATTGTACCGTGGCCTATTAATAACAGACAAACAGGACAGGATTAATGAGGAGATGATGCTCGAGTTCTTAGGAAGAAAAAGGATCTTACATGAATTCAAACATAATCACCAAAGTGCAAATACAGACCCAGAATATAAACAAACTGAGATTTATTACACTTTGTGGCATGCCATCCAGGAGAAACAGTAAAACATGGATGGTGAAATATCAGCCAGCAAGAGCCCTATTCTCTGTACTCTGCACAGGTCCCTTCACCATGAACTGCTTCCTGCTGGCAAGTATGTGTGAGTGCCATGGACAGGCAGTGGATGGCAGAGATGGAACAGGTCGGTCAGCTAGAAAAGGCTTCCCCCAGGTTAACTCTGATGCCCTCTTAGTAGTTTATTATGTGTAAATATGCTTTCTGGTACCCACTTGTAACCATCCTCTTTGGCCAAATCTGAATGCTACACTGCCTCTCTTATCTTTGTCCCAGTCCTTGTCTGTCTAGGCTGGATGAGGGAAATTTAGGGAGAGGGAGATTGAGAAAGATGGGAGTGCAGACGTTAGGGAGACTTTTAGAGCATTAACACCTTTGGAGAATCTTCCAGAGTCACCCTTCTAGGAGGATCAAAAATGAACCTTATTCCTTTTGTATCCCTAGATCCTAAGACAAGGCCTGGAACATAGTAGGGGCTTTTATATATATATATATTTTTTAATGGCTGAAACACAGCATTAGCATAGGGACAGTTTTGGAAGAAGAATGACTCAGCTTAGAAAATATTGTTGGGAACCACTCCTAACCAAGACAGAATTTCCCTGAAAGTCCTGTGCCAGTGCTTCCGTTGTTTATAGTTAGGCTTTCTCCATTTGTGTTCTGAACACACACACACACACACACACGCACACACACACAGGCCTTCTGTCCTCCATCCCCAGCAGAAAGAAATCGCCTCTGGGTGTCAAACTAATAATCTTTGACTGGCTTGAACTGAATATGGCCATGCAGTGATTGACCTCAACACACCAGATTATTGATTGGGCTGGAGATGCCTGAGCCATCATTTTCTTGGAGCAGTCACCGCTTTTGTCTTCATCCGTCCACAGCTGTCACACTGTGGTGAGCCATTGAAAGAGCCACATTTGCATCCCCTATGCATTTATGCTTCTCTGTTTAAAATAAAAATGCCACCACTTGAAAGGGAGGCTGAACCGTTGATTCTGGTTTTTAAAAAATTATCTCATTAAAAGCCAAGGGTATGGGTTTAGTTGGGAATGGTGGGGGCAGACATGCAGAATATGTAAACTTGCTTTATGGGGCGTATTTAATTTGGGGGGAAAAATAATGAGAATAAAAATTGTTTCAATATGTTTTCTGTATTGTGTCAATATATCACACAGCTCCTTTCTGGAGTCACATTTGCTGTGAGGGCGGTTGGGTTTTTTGCTGTTTTTTGTTGTTGTTGTTCTCTGTTGAATTACAATTTGCAGCAGTAAATGAAACTGGCACAAAAGCAGGTGTTATTAAAACTGGGCAGGAAAAGGACAATAACAACATAATTCCACTTTAAAGGCCGATATGTGTATGGTGGAAACGACTTTGGTTGGACCCCATAGGGAATAGAAAATACACCATAAAGAAAATGGATTTCAGTGACACATAAACAAAAGGCAAATGACTAATATATTTACATGTAACATGTGGTGTATTCATTGCACACCATGGTGACAGAATTGTTTATTTCATTTATAATTTATACAGCAAAATCTTATTAAATGTGTAACTAGTTTGCCAGATGATAATATACGTAGGAGATTAGGCTTCTATTATAGAAGGTCATTAACAACAAAAGATTTTCATTTGTGAGTTAATTTTTTTCCCAGTTCATTCTTTTCAGCAGTGTATGCTCTGAATAGAAGCCTGCCTCTTTTCAATCATGGTGGCACTATGGAAAGAAGAGGGTACTTGGGAAATTCTGGAGAAGAGTGCCTGCTGGCCAAAATAAGACTTCTCTTCTGCTAGTCCCTAGAATACCAGCCTTCAGAACATGTAAAGGGCTTACCCGTGGTTCAGTGGTAAAGAATCTGCCTGCCAATGCAGGAGAGACGGGTTCAGTCCTGGTATGGGAGGATTCCACATGCTGTGGAGTAACGAAGCCCACGAGTCATAGCTATTGAGTCTGTGCTCTAGAGCCTGGGAACCACACCTACTGAGCCTGGGAACTGCAACCCCTGAGGCTACACACTGCCAACTGCTGAAGCCTGTGTGCCCTAGAGTCGGCGCTCCCGCAACAAGAGAAGCCACCAAAACGAGAAGCCCGCGCAGCAACAAAGACCCAGCACAGACAGAAAGAAAATTAATTATTAAAAAATTAGCCTTTAAACAAAAAAATAAAGGATAATTGATGAGTGTGTATGAACTTCAAGGTGATTTTAGAGATCGTAGAAAAAATTTTCTCCTGCAAACAAAATTCTGTCAAAGGCCAGAAACACCAGAATTTGAGAGCTGATAGCAATTGCTTCCAAGACTGAAGTCCTGTGAGTAAGTGTTGTAAAAAAAGATTTCACTGTACTGCCTTTTTTTCTGATGGGCCATCAGGTTAGGGGCTTTAAAGAGAGTCCAGACACTAAAGGTGCATGCAGTTTTACAGAAGAGAATCTTCCTCAGGATATTAACTGAACAGGGGTTTTTTATTTTTATTTTTTGGCTTCCAACACAAAAGTGTATACATGGTCTCCTGTGTGACACAGTAGTACTCTGTCCTCGTTCTCATTATTTTCAGAACAAGAGAACCATCCCCCCTTTTGAATTTTCCTTCATGCAGTGTTATTTAATGAGGATGAAACCATTTCAGAATGTTTCTAGTGAATCTCATTCCAAGTCAGGAGAGAAATGCTAGTGAGGGGCAACAGGGTGGGTGGGGTTTGGGGTGGGGGTGTGGAGGTGAGGTGGCAGAGAAATGCTTTTAAACAATAAAATGTATTTTGCTTTCAAGCCTTGAGCTGTCAGGCTTCATTCCAAATAATGTATACTGACAGTTCATAGCTACTCTTAAAAACTGTGTGAAGCTTTTGCAGTTGCAAACTAGTGTGATAAAACATGAAAATACTTTATCCAGGTAAAGTGGAAATAGCTGTTCAGCCTGGTTAAGTTACACAGAAACCTTTTTCTCTCTAAATTAATGTACTGTGCAAATATCTTGCCTGTGACACCCTAGCTGTCCACTTACTAAAAGCCCTTTCAGTGAGAACCGCATTTCAGTGCATCAAAGCATTAGTGAGTGCTCTGAACTCAAAGCCGGAGAAACTTGTACATTCAAAACAAAGATGTGAGGAAGTGGGTCTTCGTGTTGTCGATAATAAGTGGAAACTGCAGAGAACACATATGTATTCAGTCTGTACTCTTGGCCTGGGAGAAGACAAAGAATTACTGTTTTATTTGTTGTATCTTTTTTCATTCATTGGTGCCATAATTGCTCAAAAGGGGAGCAGGCAATTCAAGAGCTTCTACCTTTGGTTGCCAGAGAGTGTCAAAAAAGCAGCAGCAACAGCAACAAAGAAAAAATAAATAAATAGAAACAATGATGCTATTTTCTTTGATTGAGGCTCAATGTAGCCAGTGGTGTGATAAGACTATCACACCTAGTGTGAGGGTTTCCAGGTTCAATTAACAGATATATGGAGTCTAGAATCCAGGAGGCGATATTACTCCTCAGATCACATCTGGACTAATGTGCTCAAACCTGGGCCTGAGAGACCCAAACAAACGAGCTACTATTTAAAGAAGAGTGAAAAGAGGTGGTAGTGAAGTATGAAATTGTTACGTGAGAAGGAGTTTAGGGAACAGGAAAAATTCGTAGGAGCTGATAGGGATTGCTACGAAGACTGGAGTCCTGTGAGTAACTGTTGTAAAAAAAGATTTCACCGTACTGCCTTTTTTCTGATGGGCCATTAGGTTAGGGGCTTTAAAGAGAGTCCAGACACTAAGGGTGTTAAATGTAAAATTTAACAGGAGAACTTAAACAGAGTTAGCAGAAGATGCTTGCAGGTGACTTGGAGGTTTTGTAGAGACTTTACAGTAGCATATTTTCTTCCTCACTGAGTCATAGTAATTACAGTAATAACAGTAATAATTATACTGTTTTCAAGCTTACAAACTTCTTACAAATAAAATTTTATTTAGTAACTCAACACCTTGAGGAGAAATTATTATAACCTCTGCTACACAAATGAGCAAATGGACTCAAAGTAACAAAATTCCTTGCTGAGAAGGGTAGAGATAATAAAGAAAAATCTTGGGACTCCAAGTCTACTGATTCCAAATCATAACGAGTAGCTGGGCCAGATTGTCTATAAGATTCCTTTTAATCTTCAGTTTTTATGATTTCAATAAGCTTAGAGGTTTTGGAAAATGCTCTTCTTATTCATCATTTATTTAGGCAAGTGCTTATTAAATTACCAAGTGTCAAAAACTGGGAAGGTACTGATGCTTGTAATATGAATAAGGTATTATCAGTTCCACTGACGATCTTGTCTTGTGAAGGGGAGCCAGGGGGTCATTAGAATGTTATGTGATGGGAAGGGATACACTACAGGAAAAGCTAAGTGAGACATTATAGTCAGGCTATGTCATGAAGACTGAAAAGAGAAAATGGAACGAAGACCAGGTGGGAACTGGAGGACACTTTGGACAGAATTCCTTAAAGGTCCTTGGGATTTGAATTCAGTGAATTTATTTGTGCCTTTGTAGAATTGCCACCCACTCCAGTGTTCTTGCCTAGAGAATCCCAGGGACGGGGGAGCCTGGTGGGCTGCCATCTATGGGGTTGCACAGAGTTGGACACGACTGAAGCGACTTAGCAGTAGCAGGGTGACTTTGTAGGCTCTTCTGAGTTTGCCCAGGCCTTTCTTGGTTTTAACAATGAAAGTTCACTATTTTATGGAACCTGTTAATCCTAGGAAAGCCAGAATGTTTGTCATCCTACTTTAGGTTAATGCTGGACACATGCAGTAAAGGGAAAAATCAAGTGAAGGGTTCCAAACAGAGGTGGACTTTGATGGAAGCAGCATTAAACACGGCTGAAGTACATTTGTTATTGCTAAAATAATCAGTTTGGTACATTTTTCCCCTCTATTTTCATAAGAACTAGATGCTAAGTGATTTCTGAATACTCAGTTGATAATACAAGAAATAAAGTAAAATAAACACCCAATTGATCAATGGCACTAGTCACATTTGACATTTATCACTATTTTCTAGCACCATGTAATACATGAGTTAACTTTTTTGGTAAATAAATATTATAGATAGTAATCAGGAGACTCCAATAAAACACATCCATAATTTGAGATTCTAGAAAATGGCTGCCTTCTAAAAATTAAAGTTTTAGAAAGCCAACAAAAAAGTATTGAATGGATATCTGTGAAAGAATCTTGCCCTAAAAGATGCATACTAACCTGTGAGATTTGAGAAATATCCAAGCCCTATCAAGGTGATTAGAAAGTATATTCAAGTCTGATATGTAGGCTTGCTATAGAATAATAGATTAACTAACAGTGAAGTGTGGGAATGAAATCCAGAAAGATGATATTAATATGTCATATTTCTGGAATCCTCAATGGAGAAAATGCATAGTTCAGCTAATTTATGTTCTTAGTGGCAATAATGTAACAGCCCTTACACATTCACCAACTACCAGCTTAACTCTTTTCTGATTTCACATAGATGTTTGACTTTCCATGAACAGTTTTCAGCCATTATATTAGACTGTAAGTTTTGTGAGGGCAGAAAATGTGTCTATCTTATCTACTTTTGTCTCTATGTGTCTAGGATAGGAGATGATACAAAATGGACCATGGTTATTATTGGTTGCATATAATGGATATAGCTTTCTTTTTATTTTCTGATCCCTCTCATGTTTGATTAGCATTGATTAGCTTTGAGTTATTGCAGATCTTGAGTTTGGAGTTCTGTGGATCAGAGTGTTGTGGACTGAATTGTATTCTGCCCCTCATCCCCATCCTGGGCTTCTCTAGTAGCTCAGTCAGTAAATTATCCGCATGCAATGCAGGATACATGGGTTCGATCCCTGGATTGGGAAGATCCCCTGGAGAAGGAAATGGCAACCCACTCCAGTATCCTTGCCTTGAAAATTCCATGGACAGAGGAGCCTGGCAGGCTACAGTCCATGGGGTCACAAAGAGTTGGACATGACTGAGTGACTAACACATACACCCAACTTCCACAAATTCATATAAGTCCTAACCCTTTATACTTCAGAATGTGACTGCATTTAAAGATAAGATATTTAAAGAGGTAATTTATATAAAATGAAGTTTTTGGGATGTGTCTTATGTGACTGATATCTTTATAAGCAAAAGAGATTGGGACACAGAGAGGCACAGAGGGAAGGCATGTGAGGATACAGGGGAAAGTGGCCATCTCACAAATCAAGGAGGGAGGCCTTAGAAGGAAATAACTTGCCAACATCTTGATCTTGGCTTTCTGATGTTTAAATCATACTGTCTGTGGTACTTTGTTAGGACAGTCCCAGTAAACTGATACACAAGGCCAGTCTGCCCTTCTGGGAAAGGGAAGTCGCTCAGTTGTGTCCGAATCTTCGCGACCCCATGGACTGCAGCCTACCAGGCTCCTCTGCCCATGGGATTTTCCAGGCAAGAGTACTGGAGTGGGGTGCCATCACCCTTCCGGGAGGGAAGTTCTCTTCTGTTTTCTTTCTTTGACATATCTGTTCAGTCACAGAGTAAATGATGGTTAAAGGAAGATACTACTAGATCTATATTTTTAGATAACCACATTACAGCTCAAAATGGCTGAAGTTAAATTAATTTCAAACATGAATGAGCAACTCATTTATTATTGTTTTTTAAAAGTTTATTTTTCAGAGCATTATTTCTAGAAGATAAGGGGAAAAAAGAATTCTAAGATCAAATATGTTTGGAAACACTGCATTATTACTGCTACACTGTTACTCTTAGCTAGTCACACAGTTTGTTAGCATATTAGGGACTCTAAATGATACTATATTAATTTTGTTAAACCTAGTATATACCAAAGTGTTTGACCAGAGAAGTTATTTTCCTATCAGAGACATCTCAGAAAATCTAGTACAATGAGTATTCTGTTGACATTTGACAATATTTCAATAAAAACTATCGATTAGTGTCCATATACCAATCTGCATCAAAATCAAATGATTTCTTAATGGAAATCAAATTCCAAGGTGAAAGGGACAAACTACCAGTTAGGACATAAATTAGTCCTGAGGATGTAGTGAACAGCAGGATGACTATAGTTAACAAGACCATATGATCTATTTGGAAGTTGCCAAGAGACTGGATCTTAAAGTTCACATCACAGGAAAAAGAATTATAACTATGTGTAATTGACATCTATGCTAATTAAACTTACCTTAATAATTGTTTCAAAATATACATATATATAAAATCTTTACATTATATATCTAAAACTAATACAATGTTATATATCAATTGTATTTCTGTTTTAAAAAGGAAAGAAAAACATATGAGAAGAATATATATATATAACTGAACCATTTTGTTGTACACTTGATACCAACACAATAATGTATATCAAGTATAGTTTAATAAAAAAACAACAATAGATTTAAAAAATTCTGTTATAATAAAGTACCGACATTATTATTTTTAGTCCATGGGAACACTGGCCTCGCCGTGTCTCTCAAATGAATTGATGACATATGCTGTTTCCCTCTAGCCAGACTGTCCTGCCATATTTGTCCTCTTGGTCATATTTCAAAATCTTTCTCAAGTTTCAACTTCTTGTGCAGACTTTCCTGATTCTTTCTCCTCCCACCCAACCCCCACCACCCATCATAAGACATAATGGATCATACTCTTTTCTTTGCATTCTGGTGCGTGCAATTACTGTCCTTTTGTATTGTACTCATTTGATTGTGCTTTCATTTCTCTTTCTAGACCGGGAAACTCTCATGGCAAGATGTGTGTCACATTCACCTTGTATCTTTGGCACAAATGGAACGTCTGACATGTGGTGAGTGCCCCAGGAACGGTGACACAATGAATCACCAGTCCTTTGTTGCTGTGCTCTCTGGGCACCTCACTGGGCTTACCTTTTTAAGCATATTGAACTCATTGGTAAAGAACCTGCCTGCCAGTGCAGGATATATAAGAGATGCAGGTTTGATCCTTGGGTCAGGAAGGTCCCCTGGAGAAGGAAATGGCAACCTGCTCCAGTATGCTTGTCTGGGAAATCCCATGGACAAAGGAGCCTGGTGGGCTACATCCATGAGGTTGCAAAGAATCAGACATGACTGAAGTAACTAAATAACAACAATTATATATATGTATATTTATACATGTGTGTGTGTGTGTGTGTGTTTAATTCTTTCCCATATAATTTCTTTCCCAGGTTCTTTGCCTTGCTGGTTCCTTATCAAATATTCCCTCTATAGATAGGCCTTGGTGAAATTTGCATTTTCTAGTTACTTCCTTTTACTTCCCATTGATAGATATATATTATATTACATATAATGTTATATCTATATATTGTATATCATAATATATCTATATTATGTATTATAATATTATATAATATATAGTTATAACATTTTATATCTATGTATTATATATCACTCTTAGAATAAGGGGCAAAAAAAGTCTGAAATCCATTACCTAAATATATATATATATTTCTCACAATACTTATCAGTATCTGAAATTGTTTCTTTAATTCCTATTTCTTTTATATTTTCCTGAACTAGTAAGCATGTTCCACAAGGGCAGGAATCTTACTGTCTACTTTATTAAATGCATTATGCCCAGTTCTTAAAACAGTATCTCTCATATAGTAATTAATAATTTTTGAAAGAATAAAGAATATCTTCAAGATTCTTGGCAGACTCTAGTCAGTGGTAAATAGCAGTGGTGACTGCTCCTAGAATAAGGGAAAAAAATGTCTGAAGTCCACTACCTGAATTTCCCTTACTTTAGAACTCATAAAATATTAAAACAATAATCTACACTCTGCTCAATAAATGACAATTTTTCCTTTATTTCATAGGAAAAAAAATTTATTGAAGGGCCTCCAACAGAACTGTCACTAGATCTCATACCATGAGATAGCATTAGAAGTGAAAGTTTAGTTGCTAAGTCATGTCTAATTCTTTTACGACTCCATGGACTGTAGCCTGCCAGGCTCCTCTGTCCATGGGATTCCCAAGGCAAGAATACAGGAGTGAGTTGCCATTTCCTTCTCCAGGGAATCTTCCCAAATCAAGGATTGAACCTGCATCTCCTGCATCGGCAGGTGGATTCTTTACCACTGAGCCAACAGGGAAGCCCATTAGAGGTCAAAGTAGCTTCTAATTAAGTCCTTTGGGTACTGAAGAAATGAAACCCTCTGGGCATGGTTCAACATAATCAAAATTTGGAACCCATTCTATTCTTGAATCAACAATAAGAGAATGAAAGTCTAGTAGAATGGAGTGGAAAACCTGCTAAACACAGGAGTTGAAATAACTTAGAGGGAATTGGGGGGTGGTGGAAATCAGTAGAACATCTCAGCAGGGAAAGATGGAAAATGTCAATACTTGTACTTTACTTGTGACCCAGCCTCTCTGGGAAACTATGGCCCTCGAGTCCACTGGGGAATGCATATCTGGTGTGAGTCTTATTTGGCAGAATCCTCCCTCTAATGGACTCAATGAGAAAATCACATCAAAGAGTTTTTAAAGTTACAGAACAAGAAAGGACCACAAACTGTCATTGATCTATGGTAGACCTTCATGGTGGACAAGATAGTTGGAAGATCCAGCACATTCTAAAACAAGATGTGAAAGGTATGTATAAGGACCTGGTGTAAAAGCAGTAAGAATTATTTTGCTGTTCAATAAATGTTTGTGTTCTTTTCCCCCTCTTGCCTCCTCCTTTCTTTTCCATTAAACTCAAAAGAAGTGTAGCAAAGATAAGAATTCAACAAAGGGTCTTTATTAAAGTTTATGGATAAAATGAAAATTATTTCTTCTAAAATATGCAAGGGCAAAATAAAGACTTCCTTTGCAATAGTTTTCAAATAAAGGAGATATATTTGAACAAGCTCAAGGTTAATATCTTTTACTTTGTAACATAAAATAATCTTATGACAAAAGTAATCATGATTATAATAAATAACATCCTTATCCAATCTTTTCCTAATAACTATAAGAGCTGCAATATCTCCAGTATTTATTTTCAGTTATTTATTTATTTGGCTGCATTGGGTCTTAGTTGAATCATGTGGGCTTCTTTCTAGTTGTCTCACACAGGCTTAGTTGCCCTGAAATATGTGGGATCTTAGTTCCCTGACTAGGGATCAAACCCGTGTTCCCTGCATTGGATTCTTAACCACTTGACCACCAGGGAAGTCCCTCTCCAGTATTTCAAACAATGCTTGGTACATAGTAGGTGCAAGGTAAATACTTTAATGAAGGCATAAAGGGCTGAAGAACTTCCTCTTTATTCTTGGCAGAATCTGGCTGGTGGGGAGAAAGTTGGAGTGATTGCTCCTGGAAGGAAGAATAAAGAATGCCTAAAATCCATTTTCTGCAGTATAGTGAATTACTATCATTTATCAATATGACTACTACTATTGTTATTTCTTTAAATGCAATGCTTTTAATTAGCATAGAGTGCTTTTGGAATTGTAACCAAGTGGGACCCTATGGAGCCTTCCTGGATAGACTCTCTTTCCCAAGTTCTCCACCTGCTTCTGTTGGTAGAAAAACTTTAGCCTTCTAGACCTTCTCTAAGTTCCAAAGAATAAATTTAGCCAGAGAAGTGAAAAAGTGCAGAAAGAAAGGGAAACAGTCAAAGAAGACAAAGCAATAATACTTAAGCCATTAAACGATAATACTCTGAGCCATGTCCTTTGAGCTGTTTTGCAGATACTGACACCCCCATCAGGTGAAAGAAGTTAGTGTATGCTGCCCCCAAGCACATAGACCCCAGACCAGTTGGAACCAGAATGTTGATGGTGACTCCTTACCTTACCACCAACCAGTCAGAAGAATATCCATGAGCTGATCACTTACTGTTTAACCCTCTCACTCACTCTGTCTTTAAAAGCCTTTCTCTGAAAGCCATAGTGGAGTTTGGGCCTTTTGAGCTAGCTTCCTGGGCTCCTTGCTTGGCACGATGCAATAAATACTACATTCTTTTCACCACACCTGGTATCAGCAGATAAACTTTACTGTGGGTGGGCATGCAGACTCAAATTCAGTTTGATAACAGAAATACTTTTACACTCACTGTATGTAATCTCATAGCCCCCTTGTGCAGTAGGTGTTTTTCTTCTTACAATTGCAACACAATGAGTTTAAATAACTTGCCTTCTCCTTTCACTGATTTGTGGCTGACTCAAGATTAAAGTCATTTCCCAACTCTAATCAAGTGAGCCACCTAAGGGTAACGTATGTGCTTCAAAGAGAGTATAAATAGGCAGCGAAAGTCCAGATATTTGGAAGAAAGTTTTTAAAAAGCTAGTGCTAAGATTTTTAAAATAGTGCTGATGAAGAACAGCAATAAATTCTGGAATTATTATCTCTGGAGAAGTGAAGACTGAGGCGACTCCTTAATGATGGTATTAAAGGACGATATGTGATTATTATAACAGTATGATAGATCGTAAAGAAAAATGAAGATGTTCCCATCTTTGCTGGGTACAGAATTAGAATGAAATAGCAGGAGTTGAAGGCTACACATATTTAATCAGCAGTTCTGGCCAGAGCTTTAGAAGAATGTACTCAAGGGATGCTCAGAAGACCAGTTTAGGAGCTGATGTGCTCCTAAATGATGTAGTGCTGGATCCCCCTGAGAACCCTGAAAACCCATTAATCAATCCTTCTCATGGTCAAGACCTAGAAGAATCACTGGCTGGTTAGAGTTCCTCTAGCTCACCACTCACGGCTTAGCCATCATGAAAACCAAACTTATCAGAGATTTGGTGGTATACCAACCTAGAAATTGCTTCATCTTCAAGGGGCTTACCACTGGACACTGAGATCACAAGTACAATGGTGTGATATGGGGAGAGACAAGTCAATTGCCTGTGTGCCTGATAAGCTGAAGACTTGGGCTGAAATATCCTGACTTTCAATGAAGATTCATCTGTCCATACTAGCTGCTGGCCATTTGCATTCTGGAAATTTAATAGAGCCAGGCTTTTTCTTGCTCCCTAAACTACCACGCTCACCAGAGATTTCCAAGAGCTCTTTCACGTTGTACTTTTGCCAGAGTTGCTGTCTCAAAACACATTTGATAACACTCTTCTTACATCAGGGAATGGGACACAGTTACAGAAAACAGAACAAAACTCAGGTCTCTTGCTTGGCATTTGTGGCCCTTTGGAATTGGGCTCTAATCCCCTCCACACACTTTGATTTTAGTGATGTTAGAAAGAAGTGGCACAGACGCCAAGCTGGGTTCATTTTATTTCTCCTGTACCTGATGCAGACTCTGACACAAAGCAGGCAGCTACTGCATGTTCCCTGCACGAGTGGATGAGTGAGAGACAAGGGGCATGTCTTTCCCCAGTCCTGCCATGGCATTGTGTGCACTGCGTTCTCTACCTGGAACGTCTTTCCCTCGCAATTCCAGTTCTATTTTCATTTATTATAGCCCTATCTGTTCATGGTCCAGGTCAAATGCTCCCAGGGAGATTTGCCTGGATGTTGGAATTCATCGTCCATCTCTGTTTTCGGAGTCCTCTTTGTAGGTGTTGCTCTTACGGTACTTCTGCACTCTCCCCTAGATTGCAGCTTCTGTGCTCATCTCTTTCAACCTCATAGAATGTGAATCCTGGGAGACAGGAGAACTATATTACTAAACTTTGCATCATCATCATACTTTGAGCATGAACGAGTCTAAGTAAATTTTGTGTTAGCCAATATCCCCTCTTCCTGCACTCACTTTCTGTATTTCTTCAACTTCTCACTTCAGTTCTTCATTTTCCTCAGTTCACACCTCACTGTCCTGTTTTAAGTGGTAACCCCCTACTTGAACCCCACGTGTCTCTCTTGCCTCCTCATCAGATCATTTAACCATTCCTAGAAGCCTCAACTCAGACCCTCCTCTGTCTTTTTGGGCTGCAGCTTCTCTGCAATTTCCCCTATTATGGATAAGTACTTGAGCAGTAACAGTGGCTGTTTTTGATGACACAGAAAAGATACAGAGATGGTAGCACTTTGGCCCTTGGATTGAGAATAAATGACTTATACGTTATGGAGGAAGACTGTGTCTCTCCAAGGAGCACTGCTCTCTACTTGGCTTCTTTCCACATTGCTGAGGTCAACTTTTCCTTTGAGGAGGACCTCGCAAGCCTTCTCTGTCACCAGTTCTGCCTCAAAGTGTCTGAGAATCTCCAGGTGATAAAATGGGAAGAAGTAGTAAGTAGGTTAGACAGCCAAGAAGTGGCAAGGGCAGGAATGATGCAAGGAATGGCTTGGAGAGTGGGGCAGAGCCAAGGTGTAGTCCAGGCAGACAGGTACCAAGAGCAGGGGAAGCGGGACTGGGATGCTCCCTGCTCATCTGTGGTGAGGCTGTAAAGAAGACACAGTGAAGATGATCAAAGCTCATCTAGATCCATATCTTCCCATCCTGGACAGTTCAACTTCCCTTTCTTCTCACTGTCTCAATAGTTCTTCCTTTCCTGAAACTCTTGTTCCTTCCTCTTTTTCATATTAACTTGGTTACCCATCTGGATGTTTTTCTGTCAAGACGTGGGTTTCTCAACTTTGTGGCTTTTTGGTCCAAGTCCATCCGAGTCATAACTCTGTCTGATATAGATTTATATCCTCAGCTGCTTCTATTCCAGGAGGGAGATGGGAAAGGCTTGTGGCTAGAGGGACCCCTGGAATCTTCCTCCACCTTCTAATTCTATCTTAAGGAAGACTACCACCAGGAATGGCATTTCTCAGTATTTGGTCTCCCCTACCAGACAAAGCAGGCTAATGACAGGAGGGTGCCTCTCAGAAACAATCTGCAAGGGTGAGGTGGCAGCATGGATACAGAAAGAGAAATAGGAACAGAAAAAGAGTGAAGAGAAGTGCCTGCTTATGGTTTTAATGCTGAGGCATGCAATGGAGATGAAGCTTTGTGATCAGCCAGCAGCCCTAAATGTCAAAAAATTTTGATGCCACATTGAAGAGCCATGATACTGGTCTTTCTGTCTCAATAACCTTCCCACCAACTGTGCTAACAAAAGAATATTTCTTCAGCAGACAGGTAGATAAGCAGTCCCAGTTAACTGTTTCAGAAAACTGTTAAAAAGAGTCCCTTTATTTTCATCTGTTTAACGTGTAAATCAGCTAATCAATTTCTGTCTTCGTACAATTAGCATGTGCCTCAAAAACAGGACCATGCTAAGGTATAGAAATGGGGGCTGGTTAAGGCTGGAGTGAGTCATGTCAAGTATACAGATATGCTTGCAGATACCAAAAGTGTATGAGAGCCAGGACCTTAAAATATTCCATCTTTCCAAATAAAAGCTTATTTTGCAAACCTAGGAGAATGGTATTATTCTATCTATTCTTCTCTAAATGTCTATAAATCAAGGACCATTTAATTTTTTTTAACTTTTTATTTTGTATTGAGCAAAGGGGTTGCAAAGAGTCAGACACGACTGAGCGACTTCACTTTCACGCTATAGCTGATTACCAATGCTGTGATAGTTTCAGGTGAACAGCGAAGGGACTCAGCCTTACATGTACATGTATCCATTCTCTCAAGGGCTATTCGAGAGGAGACAAGCATCTTCCTCAAGTTCTATGCCTCAGAGAGGCATCATGGTAAGGCTGAGCCTTCAGGAGGGGTTTTTTCTCTGGATTGTTTTTGGAGACTTAAGCAACCAAAGGCTTTCCTGGTGGCTCAGACAGTAAAGAATCTACCTGCAATGCAGGAGCCCCAGGTTTAATCCCTGGGTCTGGAAGATCCCCCGGAGGTGGGCATGACAACCCATTCCAGTATTCTTGCCTGGAGAATCCCATGGACAGAGGAGCTTGGCAGGCTACAGTCCATAGGGTCGCACAGAGTTCTACATGACTGAAATGACTTAGCACACACACACATAAGCAACCAAATGTAATTATATGGGCCACAGGATAACTACAGATTGAGGAGAACTGGCTTTAGTAGATCCTCTGTGTGTGACTTTCTCCCACTCCTCAACACAAATCCACCTTGAATTTGTACATGAAAAATTGGCAAGAATTGATAGGGAAGAATGGACAGCAGCATGTGTCATGAAAAACTCTAATTTGAATAAGCCAACTACACCAATTAGTGAGCGGCAGGAGTTCTCTTGTTCTGTCCGAATGCCTTCCCACTACATGGCTCTTTATCTGCATCTTGCCCTTCCTCTAAAGCTGGGCTGCCTCTTCCTTGCTCCAAGGGGCCTTCTCCGATGATGCAGCTCATGGCCGCCCCTCCCTTTTCTGAGCCTACACTGCCCACACTCTCATCAATAATCTTTGGCATCCTGCCTATATACACCTTATTATGCAGCCACATTGTGTTGTTTTCTAGATGTTTCATGAGTAAAGATTCCTTGTCCTTAACTGGACCAATTGTTCCTTTAGAGCAACATCTATGACTCATTATTTTATGTCTTCAACTTTCAGGAACTTATTGTTAATAATTAGTCAACATGTAACCAGTTGAACCAAATCCTATAATGTTGTAGATATTTCACAGAGATATCTTTCTTTTTAAGTCAACACTTTAAAAAGTAGAGCCTTTTGGTTAAAGATATTTTGAAAGAGTACAGTAAAATACTAAAAAAAAAAAATCACAAGATTTAGTTTTAACATAAAGCAACAGGATAAACTATAGTATTGACTTTGAACACATTGACCCTCTTTTGCATTTTCTTCTTTAACATAGGAGTGAATAGGCTCTGCATCTGTGATGATAGTCACAGCACTAGCTGACCTTCATCTACAGAAAGTACTGCTATGCTCAGTGCTTTATGTGTGTTTTCTTCCTATTAGTCCTTTGGGATGGGTACTATTATCATGCTCATTAGAGAGACAAAGAAACTGGGATTTATGGAGATGACTCACCAAAAGTCCCCATCCTCTAGTACAAGGAAGAGCCAAGTTTTGAACCAAAGTCTATCTGAGGCCAGATTCCAACTCTTAATCATTGACCTTCCACAGCCTTCCTTCTGTGGTTAGGTGAATTCTTTCATCTATTCCCCTTGAAAATAGAAGTTAAATTCTGTCATGCACCACAATTGGATACTAAGTCCACGTTGGTGGCATTTACTATGGCTTTGTACTCTTCCAATATACCATGATGGTCAAGTTTTCATTCAGTTTTGCTACCATGCCAAAACTTGATCCTTCAGGATTTGTGATTTTTGGAATATACCAGGTTATAGATCATTATGATAGGATCAGCTAAAATGGAAACTTGGCCTGTTTGGTATATGATTTTTTTTTTATGTTGATACATGCAGCTCTAAGGGAAGCCTTAGTGGCTCAGAGGTAAAGAACCCACCTGTCAATGCAGGAGACACAGGTTTGATCCTGTGTCTGGAAGATCCTGGGTCAGGAAGATCTCCTGGAGAAAGAAATGGCAACCCACTCCAGTATTTTTGCCTGGAAAATCCCATGGACAGAGCAGCTGGTGGGCTACAGTCCATGGGGTTGCAAAGAGTCAGATATGACTTAGCAACTAAACAATAATGCTGCTATTAGCTATACATTATATGGAGTGACAATAAAGAGAGAGAAACAGTTGATTTCCCTGTAGCCTTGACCCTTGGAGACTCAGGGACGTTTTTTCCTTAGGGAATCTGTAATATGATAAAGAGCTTTACATCTCTGGGTCAATAGCACTAAAGCCAACCCAGGATAATAATAGCCAGAAGTAGCTATTCTGTGATTACCTAATGCCTTATAGGAAATGAATTTATATTCTGGTAGATTCCAGGAATTATATATATAGAACATTCTAACATTTATAACTTTTTAGAAGAAATATTTTTTCTTTAAAAGTATGTTAATACGAGTTGACAGTTATATCAGAAATGATTTCCCCAAATTTGTATTGGAATTATGGAAGAAAGCTTGCATTTACTCTACAGATATGAAAAATATACCCTCTTCTTATATTATCAAAAGTCAGTGCTGGGACTTCCCTGGTGGTTCAGTGGTTAAGACTCTGAGTTTCCAGTGAAGGGAGCATGGGTTCCATTCCTGGTCAAGGAACTAAGACTCCACATGCCATGATGTGTAGCCAAACAAGAAAAAAGGAAAAAAACAAAAAAAAAGCAGTGCTGAATTTACTTGTGTAGATCATCTGAATAAAGAGCACCACGTAGACATCCACACAGACAGCTTGGGAATAAGCTTTCTCTCTCTCTCTATGGATCTTCTAGAATTACTCAAGAAAGAATAACTGATCAAGTAACTGATCAACCAGTTTAAACTGAGAACCAACCATATTAACAAGAGAACAGTTTTAGCTACTGAAGAGGGGATGCAGTGTATGAGTTAAAAGCAGATAGCGTTTTACCGGAGCCAGACAGCGGAACCCCACTACCGACAGCTGTGTGACCTTGGGCAAAGCATTCAGCCTCTCTGTATCTCAATTCCTTGGCTCTAAGATGTGGGTCAAAATAGTTTCTCCCTCACAGAGTTGTCATGAGGATTAAATGAGCTGACATATGCGGAGTACTTAGGACTGCGCCTGGCACATGGAGGCATCGGCTATTATTATTATTAGAGTTGAATATAAAGAATTATACTGATACTGTTCATAATAAATGGAAAGTGGCTCTTGAACCTCTGCTGTTTTTCAGTTCTCTTAAGGGAAGTAGAAAATGTTCTACATATGCCTATTTGACATTGTCTGGGGTGACAGACACCCATGGAGTTGCCAGGGATACAAACATGAAAAAGGCATAGTCTTTACCCTTGAGGGATTTATCATCTAGAAAAAGGCAGATATGCACACCAGTGATTCTCAATCATTATGTTAAGTGCATGAGTAGAGATGTCAAGCTGTTATGAGCGTATGAAGAGAGGACTGAGTAATTTTCCCTGGGAGAGCTGCTTAAGCAGGTGTTCACCTGGGGCTTGAAGAATGAGCACAAGCAAGTTCACCAGCAACCAGTACCTGGTCTTTTGTGAAATATGCTGTAGCTCTAGAGTGCCTAGAACATTTTATGGATTTTCTCACCAAGTAGTGGAAGCATTTGCTAATCAGCCATGACTCAAGAGGTCTCTTTACTAGATTTTCTACAAAAAAGGTAGAAAGAAAAGGGAATGAGTAGAAAGAGAAAGGATGAAGAGAGAAAATTAAAAAGAAAAGGAAAAAGTATAATTTCCCCAATAGTAAATTAAATATACAAAGGTTAAAAAAAAAAGGCTTTCCTGTCCAATTTCCTATTCAAAAGCAGTAATATCTCTGCAGGTTATTTTGGTAAACTAATCAGAGACATTGAAGCCAAAGAAGGAGCCATATCTTTCAGTGTTATGAATGAGAGAACTTTATTTAGAGATGATCCCTCCAAGGAAACAATGCTATTTTAACTGATTTCTGTGTGACATCCGGATGTGTCCCTCAGCAGGCAATATACAGACATTTAAACTGCAGTTTGCCCAGTTCTGCTTCACTGGTCATTGGGGAAATTCATCTAAAGCTGCAAAAAGGACTAAAAATGTTTGCATCATATTAATAAACGGGAAACCGAGGAAGCTGCCAACTGGCAGCCGAGTGTGTTTTGGTGGTTTGATAAGGCTACTAAAGAGTTTATGATGTGACAGATGTTTCACTACACTATTGTGAAATGAATAGATTATGAGAAGTAATTAGATGTACATTGGAATCAATGCTGTTATCATCGAGGCCTTCGGGCGATGCAGTAGATGAGAGTCTTGGCAGCAGGTGGTCCAATGGCTCCTAGACAGGAAGACACACCACGGGAGACTGAGTGACAGGTTTCACAGATCCAGGGGGTGAGAGATCTGAGCTGGGGCTTGCATTTGTAATCTTTACTCATGTATAAATAATAACAACTCCACCATTGACTTCCTATGCTATGTCATAGCCTCTGTTACCCTCACACACATGGAGAATAGGGCTGGTTTCATCCACTGGAAGTTACTCTTGGTCTCCCTGTTTTCAAATATGCATATGTATGTTCGATTGTAACTGACAGCTCTATCGTTTTGTGAGGGAAGACTTTAAGAGCTAATCATCTGACAATTACATTTATTTTTAATGCTTGGCATTGAGCCGCCATTGTACAAAATTTCCTATAGGTTGCAGATCAGAGGCTGGGAAGTACTTTAACTGCCTTTCATGAGGAAGGCGGTTTCTTCTGTCTGGCTCAATGACTAGCATTTAAAGGGACACGTTTGTCTCTCTGCTCTGTGAAATCCCTTTGCAGGAGACTTGGCAGGGTCACCCCACATGCTTGAAGCAACCATATGGAGCCTGCTGCTTTCAAGAGAAGGTTTTGGTTTCTGCCAGTTTCCAGGGTCAGCTATTAGCACACTGGGGAACGTTGAAGTTTCCAAGCTCAGAATGAAGAGGGAGGGGAGAAATGGGTGATTAGGGGAATTAAGTAACTGATTCCCTGTGTACATCTGCTACCCCTTCAGGAAGACAAAATATCTCGTAGAATCATTTATTAGCCCCTATCTGCTTAAAACAGCAATGGTATTTATGTTAAAAAGGGGAACTTTATTGAGTGATTTCAAAATAATATGTAGCTCTGATAATTAAAGAGATCATAGAAAATGTATAGCATATGGCTATATACTTACATCTGTGCAAGTTTTCTTATATATATATATCCACATAAGTAAGTAATTCTCCTATTCATTCTTTTAATAAATCATCATTGAGCCTTCACTATATCCCTATTATTTGTTGCTGTGCATGTAAACCTAAATTATTATCATGTGGAACTCAATTGTCTCTTTTGGTTTGTGTGTGTGTGTTAAACTCCGTGTTCCTTTCATAAGAAACTAGATGTTTTCTTAGAAAGGTATATTTTATGTATTTTCTCTGAGGCCATTATGCATCATCTAAAACTACTTATTAGAATAGAGAGTAGAAACTAGAACGATTTAATGACATAATGTAAAGCTATAATATGCAAACCCTTTAAAAGTAAGGACTACTAGTTCATATTCTTAACTCACTCATCGATGTTTTGGATTAACTAGGCTGAAATTTCTAAAATGAAAATATTTTCTTCGTTATCAATAATCTGGTTAATAAAAGTCTAAAGAAAAGTCACCTACTGCACATGCCATTTGTTAAACTAAGAATGATAAAGATCTAAATGCACTAAACTCAAAGTTTTTGCCTTTCAAAGGTCTGCTGTATCAGATATCTGTGTCTGGGAATCTCTAGAGTAAACCACCAGCTCCAGTGATTTTGATAGAGCCCAAGGCTGGTCAATCAGGACTTCCTGGGAGGGTAATAGAACTTAATCCTTCATAGATAATAGGGCCTTGTCAAGTAGGCATGAGGAGCAACTCAAAGAGGAACACTCTGTTCAACTGGTCTATCCCCAAACGAGCATGAACTTTTTGTAATAATAGCAAACACTTATGCAAGACTCTGCTAAATACTTTCCAGACATTATCTCATTTAACCCTCACAATAGCCTTAGAAGGCAGATTTTATACTTATCTTCATTTGATAGATGAGAACACTGGAGTTGGGGAAGGTTAAGAAAATTTTTCAAATTTGCCCAGCAAGTGGCAAAACTGAATCTAAAACCAATTCTGATTCTCATGCTCAAGTGCTTTATCACCATCCATGAGATCAAATGGTGTTCTTCAAATCCTTTGCTTTCTCTATGGGATTTAAGGTCTGATCAGCTTCAAATAAAGCGAGAAGTTATTCACAAGAAAATTTGTGTAACCCTATTATCTCATTGAATTAAAAACAACAATTCCACAAAGCAAGGCTTAACAATATGCATATTTATATTTCCTAAGCTTCTTGTGATATTGACTTCGCTCCCAGTATTAATTGTGAGGCTTTGGATAGACTGTGCCCATGAGTTCTAGTGATTAGTAAATTCTCCCACTTCTGCCATGGTGATTAAATTAAACAAGATCCTCGGATGATTCTTATGCACATTAAAATTTGAGAATCAGTACTCCAAGTCTTGACGTACTCCTTTTCCTATTTGGAACCAGTCTGTTGTTCCATGTCCAGTTCTAACTGTTGCTTCCTGAACTGCATACAAATTTCTCAAGGTGGTCTGGTATTCCCATCTCTTTCAGAATTTTGCACAGTTTATTGTGATCCACACAAAGGCTTTGGCATAGTCAATAAAGCAGAAATAGATGTTTTTCTGGAACTCTCTTGCTTTTTCCATGATCCAGCGGATGTTGGCAATTTGATCTCTGGTTCCTCTGCCTTTTCTAAAACCAGCTTGAACATCAGGAAGTTCACAGTTCACATATTGCTGAAGCTTGGCTTGGAGAATTTTGAGCATTACTTTACTAGCGTGTGAGATGAGTGCAATTGTGTGGTAGTTTGAGCATTCTTTGGCATTGCCTTTCTTTGGGATTTGAATAAAAACTGACCTTTTCCAGTCCTGTGGCCACTGCTGAGTTTTCCAAATTTACGTCAAAGCTGTTTATTTAACTTATATGCAGAGTACATCATGAGAAACGCTGGACTGGAAGAAACACAAGCTGGAATCAAGATTGCCAGGAGAAATATCAATAACCTCATATATGCAGATGACACCACCCTTATGGCAGAAAGTGAAGAGGAACTCAAAAGCCTCTTGATGAAAGTGAAAGTGGAGAGTGAAAAAGTTGGCTTAAAGCTCAACATTCAGAAAGCAAAGATCATGGCATCCGGTCCCATCACTTCATGGCAAATAGATGGGGAAACAGTGGAAAGAGTGTCAGACTTTATTTTTCTGGGTTCCAAAATCACTGCAGATGGTGACTGCAGCCATGAAGTTAAAAGACACTTACTCCTTGGAAAGAAAGTTATGACCAATCTAGATAGCATATTCAAAAGCAGAGACATTACTTTGCCAACAAAGGTCTGTCTAGTCAAGGCTATGGTTTTTCCTGTGGTCATGTATGGATGTGAGAGTTGGACTGTGAAGAAGGCTGAGCGCCAGAGAATTGATGCTTTTGAACTGTGATGTTGGAGAAGACTCTTGAGAGTCCCTTGGACTGCAAGGAGATCCAGCCAGTCAATTCTGAAGGAGATCAGCCCTGGGATTTCTTTGGAAGGACTGATGCTAAAGCTGAAACTCCAGGACTTTGGCCACCTCATGCAAAGAGTTGACTTACTGGAAAAGACTCTGATGCTGGGAGGGATTGGGGGCAAGAGGAGAAGGGGACGACAGAGGATGAGATGGCTGGATGGCATCACTGACTCGATGGACATGAGTCTGAGTGAACTCCAGGAGTTTGTGATGGACAGGGAGGCCTGGCGTGCTGCAATTCACGGGGTCGCAAAGAGTCGGACACGACTGAGCGACTGATCTGATCTTATCTGATCTGACTCCAAGTCTATCAATGCTTGGACGTCTCAGTTGATAGGAATGCCAAACATTCTGCCTTTGGACAGATCTGACTGTTTAAAGAGTTTGAGCTAAAATTTGTCTCCCAATAGTTTTCATTGATTAACATTCTATAATGGAGTTTTATAAGCTGAAGTTATACAAGTTGATGCTAAAATTTATATGGAATAGTAGACATGGAAGAATGCTCATAAAAGTACTAAAAGAAAAACTGTCAGACATTAAAGCATACCATAAGGTCTCTGCAATTAAAGCATTATTGTACCAGTACATGAAAAGACAAATAGACCAGAGGGATAGAAAAGAACACATGTATACCTGTGGCGGATTCATTTTGATATTTGGCAAAACTAATACAATTATGTAAAGTTTAAAAATAAAATAAAATTAGAAAAAAAAAAAAAGAAAGCCTAGAAGCATACCCATATATGTAGGTAGATTTAGTATAAAATAAAGGTAGTAGCTGAAATGACTTGGGAAAAGATAAAACTTAAAATATTGACACAGAGTACTTATTTAGAAATAAATGAAACTAGATCTATTTTGGGGCTTCCCTGATGGCTCAGTTGGTAAAAAATCTGCCTGCAGTGTGGGAGACCTGGGTTCGATCCCTCAATTGGGAAGATCCCCCAGATAAGAGAAAGGCTACCCACTCTAGTATTCTGGCCTGGAGAATTCCATAGACTGTATAGTCTATGGGGTCACAAAAAGTCAGATATGACTGAGTGATTTTTCACTTTCAGATCTAGTTTTTATAAGATACAGAAGAATAAAATCCAATCTATCAAAAGTGAAGCCATGTAAATACCAGGTGAATTCATAGCTGAATTCCTCTTTAATCTAGATGCAGGAAGGTGTTTTTCAACTGTGAATCTAAATCTAGAAGCCAAAAAAGAAGAGATTGATAACTTTGCTGACTATATTTTTCCCATGGCAAAAACACCACAGGCAAAGTCAACTAACACTGGAAGAAAATATTTGCAACATATATCATGAAAGGTTGATATCCCTAATATATGAAGAACTCTTAAAAATTAAGAGAAAAAAGACCAAAACCCCAACAGAAAAATGGAAAGATATAAGTAGACAATTGACAAAAAGGTTATAAACTGGCTTTTAAAATGTGGAAAGATATTCAAACTCATGCCTAATTAGATAAGTACAAACTAACACTGAGCTATTTCTCACCCATTAGATTTAAAAAAAAATTTAAAGTAAGACAGTACATTCTGTTGGAAAGGCTGTGAGAAAATGGGTTCTTGCCTTCATTGTTGGTAAGAATGCAAACTGATATAACATATCTGAAAGGGAATCTGATTTTATTAAATAAGTCTACACATGCACCTACTTTTGGACCTAGCAATAACATTTATAGGAATTTGTCTTACAGTTACACTTCCAACAATACAAAGATTCTTGGCATAAGGTTATTTACTACATCATTGATTGTACAGTTGACACTTGACCAACATGAGGGTTAGGAAATGCACTCTCTGTGCAGTCCAAAATTCACATATAACTTTACAGTTAACCTTCTGTATCCTCAGTTTGCATCCACAGATTCCACTAATTTGGATCTCATGGTACTGTAGTGCAGGAGACCCCAGCTCGAGTCCTGGGTTGGGAAGATCCCCTGGAGAAGGGATATGCTACCCACTCCAGTATTCTTGGGCTTCCTTGGTGGCTCAGATGGTAAAAGAATCTGCCTGCAATGCAGGAGACCTGGGTTCAATCCCTGGGTTGGGAAGATCCCCTGGAGAAGGGCATGGCAACCCACTCCAGTATTCTCGCCTGGAGAATTCCATGGACAGGAGAGCCTGGCGGGTTACAGTCCATGGAGTCGCAGAGAGTCAGACACGACTGAACGACTAAGCACAGCGCAGCATACTACTGTAGTATATATTTGGTAAAATAAATCCACATACTCAGTGCAGCCACTATTAAAAATAGCACAAAGGTCCCTCAGAAAGCTAAAAATAGAGCTACCATATGATCGAGCAATTTCAGTTCTGGGTATATATATCTGAAGAAAAAGAAAACAGATTTAAAAAGATACATGCACCCTATTGTTCATAGCATCATTATTTCAATAGCCAAGAAGATATGAAAGCAACTTAAGTGCCCATCAACAGAAGAGTAGATAAAGTTGTACTGTATCTATAAAGAATAAAATCCTGCCATTTGCAATAAAATGGATGAACCCAGAGGGTATTATGCTTAGTGAAATAAATAAGACAGAGAAAGACAAATACTGTTTGTTATCACTTATATGTGAAATCTAAAAAATAAAACAAATGACTATAACAAAACAGAAACAGATTTACAGATATAGAGATCAAATCAGTGGTTACCAGTGGAAAGAGGGGTAGAGAGAGGGGCAACATAAGGATAAGGGGTTAAAGGTACAAATTGCTATGTAATAAAATAATCTACTATGATATATTATACAGAACAGGGAGACTAGCCAATATTTTATAATAACATTAAATGGAATATGATCACTAATGGAATATAAAATTTTGAGTCACTATCTTGTACACTTGAAACAAATAATATTGTAAATTATATGTCAATTAAATAGTTGCTCTTTTTTCAGTTTTACTGAGGTGTAATTGACAAATAAAATGACAAGATATTTAAAGTACAAAACAGGTGCTCTAGTGATAAAGAATCCACCTGACAAAGCAGGAGATGCAGGGGATGTGGGCTTGATCCCTGGATCGGGAAAATCCCCTGAAGGAGGGCATGGCAACCCACTCCAGTATTCATGCCTGGATAATCCCATGGACAGAGGAACCTGGTGGGCCATGGTCCATAGGGTCCCAAAGAGTCGGACACGACTGAAGCGACTTAGCACTCACACACATATTATGTGAAGTATTCCCTTCATTGAATTAATTAGCACATCCATTATCTCACATATTTACTTTTTAATCTTTATAAGAATATTTAAGTTCTCTCTAATATACAATATGGAAAGGGCAGTCTTTTTAATCAATGGTGCTGAGAAAACTGGGCAACCATTCATGCAAAAGAATGAAACTGGCCACCCATCTTACACACCATACATAAAAGACCTTACGTTAAAGGTCTGACACCATAGAACTTCTAGAAGGAAAGAGGGCATAAGCTCCTTGACATGAAGAGCTCTTCCTAAGGAGCTCCAGTTTGTCAAATCTCCAGTGAAGGAAGTGTGTAGAATTGAAGGCATTAGTCTAAGGAGTGTCTAGATTTGAAAGCATTAGTCTAAATGTAATCTTAAAAGACAAAAGTGAAACTGTCGTCTTTGTAGTAATGTTTGACTCTGATAAGTGGAGACCAACTTTGATAAAATGCCAAAGGAGTTAGATGACGTTGTTATCTCAAATTGAGATGGCGTCCTTAAATAAGGCAAGGGGGTGATGGCCAAGACCCTGATGCATCTCCAGCTGCTGCGCTGTTTCCTGTATCCCACATCAGTAGTTGCGGTGTTAGTACTCCTCACTGCAGACTCTTACATTCATTCCTATGAAATTTTACCATGCTGGAGTTCAGACCACTGCTGCAGCCTATTGAGGTCTTTTTAGATTCCGAAGCTGTCATGAAATACATGAGCAACTATGAATTTGTTGAGTAAGCCTCCTATATCTTTCCCAAGTCAGACAGAAAAATGTTCAACAAAATTGAGCTCTCTCTAGACTGATATCAATTATTTAAGCAGAATACCCGTTCATTGTCTGAATTGTTACTAACCCAACTCACAGAAAGTATTCTGTGTACTCAGTCAATTGTGCTCCATTTTGCTATGGAGCAGGGTACAAGAGGAAAATTGTCAAAGTTTGAAGTTTAGATCCTACTCACCACAGTTCTATGAATTAGAGTCCTACATCTGTTGTTTGGCTTAGGAAAGCCTCTCATGGCATGTAGTATCACACAGGTCAATTGAAGTCAGTTGAAAGTCTGGCTTCATTTCTGCTTTGGCATACTTAGGATTGATCACTGAAAAACTGCCAACATGTCACTCCAAGTGGCATCCAGAGAAAGGAGAGACACTGACAAGCCAACAAGGTATTTTCTGTCATAACTTTTCTCCACAAACCAAAAGAGTGAGATGAAGTGGGTGGATCATTTGAAACACAGGCGACTCAGGTTGTCTCTAGTCAGGAAAAACAAGCTTTTATTAACTGGGGTCCTTTGATGCGTTTAAGCGGACTCATTCCCTGTTATTACTACAAAGCAAAGAAGAGACCATTAAACTCACAGTATGTATGCTCAATGATTTTAATTCATAAGATGACCCTAGTCAATCTAAAAGTAGCATTTATTATAATGAGTTTATGGAGATGCTGACATTATTTGTGTGTGTGTGTGTGTGTGTGTGTGTGTGTGTGTGTGCGCACGCTCAGTGGTATTCAACTCTTTGCAACCCTATGGGCTGCAGACCGTCAGGCTTCCCTGTCCATGGGATTTTTCACATAGGAATACTGGACCAGGTTGCCATTTGCTTCTCCAGGGTATCTTTCCAATCCAGGGATCAAACTCGCATAGCCTGTATCTCCTGCATTGCAGGCAGATTCTTTACCCAGTGAGTCATTTGGGGGATCAAAAAACCCCCAGAATATTTCTTGTCTCTTCTAAAGGAAATGGAGGAAACCTAAAAATATTTAAAATATCTATTCCCTCTTGAAGATATATGTGCTCCAATCCACAGCATATAATTTCAACTGCTAACCACTGTTTTCTCACGTCTAGAAGCAATATATTTCTATAGCAGCCCCCACCATAGCCCAGGTTTTATTGATACTGGGAGACATTTAGAGCTATTTAGGTCCATTAACTTGTAGATCGTTTATGACTTTCTAGCTTATATTTAAAAAACAAGTGGAAAAAAACCATGAAAAGGATGTATGGGCTCAACTCTTATTTAAAGTCTCTACTTTAAAAACATTATGTACTGTAATCAAAGAAAATAAACTGAGCAACATACTGATAGCAAATACTACAAAGAGTTAATATTCCTAATATGTAATGATATTCACATTGATTAAAAATGCTTAGATTCCAATGAGTCAATGGAAAAAGACAAAACTCACAAAATAAGAATACAAATTAGTAAAGGAAAATAAAATATCTCATGGTTTCAGTTTTTACCTATCCTATTAGCAGTTATTTAATGATAACATCGGAGAAGGCAATGGCACCCTACGCCAGTATTCTTGCCTGGAGAATCCCATGGATTGAGGAGCATGGTAGGCTGCAGTCCATGGGGTCGCTAGGAGTCGGACATGACTGAGCGACTTCACTTTCATGCACTGGAGAAGGAAATGGCAACCCACTCTAGTATTCTTGCCTGGAGAATCCCGGGGACAGAGAAGCCTGTTGGGTACCGTCTATGGGGTCACACAGAGTCAGACACGACTGACGTGACTTAGCAGCAGTAGCAGCAATGATAACATCCTCTGCTGGTGGGAGCATGAACTGGTAAAACCTTTCAGAAGGACAAAGTTGATAACATCTGTCAAAATTTTACCAATTGGTTACCCTTTGACATAATTCTGTTTATTGTTACCTATTTTATGAAAATAATATTCTAAATAAGTAAGACAAAATAATGAGAAAATTGAGAGAAATAGCATCACTTATAAATGGAAAATCCATGAACAAAAAAATGTTCAGTAATATGGCAATAGTTAAATTATGGAGTAAATATTATGAAAACTTCTAACTTACAATGTCAATATCAAAAACAAGATACAAATTATATGTATAGAATAGTCTTATTTGTGAGATAATACACATGGAAAGTAAAAGTTAGGTTGGATTGTTTGCTTTTAATTTCCTTTTACAATTTTATGTAAATCTTAAATTTTGTTTAGTGTGCCATGTTATGTGACCAGGAAGGAAAAAAAACATATTTAAAATAGTAATTAAAAAGTTTAAACATGTTTATCTCACAGTACGAGAATATATTTTAAGTTCAGTATTTAGGCAATACCTTTTTGAGTAACACCTTTTTCCCTAGATTTCAAGATGGTGCCAGAAGATAACGGTTTCCTAACTGAACTTGTTCTGAGACAGCTGTGACCCCTTTGGGGGTCATCAGAAACACACTGAGCATTGTAATCCTACTACTGGATCCATCCTACCCCCATACGCCACCATTCTGTGCTTCCTCAGAATGGTACCTCCTTCTGTGCTATCACAGCAGTTTCATCTCTGTGCTACCAACAAAGATAATACATTATAGTTATATGATTTCATGCTCAATGGATCTGCTGAGCTATAAATTCCTTAAAAACAACTAGTCACTTTTTTTTTTAATTTCATATGGTTATCACCACTTAGCAGGGAACCTCAAAAGTACTCCTGAGTGAATGAATGGATATATCGAGAGCACCAACTTTATTATTTATTGTATCAGCCACAACTCTGTGTAGGACAACAAACTTCTCCAAGCCACCATCTACTTCTCCCTAAAAATGGAGTGTATAGAGCCTATCAGAAAGGTTTCATAAGAATGAAGCAAAATGTGGGTGAAGGCTCTTTATAAATTGTGAATTACCACAATAATATGTCAATATATTTACTGATTATTTTCTTGTAATATAAATTTTCTTGTAGATATATTTACAATATATTTTCTTCTCCCAAGTGCCTCTAAATACTTGCAGAAGGGACATAATAGTTTAGTTTCATTGACCATTCAGCAATGAGAAAATATATGTAAAGATACTTTAAATATGAAAATAACCTCCTACCAATAATCATAATAGTAATAACAAGGTTGTTGTTGTTTAGTCACTAAGTCGTATCCAACTCTTTTGTGACGTCAGGGACTGTGGACCACCAGGCTCCTCTGTCTGTGGGATTTCCCAGGCAAGAATATTGGAGTGGGTTGCCATTTCCTTCTCCAGGGGATCTTCCCGACCGGGAGATCAAACCTGCATCTCCTGCATTGGCAGGCAGATTCTTTACCATTGAGCTACCTGGGAAGCTCAGTAATAGCAATAACAACAATAATAATATTAGCAGTAGTATGTTCTACTGTATAAAATAATCTTCCAGTTTCAGGAGTAGTATGAGGCTAAGTTGATTCCAAGAGTACTATATTAATAATTTAAAGAAGAAAAAAAAAACTTTCAAAGAATGGTGAAAAACATTTCATTTATTATTCTCTGTTTCTCTGGCATTAATGGTAACCTAGGCTGGATCATGGAAAAAGCAGGAGAGTTCCAGAAAAACTCTCTTAAGGGTTCTTAAGGGCTTCCCAGGTGGCTTAGTGATAAGGAATCTGCCTTCCAATGAAGGAGACATGTGAGACATGGGTTCAATCCCTGGATTGGGAAGATCCCCTTGAGGGGGAAATGGCAACCCACTCCAGTATTCTTTCCAGAATAATCTCAGGGACAGAGGAGCCTGGAGGGCTAAAGTTCTTGGGATTGCAAAGCAACTGAGTGACTGAGAACAGGGTTCTTAGAGACTTTTGTGCCTCCTCATATATTCAACTAACTGCTAGAAGACTTCTCTTTCTTTGTTTCTTTTCTGCATTGTTTCTGATGACTAGCCAATTGCTATGGAAAAATACTATAAAAATTAAATTGAATGGACGGCATGTTATGCATGTGTGGTATGTATGTCTAGCATTAAGTAGGCTTCTCCCAGTAAACTTGACAGTAACATGTTTGAGTAAGTTGAAACTGCTTTTTAATTGGAGACGAGGAAGAACTGGTCTTTCATGGTTGAGTGTAAGACACTGGTGTGAGCAATGTGTCATTTTGTTTTGACCAAGTTGTATATGACAGTTGTATAACCTTTTCCTTTACTTGCCACTTGACAGTTAAACTCAACTATTCTTAAAGCTGCAATGACCAAATCTGGGCTGAATTTTATTTGGCAGTTCTTCAGAATAAGAAGAAATGTTTTGCCCAGCAAAGTGAAAAGCTTAAATAGAATGACCATGCAGAGTTTCAGCCACTTCCAAAGGAAACAACTATATACAAATAAGAGTCTGAATCTTCTGTTCTCTAATATCATCTTGACAAGAACCCTACTGACAATATTCTGTAGTATTTAGGTCAAGATTTGTTAGGCACCAGGAGCTATGTAACTGCATTTGTTTGAAAAAAGTTTTTATTTCCAACTTATTCACTAATCTGCTTAAGTCTTTCAAAATGAGTAGCACTGATCAATTAAAAAAACAAAACTGTGCACTCTAATAAAAAATTGGGCAACACATGTAGAATAGGTAATTCTCCAAAGAAGAAATATAAGACTCATTAAACATGACTAGATATTTGGCCCCATTATAATCAAGGGGATACAAGTAAAAATGAAACATATTTTTGCCCTTCACATTTGAAATGATATGGTAAAAATAATAACTTCAATAAGTTGGAAAAAGTTGTGCATACAGAGTTATTTATATTATCAAAAAACAAAACTGGAAAATCAGTTCAATTCAGTCACTCAGTCATGTCTGACTCTTTGCAACCCCATGAACTGCAGCACACCAGGCCTCCCTGTCCATCACCAACTCCCAGAATTCACTCAGACTCACGTCCATCGAGTCAGTGATGCCATCCAGCCATCTCATCCTCTGTCGTCCCCTTCTCCTCCTGCCCCTAATCCCTCCCAGCATCAGAGTCTTTTCCAATGAGTCAACTCTTCGCATGAGGTGGCCAAAGTACTGGAGTTTCAGCTCTAGCATCATTCCTTCCAAAGAAATCCCAGGGCTGATCTCCTTTAGAATGGACTGGTTGGATCTCCTTGCAGTCCAAGGAACTCTCAAGAGTCTTCTCCAACACCACAGTTCAAAAGCATCAATTCTCTGGCGCTCAGCCTTCTTCACAGTCCAACTCTCACATCCATACATGACCACTGGAAAAACCATAGCCTTGACTAGACGAAGCTTTGTTGGCAAAGTAATGTCTCTGCTTTTGAATATGCTATCTAGGTTGGTCATAACTTTCCTTCCACAGAGTAAGCGTCTTTTAATTGCATGAACTGGAAAATAAATACCAATAATGGATTGGTAAAGTAAATTACTGTATGTCTATACAATGGGACACTTTGTGACCATCAAAAATGGTAAGATTGATCATTCCTTTGTTGTACTGGGAATCGTCAATACTACCATTAGATCCAATAACTTACTGGGACTCAACTGAACTCAGAAAAGCTCCTCTACTCATATTTATTGTTTATTACAGCAAACAGTACAGACTAAAATCAGTGAAGGGAAAAGGTACATAAATGTCTGGGAGAAACCAGGCACAAGTTTCCAGTTGTCCTCTCCCTGTGGAGTCACATGGACAGTATTTAAGTTCCCAGCATTGATATGTGACAGCACATTCCAACTGTTCGCCAAACTAAGGGCTTCCCTGGTGGCTCAGATGGTAAAGAATCTATCTGTTAATGCAAGAGACCTGGGATTGATCCCTGGGTTGGGAAGATCCCCTGGAGAATGGAATGTCTATCTACTCCAGTATTCTTGCCTGGAGAATTCCATGGACAGGAAGCCTGGTGGGCTACAGTCCATGGGGTTGCAAAGATTCGGACATGACTGAGAGACTAACAAGGAAACTTATCCAAGTTTTGGTGTTCAGGGGTTTTATTGGGAATCAATCACATTGGAGCACCCACTTAACTTTAATTACTCCATCTCCAGCACCCCCGGAGGTCAAACTAATATAGCACGGCCCAAAGTTTCAGGCATACACAAACAAGCATTCACCATAAGCCACTATAAATGTGATGGGTGTTAAAGTAAATCATCTGGCACAGCCCAAGCTCTCAGGTATACAAAGACACTCTATCAGGGAGGAAATTCCATGGGCTTAGAGCTTACATGCTAGGAGCCAATCAAAGGCCAGTCCTAAAGATGTTCCAAATGAGGTAACCCCAAAGCCTCCAGATTTAATCCTTTATTGTACATTCTTTATTTCTTTCTTGGTCTGCCAATGTAAAACCCAAGGATGCAACACTCTCATCATTAAACAGTGATTGACTATGGTAGAAATTGGCAATAATTATTATGGAGGGGGCTGTGTATGTGGTTGGGAGAGAGGGAGGCAATAGAGGTGGGTCTGCAGAAATCATCTTAGCATCACTGAATGTGTAAGTACTTGGTTTGTAAAAGTTTACTGGCCCACCTCTATCTGCTGTGGTCCCCAACCTTCATTTTTACTCCAATTATCAGGCCTCACTAAAGAAATCATTCCTGATCCTGTTGTAACCAGATTCACAATCCTAAAAAACTACCACTTCCTCTTATTCCCATTGTAAGAGGACTTCGGATGGATAAGGGCATGCCAATGGTACTTTAACTTTTATTTGCACAGCTATTTGCCACCAAGATTACTTCCCTCTGTGAACACAGTACAATTGATGAAAAGTCATATTCCAGTGTAAAATATTCCTTCCTTCATTTTCTCACAGATTAACATTTTGTGGCTGAAAAAGTATATCTCATTGTTATATCTGGGTCTGCCCTCATTTGTGTGGCTTCAAAGGCCAATATTCACTCAGAAAATATTTGATTTTCTCTTCATCTTGTAAAGATCTTCTTTTGTTGTGTAATTAAGGTGGCCTATAGCCAAACAAACATCTAACTGAATCTCGTGGGAATTAATAAGCATGATTTCCCAATGATTTGGGATTAGTGGCAGTTTTTGAAGAATTGATCTTAAGCTTAACAATGAAAATGTTGGAGTGTAACTGGATTACAATATTAAATGACCCCAGAGACTAAAGAAAGACCACATAACCCTAACCTATACACCACTTAAGGGTTATGGTAGCTGAAATATAAAATATAAAAATTGCACTGTAATTGTCATAATAAATGTCTTCTGGTGAATTAATAACATTAATGTAAAATTTTTTATTTCATCTTTTCACTGAATATAAGATGCCAAAATCTAATGGAGCAAATTTCACAGGCTTGTTGGATGCAATGATTCTAAATAATACTAATGTGAAGAGATTAGCTGTGTAATTTTATCTCAAGCTCTCTTCATTAAATTTCTCCTCCATTGCTTTTAGATATAACTTATTGTATAAAAATAAAACAAACCAACTACTATATGTGTATATATTCTATAATTCATTTGATAATCAATTCTGAATATCTAGTAATCTACTCACATGTCTGTTCCATTTACGGAGGGAAATTTATTAAGCATATGTTTTAAAAACTATAGATCAGCTCTGCCAAAGATAGTCTTTTAAAGTCAATAAAAATCAAAGTTATAAAAATGATAATAAAGTTATGAGCCATATGCCTGGAACAAATGGATTTTTTTTTCTCACCTTTGACTCAAGACAAAAAAACAAAAAAGGGAGAGAGAGAGGTTTTAGTTACACCGTATTTAATCCAATTTGCTTTGGGTTTAATCTCCAAAACAAGGCTGGTCTGCTAATTCCCAATTATAATGGCACATGTAATCAGAATCCTCATTAACAAAGACTGACTATATTGTCTATTAGCAATGAAAATTTGAAATGCAAATTCAGCAAATCAAAACGTTAAATGAGCTCCTACCCAAGATGCTTAGAGCTCCCGCCAGGGCAGACCACGCTGGCCGACACCTGCCCTGGATTTTTCCCTCCAGCTGAATGTCTCCTTCAGTTCCAGTCTTTGCCTTCTAATTGACCTGCTTATGATCTCTGCTACAATTAACATATGCTTATTAGTAATGGCTGGTTAAAGATTTCAACTGCTGCAGTTTACAAAGTCCAATAGAGATGGCACGCCACAGCAAAGTCAAAGCCACTACTATTTCCCTCATCAGCCAGTCACAATGCTGAGAGTGTGTGTGGTAGAAATTACATGATTTTTCACACTGTCAGATGTATGGAAATTGTTACTGGCCGGTGCTGGAAATCAAGACATACATGACTCCAGGCCTCATATACACTGAGAAAGATGCAAATACTTGGTGAGTCCTTTTCTCCTTTAGGCAAGTAATTTCTAATTTGGTTTTAGGAAGAAGAGAAAGTGAGAGATCTCTAACTGGATGAATGGCTAATGGCCTTGGATTTATTTTGAATTTGCAATAAGAACATTTTTCTTCAGACTAATTTCATAGAAAGGAATGGGAAATTTTGCACTCAACAGAAATCTCACCTAAGTCTTAACAGGGTGAGGATGCTTTTAAAAGATTATGTTCAGAGTTTATATTTTTGTCACCAAATGTCCTTTCTTAGATTCTAGCTAATACCACCAGACTTGAGAAGCTGGGATGTTGGAGTAGCTTCCTTTTTCACTTCTAGTCTGTAATTTGATGAAGGAGAGGCTCCATTTACTCTGAAATTTTATTTTATTCAGAATATTTGACCAGCTATAAGTCTTAATTTTCACATTGTCTCATTGATTGAGAAATAGTAATTTGACTGATTGACTATTTCTAATTCAAGGGGCATTAATTAATATCTTTATTAGATACCTTGGTGCTGGTAGATCAAATTCATTCTTAAATCACTGTCTTTAGTGATCATCTCTGCCTCTAACAGGAAGTAAAAGACTTTGTCCTGACTCTCAGGAAGCCTTGGAATGTTGCTCATTAACAAAGGGTCTTGGACAAATGTATTAATTAGCTGTACCTAGTCAGCAAAGTACTATAAAACCCCGAATTTAAAACGGCATCCATGTATTAGCACTCAGTGTTGTAGGGCAGAAGTTTGGGCATGGAATAACTGGATTCTGCTCAAGATCTCACTGAACTGAAAACCAGGTGTCAGTCAGGGTGACAGTTCTTCTCTGGGGCCTGGGGTTCTCTCCCAAGCTCCCTGGTTGTAGGCAGCAAACATTTCCTGTATTAGCTGTAAGACTGAGGCTCCCGTTTCCTTGCTGGCTGTTAGTCAGGGCTGCTCTCAGCTGCTACACGCTGCCCACATCCTTTGTCACATGGGTCCCTCCCTCTTACACCAGCAGTAGCTCACTGGATCCTTCTTCTTCAAATCTTGACTTTTTTCTTTTGCAATCAATGAAAGAAAACTCTCTGCATTTAAAGGGTTAATGTGATCGAGTGACATTCACCCAAATAATTTATTTATTTTAAGGTCAATTGAGTTACATCATGTAGCCTAATTATGAAAGTAAAGCCCATCCTGTTCTCAGGCCCAGAGATTAAGTAAGATATGTATATCAGGGTGGTGAGAAATCTTGGAATTCTATCCACCAAGGCAGGCTGCTTAGTTTCCTTTGGCTTCACTTTCCTAGTGCAGACAAGGAGACTGAATTAGGTAGTCTCTAGCTCTTTTTCCCCATCTCTCCAAATTTCTAGGGCCAAATAATTCAGTTCAGTTCAGTTCAGTCGCTTAGTCGTGTCCAACTCTTTGTGACCCCATGAATCGCAGCACGCTAGGCCTCCCTGTCCATCAACAACGCCCGGAGTTCACTGAGACTCACATCCATCAAGTCAGTGATGCCATCCAGCCATCTCATCCTCTGTCATCCCCTTCTCCTCCTGCCCCCAATCCCTCCCAGCATCAGAGTCTATTCCAATGAGTCAACTCTTCGCATGAGGTGGCCAAAGTCCTGGAGTTTCAGCTTTAGCATCATTCCTTCCAAAGAAATCCCAGGGCTGATCTCTTTCAGAATGGACTGGTTGGATCTCCTTGCAGTCCAAGGGACTCTCAAGAGTCTTCTCCAACACCACAGTTCAAAAGCATCAATTCTTTGGCACTTCAGCTTTCTTCACAGTCCAACTCTCACATCCATACATGACCACAGGAAAAACCATAGCCTTGACTAGCCAGACCTTTGTTGGCAAAGTAATGTCTCTGCTTTTGAATATGCTATCTAGGTTGGACATAACTTTCCTTCCAAGGAGTAAGCGTCTTTTAATTTCATGGCTGCAGTCACCATCTGCACTGATTTTGGAGCCCAAAAAAATAAAGTCTGACACTGTTTCCACTGTTTCCCCATCTATTTGCCATGAAGTGATGGGACCGGATGCCATGATCTTCGTTTTCTGAATGTTGAGCTTTAAGCCAACTTTTTCACTCTCCACTTTCACTTTCATCAAGAGGCTTTTTAGTTCCTCTTCACTTTCTGCCATAAGGAAGGTGTCATCTGCATATCTGAGGTTATTGATATTTCTCCTGGCAATCTTGATTCCAGCTTGTGTTTCTTCCAGCCCAGGGTTTTTCATGATGAACTCTGCATATAAGTTAAATAAGCAGGGTGACAATATACAGCCTTGATGTATTCCTTTTCCTATTTGGAACCAGTCTGTTTCCTATTTGGACCAGGAGCTGACTGTGGCTCAGATCATGAACTCCTTATTACCAAATTCAGACTTAAATTGAAGAAAGTAGGGAAAACCACTAGACCATTCAGGTATGACCTAAATCAAATCCCTTATGATTATACAGTGGAAGTGCAAAATAGATTTAAGGGCCTAGACCTGATAGATAGAGTGCCTGATGAACTATGGAATGAGGTTCATGACATTGTCCAGGAGACAGGGATCAAGACCATTGCCATGTTAAAGAAATGCAAAAAAGCAAAATGGCTGTCTGGGGAGCCCTTACAAATAGCTGTGAAAAGAAGAGAAGTGAAAAGCAAAGGAGAAAAGGAAAGATATAAGCATTTGAATGCAGAGTTCCAAAGAATAGCCAGAAGAGATAAGAAAGCCAAATAATTACCAACACATTATTCACACATAAAGCACCAGTTAGTTGCTATAAGTTCGACCAGAATTTTTTATCTGATTGGTTAGTTGGTTTTTCCTTAAATGATGATAGAAGAACTAACTCCCTTCATTAGGATTTCTAGGTAAAATAAAAGAGAATGATGCACATGGTCTCCATTTTAAATGAACAACAAAATAGCCTTGGAGACAAGAAGCTTTTATATACAAAGGGCAATTATGAGATGAATTATGTGCGTGTTCAGACATTGGCTTGTGGAAAAGAAAATGTTGTCTTGGACAACTACATGTAATAACATGAAATAGAACATTCTTTAACACCATACACAAAAATAAACTCAAAATGGATTAAAGACCTAAATGTAAGACTGGATACTATAAAGGGCTTAGAGGAAAACATAGGCAGAACACAGTTTGACAAAAATAGCAGCAATATCTTTTCCAACCTGTCTCCCAGAATAATGGAAATAAAAATAAACAAATGAGACCTAATTAAACTCAAAATCTTTTGCATAGCAAAGGAAACCATAAGCAAAAGAAAAGACAGCCCACAGACGGGAGAAAGTATTTGTAAATGTTGTGACCAACAAGGGATTAGTATCCAAAATTTACCAACAGCTTATGCAATTCGGTATCAAAAAACAATCCAATCCAAAAAATGCACAGAAGACTGAAAGAGACATTTTTCCAAATAAGATATACAGATGGCCAAGAGTCACATGAAAAAATGCAGGGAGGGTATGGGGAGGGAGGAGGGAGGAGGGTTCAGGATGGGGAACACAGGTATACTTGTGCGGGTTTCATTTCGATATTTGGCAAAACTAATACAATATTGTAAAGTTTAAAAAAAAAAAAAAAAACTACAATGAGGTATTAGCTCACACTGGTCAGAATGGCCATCATCAAAAACTGTGCAATGCTGGAGAGATTGTGGAGAGAAGGGAACTCTCCTATGCTGTTGGAGGGAAATTGGTACAGACACTATGGAGAACAGTATAGAGGTTCCTTAAAAAACTAAAAACAGAGCTACCATATGATCCAGCATTCTCACTCTTGGGCATATATCTGGAGAAAAATATGATTCAAAAGGATACATGCCTCCCAATGTTCACTGCAGCACTGTTTACAATAGCCAAGACATGGAAGCAACCTAAATGTCCTTCAACAGATGAATGGATAAAGAAGATGTGGTACATATATACAATGGAATATTACTCGTCATTATAAAGAATGAAATACTGCCATTTGCAACAACGTGGAGGGACCTAGAGATTATCATACTAAGTGAAATAAGTCTGACAAAGAAAGACAAATATCATATGTGAAATCTGAAAAAAATGATACAAATGAACTTATTTATAAAACAGAGACTCACAGACTTAGAGACAAGCTTGATTACCAAGGAAGAAAGTGAGGGTAAGGATAGATTGGGAGTTTGGGATTGATACCTACACACTGCTATATTTAACATAAAATGGCTTTTCACACAAAAAAAGAAAACTGTTGCCTGAACTTTTTTTTTTCACCTTACTCTGTCATTAGCACAGGGTTCTAGCAAGGTGATGTCCATGGAGTTTTATGAAGTTCTCTTCCTTAAGTGTTTCTGATGTATTTCAAAATGTATTAAATTTCCTAACTAAAATCCATCTGTTTGAAAACTCAGTTGAAAGAACATTTTCTTCTCTATATTTGCCTAATCCTAAGTAAAGCAAACACATTTTAATACATTTGACATTCTAAGGAACAATTCTGACTTCCAAATATCACATCATCCAACTTTAAAACTTGAGAAATACATATGCATTCCTTTGCACATTTAAATTACATTTCAGAAAGGCACATTCTTCCTTTTAGGTACTGAGAATTTATCAGTGATCACATATACTGGTCTTAAAAAAATCAAAAGCCCAAGTGTGCATTTGAGTTCCTTTACTTTAATCTTTGGATATTTAAGGTTCTGTGCATGAGTGCTCAGTCGTGTCCAACTGCTTGTGACCCATGAACTATAAACCTCCAGGCTCCTCTGTCCATGGGATTTTTCAGGCAAGAATACTGGCGTGGGTAGCCATTCCCGCCTCCAGGGGATCTTCCTGTTCCAGGGATCGAACTCTCATCTCCCTGGTATCCTGCCTTAGCAGGCAGAATCTTTACCACTAGCACCACTTGGGAAGCCCCATTTAAGGTTAGTTATCTATATATAGATAACTTTTCCTCCCTTTCAACATGTGATTCTTTGTTCCACTTGAAATTTAGTTTTAGTCCCTTGACATTCAATTGTTATGCATGGGAGTCTAGTAGAGTTAGGGGGTGGGTAATAGAAATATTTGCCTTAAAATAGCTATAATCAGCTTTCAGTGAAATTATGCCACATATGTCCACAATCAAATTTATATATTGGCCTTTTCTTCTTTGACTGCAGTTGATAAAATATTTGGAACCTAGTTATGTAGACCTTCCTTTTCATCATAGAAGACTGGAATGCAAAAGTAGGAAGTCAAGAGATACCTGGAGTAACAGGCAAATTTGGCCCTGGAGTACAAAATGAAGCAGGGCAAAGTCTAACAGAGTTTTGCCAAGAGAATGCACTGGTCATAGCAAGCACTCTCTTCCAACAACACAAGAGATGACTCTGCACATGGACATCACCAGATAGTCAATACCAAAATCAGATTGATTATATTCTTTGCAGCCAAAGATGGAAAAACTCTATACACTCTGCAAAAACAAGACAGGGAGCTGACTGTGGCTCAGATCATGAACTCCTTATTGCAAAATTCAGACTTAAATTGAAAAAAGCAGGGAAAAGTACTAGACCATTCAGGTATGACCTAAATCAAATTCCTTATGATTATACAGTGGAAGTGACAAACAGATTTAAGGGGTTAGATCTGAGAGACAGAGTGCCTGATGAGCTATGAACAGACATTTGTAACATTGTACAGGAGACAATGATTAAAACCATTCCCAAGAAAAAGAAATGCAAAAAGGCAAAATGGTTGTCTGAGGAGGCCTTACAAATAACTGAGAAACGAAGAGAAGCAAAAGGCAAAGGAGAAAAGGAAAAATATATCCATTTGAATGCAGAGTTCCAAAGAATAGCAAGAAGAGATGAGAAAGCCTTCCTAAGTGATCAATGCAAAGAAATAGAGGAAAACAATAGAATGAGAAAGACTAGAGACCTCGTCAAGAAAATTAGAGATACCAAGGGAACATTTCATGCAAAGACAGGCACAATAAAGGATAAAAACAGTATGGACCTAACAGAAGCAGAAGATATTAAGAGGTGGCAGGAATACACAGAAGAACTATACAAAAAAGAGCTTAATGACTGAGATAACCACGATGGTGTGATCACTCACCTAGAGCCAGACATCTTGGAGTGTTAAGTCAAGTGGGCCTTAGGAAGCAACACTACAAACAAAACTAGTGGAGGTGATGGAATTCCAGCTGAGCTATTTCAGGTCCTAAAAGGTGATGCTGTGAAAGAGCTGTACTCAATATGCCAGCAAATTTGGAAAACTCAGCAGTGGCCAGAGAATTGGAAAAGGTCAGTTTTCATTCCAATCCCAAAGAAAGGCAATGCCAAAGAATGTTCAAACTACCACAAAACTGCACTCATCTCACACACTAGCAAAGTAATACTCAAAATTCTCCAAGCCAGGTTTCAACAGTACATAAACCATGAACTTCCAGATGTTCAAGCTGGATTTAGAAAAGGCAGAGGAACCAGAGATCAGGAACCAAACATTCATTGGATCATAGACAAAGCAAGAGAATTCCAGAAAAACATCTCCTTCTGCTTCATTAACTAAGTTAAAGTCTTTCACTGTGTGGATCACAACAAACTAGAAAATTCTTCTAGAGAGGGAATAACAGACCACCTTTGCTTCCTCTTGAGAAATTTGTATGTAGGTCAAGAAGCAACAGTTAGAACTGGACATGGAACAACCAACTGGTTCAAAATTGGGAAAGGAGTATGTCAAGGCTGTATGTTGTCACCCTGCTTATTTAACTTATATGCATAGTACTTCATGCAAAATGCCAGGCTGGATGAAGCACAAGCTGGAATCAAGATTTCAGGGAGAAATATCAATAACCTCAGATATGTGGATGACACCACCCTTATGGAAGAAAGTGAAGAGGGACTAAAGAGCCTCTTGATGAAAATGAAAGAGGAGAGTGAAAAAGCTGGCTTAAAACTCAACATTCAAAAACTAGGATCATGGCATCTGGTCCCATCACTTCATGACAAATAGTTGGGGAAACAATGGAAATAGTGACAGACTTTATTTTCTTGGGATCCAAAATCACTGTAGATGCTCACTGCAGCCATGAAATTAAAAGATGCTTGCTCCCTGGAAGAAAGCTATGACCAGCCTAGACAGTATATTATAAAGCAGAGACATTACTTTGCTGACAAAGTTCTGTCTAGTCAAAGCCATGGTTTTTCCAGTAGTCGTGTATGGATGTGAGAGTTGGACCATAAAGAAAGCTGAATGTTGAAGAATTGATGCTTTTGAACTGTGGTATTGGACAAGACTCTTGAGAGTTCCTTGGACTGCAGGGAAATCCAATGAGTTAGTCGTAAAGGAAATCAATCCTGAATATTCATTAGAAGGACTGATGTTGAAGCTGAAGCTCCAATACTGTGGTCACTTGATGTGAAGAACTAATTTATTAGAAAAGACCCTGATGCTGGGAAAGGTTGAAGGCAGGAAGAGAAGGGAATGACAGAGGATGAGATGTTGGATGGCATCACCAACTCGATGGACCTGAGTTTGAACAAACTGTGGGAGTTGGTGATGGACAGGGAGGTCTGGCATGCTGCAGTCCATGGGGTCGCGGAGAGTCCGGCATGACTAAGCAACTGAACTGAACTGAAGTCACACTAGGGTAATACTAGATTTTAAGCTCGTCTGTAAAATTAGATATTGATCATTTTAGAGACTATAATGCTGTGTGTATTTCCATTTTTTAAAAAGTCTGGACTAAATGGAGTCTCCATGATGGAGAATGAAACTCTAATTCTAGACCACTAAATCTTATGTTGATCTCCTTAGTTTCAGTCTCTGGGGTCAGATAGATATATGACTAAGGAAAACATACTTAACCTAAGAGATACTTTTTTCACTTGTAAAATAGAGATATTTGGAGTATTCACCTCAATGACTTGTGGCAAGAATTTAATGAGTTAATAGTGTTGAATACCTAAAACAGTACTCAGCACACAATGTCTAGCAACTCTTATCATTATTTCTACTTTTATGTCTCAATTAAACTAGTGTTTGATTTTGGGATTTCAAAATATATTAATTTTAGTATTTTAAAAAAATAGATCAGGTAGTCAATATTACGTTTAACCTACCAGCTCTGAGAAACATTTCCATAATCCGAAAATTAAGGATTAAATGGAAAATGCAAGTAAAGGAATCAGGATTTACCTGCAATGGAACTCAAGAAGTTCTTGACATTTTTATTCTTAGAATCACCCAGTGAAACTTACCACTCAGCCAGAGTTAATCACTGTCAACATGTGGAAGTACTTTTTCCCAGTCGATTTTCTATACATAATTAGGTGTACATTCTGTGTTTATGCTGTCATTTCATGAGTCACCCATTGTAAAAATGTAAGAAGGTAATAATAACTTTTGGAGACAAAATAGAAATAATGGGTATAGTTGACAAGAGTGGATATTTCTTATGTCTCTGTGTTCATCTCTTCTACCATCTGTTTTCCTGTCTTTTGTTTTACCATCTTTAATGTTTGTTGCCAAACTTCACTCTTTTTCAACTTCTGCCTCTCTCACTGCAGCTAGGTTCTCCTCCAAGCTACCAAGCTACTGTCATCTCTCATTTGTCTACACAAAGTCTCCATACTGATATTTCAACATCCATTTTTCCCTTCTCTAATTAATTTTTTTTTTAAAAGCCACACAAAACAGAGGTAATCCTCCCCTTATCTTAAGAATATTCTACTATTGATTTATCAGGTGGCAGAGAGAGAGACAGTGGGAGAAAAACCAGGAAGAAGGATAAAAAGAAGAAAGAGAAGAATGGGGAGAAGGAGGAGGGAAAAGAGGAGGAGGCATAGGAGGAGGTGGGGAGGGTGAGGAGAGGGAAAATGGGAACGATGCTTGGTCTCAAGACCTTGGCTTGTCTTCATTCCTCTTATCTGGGTGTGAGAACATTTTTGCATGAGGTCAGCACAGCTAGAGAATGTGTACTCTGCATCCAAGTGCCCCAGAGTTAAACTGCAAATGCTCACTTTGCTTGAGGTTTTTGAAGCTCATATTGGTTCCCATCAGATATTTCTCTAGTTCACCTTAGCAAACAACATGCTCAAAATTCAAACCCAAACTTGATCATCCGGATAATATTGTTTATCTACTTGGTTCTAGAGGCTTCTACTGATTCAGGCAATAGTCTGATAATCATCTAACAGTGCTTCTTGACCTCAGTTGTACAATGGAAGCACCTTGGGAGGAGCTCTTGATACCCAGATCACTCCTCTAGAGGTTCTGATGTAATTGATCTGTGATAACGTAGGATGAAAGCTCCCCAGGTGAGTCTAGTGGGCTTCACAGGTGGCACTAGTGGTAAAGAATCTGCCTGGTAGTGCAGGAGACTCAAGACACACAAGTTCGATCCCTGGGTCAAGAAGATCCCCTGGAGAAGGAAATGGCAACCCACTCCAGTATTCTTGCCTGGGAAATCCCAGGCAAGGACAGAGGAGCCTGTCAAGCTACAGTCTGTGGGGTCACAAAGAGTCGGACATGACTGAATGACTAGCAGCAGGTGATTCTAATTGTACTCAAAGTTGAAATCCACTGATATAAAGAGAGTCTAAATATTCAGATAATAAATCCAGAGGTACCAGACCCAAAGAGATTTTCTAAGGCTTTCCTCCTGCAATCCTGATCCACACCCCTGACTGCCCACACTTCGGCCATTCTGAACTTCCCTCTGCTCCTCTCATTTCCCTTGCTTTTCCCGTTTTCAACCCCTTTGCACAGTCGGGTCCTTGAATCAGCAGATCCCTTTCTGCTCACATCGATGCCTAGTTCGTGTCCATTCAACTTTTAGATCTTATCCCAGCTGTAATTGCCTTGAGAAAATCTTGCTTCATCTCCTGGACACCACTTGTGCCCTGTCATGGCCGTGTCATATACAGCAAGTTCATCTTTTTCATTACATGCTTCCCACTGGAGAGACAGGATAACCAAGAAACTTAGCACCTGCATGTTGACACCAGACTGCCTGGGTCCACATCCTGGCACGTCACATACTGGGTGTTGGATTTAGACAAGTTATTTAACTTCTTTGGCCTCAGTGCCAGCATCTGTAAAATGGGAATAATGACTGTATTCACCTCTTAAAGTTGGTAAGAGCATGACATGAAGCAAGATACAGGGAATACTTAGAATAGTGGTGCCCACGCAATAAGCACCAAGGACTATTCCTGTTTACTGTTAGAGTTAAATCTCTGCTTCCCTTGCTAGAATGTGGGCTCTGTGGAGACAGGCCCACCCATGTCTAAATTTTTCTCTTGTCTACTTTGTTCCTAATGCCATATGCATATTAGAAATATAATAAATGAGTATTGAATAAACAAAAATGAAAATAAGTTGATGATAGACCTGCTGTGCAGAGTATTTCTCATGATTGTCTCATAACATTCTCTCATTTTTCAGTGTTGTTATCTAAGTGTATGATTTTTAAAGCCTGGATAATTGCAAATGAATAATTGCCCAATAAGGAGGTTGTTCCTAAGTTTTAATAGAGCTTCCAATATACAACAAAGTGATTTTTGTGTTTAACATTTTTTCACTTGAAGAGCCAATATTTAGAATGAAATAAATGGTCAAAGGTTTAATTGTAGAATTGGGAGGCCTATATAATTCAAAAACTGGATAATTGGGTCTTGGGTAACCAGGAATTGATGGTACCTTGTTAGAGTGTAAGAAACATTAAATAATAACACCAGTATAAAGTTTAGTATTTCTTATAAATTTCATAAAACTAATAAACCACTGAACATCTACCTGAGGGTTACTGCCCCTTAACTCTTAATTTAAATTGATTTTATGTTTAATTTATGAATGTTCAAAAATGTTATGAAATGTAAAGGAGAAATGCAACCTCATAAATCAATGTGTTCTGGATTGCCAGTTTAATTTCTGTATTGATTTAGTGCCCAACCTGGTGGTACCTACAGGAAGGCATAAAACATAGAGTCATCAGAGTCATCACTGGATAAAGGGTCAGACAAATGATACAAGAGTCATAGCTAAAGAACTTCCTCTGATTAACCTCTATGGTAGGACAAATAAGCACATTGGTAAACTAGAGTTTAGATTTTAGCTTATTCCTCATTTTTATAGCTTATATTAATAGAATCTTTTTCCTTCATCATGGCTTATAATATATGAGAGTGAGTAGCATATTTGGTCTCCTGATTTTCAAAAAATCTAATACTTGTGAATTTTGAACATTTTTATGTAATGAGAAATATTATGGTTTCTATTTATAAAGTAGACATTCACTTTAATGGCCACTAGATTTGGGAAATGTCATTTAGTGTCATATATATTAAACAAATATAAATATATATTACATATATTTAAAAGTATTAAAAAGAGTTGTTCTTATTGTGGCATAAGTTTGTTTCTAATGTATATAACCTTACTGTATTCCATGTATTCCTGTTTTGATACAAACAGTCTAACTCATACATAGCATAAATTTTGAAATCAAAGTTACTGGATTTCTCTCTTGGCTGGATGATCTTGGTTAAGTTATGACGTAAAATAAGGCATAAAGCACTTCTCATCATACCAGACATATAGCAAATGTTCAATAAATGTTAGCTCCAGTTACATAATAGTGAGAGCAGCAACAGCAGTAACAACAATAACGATAGTAATAGTACGTTGTGACACAAGATTATTTCAAACTTTTATAAAGGATGTGTGTATATGTGCTCAGTTGTGTCCAACTCTTTGCGACCTCATACACTGTAACCCGTGAGGCTTCTCCATGGGATTTTCCAGGCATGAATACTGGAGTGTGTTGTAATTTCCTTCTCCAGGGGATCTTCCTGACCCAGGAATCAAACATGTATCTCCTGCATTCTTTATCACTGTGTCATCTAGGAAACCCTTTTATAAATGACAGAATTTATGTTTTATTTTTACTCCTTTTAAGTTTTGAATGCTTATTATGTGTCATATATGTTTTAAAACATTTTCCATATATTGTTTACTTAATTGTCACAAAAACAAAAGGGAAGAAAAAGTAAATAAAGCAGGGATGGATGTGTTAATTAACTTGATGAGGGAATCATTTCCCGATGTATATGTATATCAAATCATCACATTGTACACTTTAAATATCTTACAATTTTCTTGGTCTGTTATTTCCCAGTAAAGCTGGAAAAAAGACGATTTGTGCCTATATAAGTAAAGCATTAATGTTTCTTAGGATCAGATAGAAGGTCCTCAGAGTTCCAGGCCCTATCCATTTTTCTAACTTCATCTCCCATCACTCTCTGCCTCTCTCACGCCACACTCCCATTTCATTTATAGAATGCTAGCGTTCAAGGCATAGAATTTCACTCTGCTCTGTGTCTATCATACTTTTTCACTTCACCATTAAATCAACAAAGATTGGAATTCCATGATTGTTCAGTGGTTAGAACTCCATGCTTTCACTGCCGAGGGCACAGCTCCATCGCTGCTCAAGGACTAAGATGCCCCAAGTGGAGCGGTGTAGCCAAAAAATGAAAAATAATGATAAGCCAGCAAAGATTTATCAAGGGCCAATTGTATATTCAACACTGGATGAGGTTCCCAAAACAAGGTTTTGAGACTGAATGATCCATTCACTCACTCAACATCCATCTATCCAGCAACCATCCCTGCATTCTTTCAGTTACTCCATATCCATTGATTAGTGTCATTTATGAGTTGGTATGCATTTTCTATTGTTGCATAACAAATTTCCGTAGACTTCTCGGCTTAAAAACAACCATTTATTGGCTCGTATTTCTGTAGGTTGGAATTCTGGGCATGGCCTGACTGGATTCTCTGCCCAGGCTCACAGGCCAAAGTCAACATGTTGGCAGAGCTAAGTCCCTTTGTGGAACCTCTGGGGAAAAAAATCTACTTACAAGTTCATTCCTGTTGTTGGCAAAATTCAGTTTCTTTGTAGGACTAAGGTCCCAGCATCTTTCCTGGCTATCAGTTTGCAGCTGTTCGGAGATCCTAGGGGTTGCCTGCATTCCTTGACATAGCCTCCTCCATCTTTAAGCCAGCAATAACACATGAACTCATTCCTATGCTTTGAATCTCTCACTTTGTCTTCTTTAGTCAGTCAGAGAAAGCTCTCTACTTTTCGTTTTAGTAAATGAAACACGATTTTATTGTTTTGTTGTTATTGTGGAAGATAGAGTTTTCTCTGTGTTTATGAAAACTCTCTGCTTTTTAAGGGCTCTTGTGATTAGGTCAGATCTAAATAGTCTCTTTTTCTTAAAATCAATTGTATCATATAACATGGCTAAATTATAGGAGTTCAGTTCAGTTCACTTGCTCAATAGTGTCTGACTCTTTGTGACTCCGTAGACTGCAGCACGCCAGGCCTCCCTGTCCATTACCAACTCCCGGAGCTTGCTCAAACTCAAATCCATCAACTTCACAGTCTAAGGGATTCTGAAAGGCATGAACACGGGTGGGAGGCAGGAAATTGTAACTCTTGGTGCACATTTGGGTATTATATTGGCTAATTCTGTCTGAATTTATATAGCCCTTCTCTCATATCCCTGTTTTGCTTTGCCATGCGTTCCTCACTTGGTTGTAGTATCATAACATATATATTTCAAACAAAAAAAAGTGTACCATGGACAATTCAGAAAGGTTTTTCTGAATTATAAAGTAGAATGAATTGCATGAGGAATTGTTTCCCTGGAAATGGGAAAACCAGTTGAAAGTTTAGGAGATGGGAAAAACAATGTAGATCTGAGTCAGGGCAATACCAGTATAAACAGTGAGGAGCAGAAGACAGATGTTAAGGAGAAACAACAATAGTATGTGATTATCAGCTGGACTCGGGGCTGGTAATCTAAGATGATACCCAGATTTCTGGTTTCAGTAACTGGATCAGGGATGAAGCCTCTTCGAGATGGTAAGGAATACAGGAGAGAATAATTCTGAGAAGGAAAGAGAGGAATTACTTCTTTTTTTTAAAATCCTTTTCTATTATGTTATTAAGAGGTATCAAATATACTTCCCTGTGCTATACAGTAAGTCCTTGTTGTTTATTTTATATATTGTAGTTTGTATCTGCTAATCCCAAACTCCTAATTTATCCCTCCTGCCCTTTTCCACTTTGGTAACCACAAATTTGTGTTCTATGTCTGTGAATCTGTTTCTGATTTTTAAATGAATTCATTTGCATCATATTTTAGATTCTACATATGCGATATCATGTGATACTTTTGACACTTCACTTAATATGGTAGTCTCTAGATCCATCAATGTTGCTGCAAATTGCATTATTTTATTCTTTTTTATAGTTGAGTAATAGCCCATTCTGTGTTGTGTCGTGTATGTGTGTGTATGTATTTACCACACCTTCTTTACTCATTCATCAATGGAAATCTAGGTTGCTTCTGTTGTGGTTGTTGTAAATGGTGCTGCTGTGCATACTGGGGTCCATATATCTTTTTGAATTACAGTTTTCTCCAGATACATGCCCAGGAGTGGGATTGCTGGATCATATGGTAACTCTACTTTGGGAGAGGAGTGATTTCAAATTCAGTGTGGGGCCTTCTGAGTTTGACTTGCTCAGAGTACGCTGTCTTGGAGATGCCAGCAGGCATTTAGATATGTGGGTCCCAGAGGAAAAGGCAGATTCATAAACTGGAGGTAACATTCAGCACAGAAAGAGTAGGCCTGTCTCCTGGTAAATGTTTAGAATAAGAGGAGAACTGAGCCTGGAACAGAACCCTGGGATACTTTAGAACTTCAGGTACAAGCAAAAGAAGGAGGGGAACAGCATAAGGGCAAATGTGTAGAAAGAAATCTCCTGGATCAACCCTAGGGAGGAAAAATTTAAAGAGAAAAGAGATTACCACCTTTACCAAATCAGCAGATAAAGATGATGATAAATAATTATGTTTACGGAGTGCTTGAAAAGTATATTTTGCTGTCATAATAAAAACAGGTTATCAGCTTACAAAATCCCCTCAGATTAAATAGTATCATTCCTGCTTTATATATGAATAAACTAAAGCCTAAGTAAGTGGCATAGGTTAGAGAGAGCGACAGACCCAAGCTCTGCTGAGATTTAAACTCAGAGAAGTCCAACATTGAAACACAATCTCTTTACCATACTTACTTATTGTTATATCAAATAAGAACTAGAAAGAGTGTATTTCACTGACAACTGCTAAATCACTTTTTAAGTAAGAGAGGTGATTTTTGTATCGGCTCAGGGCTGATATGGTCGTGTATGTGTCTGCTGCGGGGGTACTTCAAACATCAGGATGCTAGTAGGGCTGAAACACATGAGAGGTAAATAATTTGATGATATGAGCTGTCTTCTCAAGGAGTTTAGCTATAAAGGAAGTGTGAGAGGTGGTCAAGAAAGGAGGGGCAATATTAAGAGAAAGTCATCATGTTTTAATTATCATTAATATTGGTGGAGGTGTGATTTTCTTACAAGTTAACACATTATGCTAAGATCCTATGTTTTAAGGTGGAGAAGGCAATGGCAACCCACTCCAGTATTCTTGCCTGGAGAATCCCAGGGACAGAGGAGCCTACTGGACTGTTGTCTATGGGCTCGCACAGAGTCGGACATGACTGAAGCGACTTAGCAGCAGCATGTTTTAAGGAAAGTCTGAAAACTTTGGGCTTATACATACCTAATGCTAACTCAGTCCTAGATCCCTGTGCGGCCTTGCACAGGTCTTTTAAGCCTCTAGCTCCTCCTCTGTGGTAGGGGTGATAACACCTATATGAAGAACTCCTGGGAGATTTAAAGCAGCTGATCTAGGTGAAGTAACAAGCATAGCACTCATAATTGCTTTGATGACCACCCAACTGTAGACATGTAGAGGGCCATATTACTTATTTTTGTATTCCTAAAGTTGAAATAGAACAGGTACTGAATGAATGAATGAGGAAATGAATGATATGTAGTGAGTATTTATTTCCCTCTATTTCTTCTTTTGATGGTGGGGTATGATGATGTCTTATCCTCCTCAAAGCTGTTTACTCAAGTCCTATACTGCTGAGTACAGGATATGAACTCTATAAAGGTTCCTTGATTGACTTAATGAAAAGCTAGGAGTCAGATTAATGTCAAACATAGAGTATTAATCATATGTAATGGGTTTATCATTGTTCCAGGAATTAGTTATTTAGGCTAAAAATAGATGAAATAGATATCCAGACTATAATAATGGGTCCTCCTAAGGGTGTAATCGTTTTTAGTTGATGATATAAACATGTAAACAGAGAGGGAAAGAGCTGCCATTATTGATTGCTTTCCTATTGTTGACTTCAACAATAGAAGTTAGCTGAAAGTGTATCTTTACAGTCAGGATCAAATCAGGAGCAAGCAGTGTACTTGGACATTCTAATTTAATCCATTCACATAAGCAGCAGCTGTGGGAGGCCCAGTGCAACCTGCCCATACCACACATGGGGCCCAATTATTGAGCCACAGGGAATTAGAATCATCAAATCTCAGGGTCAAGTTCAATTAAACCACACATAGGAAGATAAGGCTGACTTTGCAAAGGACAGACAAGATGAAAAATGGTGGAATAATTCTCAGACCTAATGCCACACGTGTACCATGCAGATCTACAGTCTTGTTCAAAGTGGCATCTTTGAAAATTGAGGACAATACACAAATACAACTGAAGCTGATGCTTCTGAAACTCTCCTTTGGATCTTCATTTCTCAACTTTAGTTTTTGCTTACCTATAAAAGAATGTACTTCTTTCTTGGTTTGCTAGTACTTACTATTTAAATTGTTCAGTAGTTATTTGTCAAAGTACCGCATCCTTGGATTTCTGGGATCTTCCCTTCTGGTCACTCCTACATCCAGTTATGAAGTAGGTCTTTTTACTCGAATCTCTTGAAGATTTTTCACATCTGTCTCTGAGTGGCCTTTTGGTATAGTTTCAAGGTCAGTTCTCTGTCACAATATTCCCGGCACTTGGCATACCCCTCAGTACCTAGTAGATGCCCAATACATGTCTGCTGAACGTATGGACAGCCTCTTTTTCACTACTCTTTCTGCCACTGCTTTCGTCCTTATCACAGCATGTTTAGATCAGTGCAATAATCTAGCTACTTTTTCTGTCTCTACTCTGCCTTAGCTAGTTTATCTTTCTTTTTGAGGCCAGAGTAGTCCTTGTAAAATACTGATTTGATCTTGTCATCCTTAACAGGATTTCTTAAGAATTCTGTTCAGGATTTAAATTCTTCAGCAGATTCCAGTCACCTACAGGAGAAAATCCAGACTTTGTGGGACAGCATTTAAGTTCCTCCACGGTTGAGTCCTTGGCCATTGTTTATCACTTCTTTTTTTCCTTTTGTCCTTGCTGCCCTCCTCTCTCTCATCTAGAATCCTGATTTTCAATCACACTGAAGGGATTGAAGGTCTAGGGTTTACCATGATCACCATCCTTTTCTTTTTGCTACTTCATTCTCCTAGACCTTATGGCCCTTAGTGGTCAGCCTAAGGACCACTGGTCTATTTCTCAAAAGCTTTAATCTATTCTCTCCTTCAGAAGTCCTGATCTTCAATCTCCAGGAAAATATACACATCCTGTATGTCTTGTTTAGTGCTTTATCAGAGCACTTATTACTTTTTCTCAGTGTTTTATCAGAGCACTTATTAATGTTTTACTTGCTTATATTAATTTTTTACTTGTTTATATTTTGCTTCCCCTTTTTTCTACACTCTAAATCTTGTGGCTAGAGTTCCAGTCAAACTCATTTTTGCATTTGTAGTGCCTAATATAGAATCTAGGTATTTAGGAGACAGTCAATAAACGTGTATTAATTGAAACTTGTTACTTTTCCAAGGCTATGGCTATTTTTTGAGCTAAATTGTAAGCTCGAAAGCAGAAATCATGCCTTCTATTATTTGAGAATCCTCAGACATAGCATCATTTTTGCACACAGTGGGTATTTAATATTATTCATCACTGTTGATATTGATTTTCTATAAGCTCCAGAAGACATGACAGGCTCATTTTCTCAAAAGGTATGATTCAATTCAGGATGAGAATCAACAATCTTATGATTCTCTATCTTAGCACAGTGCCAGTACATATTAGGATAGCTGCCTAATTGATCTATGCTGAGTCATTAAACAACATGGAATAACCCTACGTACGAATGAATGGGGTATTGTCTGTGATTTGGACCTGCTTTAGCTCTCTTACTGGCCTTCTCTAGTGCCACTGATAAAAGTTCACTGACAAAAGTTTCTGTCAACACTCTAACATAGAAACACTTGGCTAAAAAACAAAAGCAAAGCCCCTAGACATTCTGGTAGATGAAATATGGCCATAAAATTCCTTGAAGTTTCTCCCATAAAGAGGTAGAATTTATGTTACCAACTCTTACATTAGAGCACACTATCTGGGACACACTTGGACCAGTAGAATGAAGTGGAAATGATGTCATGTAAGTCCAGGAATCTAGGCTTCTGTAGTTTCCATTTTGCTTTCTTGGGACCTTTGCCAGGGACTACCTTGTGGAGAACCCAAGGGTGAAAGGTCCCATGGAGAGAGAGGCCCAACTAGCCAGCAGCTCACCTGAGATCAGCCCCCATTGACTGATTAGCTGGTGATAACCATGTGCATACGCCCAGGTAACACCCACAGAGGACTCCCCCAGTCAAGCCATAGAACAGTGAAAAGTAATAGACTTATTTTAAGTTACTAAGTATTACGGTGGTTTGTTACACTAGTAAGTGATAATAGATAGAGGTATGAAAACAAAAGGCAGCTTCTAGATTCCTTTACCTAAACAACCAAAGTGGAGGTGTAAACAAGAAGGATTTTTTTTTTTTTTAGTGACCCTAGAGATCCTGAATAGAGTAAGGTTATGAAGTGAGGTTGGGGCTTCCCAGATGGCACTAGAGGTAAAGAATACACTGGCCAATGAATGAGATGTAAAAGAAGTGGGTTTGATCCCTGACTTGAGAAGTTCCCCTGGAGGAGGGCACAGCAACCCACTCCAGTATTTTTTGCTGGAGAATCCCATCAACAGGAGAGCCTGGTGGGCCATGGTCCAGAGGTTCACAGAGTCAGACCTGACTGAAACTGCATGCATGCAGTGAAATTATGACAGCATTTCCAGCTCATTATGACAAATGATAAAAAAGGCTTAAGCAAACGCATGCTCATACCCATTAATATTGTAAATCTTCAATTCCTGGCAAGCAAGAATAAAATATAAGGTATATCAAACCAATGTAAGAATCATCCTAACTATTAAAAAGTTGCTTCAAAATTAAAACAGTAAAAATTTGGCCAAAAAATGTTTAAAACCAGCAAAAAGAGCCCAGAACTTTGAAAAAGTTGCTGTGAAACAAAAAAACTCCATTAATATTCTATAACCTCCCCTCAGCTTGTCTAAATGTGAGGGAGTCAGCAATGGGGTCAGTTCTTTCCTTGAACCAGAATTCTGGATCATTGAAAAGCCAAAAAAAAAAAAAAAAAAACCCACACACCCGCAAACCTAAGGAAACTTGAATTATGAGAAAGAAAGTCTTAACTAGGATTAACTACAAAGTCTCTCAGAAAACTTTGCTGCATTTTCCTTATGCCATACATGCTGCTGCTAAGTCGCATCAGTCATGTCCAACTCTGTGCGACCCCATAGACGGCAGCCCACCAGGTCCCCTGTCCCTGGGATTCTCCAGGCAAGAACACTGGAGTGGGTTACCATTTCCTTCTCCAAAGCATGAAAGTGAAAAGTGAAAGTGAAGTCAGTCAGTTGTTTTCAATTCTTAGCGACCCCATGGACTGCAACCCACCAGGCTCCTCCGTCCATGGGATTTTCCAGGCAAGAGTACTGGAGTGGGTTGCCATTGCCTTCTCCAATGCCATATATAAGTATGTGTAAATAAGGTTTAAAAAGTCTTTTAGGTTCTGTATTAAGCATTTTGCTTCTTTAGTTTACTTTTAATTGATATAAAATGCTTTCAAAACACAACAAATTTTGCAGATGAATTTGAATCAATACATTTGAACTTGACATATGTCCAAGGCTCAATGACTTGCAAAGCACTATTATATTCTTGATTTCACACACCATTGTGGACTCCATTATCTCCTCCTATACATTTAAAAAAAGGGGGGAGGGGGATCTCAGACAGTTAATGGTTTGTCTAAATTTAAAGGTGATTCAACAGGTTAAAATTGGATTAGCACCCCTATTTTCTTCCGGATGCTTGAGAAGCAGATTACATAATAATGATATTTATAGTCCTTATGGCCTCCCTGGTGGCTCAGTGGTAAGGAACCTGCCTGCCAGTGCAGGAGACAAAAATCTTGATCTTCCCTAGATCAAGACGATCTCCTGGGGAAGGAAATGGCAACCCACTCCACTATTCTTGCCTGTGATTCCCATACAGCGTACAGGTTACAGGGTAACCCAGCACACTAGAGTCCGTGGGGTGACAAAGGGTCAGACACGGCTTAGCAACTGAGCACAAGCACAATAGCGCCTACAGTCTAGGCACTGTCTCCAGAGCTCCACACAAGTTTAGTCCTCATACAACAATCGTATGAGGTGAGAACCGTGTACCTCCCCATTTTACAGATAAGAAAACTGAGAGAGATAGGTAAATTAATTTGTCCATGGTTGCACAGTTAGTAATTTGCACAGAATAGCTTGTAAGACGAATTTGAACCCTTACAGTCCATCTTAAAGTATGTGCTCTTAACCATTGCTATATATAGATAGATAGATAGATAGATAGATAGATAGATAGATAGATAGATGCTGCTAAGTCGCTTCAGTCATGTCTGACTCTGTGCGACCCCATAGACAGAAGCCCACCAAGCTCCCCTGTCCCTGGGATTCTCCAGGCAAGAACACTGGAGTGGGTTGCCATTTCCTTCTCCAATGCATGAAAGTGAAAAGTGAAAGGGAAGTCACTCAGTCGTGTCCTACTCTTAGTGACCCCATGGACTACAGCCTACCAGGCTCCTCCATCCATGGGATTTTCCAGGCAAGAGTAGTGGAGTGGGGTGCCATTGCCTTCTCCAATATAGATATATACATATATAGATTTAATTTTTCTCAGTGAAAATGAGATATACATTTAAAAATTTTAATGACAATAATTAAAAAATTTTCCTGGGTCACAAATCTACTGTAATTAGGTTTAGTGTCTCCAACATTCCCATATAAGTTGAACAGGGACTGACCTTGCACAGCTCTAGCCAAAGGGGGGACAGAGCAGGTGGGAGTAGATCTTTTCCCAGTGCATTAAAAAGGGAATATTGGTATCATGATCCTGTTATGTTCATGGAAATCTGAACTCAAATTTCAGGGGTCCCCAAAGGCCAAATAAAATAGCTAAAGATGTTTTTATTGATTGCTAGGAACAATTACCAAGACACTAAAACCTTAGTTTTCCACCTTTGCAACTGAATGGTGTCTCAAGAACAAGATAGAAAATAGATAATTGTTTTGTGGCCTAAATCTGCCTATTTTGACCCTCAGCACACAGAATATATATTGATTATTGCTTTTTATTATTTGATTTCCTATAATTTTTAAAAAGATAATTCAAAAGAGAAGATATAACTTTAAAAATACATTTGTTTTATAATCACGCCATGTCAATTGGTAGGTGAAATGATACATAAAATTTAGTTTACTACAGATTCTTAAAATTTTGCGGGTCAAGAGATTTTCTTAAAACATGTTGAAGTCGTGAATCCTCTCACCCATCAAAATGCACATAAATAAAAATATTTTTCAGTTTCTTTTACAAGGCCAATGAAACTTTTAAAATCTATTTACAAATTTTTAGATGAAATATCTCACTTTATCCTTGATATTTATTTATAGACTATAACTAATTAAGAGATCTAAACAATATAACACCTATATATTCATGTCAACAATGATAACATCGTGTCAGCAACATTAATAATATAATACTTAGCATTTATTGGACATGTAATATATGTCATACTTGGTGATCATATGGCACACGATCTAATGTTATCATCATTTTACATATCAGGAAATTGAGACATGGAAGGGTTAACTTCTTCCAAGTAATTCTGAAAGCAAGAGTTTGAAACTGGGGAGTCTGATTCCACAGATTATGCTCTTTACCACAGCAATAAGCATACTGTAAATGCTCAATAAACATTAGCTGCGGTTACTATTGGTACTATTATTTGGAGATAAGAATGATATTTGCAGAAAAATGTACAGCATATAATAAAAAATATTTTTTTCTTGAATAAGTGAAATGGATTTTTTCCTTTGATTTAATAATTGTCTCCTTTTGCTCTAGGTTCTAATAGTTAGATAATGGATCTTGTCAACCATTATATGTCTTCACCTTCAGCTGGGGACACATAACTTTTATTGTGGTCCATTATCTGGCCATTAGAGGCCACAAGTGTGTCCCCTGACCCTCTACCTCACATTATGCTGAAGAAAAGGAGTAGAAAATGTGGAGACAGCAGCTTTTCTAGCACCAGACGTAAAAGGAGCTACAGAGCCTCTATATTGAGACCATTCATTTTCTTCCTGCTGTAAAGTTCATCATGCAAGTCCCATGGATAAATTTAGTCCATTTCTTCACTCAACTTCTAGCCTTTCCTTCTTGTTCTCTCACCTCATGAAGTCAAATTCAGTAATAGCCAAACTCTACTCAGAATCCTCAGATACTCTTTTTAATAGGGGATGGCATTGAATAGCTCAGAAGTTTTGATGAATACATGTTCAGTTCAGAGGCTTTGTATTCTTATCACACAAACCACTGGCCCCCAGACTTAAAGTATTCAAATCATTTTGTGACAGTCTCCTAATGGACTTGTGAGGCGTATTTTTGTTTCCAAAATGAAAGTGAATTACAGTTCATTCCACTTAGAGATTTATCATTTAGAACCTCATACACTAGTATTGGAAATGACCCTGATTCTTGGAAAGATTGAGAGCAAGAGGAGGAAGGGGCAACAGAGGATGAGATGATTAGATAGCATAACTGACTCAATGAACATGAGTTTGGGCTAATTCCAGGAGACAATGAAGGACAAGGAAGCCTGGTGTGCTGTAGTCCAAGAGGTTGCAAAAAGTCAGACACGACTTAGTGACTGAACAACAAACTTGGATGATCATAAGCAGCATGGATGCTCTTCCCAAAAGGTGGAAACTATTAAGCAGAACCAGTGTCTGACAGTAGTTTAAAGCAGTAAGAGCAGATTTTATTAGGGAACTGTTACAACAGGATATACAATATTCAGATATGCAGATGACATCACCCTGATGGCAGAAAGCAAAGAAGAACTAAAGAGCCTCTTGATGAAAGTGAAGCAGGAGAGTGAAAAAGTTGGCTTAAAACTCAACATTCAGAGGCTGTTTCATCTCGCAGGAATCAGTGCTCTTGCTAGCTGAGGGGCCACGGGGGCCCACTGCGGGTAGCATGAGCATGGAAGGTCTCTGGCCATGGGTCCTGATTCTGGTCTGTCTGCCTGGCTTCATCGTAGGAGCACCCTCAGCCTCTCACTGTGCTGGAGCCTGTGGGACCAGATTCTCAGAAGACCTCACCCCTGAGGAGACCCAGACATCTTGGGACAAGGACATCCCTGCAATAAACCAAGGGCTGATTCCAGAGGAGTCCCCAGAGAGCAGCTTCCTCCTTGAGGGGGACATCCTCCGGCCGAGTCCCTTCCGGCTGTTCTCGGCGACCAGCAGCAAGTGGCCGATTTAAGATTTAAAAAAAAAAAAAAAAACTCAACATTCAGAAAACTAAGATCATGGCATTTAGTCCCATCCTTTCATGGCAAATAGATGGGGAAGCAATGGAAACAGTAAGAGGCTTTATTTTGGGGGGGCTCCAAAATCACTGCCAATGGTGACTGCAACCATGAAATTAAAAGTCACTTGCTCCTTGGAAGAAAAGTTATGCCCAACCTAGACAGCATATTAAAAAGCAGAGACATTACTTTGCCAACAAAGGTCTGTCTAGTCAAAGCTGCGGTTTTTCCATTAGTCAGGTGCAGATGTGAGAGTTGGACTATAAAGAAAGCTGAGCACTGAAGAATGGATGCTTTTGAACTGTGGCATTGGAGAAGACTCTTGAGAGTCCCTTGGACTGCAAGGAGATCCAACCAGTCCATTCTAAAGGAAATCAGTCCTGAATATTCACTGGAAGGACTGATGTTGAAGCTGAAACTCTAATACTTTGGCCACCTGATATGAAGAACTGACTCCTTTGAAAAGACCCTGATGCTGGGAAAGATTGAAGGAGGGAGGAGAAGAGGATGACAGAGGATGAGGTGTTTGGATGACATCATTGACTCAATGGACATGAGTTTGAATAAACTCCGGGAGTTGGTGATAGACAGGGAGGCCTGGAGTGCTGCAGTCCATGGGATCGCAAAGAGCTGGACACAACTGAGTGACTGAACTGACTGACAGTACAGGAAAAGAAACCTCACCATAGAACTGGGTTCAATTTCTAGGAAGAATAAGTGGGGCTTTATAGTCAAGAAGCAGAGGGAGGGGGTTCAGTGGCTGGAAAATTACTAAGAAACAATATCACCAGTAGAGAGTTCTTGCTAAACTCATTTAATAGAATTCTTACTGAAGGCAGACCAGGGTGATTAGGTGTGGAGGTTGAGGATGAGGAATTTTATTAGAAATCAAGGATAATCAGATATCACGGGTCAGTTATTCTCATTAAACTGATTTAGGAGGATTTGAAATAGAATCTTTGAATATCTGATTATCAAGAAAGAGGATAAAAAGAAATGACAAAGGCCAAGAACAGATGCTTGGGCAACACCTGTATTTAGGAGAAAGAAAACAAGAGGGATCCAGAAGATACAAAGAAGAGAAGGTCAGAGAGCTGAGAGGAGAACAAAGATGCTTCATGGAAGCCAAGGAAGAATGATCTCTTCAAGGTTTCCAGTGGCATACTTTGAATTACAAATGAAAGCAAAGTAGAATGAATTATTTTCAAAATTTATTTTTTCAGATGTTCAGAACACTCAAGATAACTGAACATCCAGTTCTCCAGAGTGAAACAAAATTAAGAACCACGCAAAAGATACTGGGTTTGGCACATCATGGTGACCCTTAAAGAGCAATTTTAGTGCTATGATGATGTCAGGAGCCAGACGGTGAGAGAGCAATAATTGAGCAGGAAGTAGGGGCACAAACTATAGATTTCTTTCTTCCTTAAAAAAAATCTATTGGGTGGTTTGGAAGTGACTGGACAGAAAGAAAAGAGAATGATTGCTTAAAAGGGTATGGGGAGAAAGAGATTTTTATTTCCTTGCTTGTTTATACTAAGACAGGGAGAACGAGCAGAGTCAGGGTCACAGGATCACAGGATAGGAGAGATTCTTGGGATAGCAAGGTTCTGGGCAAGACAGGTAGGGTCAGAACAGAGGACTAGACTTGAAGAGAAGGAAATTGACTAGGACATGAGCAGGAAGACAGAAAAGGTCACTCACCCACAAGCATTAATTATACATTCAGGTGCCAGGCACTGTCCTTTCCATTAGGGATATAGTAAAAAAGACAAAAGTCCCTGCTCTGGTAAAACACTCTAGTGAGGAAGAGATAAGAGATATTGATATGGATTGATATGGATATACATCTGTGCATGAGTGCATGCTAGGTATCTTCAGTTATATCTGACTCTTTGTGACCCTAAGGACCATAGCCTGCCAGGATCTTCAATCCATGGGATTCTCTAGGCAAGAATACTAGAGTAGGTTTGCCAAACCCTCCTACAGGGGATCTTCCTGATCAGGAATTGGATCTGTGGATCTGTGTCTCTAACATCTCCTGAATTGTCAGGCAGTTTCTTTACCACTAGTGCCACCTGGAAAGCCCAAAGATCTGTACATAATATTAGATAATTAAGTACTACAGAATAGAGTGAAGCAGAGAGGTGGGTGGGCAAGTGTCATTAGAGGTGGGGGTAAAATTAATTTAGGAATGATCAAAAGAAAGGCCTTACCAAGGAACTGAACTTCAAGACAGACTTGAAGGAGGTAGGAAAATAAGTCAAGTTAGTATCTGGGCAAAAAAATTCAAAGCTGTAGAAAAGACAGTGAAAAGGCTGTAAGGCAGGAACTGTCTAGTGGGTTGGAGATGACCAGGTGTCTGTAGGAGAGAAGTCAGATAAGAAATAGGAGAGATTTTGTAGGAAATTATAGGTCATGGTAAGGATCTTGTCCTCTGAATGAGATATATAAGCCTGGATGTTCTGAACAGAGGAGCGGATGGTGTTTTAGCAGGATCCTTTGGCCACAATCTTTGGATGGATGTTAGAGGACAAGGCCAGTTTGGAGGCCATGGGAGTCACCCAGGTGAGATATGATAGAACTCAGGTGGTAACAGTGGAAGTGGTGAGAAGTGATCAGATCTGCATAAATAGTGATGGTAGATCTGACAATATTTACTAATGTACTGAGTGTGTGAGAGAGGATAATTCCAAAAGTTTTGACCTGAGCATCCTGAAGAATGGAATTATTTACTGACATGTATAAGATTGAAAAGAATGGATTGAGGGAGGAATAACATGTAAGTATCTCAGTTTGCGATATATTAAGATACACAACTCGATATACAAATCTGGAGTCAAAAAAGAGGTATAATTTAGGAGATACCAACATTTGGATAATATAAATCTCAAGAAACTGTGGAAAATTCTGAAAGAGATGGGAATACCAGACTGCCTGACCTGCCTCTTGAGAAACCTATATGCAGGTCAGGAAGCAATAGTTAGAACTGGACATGGAACAACAGACTGGTTCCAAATAGAAAAAGGAGTACTTCGAGGCTGTATATCGTCACCCTGCTTATTTAACTTATACGCAGAGTACATCATGAGAAACGCTGGGCTGGAAGAAGCACAAGCTGGGATCAAGATTGCCGGGAGAAATCTCAATCACCTCAGATATGCAGATGACACCACCCTTATGGCAGAAAGTGAAGAGGAACTCAAAAGCCTCTTGATGAAAGTGAAAGAGGAGAGTGAAAAAGTTGGCTTAAAGCTCAACATTCAGAAAACGAAGATCATGGCATCTGGTCCCATCACTTCATGGGAAATAGATGGGGAAACAGTGGAAACAGTGTCAGACTTTATTTTTGGGCTCCAAAATCACTGCAGATGGTGATTGCAGCCATGAAGTTAAAAGACACTTACTCCTTGGAAGGAAAGTTATGATCAACCTAGACAGCATATTCAAAAGCAGAGACATTAACAAAGGTCCGTCTAGTCAAGGCTATGGTTTTCCCAGTGATCGTGTATGGATGTGAGAGTTGGACTGTGAAGAAAGCTGAGCGCTGAAGAATTGATGCCTTTGAACTGTGGTGTTGGAGAAGACTCTTGAGAGTCCCTTGGACTGCAAGGAGATCCAACCAGTCCATCCTAAAGGAGATCAGTCCTGGGTGTTCATTGGAAGGACTGATGCTGAAGCTGAAACTCCAATATTTTGGCCACCTCATGCGAAGAGTTGACTCATTGGAAAAGCCCCTAATGCTGGGAGGGACTGGGGGCAGGAGGAGAAGTGGATGACAGAGGATGAGATGGCTGGATGGCATCACCGACTCAATGGACATGAGTTTGGGTAAACTCTGGGAGTTGGTGATGGACAGGGAGGCCTGGCGTGCTGCGATTCATGGGATCACAAAGAGTCGGACACGACTGAGTGACTACTGAACTGAACTGAATCTCAAGAATGAATGAGATCACTAAGAAAGTGAGTGTAGATGAAAAAGAAAAGAGGTCTGAGAATTGAACTTCAGAGCACTCCACTGTTGAGAAGTTAAAGATATAGAGAAACTCAGAAGGTTTTTAGATAATTCTTAGGGCTTCCCTTGGAGAAGGCAATGGCACCCCTCTCCAGGACTCTTGCCTGGAAAATTCCCTGATGGCTTAGATAGTAAAGAATCTGCCTACAATGGGGGAGACCCAGGTTCAAGCCTTGGATTGAGAAGATCCCCCGGAGAAGGGAATGGCTACCCACTCCACTATTCTTGCCTGGAAAATCCCATGGACAGAGGAGCCTGGCAGGCTACAGTCCATGGGGTCACAAAGAGTCAGACATGACTGAGCGACTAGCACTAGGAATGAAAAGAGGAGAAGCTTAAACATCCTTCACGTCTCCCTCTGCAAACACTAGGGCTGAACTTCTCAGTTTCTCTGGAAGAGTCTTTCCCATTTCTCTAGGCATGAATTCTTTGTTACTGTGTACCTGGTATCCTATACCTAATTTTTCGCAGCACTATATACATGATTATTTTTTTGCCCTGTCCATATAACTGTAAGTTACTTGAAGGGTTAAGTCTCTTTGGTTTACCATTGTATCCACAGAGTCTAACAAAATGCCTGATACAAACTAAGTTCTTAATAAAACTTTGCTGACTGAATGAATGAAAGAAAAGAGAGCGTGATTGGATGTGGAGGAATTCGATGAGAATTCAGTCAGCTGGATCAAGGACAACACAGTTAGTCTGAAGATTGTCCTTCAGATCAGAGCTCCTGTCACTCTGCCTAACCTACTGCCTTGATCTGTTCCAAATATGGGTTTCATGACTTTCGTGACTCCTTGTCTTATGTACACATTGTGCATTGACCTCCAGTGCCAGGTAAATTATTACAACTGACTTCTGCCACCATGAAATCTACGTTCCCACCCATTCCAACTTAGTCTGATTTTGTTTCTATTCTTCCTTCATCTTATTTTTGACAAATCCAGTTAAATTGAGCGAATGCACTTTCCTGAAATATATAAAATATTTTCCCTGAAGGCTTAAAATAAGATTAAATCAATTAAAATTGCATTTATTGGGTTAAAAGACAGTTCCATGTTAATTCTCTTCTTTTTTAACTTCAATGGAAGCATTTAAAAATCATTAACACTTAAATATTACTTTTCCTACCCAGAGAAAGATGCTCTTTAAATTAACTCAATTACTTTGAAATCAAGCTTGGTTTTAAAGAGAAGCTATAAAATTAATTTTGAACTCAACTTTTTGACAGTCAGTTTTAAGGTAGATTGAATCCCAGGGATGGGGGAGCCTGGTGGGCTGCCGTCTATGGGGTCGCACAGAGTCGGACAGGACTGAAGCGACTTAGCAGGTGTACTTGAACATATATACATATATCTGAAATGTTCTTGAAGACAAAAAATAAAACATGTTTTCGTGGTTTAAAAATGTGTCAACAAGCTCTTTATACTTCTTTTAGAAGGTAGGCCTTGAGTGTGGGCTTAATGGCATATCTTTATTGTGGTAAGAAAATATAAAACAAATTATGAGTTAGGAATTAACATATACACACTACTATATAAAATAAGTAAATAAGGGACATCCTTGGTGGTTTAGTGGTCAGTGGACTCCACGCTCCCTACTGCAGGGGGCATGGGTTAGATCCCTGGTCAGGGAACTAAGATCCCACAGGCTCTGAGGTATAGTCAAAATATTAAAAAAAAAATAGGTAAATATCAAGGACCTACTATATAGCACAGGGATTTGCACTTAATATCTTACCATAACCTATAATGGAAAATAATCTGAAAAAAATGCATATATATATTATGTATTTATGTATAATGAATCACTTTGCTATATACTTAAAAAACATAATATTCTGAATTAACTATACTTCAGTAAAAAAGATACCATAGAATTTACCATTTTAACCTCTTTTAAATAGTTTAGTGGTGTTATGTATTTTCACACTATTATGAAATAGATCTCCAAAACCTTTTCAACTTGCCAGAAACTCTGTACCAATTAAACCATAGGTCTCCTTTTATCTCTATTCCCTAGTGTGTGGTAAGCACCATTCCACATTTAGTTTCTATGGATTTGACTTTAGATAGTTAATATAAGTGAAATTATGCAGTGTTTATCATTGTTTACTGGCTGACTTTGTTTCACATAAGGTCCTCAAGGTTCATCCATGCTGTAGCTTGTAACAGGGTTTCCTCCTCTTCCTTCTCCTTCTTCCTTTATTTATTTATTTTTAATTTAAGTTTATTTATTTTAATTAGAGGCTAATTACTTTGCAATATTGTATTGGTTTTGCCATACATCAACATGAATCCGCCATGGGTGAACACGTGTTCCCAATCCTGATTCTGGTCTTAGATAATTAGACAGGTAATGTAGGAAATGAATGAATACTGCAACCTAAATTTTGAAATTTGCAGCTATTATTATCCTGCTTCTTCTGATTTCTGGAAAAAAAAAGATGTCTTCCTAAAAAAATACTCTGTGATTTTTTAAGGACAAATTGTTTAGCTTATTTAGAATCATCCTTGTGGTATGTGCTAGGTTTCAAATAGAAAGATAACACTTTTCCTCCCCTTTTTCATTCCAAGCAAGTGTAATTTTTGTGGACTGGGTATACTTCTTATACATAACTGTTTACAACAAAATGGGTCATCAGTGATAATGGGTTTTTATAATAATACTGTGCCAATAAATATACATTTTCCAGTACCCAGAATGACAGTGAGAAAGTAAAATTAGAAAACTTAGTAAAGGTTTGCAATTAAAAATTCCCTGTAACTTTGGAGGAATTAAATGTTACTATGTTTGAATATATTCACATAGTCTCTGTTCATCCATCCATCCACCTATCCATCCATTCATAAGTTGACACTTTTGCAAAGTGAACACAAATAGACTCTATAAAAACTAAATTCTTAAAACGAAATTCATAATTTTCTCTTCTCTAAATCTAAACCATCATGATATGCCAGTTGCTTTCTACATGATGGATGTAAAATCCTTTAGCATTTGATTAAAAGATAAAAATTAAAGCAATGTTTTGCACCTTTGGTTGTAGTTGAAATAAATCATGCCCGTGTGAAATCAACAAAGGCAGGGAGACCCAAGTAGGTCAACAAGGGAGGTCCTAGAACATCTCTTATCTTATGAAGTGTATATGTGCTGTGATCTGTTTTAAAAATTTCTGGACAGCTTTATTCTGCCCCCTGAACAGATCAGAAACAGAAAGGCAATATTTGACTCAAAGTGGATTGCTCATGGCCCTGTGGCTGGGAGAGTATGGAGATTTTGGAGCATCCTATGATCTTATTAGTAAAGTTTTCTGACTGGAACTGATGGTGTTGAGAAAAGAGTAAGCTTATTTACAATTCCATCCTGATATAGAAAAAGGCCAGGAGCTGATGCTACAGCCAACCTTCATGTTCTGGAATACAGGATCTATCTTGGGAGCGACTTCAGAGCATATATAATTCTTCTATCCCTAGTTCTATAGTCAACCCTACCCACCAACTTCCCCTCCTCTTCCTGTTGGTTTCCATACCGTTTCTTGAATTATCTTGGTTTACCAGTATTTTTCTTCTTCAACCTGCATGAAGAATTTGTCATATTCATAGTAGTGTGGTATCTGTTTTTGGGATTCTGTTCAATGGGGAGCCCCTGGATATAACATTCCAAGGTGTCTTTTTTCCCCCACTAGTTTTAGTGTAGGAGAAATAGGTATATTAATTCAATCCATAATTATTTATTATAATTTAGATATAGTCACCGGAGAAGGCAATGGCAACCCACTCCGGTACTCCTGCCTGGCAAATCCCATGGACGGAGGAGCCTGGTAGGCTGCAGTCCATGGGGTCGCTAGGAGTCAGACACAACTGAGCGACTTCCCTTTCACTTTTCACTTTCATGCATTGGAGAAGGAAATGGCAACCCACTCCAGTACTCTTGCCTGGCAAATCCCATGGACAGAGGAGCCTGGTGGGCTGCCGTCTATGGGGTCGCACAGAGTCGGACACGACTGAAGTGACTTAGCAGCAGCAGCAGCAGATATAGTCACCTACAATTTCTCCAAAGCTATAGAAAAATCTTTACAAGTCTTCACTAAATTCCTGAATTTACAGTTTTGCTGTCATTTTGATGATGTGTAGTATATGGGCCAGCAGGTTCATGGCCCCTTGAGAGGGTTCCTCCTGGTCAAGCTGGTACAAGGTGGTATCTGAAGAGAGATGGGACAGACCATGTTGGCAAGGGAGAAACTGTTGCACTCTCTGCTTGGGTGCAATGCAAGGAGGGATTTCTGAGCAGGCATTTGCCTTCTTTCATTTCAAGTCCAGGGCCTAGGGCCCAGCCAGAGCATCACAAGACAAATGAAAACACAGTGTAAATTCTCACACCCAGAAGTCAGAGTTTACAAAGTTTGTCCTGAGGCCTGTTATCACTAACCAAATTACTCCTTTCTTGTTTTCATTTGTTCCCATCCTCTGGACAATTTTTAGTTCTTCCAGAGAAATAATTCTCCCAACATATTCTTTGGTTTAAAAAAAAACTGATGCTTAGGAAATATTCTGGAAGGTGCTGCTAAAGAAAAAGGGAGAATGTAATTTTTTTTCTTTAGGAAAATGTGTCTCCTGGGACATTTCTGGGAGTCCTGTCACCTGGATCCTCCAGGAGATCTTGTACTCTGAAGCCTTGTGTTTTGCCAAATGACTTAAATCTCAAGACTAGGATGACATTGACTACAGAAGGCGCATCATTTCCCAGAAGCCCTTGCATACCACCTAGGCAATAGCCAACTGCCTTTCATGGCAAGGTGGTAAGACACATACTTCAGCCTGCAGAAGAGCAGATTGTTTTAAAGCCCCTCTGTATGAATCACATTCAAGGATCTTTGGGCCAGAACCTAAGTGGGAGTCTGAGGATAGTCACACCAGGCGAGTGGAAGGCTAAAGGATATTTCAGCACTAAGTAGGCCCAGGGAGGTTCTAAGACTTTAGTAAAAAATAGGGCAGCTATTTGCATGGGACACCAAATGGCTGAGTCTAGGAGATGAATATATTTTAGAAACAGAATTAAGGGTGTGATGAAGTCTAGTTTAGAGAAGCCATATGAAAGACAGTGAAAGAGCAACTCAACCAGGACACAGAAAACAAAGGAAATGTATGAGTCTGTGATTCTGGACAAGTCTTAACAAAAAACAGAACGTAATCCCCTCCCTTCATTGCTCAGGCAGTTACTATGAGGATCTGAAGACACAATTCAATAGCAGTGGTAAATCATGCTGCACATTGCAGCTGGACTTGCCAGGTGGCTCAGCTCTGTGGTAAAGAACCCACCTGCCAATGCAGGAGGTCGCTGAGATGCAGATTCCATCCCTGGGTTGGGAAGATCCCCAGGAATAGTAAGTGGCAACCCACTCCAGTATTCTTGTCTAGAGAATCCCATGGACAGAGGAGCCTGGTGGGCCACAGTTCATGGGGTCACAGAGAGTCAGAAGGAGTTTAACTGAGGGACTGAGCATGTACATACATCCCAGCCACCCCAGGGTCTGGTCTCTACTGTTCTATAATTCAAAGGCCCCTGAGAACCTTCCTATGTCTAATACCTAACTCTGAGTAAGGTAATGCGGAGAAGGGGCTTCCTGGGTGGCTAAGTGGTAAGGAATCCGCCTGAAGTGCAGGAGGCTTGGGTTTGATCCCTGGATCAGTAAGACAGCCTGGAGAAGGAAATGGCAACCCACTTCAGTGTTCTTGCCTGGGAAATCCCATGGACATGGTGGGCGACTGTCCCTGAAATAGCAAACAGTTGAACATAGCTTAGTGACTAAACAACAACTATAGAGAAAACCGCCTTTTTTGTGTATAGCCTACAGAGCAGTCAGAAAGCTTAAATTTGAATAGTGATCAGAAGCCAGTCAGAGGCTTACAGGCACGCTGCGTCAAGAATGGAGTTACTAGAATTTTCTCCTGCTTCCTTGGAACCTACAGAGAACTTTCTTCCGCTCCTTTCACTCACCTGCATGGACTGCAGGCTCTTTCCTTTCAGTGTATTTCTCTTTATTTAATGGCAGCAGTTCTGAATCTTAATGAGACATTAAACTATCTCCACATCTTCCCAACCACAACTTTTGTGACAATGAATTCACTTTTTGAAAGGCTGAAATAAATTTTCAGTGGTTAATTTATGTTAAGAGCAATATGTCAGCAGCAAGGCAAGAAGCTAGAACTTCAGTTTTGGCACTAGGGTGTCACTCCACTAATGCTAAACTGGTTCCTTAAATCAGAACTCCTCCAAAATGGATAGTTCAGCGGGTTTAGTTCAGGCTGGGGAGAAAGATCCAGAGGCCGGGCGACACTGACAAGTAGAAGTTAGCCTGAGTTAGTGAAAGGAAGAAGTGAGGTTCTTCTGAACCAGGAGGTGATAGAGTATAGAGTGTGGGGAGACCCATGTGAAATTAGGACACTGGGAAAGGCTCTGAGCAGAGAAGCTTAATATTAAGTATCCAGAATACTTCTTTAAAGAGCTTGCTGTTGATCTTAAGGAATCACTTCAAGCAGATGAATGTCATTATGAGATTGGACTTGTGTTTAGAAAGATTATCCTGATGACATCATAGGGTTGTTTTGACTGAAGAGGACTTACAGGCATGGAGCTCAGGTAGAAATCTGCTGTGGCAGTCCAGGTAAGACCCTAAGCAGAGTTTCTCAATCTTAATACCATTAACATGAGCCAGAGAATTCTCTGTTGCCTTTTTCTAGACAGGTGGGTGCAGTTGGGGAGAATAGGACATATTTGAGAGATGTAAAGGAAACAGAATATATCCAAACAAACTCACATTATGGGGCATGAGTTTTATGAGGATAAATGATGGGGAAAGAAGAATGAAGCGACACTGAGGTGAAGGAAGGAACAGTACAAAGCCAGATGGTTCTCATCCACTGAGTCCTCATGTCTAACGGTGTCCTCCGTGGTGGCGAAGTCATCCAGTAACCCTGAGGCAGACAGCACTTGACAGTGTTGGATGAATACAAAGCACGGTGATTGACTATTTTATTTCCATCCACTTGTGGGTGAATAAGACTGCTGCCAGGGCCAGCTTGTGCAGTTGAGTAGGTTGTGAGCCTGGCAGGTAGAGGCAAATGGGACCTAAAATCCAGCTGCCCCTTGGCTCACAAAACCAGTGCTCTGGTGTGGATCTACATCCACCAGAAGAAGGAAGCCTTTTGTTAATTTGCTCAAAGCTGTCTAGTCAGTGACACCTTTGTGTCAAATAAAAAAGTCCTCACAAGGACTTCCCATTTTACTTAATAAAGACAAAATTCTTCCTGAGTATGAGGACCATTATTAGACTTTTCCAATCAAAAAGCAGCAAAGAAATTTTGGCTACTATACTTCTATCTGCTCTGATTTCTGTAAAGTTATCCTGGGTTGGGGAGATCTCCTGGAAAGGGGAATGGGAATCCACTCTAATATTCTTGCCTGGAGAATCCCATGGACCAAGGAGCTTGGTGGGCTATGGTCCACGGAGCCACAAAGAGTTGGACACGACTGAGCAACTAACACATAGCATGGTGACTGCTGTACTTTTAAACAGTAGGAGAGCATCAGTGCAAGAGGGCAGTAACAGAATCATCCACATTCCCATTACTTTCTCTCACTCTCTCTTAGTAAAGTGATTCCTCTTCTCCTCTCTTAGTAAAGGGGAGAAAAAAAATTCAGCACAGTAAATTGCTCTGCCAGAGAACAACATTTCCCAGCATCAGTTGTGGCAAGGAGTGGTCATGTAACTAAGATTTAGCCAATGCAAAACAAGTGAGATTATTGAACTTTTAAGAGGGAATCAGACACATCCTCTTTGGTCCCTTTGAGTTCTTCTTACTACCTGCTGCTGCTGCTAAGTCGCTTCAGTCATGTCCGACTCTGTGCAACCCCATAGACGGCAGCCCACCAGGCTCCCCCATCCCTGGGATTCTCCAGGCAAGAACACTGGAGTGGGTTGCCATTTCCTTCTCCAATGCATGAAAGTGAGAAGTGAAAGTGAAGTTGCTCAGTCACGTCCAACTCTTTCGACCCCGTGGACTGCAGCCCACCAGGCTCCTCTGTCCATGGGATTTTCTAGGCAAGAGTACTGGAGTGGGCCTTACTACCTGGAATGCAGATAAAATGGCAAGAGTTAGTGCAGACGTTTTATCCTTTAGATTTGTGGTCCTAGACTAAGAGGGTCAGAGAATAAGATGAAAGAAGCCTACATCAGTGACAACATGGAGCTACCATACCAGTCCTGCATTGTAATGTTGGGCTTTATTACATAAGACAGAAAAATGATCTTCTATTTTATATACTGAGCCACTATTATTTAGAGTTTTATGTCACAAGTAAACCTAATTCTAACTGATTTTTAAACTCCTTGACAGGCACAACTGTCAATAAATTGGACTTTCATCAGAAATTAAAATAAGGTCACTGGGAAAATCAGTCATCTGATTGATTTTTTTCTCATAAGATTCTGAGATTCTTAGGGAAAGAAGGTATCAAAATTTCTGTTGAGTAGAGTACTGTAAGAGTGCCATATTTTATGTGCTAATATATAGGAAGTTTTAATAGAATGACATTTAGATTCAGAGCAGATGAATAATGATAATAATTCTTGGCTTGTTTTAGACAGTCTGGCAATTTCCAGGAATTTTTCTGGTCTTTGATAAAAATCCAGTCTCTCAAGGTGAACCAAATCCAAGAGTCTCTATTGAAGGAACAGCAGTTCATAGATATTCTCATTTATATTGCAGACAAATGCTCATGAGTTGAATCAGAGAATGTGGAGAGCAAATGAGTCTCTCAATCAAATCTAGAAAATAATTTTTGAAATTTAAAACTTGAGAAATCAATTACCAATAAAAATATATAAGCATCCAGTACCAGAAAAAATAAATAAATAAAAAAGTAAAAAATATATATATATAAGCACATGTTTTCCTACAGAACTTACTTCAGTTATAATCTAATAGGGTTGCTGCTGCTGCTGCTAAGTTGTTTCAGTCGTGTCCGACTCTTAGAGACCCCATGGACTGCAGCCCACCAGGCTCCTCCGTCCATGGGGTTTTCCAAGCAAAAGAGTACTGGAGTGGGGTGCCATTGCCTTCTCCACTAATAGGGTTATTTAGTGATTATTATCTGTTTCCCTTTTTCCTTTATATTTTCGTTAGTGTCTCAATTGTTTGTGTCTTACTTTTGCTCATGCTGAGTTGCTTCAGTCATGTGCGGACTCTTTGTGACCCTGTGGACTGTAGCCTGCCAGGCTCTTCTGTCCATAGGATTTTTCAGGCAGGAATACTGGAATGGGTTGTCATGCCCTTCTCCAAGGGATCCTCCCGACCCAGGGATCAAATCCCTTTCTCCTGCTTTTCCTGCATTGCAGGTGGATTATTTACCTCTGAGCCACCAGGAAGCCCATGTCTCACTTTTAGAGACCCGGAATTAGTTGAGGCACTACCCACACAGGGATGTGAGAAGGTTGGGTGTTTCAGTTGAACCACAAGCCTGGACACAAAGGGAATCAGTGGTGATGCAGAGTTCTTGGTGGTTTGGGACAAGAAATTTAGTGATCTGTGTAAGTATGGGCCAACTTCAGTGTGATTTTGGTTTGTAACCCTGAAGCAAGTATTCATATTCCCTGATAGCTCAGTTGGTAAAGAATCTGCCTGCAATGCAGAAGATACCGGTTAGATTCCTGGGTCGGGAAGATCCACTGGAGAAATGATAGGCTACCCACTCTAGTATTCTTGGGCTTCCCTTGTGGCTCAGCTGGTAAAGAATCCGCCTGTAGTGCAGGAGACCTGGGTTTGATCCCTGGGTTGGGAAGATCCACTGAAGAAAGGAGAGGCTACCCACTCCAGTATTCTAGCCTGGAGAATTCCATGGACTTTACAGTCCATGTGGTCGCAAAGAGTCGGAAACAACTGAGCAACTTTCACTTTCACTTTTTCTTAGAAAAGAAACACCATTACTCCCAAGGACATTTTCATGGTAAGCCTGATAGTCCGTGGTGGAATCTTCCATGTTATAGTATTTCCTAACATCTATCTAAGAAACTTACTGAGTCTTGGGTCACAGAACATTGCAACCATGCCTGTGCGTCTTCCTATCAGTTTATGAGGGATGAGCTCTAAGACATCTTGACTTAATTATCTTAAAATCCCCCTACTGCTGAGAAGTACTATGCAAATAATAAACGTCCAAAAATATATAGGGTGAAAGCATAAATATATGAATGCAGAATTTTATGAGTGAACAAATGATGAATGAATGAAGAAAAACTATGACTCTGTAGTCTCTCCTAGAGAACTAATGGTAATGCTTGAGTTACGTTGGAAATTTTAGAGTTGCCAACAAACTTGTCTCACATTAACAAGCAAAAAAGAATATAGAACCACCAGATGCATCAACATTTGAATAATGGTGGTAGACCTACTATTTCTACCACAATGGCAATTTCATACTATATCTTAATCTATTGAAATTGATTCCAGAAATAAATTGTCCCATCTCTGAATATCTTATCATGATATTAGGCTTATTTGTTAGCATTTACCCAAAGAAATCATGATATTATTACTAAAAATATCTCTACTCCATTTTGTTTCTAGAGAAGCTTTGTGTATCATACTTTACAAATTTTTTTCTCAATCATTCGAAGTACAGCAAAATTGCAACGGAAAGCTTCATGTTAGTCCCTAGAATGTAGTGCCTGAGAGCAGGATTGTTAAAAAATAATGGAGATTAGAGGCTTCCTTGGTGGTCCAGTGGTTAAGAATCTACTTTGAAATGCAGGGGACACAGGTACCATCCCTGGTCTGGGAAGATCCCACAAGCCATGGTGCAACTAAGCCTGTTAGCCACAACTCCTGAAATCCACCCACCTAGAGCCTGTGCCTCGCTGCAAGAGAAGTGAAGCCACCACAATAAGAAGCCCTCGCACTGCAGGGAAGAGAAGCCCTTACTCACCGCAACTAGAGAAAGTCCACCAAGAGCAACAAAGCCCCAATGCAGTCAAAAATAAGTACATGAATACATAAATACATAAGTAAATAACTTAGATTAAGACCAGTCTTATAAGAAAAGCTAAGGTGAATTGGGAATAATCTCTTTTTTCTTTTTCTCTTATTGCTAACTAAATTATGGTATAAATAGTAGCCTAAATTAAAAAAAAAAAAAAAAAAAACCTCTCTCTGAAACCTGCCCTCATAGAACATACTTTTCTCTTTCACCAGTTGTATGACCATTTTCAGATGACTAGTCTCTCTTCCTACAGACTTCTTAACTGCTTCCTAAACGGTGTCATTCTGTCCTGACCTGTAGGACAAAGCCTCTTTAAAATTAATCAGTGAAGATTTATATCTGAAGCCATCCAGAGAAGGAAGAGTGATAAAGCAATATAATAAACCAGAGTCTCAAATATACAGAAGTTTCCTTATCTGGTGTACATGGATTTAACACATTTTTCTCATAAAGTACTTTTTGATCCCATGTTCTTCAGATTCCTCATCTCCTGTGTTCATCAGTTGGCACTAAAGGCTGGCTCTCGGGACCATCTTCCTACCTTTGCTTAGGACATTCTGATGACTGCCACTGGCACACTTCATGACTTTTTTTTAACCTTGGTGTGTTAATGTATTAGGCAGTGAATTTCTTTATGATAATGGAAAGGCCAGTGCAATCAACCACTTCCAAATAGAGAGTGAACCATTTGACCTAAACCAAGTTCTGAGTGTGAGTGATTACGTGTGTGCATGCTGACATGCCTGTTCGTCCTGCTCCTGACTTGCTATAAACTGTGTTTCTCCTCCCTTCCATTACTAGATCCCAACATTCAGTGAAGACATTTCACTCAGTGTATTGTAAAGGACATCAAAAGAGTAGTACCACAAAAACATTTGTGAAGCAAATAAGGATTTTGTGTGGTTCAGCTTGCTTACGTATTGATTTCATTTATGTATGGAATGTTAGAAATTTTGAGTTTGTTACAAGAAAGTAGAATGTTTTGGGGGCGACAGAGAATGAGATGGTTGCATAGCATCAATGTCTCAATGGACATGAGTTTGATTGCAGGCAGGAGAAGGAGGGAACAACAGAGAATGAGACAGCCGGATGGCATCACCAACTCAATGGACATGAGTTCAAGCAAGCTCTGGGAAATGGTGAAGGACAGGGAAGCCTGGTGTGCTGCAGTCTATGGGGTTGCAAAGAGTCAGACACAATTTAGAACTCAATAACAATAACAGAATGTTTTGAATTTACCAAAGCTTCTCAGATAATCCCTCCTGCCAGTTTTCTTAGCCTTTTTTTCCTTTAAACTCCTTTGATCTGAATGTGATTTTTGCCTAAGGCTCGATAAAATTCAATAGCTGTTAAACTTTACTTTCTGCCTTGTATGCATTCTTTATTAAATTACTGAAGACTTCATTCTAGTTTAAAAGCAATCAGGACTATTTGATATATCAATCAGTGTCTTGACTCTTGAATCTGCATCATAAATATAAAAGAATAAAATGTTTGCCTTGTATCTGTTAATTTTTCTTTTGCAAAATTAAGGGTGGGGTGGGTTTTTTCTTTAGGATTGTTGTTTAAGGGAGTTTCCTAATTTTATGCATCAAGAAGTTGTTTAATTCTTATGGCTGGTAAAACACTATAAAGTTACATAGGCATTTTTCCTTGTCCTCATGGATGAAAGGTGTGAAATTATGAGTAGATTCAGGAACTTCTCTGGTGGTCCATTAGCTAAGACACCATGCTCCCAATGCAGTGGGCCTGGGTTCGATCCCTGCTCTGGGAACTAGATTCCACATGCCACAGCTAAAAGTTTGCATGCCACTACTAAAGATCTTGTATGCTAAAACTAAGACCTGGTACAGCCAAATAAGTAAATACTAATACATAAACACTGTTAAAAAATGAGTGGATTCATATGTAAATAATTTGAAACTGTGAGGGGTAGAGGCAAGGACAGAATGGAGGAGAGAAAGGGGACAGAGGAAAGAGGGAAAGATGAACCGCACAATGTGGACGGTGCTGTGGAGTAGTGCCTGGCACCTTTGCCATCCTGCCCTATGAAACCCCCAATTTGATTTCCAAATGGAGGCATTGGTATTAGCCTGTAGGAGCATGCGTAATACCCATCAGTCAATCAGTAATAACAAGTCCTGTTTTCTGAGCACTCCATGTTCCAGGCATTATCTCATTTCACTCTTGCTAACCATTCTGTGCTATTGCCCATGTTTTATTGAAGAAAGTGAGCCCAAAGGGATGGATCAATCTGTCTGAGCAACAAGACAACTAGTGGAGCCAGCAAGTGGAGGAACATGGATGAACCACTGCCAGTTTGGTGGGGCAACTCATATTTTGTGCTATTTCTCTTGCATCCTAGCAGTGGCAAGTAGGTAGAAAGACCTTTTGTGTTTGAGATGGGAAGTAGGCTCAATGGGAGTGAATCTTCGTAAATCTGCCCCTGACTGTGTGACACAGGGAGAGGGTCCCTGTGTCCAGAGAAGAGGCCATCATAGCATAACATGCAGTATAGTTTCGTCATGTTCTTATTGTCATTGTTTAGTTTCTAGGTTGTGTCGGACTCTTTGCGACCCCGTGGACTGTAGCCCGCCAGGCTCCTCTGTCCATGGGATTTCCCAGGGAAGAATACTGGAATGTGTTGCCATTTCCTTCTCCGGGGATCTTCCTGACCCAGGGATTGAACCTGCGTCTTCTGTATTGGCAGATGGGTTCTTTACCATTGAGTCACTTATTCTAGTAAACCTGCATAATTTATGCTGGTTAAGAAAATGTTCTGTAACATTCTTAGCTATATGATGCACTGTTATTTTCTTTGTTCTCATCTAAGTGTGGAATTTGAAAGCAGGGTGACTTTGGTTTTAACAAACCAGGTGAACAAATGACCTGAACTTTTTAAGCTTCTTCTCTTTGAAAATAAAATAGGGGGAAATATCCATCTAAAAGGTGGTTCTAAGAACTAAATCAGGTTATATAGGCAGTGTTTGAAGTCATGTTTTAGACATTTGTGCCAGTGAAATACCAAAAGAAGCTGTAGTAAGTATCCAATCTACTCAACATATAAAACTGTTATTAATAATTGCTCTTATTCCTACTCATATCTGTGGTTCCTAAATTCCTATATTACCTCATTTCTAGTGATATTGGATGAAATTAGGACACTTTAAATTTAGAAATCTTCAATACTACACAGAAAGACAATTTTTTTTCCTGGTTCATTTATTACATGAGCTCCCTAAATTCAGGCCAAGACAACTCTGGCTCTGCTTACAGTCGAATTACATTAAACACAGAACTCATTTGCAAATAGTTATTACTCTTAGACTCCAGATTTCTTTTATTCCCCTGCCTGGAAAGAATTCAAACCATTTCGTCCATATTCAGTCATTTACATTTTCGAAGGCCAAGTTTCTTTTAATGTCGAGAGTTCTAAATTCTTTGGGTTGTATTTCTCGTGTCCCTAGTGTTTGGTCTTCCTCCCAAGCTAGGATCATCTTAAAATTTTATGACTATGTTTTGAGATCTGCGTCTTCTCCCAACACATTAATAAAAATGTTGAATTAGAAAGAACCTTGCACACATCCCCACAGTAACTTCACTTATGGCAGCTCACCAATTCAACAAAATCTTCAAAAGAATTTACTCAATTCACTTTCATGAACATATCTGAGAGCCTTTTTCTTTTTTTCCCAAATTTTATTATTTGTTGTTGTTTTGTTTGGCCATGCCATGGGGCATGTGGAATCTTTAGTTCCCCAACCAAGGATCGAACCTGTACCCTTCACATTGGAAGCACAGAATCTTAACCACTAGACATCCAGGGAAGTTCTTCTGAGAGCCTTGTTTATACCAGGAACTGGAGGTGAAGAGTTGGATAAGCCCACACTCCCTGTTTCCAAAGTTTTCACATATGAATTATCATAGGAGACGATTTACCATCTGATGGCCATCTTATAAACTTCTGCTGCTGCTGCTGCTGCTGCTAAGTCGCTTCAGTCGTGTCCGACTCTGTGCGACCCCTGAGACAGCAGCCCACCAGGTTCCGCCATCCCTGGGATTCTCCAGGCAAGAACACTGGAGTGGGTTGCCATTTCCTTCTCCAATGCATGAAAGTCAAAAGTGAAAGAGAAGTCGCTCAGTCATGACCGACTCTGAGCGACCCCATGGACTGCAGCCTACCGGGCTCTTCCATCCATGGGGTTTTCCAGGCAACAGTACTGGAGTGGGGTGCCATTGCCTTCTCTGAGGCTACGTATAGGGTGTGACTACTCATGAGTACTGAGAAAACTGGAAGAAGAAAGTAACAGCTAGAAAGAGAAATCTATATTTTCCAAATAGCCACCAAGCCCCTAGGAGCTTCCCAGGTGGCACTAGTAGTAAAGAACCTGCCTGCCGATGCAGGAGGAATAAGAGATGCAGCTTCGACCCCTGGGTCGAGAAGATCCCCTGGAGGAGGGCCTGACAACCCACTCCAGTATTCTTGCCTGGAGAAGTCCATGGACAGAGGAGCCTGGCAGGTTGCAGTCTATGGGGTCTCAAAGAGTCAGACACCACTGAAGCGACTGAGCATGCACGTAGCAAGCCCCTAGAGTCCTTGAAATTCTACTCACAACCCTAACAGCTTCAGATTTATGTGTGATGTTCGTGAAAATGAATCTGTTCAATTTGACACAAAGTAGGATTCATTCAGAAATTATGAGCTTCTGTACCTTTTTATAAAAGTGATTTGCACTGATTTTCTAAAGATTATTCGCAATTTATAAAATGCTTTATAATTTAACATGTCTAGTGTTGTAATTACAGCTGGGTTGAAAAATACCATAGTGCATATACGGATATATCAAAAGGTGGATTGTTTCATGAAAAATAACCAAACAAACTAGCCTTTCCATGTTAACTAAAATCTTCCTCAAAGAAAGTGTACGATTAGTTTTTGAATGTTTTTCAAGTGAAGCAGTTAATGGTTTTTCACACTGCTGGCAACTGGCTTTCAACTTTTATTTTTGGGCTCAGCTGCACTCTCCTGTGGTTTACAATATTTCAGAAAACTCCACTCATACCCTTAGTCATCTAAGAAGCTACAAACACGTCTGCATTTATTTTTATTGTTGTTATTACATATTACAACATTCTGCATTACATTGGACTGTTATGGCTTCAGTTTTTCTTCCAGATTTCATTTCTCTAAGCATGTCGTCTGTAATGTCATCTGGGATTGCTTCTCCTAGATTCCATTCTTTTTTGGAGTTTAGAGATCCCATCTCTTTTACAGTACAGGTTACTCCTATTATTAACAAGTTGAGTTTGGTGTTATACACCAGCATTTAATGTCTATTATTTTCCTTGTAAGTGGTTTCAAAGATAGTATATTTGTCTTCTGAAAAAGAACAAACTCAATTCTCTAATGCAGTTACCACGCCAGCTCAACATATCCTGGGGCTGCTCTGGCAAAAGGCTGTAAAAGATTGGTATTGATATTCTGTGGCATTCAAATTGTCAAGCTCTCGACAGAAGGAAGAGCATTTAGACAATCTGGCCATGTGGCAGATAATTACACCATTATAAACTAAATTTACAACAGGTGACTTGTAGGCTATGCATTGACAACAGCACCCAAGCTTTTCTTTGATTATTTCCCCATAACTTGACAAGCAAGAGTAGCATTCTTTATGGGCTACATCAGTGCAGATATCTTAAATGCATTCATACACAATTTCTATCACCTTGCATACAATTTCTTGGTGCTTGTTTATTGTAATTATTTTCCTGCAACTCACAATTAGCATAATCCCTGAGTTCTTCTATGATTTTTAAACTGGAGGGTCTAGTTCATGTCATTAAAATACAGCTAAGGGAGAAGACATACACTAACACAACACTAAGACTCTTGGAGCTTCCTTCAATGCACTTTCTATATTCTAAGTGTGGAGCACAGAACCAGTCTTCAAATCTGAAGTTAGCTATGCAAATTCTTCTCCTTCAAAACTCATCAAGCACCTAGAGAAACATGTGCTTTGTATTCAGGCTTGATCCATGTGTCACTGATGGCAAAGATCCAATGTTCTATGGAAATTTCCTGGTGCATATTATAAGCTGTTGTTTGCCATCTTGGCTAGCTAATCCTGCCTCATTTATTGGAGAGCCATTTCAGCCTCACTGTCAACAGCAGGGGAGAATCAGGTCACCTTTGCCTAGAATATTATGTAAAAGCTGTCAAATGTTCAGGATCATAGTCACATTAAGTGTTCTGTAAGGTTTCAGGCATATCAGTGTTAGTGAAGAGGATTTAATGTCAAGTTTGTCATCATCCTGCCTTAGATTTCTCCACTCTCCTGCTAAAATCTCATTATACTATGACCAAAATTTTATTAGAGCCAGTTCTTTGTGTAAGAGGAACAGATGTTGGCAGGTTTATCTGGTTACTCTTATAAATGTTGAAACAAGCACATTTTAAAATGAAAAATGGTCTAATTTGTCTTATTAGCTTTCAGAATTAAATATGCACTCCCTTTATTTCCCAGCCATACAATTCCAGTATATCAGCAGAGACTTTTCACCTTGGGAGGACCAGCTTATGAAAATGCACAATAAATTTAATAAGGAAATTTTCATTATGGTTTCCATTATAAAAAGCAAAGCTCCTGAGCCTGACTACAACAGTTCATTTTGAAATGTATTTACTTTTAAGTTGTGAACATTTTATGATAATATTAAGAGACGATTGATTCTTATTGTACATTATGAATGCAATGGGCAATAGCAGACGGATGGATATCGGCAGCCTTCGAACATTTCAAACAAGTAAACTGTATTTCTGAAAGGCAATTGAAGATTAGTACATCTCATTGGTGACTAATGTGGAATTATTGCTGTAGCAAGCTTTCCATATTTCTTGAATCAGACCTAAGAGTTTTATCATCTTTTCAAAAGGAAATCAGCTCGACAGTAGATTCACATAATTGAGACGGCTTCATGATGAATTCCACCCCACTCATTGCAAAATGCCATTGCCTTCTTTCTTCCGGGAAGTCCAGCTCTCCAGTCCTTTCCTTGACCTTCTCACTTCCCAGTTACCATTATCTAAGTTCAATTCAGTTCAGTCGCTTTGTTGTATCTCTTTGCGACCCCATGAACTGCAGCACACCAGGCTTCCCTGTCCATCAGCAACTCTCAGAGCTTGCTCAAACTCATGTCCATCGAGTCAATGATGTCATCCAACCATCTCATCCTCTGTCGTCCCCATTCTCCTCCTGCCTTCAATCTTTCCCAGCATCAGGGCATTATCCAATTATCTACATCTAAATAATCATTTGCATTTAGGGCACTGAATGCAATGATATTATAGGAGGTATCCAAGCTTTAATCCTGAGAGTTTTAGTTTATATAATGATCCTATTTATTAAATCCAAACCAGCAAAGGCATTTCATCAAGACTAGTATTCATCTTTTTCAGCCATTTCAGTAAATTTGAAGACGGGAAAGTGAAGTTTAATATCAACTTTTAAATGTCAATACATTTAAATGTTAATCCTGAGAGTTTTAGAAGTCAGATCCTTCATAGAAATCCATTGTTCAGTCCAAGTTTTAATCTGTAGAACAACATACGTGGAATCAAGTTTTACTTCCTTGATTACACCTTAGGTTTTTAATTTCAAAGTCTATTAAAAGAAAGTGGAAGCGTCAGTGCCTCAGTCCTATCTGACTCTTGGTGAAAGTGTTAGTCGCTCAGTCGTGTGTGACTCTTTGCAGCCCCATGGACTGTAGCCCACCAGGCTCCTCTGTCCATGGAATTCTCCAGGCAAGAATACTGGAGTCGGCTGCCATTCCCTTCTCCAGGGGCTTTTCCGGATCCAGGGATCAAACCCAGGTCTCCCACATTGCAGGCAGACTCTTTACCATCTGAGCCACCAGGGAAGCCCTCACAGTTTATTAGCTATCTCAGTTATCAACTCTATGTGAGAAGCTCAGACAGGGAACTTTGTCAGATGCACGTGAAGTGTGCACTTGGAGGAAGTGGAGCGCAGTTTACAGGCCCAGAGACATATGTCAAATGTTCAAAAGATCCGACGTTAAGATAAAAAATATCTACAATTTATACAAATATAGAAATACCTTAAAATACAGTTTTGTTTTTTTTTTTTCCTTTGAACATTCTTCACTTTAGAGGGAATTTGTCAAGGCATCTGGGATGCCTTTCTCCAGATGGCAGCAGAGCCCTAAGGGGCTGGCAGCTTGGCTAATGGGGAGAAGGAGAAGGAGAAATGATTCTGGAGCACGTTTCATGTCTCAGGCATCACAGGTCACAGTAGGGGCCAGGACTGGAGCAATTAGAGGGATGGGGCCGGGGAGAAGAGGAGGGATCGGGGTGTGGCCATAGAATTGATCTTTCAGTCATATTTTCTCCCTTTTCTGCTTAGTCCTTGTTCTTGGATGTACATTCCTTAACAAGCTAATTTACTGAAATGAATACACTAAAAGAAGAACTTTGTTTTTTCATGCATTAAGTTTACAGATTGTACTTTATTATTCGATCAGCATTATGATATTATATAGAATCTGGAAGTTAGGCAAAGTTTGTCTTGCAGGGCAGTAATGGAGATGCAGACATAGAGAACAGACTCATGGACACTGGGGGTAGGGGAGGAAGGAGAGAGTTGAGATACATGGAGAGAGTAACATGGAAACTTACATTATCATATGTAAAACAGATAGCCAGTGGGAGTTCGCTGTATGACTCAGGGAACTCAAACAGGGGTTCTGTGACAATCTAGAGGGGTGGGATGGGGAGGGAAATGGGAAGGAGACGCAAGAGAGAGGGGACATATGATAGCTGATTCATGTTGATGTTTGGCAGAAACCAACGAAATTCTGCAAAGCAGTTACAGAATTATCCTTCAACAAAAAATAAATTAAAAAAAAATGTTTGTCTGGTTCCTGTTCTCCTGGGTCAGGAGAACAGGAACCAGATGTCAGCTAACTCTCCTGCAAGAGTTAGCTGACATCTGAGTTCTCTGACTTTCTGTTGGGTCAGAGAGAGTGGAGGCAACCCTGTGTAATTATGAAAACATTATAGTTGTCACTAAATTAAGATACTTTAAAATATTATTTGAAAATTCAAATCTGTTACCTTTTAAAGATATAACTCTCTCAAATCATTTTGTTGATATTTTACTGTAATGCTTTCTTTTAAAATTCAGTAAAAATATATTGATGTCTAATCAAGTAAAGATACATTTCTCCATCCCCTCCAACATAATTCTCTACCTGACATAGAACCCTGGAGTCCAGAGCTTCCCCATTGCCTAGACTGGGAAATTTTATAGTCCTTTTTTAAGGGGAGGAATGAATGATTATTTAGGGAGTAAGAGAATCTTCAATTCTGCTTCTCCCAGATCCACAGGATATAGGTGAAGAAAACCGTGATAATCTTGGTTGTGAAAATTAATAAACCTAGCATGATGGCAAGTGGCTTATGAACAGTAGAGAGAAGATCATCTATCCAGTGAGTTACTCTTCATCAAAAGAACTTGTGTCTATAAATTGTTTTTGATTTCCACAGTGTCTTCAGTTTCTCCTGGATTGATGACAGGTATAATAATACAAACAAGCCTGAACTCCCGTAGGCGAGAGGTTTTGGGATTCTGGTTGGCTTGAGAGACGTGTGGGGTTTTTGAGAGAGTCTTTGTAGTCATTTTTCCACTGCTGGCCCCCGCTCTCCCAGGAGCTGTCAGGGCCACCTGCCCCCTGGACAGACAGTGGTAACCTTGCAAGGTCAACCTTCTGAAATTTGAAGGGAATAGTTTCCCTGGCAGTGCTGGGTCCATGTGGCCATAAAAGGACCAAGATCAGAAGAAATTCCCTACATCCAGAGCCCACTAAAGCACCCAGAAGAGAGAAATCAGAGCATTCAGAGCAGCAAAGAAATGCCTGCTTGATTTTAACACAGGGAGAGAGGCTTTTGTCAGTGGGTTTTTTTCATGTGTTTTAGTGAGCCTTTGTATCATCTTTTCTCCTCTGGGCTTTCATTTTTCTTTTCTCAGGTTCGCTGTTTCTCTTTCTCTCATCAACTTATTTTCTGGAACTTCCCCAGATGTGATGCTAGGAAACAACTGAACACCTTCCACCTCTTTCCCAGACAAGAGTTAAAAGAGAAAGAGGGAGTATTCCCTGAGAAGGAGAAAGTAAGTCTCTCTCCAGCTTACCAGCTCCCTCCCATCCTTTATTTTTTTTTGCCTTGACTATTACAAAGCATTCAGAAGTTAAATTTTCATATTCTATATGTCATATTCAGAAATAGAAATCACGGAAGAGTTGGCACATTATTCATCAGCTGCTCCCATGGAAATCTTTGTATCAGAACCTTCTCTATGCTTATCTGAAGTCAAGTAAAACTACTACTGACAGTAATAGTAATGATAATAATAGTACTTGCTGACATGGCAACCCACTCCAATATTCTTGCCTGGAAAAATCACATGGATAGAGGAACGTGGCAGGCTACAGTCCAGGTAGTTGCAAAAGAGTCAGATACAACTACAGCTTAGTGACTAAACAACAACACCATGTGCAAGAAACTGTTTTAAATGCTTTAAGTTATTTAACTCTCACAACACTGTGAGGTATTATACATATTAGTATCATATTTATTATACTTATTTCTGTTCTACGGTTAAGAAAGCTGAGACACAAAGAGGGGTTAAGTGACTTGTCCAAACAGAAATTGGCAGAGCCAGATATAACAGAAACAGTCTTCACTCTTAAGCACTGTGCTAAGATTTCACCTGTAAATTCTCATTTTTAAAACAAATCTGAAGTCCTTTAACCTAGAAGCCCTTGAATTGAGCATCTGAAAACAGAACATGATCTCAAGAAGAGATTCCCAGAGCGTTTATCATTAAAGTGAAGGCTGCTAACATTATTCATAGACTACTAAATATAGGGTAACTAGACACCCCAGGTTGTTTGAAACAATCCTGATTTATATCTGCTTTTTAAAGCCACTTTCAGGTTCAAAACTGGCCTGATTCCCACAAGAAGTCATAAGGCTACCCTAAACTGAAACAAAAATTGCATTTGGAAGAACAAAAGTAAATTGCTATTGTGATCACTGAACTTATTTTTTTCTAGAAACAGAATCTTTTTTTACTTTGCCAAATTTCTACCTCCAAATTCTGGTTTGGAGCCAGACACTTCTCTTGTGTGGAATGGGTATATTCTTAAAAGAATGTTGGAATGGAGGGTATTGCCATGTTCTCTTGGGGAGAGGGCTGTTTGATTTGTGCTGGTTTTGATGTAAGGAGGCTCACTGGAGGAATTGGAGTAGTTTTTGTTTGTTGTGTCTTCTTTCTTAAGGAAGGATGGGTTGTTGATTGAGGTGAAGGATGTGCCTTGATGGCAAAGAATAGAGAGCCTGCTTCAGTCTGAACAAGGGAACTGACGGAAGAAAAGCGGCATAATACTTGAAATGCATGAGAGGAGGAGAAAGAAACTTGAAGCCTCTTGTGGTGATCTGGATTTAATATGAGAAACAGAAAGTTCAGGAGGAAATCTGTAGGCAGAGAAAGATTGAAATCAAAGGATCAAGTGGTCAGAAGTGTGCACATCTTCATGAATGTCTGTGTTGCTTTTCTGCAACTAACTAAATTATGTTACAGTCTTTGAATGCATTACTAAAAGAAAACCTGGATTAAAAATTAAGCTGCAGAATTTAAGGGAAAATGGACATTGACAGTATCCTCAAAAATGTAAATAATATGGGAAAGGGGTTGGAGGTCATTGAGGATTTTAGATGTTATTAAGCTTGGCATGGAATGAGGATATCTCTGGAGTGATAAACTAATGCATTCCTGTTATTTTCTCACTTTTAGATTCCCTGTCTCTTTTGATTGAAATAGTCATGTATAATGGGTTAAAGACTTCCAAGAGCTTAGATAAGTATAAAAAAGCAGTCATTGATTATTTCAGGTAGACCTCGCCTCCCTCTGCAATCTTTGTTGATCAATTTCTTCTATTCCTTCTTCCCAACCCCCACCCCCACCCAGGAAAAACAGATTGAAGACCACTATTTTAACCGAGTTTCCCTAAATAACAGAGACTGAGGCTAGGTGAAGTCACCAGTTTTATAGGGAAGTGAAATCTACCAAGGCTTCAAGAATGAGAGAAAATGGAATGAATCCCAGAAAGATGAGAAGAAAATATCAGGTGCTGTGTTCCTTTGCCTACAGACACCACTTCAGGTTTCCAGCCAGATGTATGAAAAACTGTAACTCAGGCCAGTCCATTAGAAGGACTTGATCCACTGTGTTACCCTAGTGCTGTCTCCCATTGGTCTGTTTGCTGCCTGAAGTGTCCGCCTCCCCATGTTTTTGGATTGTATTACTTGGCTCCTTTGGAAGTCACTGTCTGTGGTGTTTCATCTAGTCCAGAACTGCCTGGAGATGCCAATGGCTCTGGGCACAGAGCTAAACTGCCTCAGGCACCGGTCTCTGGGAGCCCGCAGGGAGTCTGTGGCCTTGCTGCAAGTGGAGGTGGGCAACTGTCCAAGGTCATGTGACAGAGGAGTTGAGAGACTCTGAGGAAGCACTGGGATGCAACACACGTTCCACCTCCCCTGTAAAGTACCGCAGCACCTACAGCTCTGAGTGTGTGAGAGCAAGCATCTTGACTTTCTGTGTTGCAGACCTTAGCACACATCTTGCACATAAAGGCAGTTAATTAACGTTTGTAGAATAAAAGAATATCAGCTTGAAAACTCAAAATCCCAAACCCCCAAATAAGATATCTAAATTCTTATGACATTTTATTGACCATAATCCAGACAGCAGAAATTCACAGCTAAAACAGTAGTCAGGGAGTCTGTAGAAATCCTTTGATAAATTAAACTCATTAAACAAACAATAAAACCACTTCACTTTGGCTTCTAAAAACTCAAGCTAGCTCTAGGTATAGATTTTTAAACTGTGGATAGGGACTAAAATGAACATCGTTAACATTTGATGCTCAAAAAAATCTGTTTCTTTTTTTCAATTTCACTACATTAGAGAATAATAACTGTTATTTTTAAACAGATCCATTATTTGTAAATAATTTTCACACTGTTCCTTACAGAAAAACATTTTAAAGAAATAAACCAAGGTTAAATAGTTTGCCCAGCAGTACAAAAGTAGAGGTGGAGGAAGTTTCATGAAATGCTTGTTTTTCAGTATCTTTTTCTACAAAAGCACATGCCAACTAGCAGATGAAGAAGCACCCAACACGTTTTAATACCTCTGTTTCCTAACACCTGATATAAAGCCATAAATGCACTCTATTAAAAACAATTATGGGAAATAATAAATTTAGAAAATGGTACTAACAAAGCTGGAGTGAACTATTAAAGGAACCTGTTTAAAGGAAAACTACCATAGATAGATAAAGAAAGAAAGAATGTAAGCCAGTACAGAGAGAAACACAGCTTCAAGCAATACACACCACACAATGAATCTCAAAATAGAAGTCCATAGCTTCATCTTAGCAGTTTTTCTACATAAGTACAGAAGTCAAAATTATTTTTTATGTTTTTGAGGGGACAAATACTTGTATATGGTAAAATCATGGTAAAATGATAGGTGTGTTCAAGATAGAATCTTAGATTTGGAAAGAAAATACTTGCTTGTGGGGTCTAAAATGATACTATGACTAATAGATACTCATTTCAGATATGCATGTATCCAAAAACATGGGAAAAATGAATAATATGAAGATAGAAAAAGTAAAACAGAGGCAATTCTTTCTGTTAACTAATGGAAAGTACAATCAGAAGCAGCCTTTGCTAATCAGCAGATAGTCTACATCAATAAAAGTTTTAAGGGAAAAAAGAAAAGGTTTTCAAGGACTCAGTTATAATTTATACAGGTGTTCGCCTTTTGTGTGTATATAGAAATGTGTATCCTTTTTCTGTTCTGAGCAGAACATCTTTATCCAGCACAGTAAGAAGGCATATGGTGCACTGATGACCAGAAATATGTACACCGAGGTCATTATCAACTTCCATAGACCAGTTACTTTCTTCAACGCACATGAATTCCCATGTCATCACACATGAAAACTGAAGTGTTCAGGATCTCTGTTCATTTGTTTTCTTTCTTGTGTGGTCAAAAGAAAAACAAACAAACAAACATACCACTGTAGTCTATAAAAGACCAAGAGATAAAAAGAATTCAAATTGAAATCTGGTCCACATAAGCTTAAAGTTTACTGATCATAGAAGATTCAGATAGAACACCTACTTGAGAGTCAATGAATTTCAAATTTGGGCAAAGTTTTTTTGAGTTTTAGATGATTAGCATGTAGTCACAGTGACACTTTGTGTTCACTGCTAGGGAATGCAGCCTAGGAAAGTGCTGGATGAATGGATACCAAAGGCATCACATGGGGAACATTGCTACAAGTCCATCTTTGGGAGATTCAAGGAGAAAATGAGAAACAAAGCAAGTCGAAATGAAACAAGTCAACATGAAACCTGGGAGCTCAGTCTGACCAGAACAATACAAATATGGCATGTGATTAACGCAGAGAGTGTCTCCAAAGTCAGTAATATTCTTCATATTGTTTACTAGAGTGGGCTCTTTCTGCTTTTTAAGTTGACCGACCTAAAAACCTCTGTATCTCAAGTACTTATTCTATATCATTTATTTAGTGATGTTACTGCAGGTTATTTCAATTGTTTATTAAAATCTCAGTGGGTAGTGGGACTTATGCTTTGAAATAAAGTCACACAGAAACTTATTTTGTATTCAAAACTGTGTTTTTTCTCTTGAAGTGATACAATTCTACTTATATCTGATGAAGTAAATAGTAATAAATTTCAATGACTCTTAGTAGAAGTGACAACATTTTGAATCTAGATATCCAAATATATAATTGCACACAATCTAGATAAAGATATTTAATTTTTTTAGTGTAAAAAGAATGTTTTCTTTTAACACTGCAGTTTTCTTTATAAGGATTGTTGTAATGTAGATTTAGAGGAAAAAACACATTTTTTAAGCCAACAAATAAAAGCTGAATTTTCTAGAATATTTATAATAAAGTAGTTTGAAAGAACATTTCAAAATCTTTAAATGATTAAATAAATCACAAAACTAGATTTTAATGCAAGGCATTAATTAGTATACCTAGACATCAGACTCTGAACTAATCTGTGCTGGAAAGGAGTACATCAATTACTTGAGCTGAAAGGCCTAAAGCCAAAGGACCAGTTGGGTATCAAGAGCATCACTCCCAAGTGCCTGATATGATCTTGTCTAAACAACAGACTGGTTCCAAATAGAAAAAGGAGTACCTCAAGGCTGTATATTGTCACCCTGCTTATTCAACTTATATGCAGAGTACTTCATAAGAAACGCTGGGCTGGAGGAAGCACAAGCTGGAATCAAGATTTCCGGGAGAAATATCAATAACCTCAGATATGCAGATGACACCACCCTTATGGCAGACAGTGAAGAGGAACTAAAAAGCCTCTTGATGAAAGTGAAAGAGGAGAGTTAAAAAGTTGGCTTAAAGCTCAACATTCAGAGAACTAAGATCATGGCATCCGGTCCCATCACTTCATGGCAAATAGATGGGGAAACAGTGGAAACAGTGTCAGACTTTATTTTTGGGGTCTCCAAAATCACTGCAGCTGGTGATTGCAGCCATGAAATTAAAAGATGCTTACTCCTTGGAAGGAAAGTTATGACCAACCTAGATAGCATATTGAAAAGCAGAGACATTACTTTGCCAACAAAGATCCGTCTAGTCAAGGCTATGGTTTTTCCAGTGGTCATGTATGGATGTCAGAGTTGGACTGTGAAGAGAGCTGAATGCCAATGAATTGATGCTTTTGAACTGTGGTGTTGGAGAAGACTCTTGAGAGTCCCTTGGACTGCAAGGAGATCCAACCAGTCCATTCTGAAGGAGATCAGTCCTGGGTGTCCTTTGGAAGGACTGATGCTAAAGCTGAAACTCCAATACTTGGGCCACCTCATGCGAAGAGTTGACTCATTGGAAAAGACCCTGATGCTGCAGGGATTGGGGGCCAGGAGGAGAAGGGGATGACAGAGGATGAGATGGCTGGATGGCATCACCGACTCGATGGACATGAGTTTGAGTGAACTCCGGGACTTGGTGATGGACAGGGAGGCCTGGCCTGCTGCAGTCCATGGGGTCATAAAGAGTTGGACATGACTGAGCGACTCAACTGAACTGAACTGAAATACAATTTGGAAACAGCTGGGAAATAAGAACTATTTAAATAGCTCACTAGGGATACTTGCATAGAAGGCGATGGCACCCCACTCCAGTATTCTTGCCTGGAAAATCCCATGGATGGAGGAGCAGGAGCCTCGTAGGCTGTAGTCCATGGGGTCGCGAAGAGTCAGACACGACTGAGCGACTTCACATTCACTTTTCACTTTCATGCATTAGAGAAGGAAATGGCAACCCACTCCAGTGTTCTTGCCTGGAGAATCCCAGGGACAGGGGAGCCTGGTGGGCTGCCATCTCTGGGATCGCACAGAGTCAGACAAAACTGAAGCAACTTAGCAGCAGCAGCAGGGATACTTGGTAACTCTGATAGAAACTTTTAACAATTCAGATGATATATGTATTAATATATATATACTTGTACATATATATGTATATACATAGACATGTATACGCATGTATATATGTATATGCATAGACATGTATACACATGTATATATGTATATACATGTACATGAAGACAGTATTTGTATAAAAATAGATTTAAATTAATTTGAATTCTTGTGGGTTAAGTCAGTTGTGGAGTTAAGTAGAAAATGTGTATTAGAGACAAAGTAGAAAAAGTTCTGGAGTGTGAAAAATATGCAGATTGACCATATTGTTAAAATTATTAGGTGACTTCTTTACTTTCTCTCTTAGCTTACCTTTAGATAATGTTTTTAATAGTAATTTAGGACTTCCCTGGTGGTTCAATGGTTAAGAGTCCATCTGCCAGTGCAGGGGATATGGGTTCAATCCCTCGTCCTGGAAGATCCCACATGCCATGGGACAACTAAGCCTGCAAGATGCAACTATGGAGCCCCCATGCCCTGGAGGCATCCTCTGCAACAAGAGGAGTCACCACCAGGAGAAGCCCTCATACTGCAGCTAGGGAGCAGCCCTCACTTGCTGCAGATAGAGAAAGCCACAGCACGGCAACCCGTTCCAGTATTCTTGCCTGGAGAATCCCCAGGGACAAAGGAGCCTGGTGGGCTACAGTTCATGAGGTCACAAAGAGTTGGACACGACTGAGCGACTAAGCAGCACTTGCAGGAACAAAGATTCAGTGCAGCCCAAAATTAATTAATTAATTAAAATTGCAATTGAAGCTCAGATTATTTAGAAAACTTGCCCCAAAGCTGGCAACTAGTAAGAGGCAGAGCAAGGACTCGAACCCAGAGATTGTTGGCATATTCTTTTCTAGGACTTTACTGACATACTTCCTAATTTACTTATATTTACATCTAAGAAGTTGTGAATTGATAAGTTGTAAATTAAATCTCTCCTCAATGGTGAGTTTGCTTAAATTTGGAAGAATTCTTAAATTATTTAATCTCCAACCTTAAATATTTACAGATTCAATGCAGTTTCCCAAAGAGAGAGATTATTTCTTCTTATATGAATGTATTCCTATGCAGCAAAATAAGTACCAGATTACAGAACAAAAGATAATGAAACTGTGGGTTAAAAAACATTATTCCTAAAACTACAGTTATGTCTTGTTAAACTCAGCAACCTACAACTTCCTATTAATAAGTGAGAAGTTAGAAGATTCTATCACTGGTTCACCTGCCATGTTTTGAGGATAAAAGAGATTCTATCAACAATTATATCAGAACAATTGGAGTACGTGGGGACAGTTCCCAAACTGATCACGCTACTTGTGAGAGCAACTCTACTGATGAAAATTCGTTCTGCATTTACATCATTGCATGCAGTCAACTTATATTTGCTTGTATTTTAGGAACGAGTTAGAATTGTGGAAGAATCAAAATAGTTTTGAATTTTGTGAACAAGGCAAAACAGAAATGGTCAAGCATATGACAAAAAATATACGACACTCCGGTCTTGTAAAATAAGAGAAAGTGGTGAAAATGAAAATGACAAGTTTTGTTTTAAAGTATTATTGTTGGTAGGTGAAGGAAGGAAGTGCTAAATAAATATAACGCTAGTAAAACGAAAGCTATTATTACTGTTTTTCTATTGAATACTTACCATGTACTAGAAACTGTTATGTTCTTCACAAATACTATCTCATGCAATTATAAATAAATATACAAGAAAACTATATTATCCATAATTTACATAAAAGGAAACTGAGGCTCAGAGGGATTAAGTAATTTACTAATGTCAACTTGGAAATGGCACAACTGAGATTTGAAACTAGGTCATTTTTTTCTCTAAAGCCCAAGCTTTCTATAAAATGTCCAAGGAAAAAAATCTTGGTATCATAAGTGACAGTTGAGTAATGTACTCAAATGAATTACTCTTAATGTTATTAGTGTGATATCTGATCTATAATTAAAATCAGGTGATGTTTAGTAGTAAGATCATTAAATGAGGATTCAGAAAAACCTACCTCTGCTCCTTAGGCTATTTGTATGGAGTTAGGCAAGTCCCTAGGAGAAGGCAATGGCACCCCACTTCAGTACTCTTGCCTAGAAAATCCCATGGATGGAGGAGCCTGCTAGGCTGCAGTCCATGGGGTCGCTAGAGTCGGACACGACTGAGCGGCTTTGCTTTCACTTTTCACTTTCATGCATTGGAGAAGGAAATGGCAACCCACTCCAGTGTTCTTGCCTGGAGAATCCCAGGGACAGGGGAGCCTGGTGGGCTGCCGTCTCTGGGGTCGCACAGAGTTGGACATGACTGAAGCGACTTAGCAGCAGCAGCAGCAGCAGGCAAGTCCCTGGTACTTTCCTCAGTTTCCTTATCCATAAAATTAGTTAATTCACTGAGTACACATTTACTGAGCTCATTTTCAATGCAAGGTCCCATTTCTAAAGTTGTGTGAAACCCAGAAATGAATGAAATATGACTCCAAGTCTGTATTATAATTGCATTTGGAATAGTTGTGACTTTTGCAAAATTATTTGTGGAGTTTTGATGGATGAAATAACATTTTTTTAAAAATCTGCAAATTCTATAAATCAAATCTTAACCCACAAAGCATAGCATTTCTTGACTGCTTAAAATCCGTCATATTACCTAATTAAATCATTATAAATATACTGTGAGATAGGTATTCTTAGTTCTATTTCGTACAATAAATGAAGAAACCAAGGCTCAGAGGTTAAATTATTTTCTCAATTTAGCATAACTTGAAAGTAAGATCAAGGATCGAATTAGGTCTATCTTAATCCCAAATCCATGTTTTCCGTTTACTCATTTATTTATTGAACTAACATTTATTGAGTGCAGAATAATGTGCCAGGCATTGTGCTAAATGCTCACAAAAGAGATAAAATCTCTGCCAAGATGAAATTTATAGTCCACTGGAGAAATTATGCATTCAAAAATATACATAAGAAGTATAACAGTATAAATTGTTAAAATTTTGCAAAGGAAAATTACAGGATACTATGAGAAAGGATAAGAGGGAAAATAAATTAGATTGATTTGTCAAGAAATGAACTGCAAGGAAGAGCTTAAACTCTGGGATAATCTAAATTTCGGTGCTGGCCTCATTTTAGCTTTTTAACAGTGCCAATTAATTTAAGCAAAATCTTGTATAGTATGATCAATTCAATAACATTAGGCCAGTGATAAGGTCTAGTAAATGCAGTGATGTTTATATTAGCATATACTTTCCTATCTGCTCAGTGACAGCCAACAAAATTGATATGCGGAAGGGCGTTGAGTAATATGGGTGTATGTATGGAGGGGGGAGGTAGAGAGGAAAGAAAGAGGGCATAATTCGAGGTAGTCAATTCACTGGTTAACATTCTCTGCTCTCTTCCCTTTCCAAGCAAGAAGTTGCTATCTTCACCTTGTGTTATGAATTGTTATTTTCCTAATGTGGGATTTAGTTTTCTCCTTTTTCCCATCATCACTGCAAATCTGCTTGCCTCATAGCAGGGTTCTGAGGGTTAATCATTTATTCAGTATCTGGTAAAGTACTTTGGGCATCTCAGAAGCAAGCAGAAGAAATATCTTATAAGGTAGAGAATAAATAATACAACAATAACAAGCCAGTGAATTGTAGTTGGTGTGCATCTCTTATCTGAAGTCTTGCCTGGACCCTACCAGTTATGCCTCCGTAAGCAGGCAGGGTGAATTACTGAACTAAAACACACATATTATTCCTGGCCCAAAGAGTACATCCAATGGATAACAGGAGACGTTCTCCTAAGAGTTGAACTGAAGAGGGGAAGATAGAAAAGCAAGATAATCCAAAAAGTGGATTCTTAACTTTTTTATTCAAGAAAATATTTCTAGAACTTTCTTAGGGTTGTGCAGGGTATTGTGGGCTCTATTTCTTTTTTTTTTAATGGGTTCTGAACCTCCACCTCAGTTTACTTTTGGGTAAACACTAGTGACCTACGGAATGCATTTAAAAAATGTAAAGTGTAAGCACTTTTCTCTCCAGTGGATTTATAATGGTAATCTCCAAAGACAGAGCCATACACTAGAAAAACATCCACAGTCTGTGCCAACCAATACAAAGCAATCTGTTCTCTTCTCCATCATGTAATCATGAATATTGCTACCTCCACTCTTCCCTTATCTGGAAGTAGGAAATCTCGTGACATGAGCATATAACTGTACAAAATGGGTGAATCACCCATGGAACCCAATCAGACATGACCTACAGAGGATGAGATGGTTGGATGGCATCACTGACTCAACGGACATGAGTTTGAGTGAACTCCGGGAGTTAGCAATGGACAAGGAAGCCTGGCGTGCTGCAATCCATGGGGTCGCAAAGAGTCAGACACGACTGAGCGACTGAACTGAACTGAGGCACTTTAGAGGGCTTCCCTAGTAGCTCAGACGGTAAAGAATCTGCCTGCCAATACAGGAGACCTGGGTTCAGTCCCTGAGTTGGGAAGATCTCCTGGGGAAGGGAATGGCAACCCATTCCAGTATTCTGGCCTGGAGAATTCCATGGACAAAGGAGTCTGGCAGGCTATAGTCCATAGTGTTGCAGAGTCAGACAGGACTGAGCGACTAACACTTTCACAGGAGCTTTGGAAGCCTTTTCTTCACTCACAGCTCTGTTTTCTGATTCCATTCAGATTCCACAGAACTAAATCCTGTGGCTAGATTCATTCACAGAAGTCAAACAGGTGCAAACCCAGAGTCACGAATGACCACCCTTCTGGAGCATAAGCCTCTGTTAAGCTGCCAGTAATCAGGGAAGATCATTCACACTCTTGGAGGAACTAAAGTCAGTCTGCTTGCTTCCTTCCTTCTGGGAACGGGAAAGTTTTAGTCACTCAGTGGTGTTCAATTCTTTGTGACCCCATGGAATGTAGCCCATCAGGTTCCTCTTTCCACAGAATTCTCGAGGCAAGAATACTGAGTGGGTAGCCATTCCCTTCTCCAGGGGATCTTCCTGACTCAGGGATCAAACTCAAGTCTCCAGCATTGCAGGCAGATTCTTTATCATCTGAGCCACAGGGAAGCCATAGAGATTCTGTTGGAAGAAAGAAAGAGGAGGAAGAGTAAGAGTAAGTGTTGGACCAGAGGCAATTTGAAAGGCCAATATAGAAGTCTAGTTCTCTTGAGTCTCTACTGACATAACTATATCCTCACCTACTTCTGAGAAAGAGTCTGATCCAAAAACAGCACAAGTATAGGAACTGTCTAGGCAGGGGAGAAATTGTACTGTAACTTCTGGAGAAGGCAGCTAAAGCCTCCAGTGGCAATGTTGGTAGGGCCTGAAATTGGGCTGATGACCAGCACTGACCATGCCTGGTAGCCTAGAGCCCACATGGGAGGGCTTGGCTCAACGGTCCTTCCTTCTCCACCTCCAAAATATATACAAGTCACTCCGCTTCTTTGGTAAGGGATTTTTTTCCCCAACATTTTTATTCAACTATTGCCACACATCTTAGCATGTCCATCTAGCATCCTGATCTGCAGAACAAGAGTTGAGGCTAGTGGCCTAGTGTCCAGGGGGTGGGGGGTGGTGGGGGAAGCAGCAAGAGTTGTGACCCATCCTCTGAGATCCTGGACCCTGAACCTCCTGTGCTCAGAAGCAATCCAGCTTTCACCATATTCTACTGTCTGGTAACCTGGTTTCTCAGGGGCAGGCTCTGGAGAATGGGGTGGCAGCAACCAACAGCCATTCTGAGGAAGGTTTCTTATTTTTTTTTTTGTAATTAATTTAAAAAAATTTTAATTGGAGGGTATTTTTTTTTACCCTGTGGTAAAGGTAAAAAAAGCTATGGTTTTTCCAGTAGTCATGTATGGATGTGAGAGTTGGACTATAAAGAAAGCTGAGTACCGAAGAATTGATGCTTTTGAACTGTGGTGTTGGAGAAGACTTTTGAGAGTCCCTTGGACTACAAGGAAATCCAACCAGTCCATCCTGAAGGAAATCAGTCCTGAATATTCATTGGAGGGACTGATGCTGAAGCTGAAACTTCAATACCTTGGCCACCTGATGCGAAGAACTGACATTTGAAAAGACCCTGATGCTGGGAAAGATTGAAGGCAGGAGGAGAAGGGGACGACAGAGGATGAGATGGTTGGATGGCATCACCAACTCAATAAACATGAGTTTGAGTAAACTCAAGGAGTTGGTGATGGACAGGGAGGTCTGGTGTGCTGCAGTCCATGGGGTTGCAAAGAGGTGGACATGACGGAGCAACTGAACTGAATTGCTTTAACAAAGTTGTGTTGGTTTCTGTCATATAGCAACATATGTGCATACTTATTCTCTCAGTCATGTCTGACTCTTTGCAACCTCATGAACTGTAGCCAGCCAAGCTTCTCTGTCCATGGGATTCTTCAGGCTAGAATACTAGAGTGGGTTGCCATGCTCTTCTCCAGAGGATCTTCCCAACCCAGGGATCAAACCTGGGTATCCTGCATTGCAGGCAGATTTCTTTACTGGCTGAGCCACAAGGGAAGCCCTACAACAACATGAAAGTGAAAGTGAAGTTGCTCAGTCGTGTCCGACTCTTTGCAACCCCATGGACTGTAGTCTATCAGGCTCCTCCGTCCATGGGATTTTCCAGGAAATAGATGGGGAAACAGTGGAAACAGTGTCAGACTTTATTTTTGGGGGCTCCAAAATCACTGCAGATGGTGACTGCAGCCATGAAATTAAAAGACGCTTACTCCTTGGAAGGAAAGTTATGACCAACCTAGATAGCATATTCAAAAGCAGAGACATTACTTTGCCAACAAAGATCTGTCTAGTCAAGGCTATGGTTTTTCCTGTGGTCATGTATGGATGTGAGAGTTGGACTGTGAAGAAGGCTGAGCGCCAGAGAATTGATGCTTTTGAACTGTGGTGTTGGAGAAGACTCTTGAGAGTCCCTTGGACTGCAAGGAGATCCAACCAGTCCATTCTGAAGGAGATCAGCCCTGGGTGTTCTTTGGAAGGAATGATGCTAAAGCTGAAACTCCAGTACTTTGTCCACCTCATGAGAAGAGTTGACTCACTGGAAAAGACTCTGATGCTGGGAGGGATTGGGGGCAGGAGGAGAAGGGGACAACAGAGGGTGAGATGGCTGGATGACATCACTGACTCGATGGATGTGAGTCTGAGTGAATTCCAGGAGTTGGTGATGGACAGGGAGGCCTGGCGTGCTGCGATTCATGGGGTTGCAAAGAGTTGGACACGACTGAGCGACTGAACTGAACTGAACTGACTGAACTGAGTACTGGAGTGGGTTGCCATTTCCTTCTCCAGGGGATCTTCCCAACCCAGGGATCGAAGCCGGGTCTCCCTCATTGTAGACAGATGCTTTACCATCTGAGCCACCAGAGAAGCCATCAATATATATACATCTCCTTCCTCTTGAGCCTCCCTCTCTCCTCCCAAATCCTACCCCTCTAGATCATCACATCCCTGCGCTAGGCTCCCTGTATTATACAGTAGCTTCCCGCTAGCTAGGTATTTTACAAACGATAGTGTATATAAGTCAATGCTACTTTCTCAATTCATCCTACCCTCTCCATCCCCTGCTGTGTCCACGCCTGAGGAGGATTCCTGATGCTGCCAGCCCTTGGGTAGGGATGCTCCTGAAAGGAGAACCAGCTGGGGGGAGGACAGCTGAGTACAGTTCCGCTGGAGGGCAGAGCTGAGGATACATGTTAAGGCAAGGCTCCTGAAAAGATTTGGGAGCAGAGATCGGAATGAGAGGAAGTAAACTTTGCTCCCCGGTGTGCCTGGGAAGGTGACATTGCACATCCCCTGGGCACAGAGAGGAGAGGAACATCTCATCAGGCTATTTCCTACGGAAGGTTGCCTGTCATTGGCCTCTGACCCTCTTGAGCCCCCTAATGAGAGGTAGCACATGAACCTGTGACCATGGACCTCTGGGATCCACCATGAGTCTTTTGTAACAGCAGCATGCTCCTGGCTTATCCCTTTGGGGCCAGAGTGAGCTCTGCAAGAGACTTGGCCCAGACCTAGAGGTCTAGCTGCTCCTTTATCCATCACCTCCCACTTTTCTCAAGCCTTCTTCTCTCCATGTATTCTAGCCATCCATAAAATCATTGGAGTGGATTCTCTTCCATGACACAAAATTATTAATGTTGCTTTTCCTATTCCAAATAGAAAAGAAAGCAGCTTGCTGTTCAATAAGTTAAGTATTTGTGGAAGGGGGTGGGTTGTAACATTTGTCAGTTGAAGAAATCAATCCTCCAAATATCAGTAGGCCTCACATCCTCTTAATAGTCTCATGTTCAATATTTTCTTACTCCAGAAAAACTTTCATTTCCTTCAGTGAGAAATCTCCCTGTATAAGGAATATAGATCCCATGCCTAAGGCAAGGCCTACATGATTCTAAAAACTAAATAGTTTGTAGTTGTATGAAATAGCCTGTTTAATTCCCAATATTGAAAAATATTGGTTTTTAATAGTACCGTTAACCTCTTAGCATCAACCATCCTTGCTTATTTATTCATTTAATCACTTAAAGCCATGGATCAGTGGGGACGCAATTATAATATTTCAGTGCAATTAATACCTGACTTTTTCAGTCATATGGATCACAGCAACATACTGGAAATGGAGTGTCCAGGAAAATCAGGTCAAAGCTTCATGAACATATAAAAGGAAAGGACTGACTTCTTTGTTCTGCACATTTCCTTATTTAGTGACTGAGTTATGTAAATTGAGTTGCACAAACTTTCAGCATAATTCTGATGATATTGACCCCAGTTGACTATCATTTTCTATTCCTGGTTTGAGCAACTTGTAAAGAATGAATAGACCTGGAATGAGACCCTGGTATTTGCATGTCATTTTAGAATTGGCATAGTGCTTTCATAGATTTAATCTTTGGGGGTCCTCAGAGCAACACTCTTAGGTAGATAGAACATCTAAGTAAAACAATTATAACCATTCCCATTTTACAGCTAATGACACAGACCCAGAGAGGAAAGGACAGGCAGACCAAACAAAAGACAGGTGTTACCTCTCCCAAAGTATTGTGAGCATATTTCAAATGACTCTTTTTTTCTTCTTTTTTTTGTCAGTGGTTAATGAACACCATATGAAACAAAGCTTATTTTGGCCATTATTAAAAACAATAACTTTTTAAGGACTCTGACTTCTTCCAATCCTAGCTTTGACCCCATCTAGCCCTGCCCCCTCCCCCTCCTGATCCCTCTTCCCTCCAAGTCACCAGATCCTAATCAGTTAGTACTTCACTTGCTGTCACACATTCCCCAGTGAAGCATCAGCATCCCAGCCACCGATTTCAAAATAACTTTAAAAAACAATGATCAAAAGTAGATTTTTCTACCGGAACTAATAGGTATTCCCGGGCAATTCCTTCCATATTTTTGCAGAGCGTAGGCTATTCATAAATAATGTCAGAAGTGGGCCTTCGCTCCTTTGGTAAGATGGTCATTTAATGTAAGTAAATCCACATTAAATATTGAAGATCAGAAAAAAGCAGCCTCTTCAAAGAGGTCACATTTAAGTGAAAAAAAAAAAAAAAATACAACACCATGTGTGGGAAGAAGACCAGCCCGGTGCTGGGTGGCACAGAGTTAATGGCTCATAGAGAGCATATACATGTTTTTTAAAGATGTTTTATTGCTTACAAAAGGAAGTAGTCTTGAGAGACTGGATACATAAACTGGCTCCAGCCAGCTGCGGCTGTCGGACTAGGAAGGATCCTGTTCAATTAGTGTTGTAAAATAAAATACTTTGTAAAGGAAATAAACACAATGCGAGCTAAGATTCATGCTTTCAAATATACACAAGGTTTGAATTTTTAATTAGGGCTGCTAATTACAGTCATCAGAAAGCAGAACAGAATAGATTTTACCTTACATTTAGCAGACAAGCCTTCAACCCCAGTGTATTTTTCAATTTCATTAATATTTTATGAAAATGGCCCTTGCAGCTTCAGCCTATTCTAGTCTCCTACAAAACTGCCCCACATTATGGATGCCAATGCCTTTAAGCCATGTGCATTAGTGTGATGACAAAATGCAAAACAGCATCTTGTCAACTATCACATCAATTGATTCTATTAGATAGTGTAAAAACAGTTGGGTGTGAGTTATCGTCTCAGCGACACTAATGATGAAGCAAGACACTGGCTGAGAACAGCCATTAGCTATAAGCCAGAAATTAATGATTCTAATATTTTTGAACAAATTAACCTTAATGAACTGGTCTTGCAAATACTGTATTATCTTCAGATAAGTCAGTGAGTGGAACAATGCTGTGACATGCACACATGGTAAACTGATATAACAGGGATATTAAATAAACACAAACCCTATATGTCCGTGTTTTACAGGTTTACCAATTCCTCACGCCTGTTTGTGTCTCAGACATGACATAGATCCAACTAATCACTCCACTGATTCTAGTGAAATTGCTAGTGATTGAGTATTTTATAAAATTGCCTGTAACTTAGTGGAAGCATAAATAAAATATTCCCCCATAGTTATAGGATAACTGATTGTCAGAAAATTAAATTTTATATTTAATATGCAAAGGACTTCCCTAAATGTAAAGTGAATCCTCTTGTAAAACAATTATTTCTTCTGTTATTCTGAAAAATATCACCCTTTTTCATTAGTTGTTCATCTGTTTTGTTAGGTTTGGAGTTTTGTAAAATGGGTTTTCCTAAAATAAGTCACACCTGAAGTACTCCTTGAAATGAAGCATGCATTTCGCCTCTAGAAAGACTTTGGAAAAGTTCATTACAGTGATCCCAAACTGGACATTGAAGCATAGACTTATGCTAGACTTTGAAGCATAAAACAGAGTAAGATAGGAGCACTTTTGTTAATAATTTCTGCATAAGAGCAAAGTACTGTATGGCGCAGTTTTGACTCATTCTTGCATTCCCTGTAATCATTAGTGTGCCAAAGTTAATAGCAATCCGTTAGTGGTAGTACATTTGACAGACAAATGAAATACACCACCCCCCCTGCCCGAGATAGCTCACTGCCAGATTCAACTGCAGCTCAAAAAAAAAAAAAAAAAAAATGATATTATAACAGTGGTTTTGCTTAGTTTCTTGTATGTTTCTTCCACACAATGCAACTTCAGTTTTCTCTCTTCACCCAGAAAGCTGCATTCAGGGGACCACAATTTTCATCACAAAGGATCTTTATTTTTACTTAAAAGTGTTTAGTGCCTACTCAAATCTGTGGTCCAAAATCCTGGAAATCCATTCACAAATCCCATACAAAACTCAGATGGCTAATTTAAAGAAGAGGAAACAAAGGAAAGGCACTTGCCAACAACAGTTTGTTGGCTTAACTTTGACTTGCTTTCCTGGGAAGGAAGAAAACAGAATTTTCAATGTGAACTGTCAGCCCCAGTTATGACAGAAGCTGACTAGTGAGAGATCCAGAGTCTCCTTTCCATTGGTGAAGCACAGAAACCCTCCAAACAGAATTCTTTCAAGCTTCCTCTACAACTCCACTTAAATAATTTACTTTTTATTTTTTCTCAGACTATTCTTCTTAAAGTTGGCTGACATGTGCATTGACAAGCATGCTTTACTGCATAAGATGACTTGTGTATTTGGAAAGAGAAAAAAGAAAAAAGTCACAAAAATCCCTCCAACTCTGAGAGTAAGAGAACTACTGTATTTACTTTGGGGAAAACCAGTTAGTCTGAACTCTATCTTCAGCTAAGGGGCTCTAAATAGAAACTAACATAAGTAAAATAGCTGCTTTGGGGAAAAGTGGTTTACTAACTTAAAAACCAAACCTGCCGCTGTGTGCCTAATCCAGCAAACCTAACTGGGCAAAGAGCTGCTAGCTCCAGGCAGAGAGACTTTAAATCTGTTCATTAGAACACAATACATTGTCATTTAATCCAGGAAAGCATAATTCTAAAGTTCATCCTTTTAAAGTTCTGACAGTTACTGGAGAGTGTAGTAGATGAATAAAATGATGTGGAAATAATGGCGTTAAGTGGAGCTGTTGATATTCTAAATCCTTGTTTTCACACTTCAATATTTATGATAATGCGCAGTGACTGAAACAGAGGCAGGAGAGAAACTAACACAGAAGGTGGAAGGACAACAGGCTACTTAGGTCACTCATGTATACTGGATTATATAACGGAATGAGTGACCTGGGCTTGCTGAATATTTTTACAGTGATAAAATACAAAAGACTCTTTCCTGCAAATCTTACTGTAAAAGAATTCGGAAAACTATTCAGAAAACTCAGTCTTTTTGCTTTGGTTTTTACTAATCTAGAAAACATTCTTCTCTGAAAAGATAATCGTGTGTTTTCTGAAAAGTAATGAAATAGTCTTTCTATAAAAGATCATTTCTCCCCCTCTACCCCTGAAAAAAGTTTTATGTAATGCTTTTTGAATGGTTGACAGAACTCTAGCTGGTATGCAATTTTGTATTATATAAAACATACTTTATTCAGGATGGGGAGCATATGTATACCTGTGATGGATTCATTTTGATATTTGGCAAAACTAATACAATTATGTAAAGTTTAAAAATAAAATAAAATTAAAAAAAAAAGATAGAGAAAGAAAAAAATAAATAAAACATACTTTATAAGATAACATATTATTATAGATGTCTTTGTATTGTTTTTTCATAAAATCTTCCTCTGTTATAAGTCTTTCAATTTTTACTGGCAGGGCAGGAGGAACCTGGTGGAGGACATTGCTTGGCTATAGTTGTATAACATTAACCACTTCTGTCTACACGTTCTTTGCCACTGGGTGGGAAAATGGAACACAATGGTTTATTTACTACCAGACCTGGAATTATATTCAGACCAAAGCAATGAGCAGCAGAGTTGCTGTAGAATAAATTGCTCTAAAATGTACTTTCAACTTGCAATGGAAAATGTTCCTAGAATTATTTTGAAGTTATAATAAATAATGAGCTTATGCAAGCCCATTGTTTCATAAAGACCTATGAAGTAGTCTATTTATAGTGACATACTCTCAATTTTATAGTTAATAAATACTTTGAATCTAGATGCAAATAGTTGCTGAAATTTTTTTCAAGTAACTGATCCTCCAAATAATAAAAGGTACTGTAAAATTAGGTGATTCAAAGTTTGACATATACTGGTCCTCATCATTTCACCCAGCAATTAATGTACAATTAAAAAAATCTTAAGTAGTTTATAATCTCGATCTGTGCAATAAACTCAAAGTGATTACTTTTCTGTTTTGATATTCTTCATTCAGTCATTTGCTTGTCCCTCCTTTCATATATCCTCATCAAAGGCATGAACTGAGCATCTGTAGTCATGCTCTCCTATATCCACATGCGTCCCTCTAGCACGTGAGGTGTGATTAGTCTCAGTTGAAGTGTGCTATTTCCCCCCATGACTCAGCAGGTGAAGAATCCACCTCCAAAGCAGGAGATGCAGGAGACACGGGTTCAGTCCCTGGGTTGGGAAGACCCCTGGAGGAGGAAATGGCAACCCACTCCAGTTTTCTTGCCTGAAAAATCCCAAGGACAAAGGAGCCTGATGGGCTACAGTCCATGAGGTCCCAAAAGAGTGGACGCGACTGAGCACTCACATGTCATGGCTGGAAGATAAGCATTTTACACTGATTATCTGTTGAAATGATCATACTTTGGATCTATTGTGTTAAGTAAAATAAACTATTAAATTAATTCTTTTTTTATACATGACTACTAGGAAATTTAAGGTATCTATGGGTCTTACATGCTAACCTACAGGTCACAGTAAGTACTATGGTAGGTTTTGGAGAGTCTAAGATGAAAACTAGAGTGATCTGGTCTTTGAATAACTTAGTTTAGTGCTGAGGAGAAAAATCTGGAGTACTAATTCCAACGATAGTATTTTCCTATGGCTTGACATTCAAAGCAAATGCCTTTTTTATTGTTCTCTTTGTTGAATCAGTTTTCCTAATATGTGAAAGTCATTTGATACTTGAAATCTACAAGACTCCCTGATTTGTCAGGACAGAGTTTGGATAACTTGGATGCTAAGTCAAGGTGGCCTGTGGTGCTAACCTCTTCTGGAGACCTTGTCACTACTGAGGACCTCAGACTCCTGGAGAGGCATTGGTAGCTGGTTGCCCAGCAATGGTTGCCTTTAAAATCGACATTTAACATCCCTACTCTGCTTCCCAGTCAATGTCAAGGCTGTTCAGGAACAGGGGTACACTCAGTTGTCCGGGAATAGAGTTATTCTCTGTGTGAGCCTAATTGGCCTGCACAGGGAGGGTAGCAGTAACTTTGGGCTCATTAGCACAATACTTCTACCGTTATTGATCTGGTTTAAATTGCTAATAGTGAGTACTCCCTCCTTAAAAAAGACACACCCTATGGAGAGCTCTCACTTTGTAAAAACAGAAATACCTTGCTCATGATAGATCATAACATCACTGGACCACGCTATTTATTTCCTGGAAACCTGAACTAGGTAATTTAGCTTACCAAGAAACAACTTTATTTCAGCCATAGTCACATGCTCTTTTTGTGCCCACCATAAACTATTTCAATTATTATTAGCAGTTTCTTTTTTTCATATGTTCCTCAGAATAGTTGAAAGTTAATTAATATATATTTGCACTTATATAAAATTCAATTTCAAAGACGGGTAAATAAATTTTTGACATTTCTACAATGGCATTGTCTTTATGACAACTCCGAAATGTTTTGCCTTTGGGAAAAAAATGGAGTTGGTACTTGGCAGTCATTAAGTCCAGTGCAGTCTTGTTAGGCTAGTCAAATCCATTTGCTTAGTGTATTACCCTCTTGTCTCCTCTCCCCAGCCAACTGCTTGATTGGCTAATGATTGGGATTGACTGACAAGTGTGACAAAGGCCACAGGGCCATCTCTTTGTGATGGGAATTGATGGCCCTGTAAATACAGCCCTTCACCTTCAATCCCTTTAAACGCCCAATGATTAACCTGAAGTATCTCAGATTTGCTTCTATTTTCATTTATTCCCCCTTTTACCATTGACATAAGGCCCCCACAAACAAGAGTACTTAGTGCTTTTCCTGTTTAGGTGGTCAACTTAAATATTATTTTCTGTAAATTTTGATTGAGAATGCTCATATTATCTTTTACTAAAATGTATACTTGGCTCCACAGTATAGAGTCAATTGTGTCATATTTCTGACATATAACCAACTTAATATGATTAGATTTCCACAGATATACTTACTAAGAATCATTGTTATAATATTAACTAGAAGAAGAAAATAATATTAAGCCCACAATTTACTCTTCTGCCCTTAGTGGATGCAATAATATATTATTTATTCTGGATCACCTTTGTTATTTGAGTGATTTCAAATCTCGTTTGAAGAAATTTTCTCACAATGGTCAATAAGATAAGGTTTAGTTTCTCAGGATGAAATTTTTTACCAAAGTCTGATGTAAAATATATACAAATTAAATATTATTTATTTGTTTCATTGTAGTAAAAGTTGGTTGAGCTAGCCATTTTTCACAGACAGATAAAGTGAAGTACTTACTGAAAACTTTAGTTAAAACAGGCAAAAGCTCCTCCAAGTATCTTTTATATTCCAGTGGGAATAACATTTATATAACAATTATTTTAGAAATCCTGAGCATTTAGAAACTTTATAATTGACTTCAATCAAATCAAAGCCCAATTTAGACTAAAGGTTTTTTAGAAACTTGAAAATGAAAAATAAAAATTTTATGTATATAAAAATGAATGGGTTATATAAAAGCTTTGTCAAATTGCATCTTGAGAATATTTTACATATAAATAAACATAATTGTATGTAATAACATTTCAATTATAAGCAAAACATGAAGAGTGCAAGGCTATGTTGAAAAGCATGTAAACTGCCATGCTATCGAGGTGGTTAATAAAAGCAAAATTCTCATTAGAACCATGTTAAAACTTAATTAGAAAATAAGCTAAATAGTTAATTACATGAATCCACAAGCACTTATATTGTAGCTATCACTAGGTGAATTAAGAATGAATTACTAATATTTTCTATTGTTAATACATGGTTAATTAATGATTAAATAGTGTTTTACTGCTCACTCATTAATGATTTATTACAGTTACTTAAACAGTTTCCCAGATCTGAGTGTTTTAAATAGACATCTTAAGATTACTTCCCAGGTTTACCTTCTTTCTAATGTACTGGTTACTACATTTTCTATTGTATTACTCTGATCTCCTTTCAACTATGAATATCAAATATCTTAACTACCTAATGAGTAAGATCTAATTCATTGGCTCACATGAATTCAATCAATAGAACTGAGTATGACAAGAGGTACAGATCTTCTTGTGTCATTGACACGTTTTCTTAAACTGAGTGGGAGAAGGGACCACAGGATGTAAAACTCATGTAACCCAACTGGCTCCCCATCCTAGACTCTGCTGTCTGCTCCAGCATCTAAGTTGCCCTCATGCTGATGACAGTACTGCCCGAGAAGAGCATGCTGTCTAGATCTGTTTAGGTAAAGAGACCTTCGTTCTTGGTGGTCATTTATGGGACCAAAGCAGCCTTCTCTTGGCCATGTGGCCCAGGTCCAGGTGATGTATGTATGGCAAGGCATCCTGGTGGCAAGAGAAGCTTTCACTGTAAAGTTCATTTAGCGATGGCCCTCACCTTGAGATATAACAGTGATGGAGCTTATACGTGCTGGGGACTGATTCTTTAGATTCTTTATCACAAGTGTGCTTGTCATTGCTTCTGGATTTGCCTAGAGTCTCCCAGAATGTAATTATATCTTCTGATATGTACCTGACAACCAGATTGAGGTGTTTTCCTCCCATTTTGGAAAGCTACATGAAAATAGCTTCTGGGGTGTGACATTGCAATCTTAATGCTTGTCTTTATATAACTATTTGTCCTTATCAGGGGATTCTGTGGCTGCTAGGAGACTGTGTTTAGTCGATTTAGAAATGACAGTAATGCTCTGGAAATGGCTTTCCTCTTCTAAAAAATGACAGGTATGTGATGGGGTGAAACTACTAAAATTAACTCTCTTTCCTCCTCACCTCTCAAAAAAAAAAAAAGAGCTTTAAGAATATAGACTGTCAGAAGGAATGCATTTGTTTTACACTTGCTAAGGAAAGACAAGAGAAATCTAATTCTTACCACAATAGTCTTAGAAATAATGATAAGCCTTACCCGATGCAAACTTGACTATATTCCTGCACTGTGAGCCATTCTGCAATTCGCTGCTAAAAATCTTTTTTTAAAAAATCATGTTGTTTTGAAAACTTGATTTATTTGTGTCTGTCCTTAAAAAATGTAATATAAGTTCATGGAAGGTTGACTCCAGGACTCTAGGAATAGAGAAAAAAAAAAAAAAACCTTTTGTGCAAAATTTAAATGGAGAAGTCATGATATTGTAGGATGGTTTATGTCTTCCCTGAAGAGAAAAATGTTAGCAATGGAACTGGAAATAGTTCAGAGTGGAGAAGAAAAATCAGGTTAAATATTGCTGATTAATGCTATTCGTTAATCATAGCCCAAAACTATCAAAGCTAATCCTGCTTACATATTTGGATCAAGAGACAACAATTTTAGAATTATAAAATTTTGTAATATAGATATAACTTTATATATATGTATATATAAATGCATATGGGATCGCAAAGAGTTGGACACGACTGAGCGACTGAACTGAACTGAACTGACATATATGGGCTCCCCTTGTGTCTCAGCTGGTAAAGAATCTGTCTGCAATGCGGGAGACCTGGGTTCAATCCCTGGGTTGGGAAGATCCCCTGAAGAAGAGAAAGGCTACCCACTCCAGTATTCTGGCCTGGAGAATTCCATGGACCACATAGTCCACAAGGTCGTGAAGAGTTGGACATGACTGAGCAACTTTCACTTTTGTTTCACTTCATACATATATATACAATATATACACATATACTGAGTAATAAGAATTTAGTCATATGTAATAAAACAAAAAAGTTAATATTGCTATATATTTCTAGACACTGATAGAAAAGAATCATATTTACCTTTACAATTTAAATGTTGCTTGGGGTTAGGATTTCAAAATGATTTCGCTAGCACCGATTGCCAGCACAGTTTTGCCAGATGTAACTTTAAGGAGATCAAACCAATTAATCCTGAAGGAAATAAACCCTAAATATTCATTGGAAGGACGGATGCTGAAGTTGAAGCTCCAATACTTCGGCCTCCTGATTCGAAGCACCAACTCATTGGAAAAGACCCTGATGCTGGGCAAGATTGAGGGCAGGAGGAGAAGGAAGTGACAGAGGATGAGATGGTTGGATGGCATCACTGACTCAATGGACATGAATTTAAGCAAACTCCAGGAGATAGTGAAGGACAGGGAAGCCTGACATGCTGCAGTTCATGGGGTCACAAAGAGTCAGACATGACTTAGCGACTGAACTACAATGTCAACTTAAAAAAAGTTCTTTGCATCTCATTAACTGTCAACCTCTGATGAAGTAGGGATTGAACATTTGGAAACATAAAGCAACATACAGAAGAGACGGAAAAGAGAAATAAAAGCTAGGATTGTTTAAAATGTTTTGCATTTTAAACTAGCCTGAAGCAAATGGGTATCAGTCTGTGATAACTTTTGAAGATCAATTTAGAAAACTTTGTTTCATGATATCAGTGGACATTTCCATCATTCACTAAGATGGTGTCTTGAGTTGTGGAATCAAGTTTCATTTACTCACTAATTCATTCAGTGATTTTTGTTGGGTATCTGCTACATGATGGGCTCTGGACTGAGCAAAGGCAGGAAAGTCTATTTGAAAATGAAACCAACACTTTCAAGAACAGTGACAATATTGTAGAATTCCAGACAAAGTTAAAATGACTCAGTAGCAAATCAAAAAGTTGAGTTTCCTAGCAAAACATCAGTAGTCAAATGTCTCTTCATATTTTTTCTTCTTTTATTATTATAATGACCTACAATGAATCTGATAAAAGTGATTTCAGGTATTGGCAGGCCCACTATAGGAGATGAGAGTTCGATCGCTGGGTCAGGAAGATCTCCTGGAGAAGGGAATGTCTACCCACTCCAGAATTCTTGCCTGGAGAATTCCATGTACAGAGGAGCCTGGTGGCCTACAGTCCATGGGGTTGCAAAGAGGCAGACATGACTGAAAGACTAAGCATACGAAGGGCGGATAAGGGTAAGGATAAAGATATCCTTATCCTGGCCACGGATAAGTCCTCCAACAGTAACCTCAGAGAGATGAGGTTCGGCCCGGTTCAAGGGAAAAGTGGACTAGAGTTCTAGGGGATGCAGGTCTCCATTTCAGAAACAAAGACGTTAGATCTCTTGTTTCAAGTATCTAGTCCTTTTTTGTATTGCTGCTCATAGAACTAAACTACTGTGTGCTTTGTGTGAGGGTCTTCTTCTTTGAGAAGAAATGGCACCCTTAAATGCCATCTTCAGAAGAATCAACTATGACCAAGTGACCAGGCATGATGAAAGAGAAAGGGATCAAACATGTTTCTTAGATTCTTATTTGTCTTTAGTCTGAAAAAAATAAAGCTTTACAAGTTTGAGGCTAAATTGCATTTTCAATAATAACTAGGTGGGTGCAAGTGGAGGATTTTTATCCTGTCATCCCTGGAACCATATAGAACCTATAGATAGGTTTTAAATAATCTGTGGACCCCACTGTATTTATGCAAAATTTTGAAAGCATGTGTATTTTTCAAGGAAGGGTCTACAGCTTTCATCAGATTTTAAAGTGTCTGTCCCTCCAAATTTAAGGGCAATTGCCTTTAATGAATCATCTGAGTGACAAGGCTATTACATTAAGATGTAGTTCTCTTAATTCTCGAATTTCAAGCCTTTTAATATGGAAGTGTTTCCTTCAAGTTAAGACTATGCAAAATCTGGTCAATACCTGCTCTGATCCGATGAAGTTGAGAATAGAAAGCTTTCATTTGCACAAGTTCATTTCCGTATTCTGCTCTACCTAGGTATGTGGACATGGCCAGAAAGTCTTTCCCATTGAGGGATAAGAAAAGAAAGTTTTAAAGTCCTGTTTCATTTTGCTGATAGGCTCCATGACCTAAGATAATTTCTTTGTTTTTATTTATGTACTTGCCAAGTGGCTCAGTGGGTAAAGAATCTGCCTCTAATGCGGGAGACTTGGGTTCAATTCCTGGATCAGGATGATCCCCTGGAGGAGGACATGGAAACCTACTCCAATATTCTTGCCTGGGAAATCCCATGGACAGAGGAGCTTGGCTGGCTTCAGTCCATGGGGTCCCAAAGAATGGGACATGGCTGAAGTGACTGAGCACACATGCACGCGTAGACCTTTATATCACTTTCTAAACTTAGCACAGTTTTAATGTTTCCTGGGCAACTGATCATGAAAAAATTTCCATCTTCAAGTAGGGGTAAAATAACTTGTCTATTTCTATATCTCTCAGTTATGGATAACTGCAGTTTGTTCTTCTATCAGTGTTTTTAGTGACCTCACCCTAAATATAGATATGAAAAACAACAAACAAAATAAAACATTTTACAACCAACACATCATTTCTTGGGCTAGACGTGATGGAATGTATTCATTCTGGCACTGAGCTTTGACAAGTGTGGTTATGTGTAAGCATTCTAGAAAAGAAGGCAGAGAGTATATTTATTCCAGTCTAAATTATGTCCCCAGATAGGATGGTGGTGACTGAATTTATCACATCCACCCATGAAATTTCCATTAAAGTTATCAGATATAGGCAAAAAGCTCAAATTACTTGTAGGTACAATACTTTAACAGGGAAAGTCCAGATGGAACTTTTATAGATTCACAAATAGCATGGCTCACTGTACTGGAATGCTGGGTCCAAATGGCACATCCCTTTTGAGGTTACAGTTTAGAGTAAAACAGACTTATTAATAATCAATGCACTCATATGACCAAGAATGTTATCAGCTCGTCCAAGATGGAAAACAACAGGAAACTTAAGCCAAGACTCATTTTATTTTTGCCCTTCTTACTATATGCATTGGAAAAGAACCCCATTGGCCCTTTTTTAGCTAGTAATGTCTAATGCAGGAAGACAGGAATAAGCAGAGTAGAAAGCACCTGTCAGCTCTATTTCCCACTCTCCTTGATTAGCATGAAACATTAATAGGGCTTTCAGAAATTCTGGCCTGAAATGGGCTTTGCCTGAGAACGTGTCTGTCTTTACTGCATAAAAGCCACTGTCATTAAAAAAAGGGCAGATAACTAAAGAAGACTCTTTCTTGAAATTTATATCTTTTTTTCATACAATGACAAATTATTTTAATAATGGGAATCACA